>NC_142115.1:5397500-5997500 GCF_056152115.1 Neolamprologus brichardi | reverse complement strand
ATGGCTTTAAATCAAACATAAATCTGCAATATTAAAATTCTTTCAATGGCAGAAGGTCTTTCATGTGAGGCTTCCTGCATCAGTTGTTTTCTCTACAGGAAATGTGTAAGGTTAGCCACACAGCTAGCAGTAAGTTTGTGGTCTTAATTAGACTTGATAAAAGACACATTTCTTATTAACGGATGAATTCTTCTACAAACGTGTGCATTTAATTATGAATAAATGCATTTATTGCAAAAATAGCAAGTTTATGTGACAGGAATGATGATTCGGGTTTTATCTGTGCTTATCTCCACGCTTAACATTTGCATGAAAGAAGCATAGCTTCAATAAGAAACTGGGACATGGAAATAACTTTGATGTCTTGTCATCATAAGAACTTCTTTTAAATATATAAATATGACATGTGATAACATGTGAATGACTTGTTTTGGAAGTGATTTTATTCTAACAAAGGCCAAAGTGGATATAGAAATGAATAATTTTGGAAATCTGGATTAATCTGGTAAGGTCAGCCTTACCTGGACAGTAGTCTCCTTATCATCTTTGTGGTAAGTCAAAGTGCTTCCTCTCAGAACAAAGTAGCGCTGCTGCCAGTTCTTCACTAAAGACCTCTGTTGCTTCTTCAGCCAGCCGGCCTTCAGCGGCCTCTCCATGGACCTGTAGGAGCGCGGCGAGCCCTGGCCTGGGCCTCCCTCTCCAGGTATCACACTCTTGGACCGCGCTGCCAAACACCACAAGGAGGCAGCTTGTAAAAACGTCAAGAACAACAGCGCGCAGCGTGCTGTGTCACAGCCAGAGCGATGAAATATTACCAAAACACCAGCAGTACTCAACTTCAGCAGAGCACTTCCTCTTTTTTGATATGAATATGCATCAGCCTATCAGAGCTGAGACAGCAGCTCGCTGTATACTATTTTTGTTCCTCAGCTATTGAGTTTCAAGCTGACAGGAAACTGCTGGTCTAAGCTGACCAGTTTCCTGTGGAAGGTGCATGAATGCAGCTGTGATTGTACTAACATAAATAGCAGTAGACTGACCACCAAACAATATGATGGAAAGGTTAGTGGTTAAGTTATGGACAGATAATGTCACATCACCTGTGACACTAGAGGGCACGAGGAGTGATGAAAGAACAAAGGTGACGTGTAGGCGGCCTAGTGAGCACAGACTAAACCACAGACGGTTTGAGTCCCAGACAGCGAGGTAGGACCAGAGATAGCTGGACTGAGACTGAGCTCATTTTCTCAGTGTTTCTTTAATTCTCTGTGTCTTGTTAGGCAAGATGACAGAGTAAAAAGAGAAGAAGAAGGGCCACAGTGGGGTAAACAGGAAGTAGCCACATCATTGCCGGAGGCCTGGTACACTTTGAAGGTCTCCACCTACAAGCTTTAGAGTCCTTTGGTCTCATTTTAATAGCACCACCCTGATTAGTGGAAAGTTAAAGTTGAGGAAACGTGAGCCCACACACATCGACTGATGTCACACCCCACCCTCAGCTGACAAACATACAGTTCCTTTAATGTCACTTCATATCGTGACTAGCCAGATTTCCACAGCACCTCAGAGATGTGTCCAATAACCACTATTTAGAAGATATTTGCGATAAATCCAACACTTTCAAGTCAAGATGGACTCGGGGAAGTATAATGCTCAGTTTTACACAGACTGTGAAGAGTTTCATATCGAACTGATAATTGTAATTTTACCAATTTACATATTTCTGCTCAAGTGTATAAATGTGACTACCATCAGTAAATGTACGTGCCTAGCCTCGTTTTATGACGGCTTGTGATCAGACCGGATAAAAGTATGACCAAACAAATACTTACAATAAATATTTTACTTTAAAAGCCTGATTCTTTTTAAAGAATACTGCTTATGTTGCCATAAGCTAGCTGAGAAAATTGATCTCATTCTTATAGTTTTGCACTAAATAGAAGTAAGACACCACCAAGCATGAAACCAGAAAATGGGACAAAAGCTAGCTTGTCCCAGATCATGGTTTTTTAACTGGCTTTGTTTGCCTGTTTTTATTAAAGTGGAAATTGTTGTAAATGCCGATATATTGCAGTGTAGCAGTGACTCTGTAGAGCCAGGTTAACCTTTTTCCCTAGTCTTTATCCTGGCAAAGCATTAGCAAACAAAGCTTGCTAATGCTAATAGGCTAACTGGCTCTCAATCCGGTCGTTAAGTCTGACGTCACTAGCCGTGTCTGGGCCTAAACTCCGCTGTAGGTCCATATATCAAACGATCACTATGGCATTACTGAGAGTTAAAAACTGTCTAAAGTCTTTCATCTTTAATAAAATGATCAGTGTTCTGCTCTACCGGGTGTAAAAATTGAGTTTAACATCCAGGCATCCATGAAAACGGAATTTATGACATTTAACTGAGTTAGAAGTTAGCAGGAAGTTAGCTCGCTAGCTTCTAAATACAATATAGCATGTCCTGACTGCGGGGTTTTGGAAACAAATTAAAACGTACAGCTCTGTTATCACTTCCAACATAAATAAAGACAGAAAACTAAACAGCAGTGAAGTTTGTAGGGTTACTGAAGTTTGGCTAGCCGTTTTAAAAATGGAGCTTAAATAAATGATTAGCGGTAATAAAAGCCGAGGGAGGTCAACAGTGATCACTGGCTGTTTTAGGAGCTTTTTGAGATTAAATAGAAGAAAATACAAAACATTAAACATGTTAACAACACAAAAGCCATATTAAACGCAGACTACTTTAGGCCCGGAAGTAGGATTTGTCACGTCATCACTTAACGACCGGATTAAACTTCATACTCAACAGAGAGACATGAAACCCTTCAAACTTGCTAATTATATTATTGTACAATTACAGAACCACTTTTAAAAAGATCACTGTTGTGTTATATAATGAGGATTATGGAGCTAGTGAAAGTATTAGTATGTTTAAGAGAACTTGACTAGCTATTTCCTGCAAAGTTCCTCTAAAGTCAGGGTTTGATCACAAGCTACGAGATAATTCATTCCCTGGTACAATTTATTTATTATTAGTGAATTATTTTTAAAAAATCATTTACAGTGCTGTACAGAAGTCTTAAGTCATCCCATTTCTTCCTCTCATTTCTTTATATTCTATTTTCAATGAGCCGAATTTCCTTGTAATTTGGTCTTGAGCAATAACTCTCTGACGTTAGAGTCCAGTCCGTGAACCTATTTTTATTAATCCACTTAACACTGACCTATGAGTAATTCTAGCATAAAAAAGGAACTTAATTCCAGGGATGAACCACAGTTGTGTGTAGATATAACAGAACCAATTTTAAATGTTGCTTTAGGCACTTCTCTGCAGGCCTGCCACAGAAACATAGGATTTGTTCCCATTTTTTATTGAATATATGACAAATGCCAAAGATAACTCACCCTGACAGGCACAAAACAGTATATTTCACCGACAAGGTGATTCCCTAAGTCCTTTTAGCTAGAAACATGACGCTATCAGTCATGGATTGGTCTCCCCGTGCCCAGATGGCCACATTATTGAATCAGTGTGGAATTATCTTGACCTTGGAATTATGTAGGGAGCAGAACAAAAAGCAGCCAACATTAAATGTCCTTAAAGAAGTCTAGAGAATTCCTGAAGACTGCTTAAAAAAATTAGAAAGCTGCCTAAGACAGTTCAAGCTATGTTGATGCCTATTGTGAAAGTCATGTCAAACTGTATACATCTATGTAATGTTTGCACATTTTTCAGTAGGACTGCACTTTTACTTGCAAAATTCAAAGAAATAAGGGGTGGCTAAAGACTTTTGGTAAAGTACTATATGTCTCTGAGGACTTTGGATGCCATACACAGAGAATATGTCTGTGAAGGTTCTCAGTCATCCAGGTCATCGTAGTCTAAGGAGCTTGGAAAGAAAAGTGTCTGGACTTTTTTAAGTTGCTTGAAGACGTTTCACCTCTCAACTTAAAGAAGTCCAGACACTTTTCTTTCCAAGTTCCTTAGACCATACACAGAGAAGTTATGCAATGCAGTTTTAGCTTGCTGGTGCCCAATTTAAATGTCTGTACTTTAGGACTTTCAGAGGCTCTGCAGGTTCTTCCTTTGTAACACAAGTTAAACGCCTTCAGTCTGAAGCTTCATATTTAATAGAGAGGCATTCAATGTTCTCATTTAATCCTGTAAAATAAGAACATCTTCAAAAATGTCAACATATGACATTTATTAAAGGATTGGTAAGTACTTGGGTCAAATGCCTTATTCCTCATCATTAACATTGACTCTGAAGGTGTGTGTTCGACCTTTACAATACTTTATGAAAGGACAGATGCAGTATGACTGTGCAGACATTTGCACATCATACAAGCCTGCACTTACATATACAGTATGTAGGCAAAGTTACACAGCCACAGGAACTTAGCTCTTGCATCAGTTTCCTGTTGAAAGGCTGCATCACTTTAGTCCCACAGCAAAAAGAAAAAGAAGCATCCACTACCTAACACAAGATATCTCAGGGTAGCATGAGGAGAATCATGAAGGGTCACCAGCATTGAGGAAGTTCTACTTCCATACTGGTGCAAGTCTGGGATATTAATATCCATGTGAGGCAGATAAAATAGATGCAGCTCAGGCAGCTACTTCCTTCCACAGTACTGAACAACGCTGACACCAATGGCAGAAAAAAAAAGATTAGAGTTAAAAAATTATGGTACGACTGTTCTGTAGAAACTCATCTAGTCACTGCTAGTGTCTGTGCTAACCTGTCGTGCCTTGAAAACCTGAGAGGAAACACCATTAAGTACTGCACTGATTCCACCCTGTGCAAACACAGCTGAGCACAGTATCAGTGGGTCTAGCACGCTGTACGCTTTAAAAATATATCCTTGTATTAGGGTTGTTTGGTCAGCCGCTGGGGGCTAGTATGAGGCCCTCAAGAGAGGTGACGCAAAGTCTTAAAGCTTTTTGTGTAAATTGAAACCGGGAATTCTATGGTCTACGACGAGGGGTGTGTAAAACAAAACAAAAAGGGGTGTTAAGCAACTGTGGTCAACTTCGCCATTGTGCTTAAAAACCCACACAACCCCCTTGTTATGCCTTTGCTATCGGCTTGTTTTCTAGTATGAACCACCTTTGACTTCTTTGGTTATACCGCATGTAATTATAGGCAAAGAAATCAAAGGGCCACTGTTTCTTCTACGAGTCTTCTACAAAGTTTTCTTCTTTGTTGTACAAGGTACAGATCCTGCGGTGTAAATGTGAATGTGATCCCTGATTTCTTGGAATGTCAGTTGGTCAGTTTAAAGTTTACACGTCATTAGATAAGAACAAAACTGTTTCGTTTCTAAAATTTGAAATGTAAAAGCCTTGCATCTGCTCTGGCTGTCAGTGAACGCAGCACGGCCACCTGCTTACCTATGCGAGCTGTCTCTGCCTTGAGGGTGCTGAAGTCCCAGTTGCGAGGTAGTTTCAGAGACATTGTCCTTCATTCATGCCACGGGTCAGTGTTTTAGTTCGCACATGCACCTCGCCGGAGCACACACACGCACACAGACACACAAACACACACGCATACACACACACTCAAACACACACAGAGAAAGAGGAGATCTCGCAGATCAAACTTCCTTCTTCCTGTGTGTTAATCTTCTCTTTTTTTTTCAGCTGTTCACAACGCGTCCCCTCGGGTTGCCTTTACTTCCATGTTCTGGTAGCTTACAGCAGAAATGGCTTCCAGGTTGTTTCACTAAAAGGTGCAAAAAGCTCCAGGGCTTCATGTAGTGGGGAAATCTTCAAGTGGTTAATGCTGGATGGTGTCACAAGAAGAAGAAGGGGGGAGAAAAGAAAAAGCCACCGGCGTCTTCTTAAAGGAAATGGTTTGTACCTCTTGGTGTCACTCCCTTAGTGAGCATGTTGCTTCACAGCTCAGCCCTCACTGAAGCAAAAGTCAGTATTTACAGAGGTGTTGTAAATGCTGATTTTTACATCTAAGGTGAAAGGTTAGGCATCTCACAGTGGCCCACAAAATACTCCCGACTGCACTGATACTCCATCATTAAACAAGTGAGCAACTATTACACAGCTGGGTGTAAGGAAGTCAACTAAATGCAACTAAATGGGGAAGAAGCCCAAGAAGGAAGAAACCAGTCACGCAGTAACCACTTTTTTTTTTAAATACCTTTTAATTTTCTCTGAAACAAGACAAAGCACATTTCCGCATCAAAAAGAGTACAGCTTTTCTCTAGACAATGTACAACGCAACACAAACCATTGCACATTTGAATAATTATATAGTGAAATCATATAGCTGTATAATAACTTCAAACCACAAAATATAACACAAGGCAGGAGGGGAGTCTACACAGCATGTGGGACAGACACATCTCTCCCATACATTCCTTTTTTTTATTTCAAAGAGACTCCTGACTGAGCAGGATGCAAAAAAGCAAAGTGGCACTGTCTTGATAAAAGTAGCACAGAGGCGTATCCAACTGTAGGTGCCCCGAAAACAGGGGAAGTAGGAAAAAAACAACAACAAAAATCAGGTTTCTCTTTGAAAGTGGCATGATTATCTCTTAAAAATGACCTGCTTGTGAGCAAATCTCAACTTCAGGGGTTACTGGAATGTATCAAGCAGCAGTCAGAAAGGGTCAAACCCATCCACCCAGCACAGGAGCTCCAGCTCTCTCTAGTGGCCGTCTGCAACACCAGGCAGTGAAATGGCAGTACAGAGCTGCAGGCTTAAAAACTGTCGAAGGACAACGAGACAGTGAGGCTCAAAAAACCAACAAAAAAACCCAACAAAAATCACAAGATATCTATTTCTGCTGAGACACTAGCTACCTGAAACCTACTAGAATGAGTTTCCACACTGATTCAAGTCACACTCCACGCAGAAGTGAACATACAACGGCTATCAGGGAAAAGGTTAAATAAAAACACCCAAATGTACTAATAAAGCCACAGCAAGAAAACACCTTTCTGTCATCTCTACACTTTTTCCTATATGGCAATAATAATAATAATACTTTCAATATTCCTCTAAGAAAAATACTAAAGAACACTCAAAATAGTCTTCCTAAACAGCCTCTTAATAAATGTGTAATATAGTAACTTTCAAAACGGTTTGCTTAAATAAAACTTCTTCAGAAAGATGAAGAGTAGCTGGATGCAGCACAGAAATCATGAATGGAATGACACAACACATAAAGCCATGCCTGGGTTTACACAATGGCTCCTATGGGAAAAAAGGGTCACCCGTTTATAAATTGATTGCCACAATCTAAATCTGGGTAGCAATAAAGTGCTTTGCTTAAAAATATAACTTTTTTTTTTTTTTTTTTTTTTTTTGGGGGGGGGGGGGGGGGGATATCAGTTCAGAGGAAATTTAAGGTGAAATAAAGCAGTCGTTTACTGTATCAGCTGATTTGTATGGCTAGCATAGAGACATGCTGTCACACAGACAACATAAATAAATATTTATATATAAATAATGTAAATAGTATGCGTTTCTTACTCTCCATGATCATATCCCTGCTACACTGACTACTGCATGAATGTTCATACTGCTGTTTTGTCCTATGAGTACAGACATGAAACAAAACAATGAATGTGTACAAACACCATCCAAGTCTTTTGTGTACAGGGCTTCTCACCTGAACAATCACCGGTAATCTGAGTGGATTAATTTTCCATCTGTCTGTGAACTTTAACAACTCAGCACAGGGGAAGAAAAAGTGGAAAAGCCGAGGATGAATCAGCCAGACAATTCCCACAATGCATCTCAGCAGCGTATCCCTGACTCAAAGGCCCACTTTATTCCACCAAAATCTGTCTGCAGATTATGAAATGATCAAGAGCATCAGTCAATGTGTGGCAGGTTTAATAAAAACAATGTGGTGGCACTTAAACATCCCCAGATTGTGTGTGAAATCAGAAAAGAAGCCAACTTTGATGAAGTCCCAGCTTTTATATTTTATCGTTAAATCCAATACACACAAACACACTTGAAAGTGGCAAAAATAAAAGAAAAGCCGCCACTGGAAAAGGGAATGAACTGCAATACGTACACAATAACGGATTGTATTGGCCAAAGTTTCACCCAATGAGACGGCAACAGGCCACAAATAAATCAAGTTGATCAGTCAGTATCGATATGCTGTATGTGCTGCGCTCAAGCGGTGAAAAACAGTGACATCACAGCACGCACAAGCAGCTGGTGGCAGTGTAGAAACCCTAACTGTGGCACACATTCCAGCTGTCTGAGGGAGTAGCCCTAATGCAACAATCCCTCTGTACCTTACAGTCAACAAGCAACGGACCGCAAAACAAAACAAAAAAATATGTAAAACAAACATAGCCAGCTCTATTTGTGACATCTTTTCTGCTGAACCGCAACAAGATGATAACGTAGCTTTTATGCTCCGTAAACACAAAACCACCAATAGTTGAACTCAAAGACTTGATGGACCTAAAGTGGACCTGTACTGCTTTCCTTTATTTGTTATCTCACACACACACACACACACACAGCTACAATGGTGGACGCTCATATTAATAACCATGGCTAACCTTTCAAACATGAGGTCAGTGCATGTGCAATCTCTGGGAGCTGTCTGGCTTTAGAAAGCTTCCCCCCCTATTCTTGGCTCAGTGTGATATAAAGTCTGTTTATGCGCGGCTGCCAATCAGAAGAAAGTTTAAAAGGGAAGGAAGCTGAAACAACTCGTTTCCGAGGATGAACTGAGGAGCTGCAGCAAGGCCCGGGGTAGGATAAATAAGGAATTGTAATCACATAAAGCTACCATCCAAGAGCTGGAACAAAGCATTAGAGGTCCCCTTCAAGTCTAATTTAGTCATTCACCTTTGATTTCGGCACAATAACATCTTAAAGATTTGGCCAAGCATGAGAGGCTTTGATGAATGGCAGAAAAAAACAAAGACAAAAAAATGTACATGGCAGATGGCGATGGTGAATTTAGCTTGACTTTAAAAAAAAGAAAAAGAAAAGAAAGAAAAGACAACATTAAGATATAATAGAACCATACCAAATATAAAAACATCTATTTATAAATAGAAAAACTCACAATAAAGAAAATTACCTTTAAATTAGAGGGAGGGTGCAGTAGAGTAAGAATACAGTGAGTAACAGCGCTGAGAGCAGTGCATTGAAATAATAAAAAAGAACAATAAAATATCGACACACATTAATAATAAGGTATATATAGAGGATATTGTGTGTACAGGTAGAAATGTACAGCAAACCAACATTTTGTTTAACAGTGTAAATAGATAGAGGTTGACGGTAATGGAAATGTGTAAAAGTACAGTAATTCACAAACTCAACCTGAAAACACTGGTGACAGAAACATGATTCACAGACTGTAGGAACACAGACAAGCATGACTCCCACACCCACATGAAATGGAATGACCCAAGGCTGTCGATTTTGTGGTTTTCGGTTTGTTTTTCTTGGATGTGTTCTCGCTCACGCAAAAGCACTGAGTCTTCCCAGAGCTCCAGGGGTGCGGGGGGCTCCCTGGGTGCCGCTGCCCTCCTTTCCCGTCTCTCCCCTCCTCTTAGGGCGAGCTAGCTGTGGTTGTTGGCGGCTCTAAGCTGCGGCGGCCTCCTCCAGCGCTGGCAGCAGGCCTTTCTCGGTCAGGTGAGTCTTCAGGGAATTGAAGATGTAGAGCTGCTGATCTGGACGGAGGGCCAAGAGCTGCTGGATCACCTTGGTGGGGTTAGGGCCCCTGAAAGAAGGTGGAGACATGCTTAAGCACAAATGTACTTGAAGTTTTATCCAGAAACCACTGGCTTTAAAAATTATTTGGGGACACAACTTATAAGACTTATTTTAAATGCAGTACAGAGTGCGGACAGAAAAGCAGGTTTGTGTGGTTAGGGAGTGGTTGACTCAAAGCCTGGCCTCTGCAGTGGACTTTGACTTATGGGTCATCTGCTCAACCAGTGGAAATACAGTGGTATTGGTTGATTAGTAACATGTTGATTCGAGACACGATGAGTCTTTCAGAAACTTGTGAAGAAACCACTGAACATAAAATTATAGACAAACTAGCATATTTTATCTTTTATCTTTTATCAAGTATGACTTTTTTTAATTGTTCTGCAAAGATATTAAGGTTAACAGTCAAATGAAAAAGTGTACATTTAAAGTAGTGATCAACCAATTTTTCTTTACCATGTTTATATGTAACAGGAGATTTATTCTATTCTGTACATACAGTAACAGGATATAAACAGTACAGTATGAAAACTGCACAGACCTATTGATTCATGTCAGGTGATGCAATGTGTTATGATCCATGCTCACTGTGTGATTTTTGGTTTGCCTCAGGATTTGTGTGGGTGTATGTGCAGAGAGTGCAGAGATGGAGTCTGCTGATTGGTTCAAGTCTCTAAACTGGACTCCATGATAGACACGACCATCTTAGAGTGTTTTCACACCTGTAGTTCTTTCTTTTTGTAAACTTATCGTTTATTTTTTTTCTTTTATTGTCTAGTTTGTTTTCACACAGAAAAATTTAACTGTGTTTAGCGAACCAAAACGTGTCCTACAAATCAGCTGAGAATGTTCAGTCTGCTCATAGGTCAGGTGTCTGGGGCAGGAGAAACAAAAGTAAATACAGCAAGAAAGTAGGGCTGTTTGATATAACGATATGAATATAAAAACGTCTATGTTTCATTTTACGCTATCGTTTGTTTCGTGGTGTCGCAAAATAAACAGTTTACGGCAATATTTTCTCATCGTTTTGATGGTCACTGTAGTGGCTATATTAATTTATTAAAGTTCTCTCTTTCTCTTATATTTAATATAACCACACTAAGGATGGACAAGCGCCTGTTTTTATGTGTTGTCGTTAGCAACAACGACAGTAAAACTATCACGTGTCCGCTTGTTTATTTTCCACATTAACCTTTCACAATAAAGCTCAAGATCCTGTTGAGACTTTTCAAAATAAACAGAATCACATTAAAAAGTATGCACTGAGAACTGAGAATCAGCGGCATTTAGAAGTTGAGCCTGAGGGTTTGAAAACTTCCATATCTATCATGCAAATAGTTTCACTAAATACTGATTATACACTGTAAATATTGAGCAGCTTATTGGAGATTAGTAGGAGTGAGAAGCGCTTCATGTGAATGCGTTTGTCTTGTATTTTTAGAAGCTAAGAGTAGCAAGTTATTGTTTGCTGTTAAACATAGAGAGCTAACTGTACAGTACTGCTAAATAAGCAGACCTTAACTAATGTTAGCAGTCCACTGATCCTCCTCATATCACAGATAAATTCATAATTTCTTCTGATCTTCTGTTCCTGGTCTACTTATTAGCCCAATAGGCTATTAAATGTAAGGCTGTGGTCCATGTCTGCAAGGTTCACCGTATCCACAAAAGTTGAAACTGACAAATCAAGATTTGCAATTTCTCCTGGATGTTCCTTATTCAACCTCACTTCACAGAAACGATCCCTTCAGTCTGTGCAGACAGTGAACATTAGCTTACACTGAACTATTATTAGGTTTTATTACAAGCTTTAACGCTGCTTAAGCAACATAAAGAGCATATAAAGGACAAAGACTGACAACAAGCAAAATGAAATACATTATATTATATTTTAAACTTCATAAATATATGCTTACCTAATGAAGCTAGCAATGTAGACATTAACAAATGTGGCCATGAGGTACTGGCAGTCAAATCTGTCCATAATGCCTCCGTGACCTGGGATGGTGTTTGCAAAATCCTGAAAAATGACATACAAGCTTAAACTACAACAGACATGACATTCTGTGTGTGTGTTTTTAAAAGCCACAATGGTGTCACAATGGCTTAAGAAACACAAACACTGCCTGATAATCATAGGCCACATCCACCTTATGTGTGGTGAATAGTTTGTCGGTCCACATCCATACCTTGATTTTGAAAGCTCTCTTGAAGCCGCTAGCAAAGAAGCCACCAAAGGGTCCCACGATGGAGGCAAAGGAGGAGAGGGCAATGCTGTGGATCTGGAATGGATACAGGCGCACTGTGGTCTGTGGAAACATAGGACACGTTACATCCAATCTTGTTGAAACTCACAACAAGATATTGCCTTATGTTTGCTCTAGGTGGGTATAAAACTTTGTATACTGTCTCAAGCTGTAACAGGCTGTAAGGTTTCCTTTAGCGCTGTTCAATAAAACTCTACAAGCTCTGCATACTTTTAATGTGTTGGTGAGAGGACTGTAAGAAGCCTAAATACTGGCACAAGATGAACCGCAACAAATAGCCACTGAATCTTACCCATCCAGTGACAGACTCCAGCATACTGGGGAGGAAGTAGTCCTGGAGCTGAAACAGCTCTGATGGCTCACAATCCACCTGGAAGCTGTTGGAGTCGTTGTTGAACTCCACCGGACACACAAAGTAGCGATAGCCAGCCATGACGTAGGAGAGCTGTGAAGAGAGCAAAGTTATGCTTCGATCGTGTCACTTGTCACCAACTAACTGGACAGAGATCAGAACTGACTGCTTTCCTGTGTTCTCGGCCCAGCCAGTCAGCCTTCCCACATGACCAATTACAAAGGAGTTTGTGCATGCATGTGCACAGTGCCGGCACCAGTAACGCATTAATGTGTCATTAGTGTGGAAACTAGTCGCTGTGACTGGAGACAACAACAGCTACAGCAAACCCAGTATAAAACTACACTTAATACACCCTCACCCAGCTGAACATGGGCATTTTAAAGAAGCTAAAGATATCCTGAGCTCAGAGCAATCAGCCTCAATGTGAGTCTCAGCCACAAACATTTGTGATGAGTGCATGTTTAACTAAGTTGAGACAAACACACTGTGTTTGAAATGATTTGCTTCAGAGCTCATTACGCCCCGGCAATATGACACATACAGAAACTGAAGTGATGAACAATGATCCCCTCGAGACCTACAGGTAAACGATGAGGTGGTGGCAGGGTTAGAACAGCAGACACCCACACAAGGAAGCAGCCGCAATGATGTTAGAGTGAGAGCTGAGAAGATGCAGCTTAAACAGGCATCTGAATCAGGAAGGTGTGGCTGGTATATGACATGAGGAGAGTGAGTTTTTCTGCCCTACACAGCTGATTTTACTCTTTTTAACCATAATTCATTGTGAGATAAGCAAGCAGCTCCTACAGAATGCTACATCGCTAAGAGCTAAAAGGAAAAAATAAATACATAAATAAAATTCACATCCTACCATGATTCCAAAAACAATGGTGGAGAACAATCCACCGATGAAGCCCTCCCAAGTCTTCTTAGGCGACAGCTGCAACAGCCAGTATCAAAGAAATCATACACCACCATACAGAGCACAACAGCCTTTAGGTGATTTGCTACATGCAGCAATAATTCACAATAAACATTATATTAAAAGAATTAAACATTTATGTATTTGCATTCCAGGTTAAAGCAGCTTCAAACGTTCAAAATAACCAACCTTGATAAGAGGGGTTCGCCCAAAGAAGAAACCAAACATGTAGGCCATGATGTCATTACAGATCACACAAGAAATGGGCACAATGAACCTGATCACACAAAGAACAGTTTACATGGCAGGTGTATGGATATTTGCATTAAGGTGCAAAATAACTGAATTTTAATTAGATTTAGAGAATTGGATAAGGAGCCTTTAACGTACCAGATCATTCCCTCAAACAGGTTGTGAATGATGAGGTGAGACTGGGTCACAACAATCAGGAGAGTCACATGGGTCCAACCAAACTGTGCAGACGGGCACAAGATCAATGACGTGTAGCTAAATTCATACATTTTTGGACAATGACACAGGCTCTGTAAATTTTGTTTATAATCAGTGTCACGATGAAGAGTTTTATCTGTATTGATTGTTTAACTAGCGTTTCTCACTTGTTAGTCTATAAGAGCATAACAGGGTACAAATATTTGTTATGTTTTAACCTTGTTGTGAAGCACTTTGGTTTACCTTTGTTTTAAATGTGCTATATAAATACAGTTGTATTGTATTGTATTGTATTGTATTAGTGCCTGCTGGTCATGTTTTAGATGGTTTTTACAAGCTTTTGTGTTACCAAAAAAAACTGTTACTGTGTTTCCATTCGGGTGTTTTTCTTAAGACCACTAGTGTTTCAACATAAACCTGCCCTACTGTAAACACACAGCTGTAAACACACAGCTGGATCCTCTTACTTTGGTACATCGACAACATTATTTCAACTATGGCTGCCCCTCCCTGAGCCTGGTTCTTCCTGTTAAAAGGGAGTTTTTCCTTCCCACTGCCAAAAAAAGACTGTTGGATTTTTCTCTGTATGTATTATTGGAGGGTCTACCTTACAATAAAGCGCCTTGAGGAGACTGTTGTTGTGGTAAAACTGAACTGAATTGAACTGTGACAAAGACGTATTCAAGATATATGTTGCACTAACTGTTGAGGAAGTCTTTTTTTTTTTTTTTTTTTTTTAAACAATTCCATATTTTTAATGATTCAACTGTAACTACAGCTATTCTTTCATTATCTTAGATTAAGCAGGTCTGGAGATGATTCTACATGTTGGATTTGGCCTCCACAAAATGGAGGTCAAAGTTGCTCTCAATGCACAGGAAACAACACTTTCATAACCTGCCAACAGTAAAACAAATCTGACAGAAATAGCAGGCACATCAGGTACGGCCAAATCAAAGAGGAATGTACTAGTGGGGGTTTTTTTCTGCAGGATCCGTCTCTGACCCCATTTCCCTTTTACTTGAGGGTTTATATTTTAGCTAGCCTCATGAATAAGCCAGTAGCCTTGAGGCAGGATGCACGGAGTATGCAGGGCAGCACTTACCATGTAAAACTGAAGGCGGTAATGTTTCTTCACCAAACTCAGCACAAACATACAGAAACCTGCAACAACAGGACGACTTATTAAGACACACAGACCAACAGCATCTGTAAAGAGGAGGAAACCTCCTTAAGGTCATCTTTGGTCAAACTGATTCAATTTAGCTGACTTAGCTTGACTTATTTCACAGTATGCCTACTTTAGGATGCAGTGAATAGTTTTCTTTTTTTACATGACCGAGGAAACGAGAGGATGTTGTAAAGCAAAGAATATCTGAGAAAATGTGGCCTGAACGGAAGTTGACTCAGACATACTGACGCTGTTGGTTTCCTGGACTCTTCAGGCTGACAGTAAAGCTTCTTCAAGTAAGACATTAAGATGTACAGGATGACAAAACTCTGTATTAAATGTCACTTCAAATCACGAGCTTCAGAGCATTTGTGCTCAAAGTCACAACGGGCCATTCAATTGCACCTTAAATCTAGTAGGTAAGACAGCCTGGGTGCTTCCTTCCTCCCCACATCCTGTTTGGCATCAGCAAGAAGCTATAGTAGTAATGTATTACTAACTGACACAGAAGCACAGGAAGTGGAACATCTAAAGTTAGCATAGTAACTGAAACAATAAGATTTGAACTACCTAACATATAAAACCCTGAGACTCATTTTTCCATCAAAGCATGCCTGTGTGCGTCCACCAATCAGTCAAGTCCTAGTTTACATCCCTTGAAACTCAAATAACATAACTGAATAATATGATATGTATTAATATATAAATTCACTGGTTATAACCAAAAATATCAAATTTGAACAAACAACCTTGAGAGATATCTAAAATAGAATTACACACACACACACACACACACACACACACACACACACACACACACACACACACACACACACACACACACACACACACACACACACACACACACACACACACACACACACACACACACACACACACACACACACACACACACACACACAGCTTATTGCAACTCAGATTCCTCTTTCATCTCTAATGTATTTATCAAATGCAGTATTCGTAACTGTTTTTATTCTTTTTTAAATGAGCATTTATTCTTTATATATGTGGATTTTTCTGTTCGGCATCTGTTGCTGATAGTAAAGGAACAATTTCATTGTACAGAGAAACATTTTTCTTTACTGTGCATACAACAATAAAACTTTGAACAGTTGAATGACTCATGGAAATATTACTGATTGTAAATGTATTTTGTTGAGTCAGACTGACCGATCACTGACGTCTCTTAAAAGAAATTTGACACTTCTGGTTGCTATGACAATGTAAACTGCATCTAATGTTTGTTTATTTATTGTGCACTTATCTCATGTTCAGCAGTTTGTTTTAGTGTAATAAACATTTATTATAAGTCATTACTGAATAACTTGGAAGAATGTTTGTTGTGGGCAGCTGGCATGATGACGTTAACACAGAATCTACAGCAGGACTTTGTCTTTCTACCTGTGAGGTAGAGCGCGAAGGAGATGAAGCGGTGGTATTTGCTGAGGATACGAAGCGGCTCCTCCCTCTGAACCAGTGTGAAGAAATAATCTGTCACGGTCTCACCATAGAAGAAGTAGTTCACACACAGCAGGAAGTACCTGTAATTCAAAGGGTTCGAGTAAATGTATGCAGCTGATGGTGTTGTCACAGCAGCTAATCAGACTCTGAATTCAATATGCCAGCGGGGGGAAAACATAAATACAAATAAATCAACAAGGCTGACTAACTTCTCTTCATGAAAACTGCACATAGCTAAAGGTTTACACCTGTACATGGAGAACAGTGTTCCAAGGAGTTTGAGTTTCCTGGCATAGTGAATATCAGGATTACACTACACTATAAACCACTACTGCTACAAATCAAACAGCACCGATGATTCATTGTAATTCTGCTATAATATATAATCTTTAAGACACTGCTAATTTAAAATGGGTTGATAACAAACCTCAGGACATCTGTAACAAAGTAAAAACATGAGACAAACAATAAGAAAGAAGCCAACATGGACATTTGCTTTTAATATCCGATCCTTTGTCTTGCCAAGTGAACACTGTGTGTGTCTGTGTCCTCACCAGCTCAATGTCCTGAACCACGGCAGGTCGTAGGAGTGGTACACACTGTAACCAATGGTGATGATTTCCTGGAAGCATTTTATCTGGACACAGAGGACCTGCGTAGATAAAACACTGTGTCAGCAGCACAAAGGAAAAATATTGAGAGGACAAACCAGAACGGGCTTTTGGGGTGGGCAGCAAACATGGCAAGATCAGTCAAAGTACAGTAGAAGATACCGGTTACTTTATCTGACAGAAATGGATGAATATTCCACAGTCCAATAGTCTGAATGTATTGATGAGCAAAACTGTGGATCACACTTGTGTAAATAAGACCACAATAAACAAAACTAGTTAATAAAGATCATTATTACAACACTGCTGATTCTCCATTGGCTCTGTTAAACCTCTTTGTAGGGCACCAAATACTCCTCTGTGCAGGAAAACCCCTGAGCACAACTCAGTGTGTGTTTCTGTGTGTGTGACACAGTATGGTGTCCTACTGACACAAAATGGCTGACAGGCCTATTTTCAGGGTATTCCCTGATGACGGAGGCAGCTATCCTGCAAATGACTAGAGAGACTGGATCCTCTTTAATCCACAATACTATGATTTTAATTTGCTTTAAAAAATAAGCTGACTGCGCTGCTTAGAGTAGCTCTGAACATTAACACGTCTTCTATATATACTCAGTGAGAAAAAGTCTGATTCGTAACACGATTCATCTTAACTGAAATAATTTTGTATCAAAAAGCTTAATTTGTCTCATGTCACAAACGATGGCTCTGAAAGTGGAATGACAAATCAAGTCAAGTCAACCAGGACAGATCAGTAGTTTGTACTCACAATCATCATAAGCACCATGGGGCCCAAGTAGATGATGAAGAAGAAGAAGGAGATCATGGCTAGTGTTAGGATGCCTCGTACCCACCAGTTCTTCCATCTGAAGAAAAGACATAAACAATGACACTGGCAAAATGACAATACAAAAAAATAAATAAATTAAAAAAGCAACAAGCGAGTTGTATTTTAAACGTAAGCACAACTGAAAGAGCCTGGGCCAAAACTTTTACTTATATTATGTTATCAAAAAGGCCAAGATCATTCAAATATGTGACGAGGAATTCCTTTGTATGAATCATGACACCTCCACAGTGGCAACGCGGCTTGGGCTACGTCCACACATGCCCGGGTATTTTTGAAAACGCAGATTTTTCTATGCGTTTGCATCTTTCGTCCACACGTAAACGGCGTTTCCGGTCACTGAAAACGGAGATTTTCAAAAACTCCGTTGTTGCATTTACGTGTGGACAAGGAAAACGGAGAAAACGCAGCGTCAAAGGTGTGCGCCTTTTTTGACGTCACAAACGTTATTGTTTCTGTGAAATGGATTTCTACAATGGCGGACTTAGACAATACTGTTAACTTTACTCTCTGCAGTGTTTAAATGCTTACATATACACACAGTTACTGCCCCTCCACACAGGACTCCTTTCTGCTTCTATGCGCCATCTTTGTTAACTCTTTCCCACCCAGGCTTCTAGGCTTCTGATTGGCCAACATTTCTACACGGTTAGAAATATATCGCCACCTGTTGCTTTGGCATGTTCCTAGCAGCGTTTTCCTTCATTTTTGCGATTATGTGTGGACGGGATTTTAAAAAAAACAAAAAAACAAAAACAAAAACAGAAAATCTCCATTTTCAAAAATACCCGTGTACGTGTGGACGTAGCCTTACATGCAGTCCAGAAAAAACACGGGGCTCTTGTTTAGGTGGGTCGGTTTAAAATGAGCGCATAGCAACTCACAGTACACAGACAATGGGGGTGTTCGATATCAATAAACAAGACCGAGCATGTTTCGGCCCTAGGAAGAGGACGCATCTTTACGGTCATAGCTTTAAAACACACTGCAAACAGCTTGCAGTTTATATTTCCTTTGACACTCAGCACACCTTGAAGAGAGTCCAGACAGCGCCTTATTTAAAACCTCAGGGGTGTCGTCAGGAGGGACCGGCACCTCTGGGACACCAGAGTCCACTTTGGACTCACTGTCTGACACCCCCTCTTTTTCTGCCTTCAGTTCATTGTCCGAACCCTGCAAACAGACAAAAACAGAGAAGAAATGGAAGATTTGGCTCTGAAAGGGAAGGAAAACAACTATTCTAATATAACCATAACAGAACATTTAGATATGTGTTGTTTAATCATAGATCACGGATGAACTTAGGAGTGTTTACCTTTTCTCTCTGAGCTATCCAGGAATATGATGCATGTCAGTTTTTACATATTTACAGGAGCAGGTGCTGTGGTCACGTGATAAAATACCTGGGTAAGTAATCTCTTGGTACTTTTTGCCCAACACTCATATGACACATTTGTGACACATGTGACACAAACAAAAAATAAAAAACCCAACACCACCTTTACCCAAAATGGTAACATATGCAACTCTAAAAAACTCCCCACCCCACAAACACTTTATTACCATTACTGCATGAAAACCAGGCTGGTTAGAACTAACAGCATGTAAACCTGCACAGATGTTTTCAGTTCTGCCAGTTACTCAGGTGGTTGTGAAAACACCACACAATTTCAAAATAACAGTGAAGCGGTTCTTCTCCAACAGTTTCAGTAAAAGAAAAAAAAAAAAACTGAATAGGTGAGATGTTTGTTGGCTGCTGGCATCTGTAATATTTTCCATCTTCACACAGCACCAATGTATTATAAAACTATCAAAAATAAACAATTTAAAAACAAAAACAGTGACGCTAGGCTACTGCTTTAGAGGAAAAAGAGCCGCGCGTGTGTGTGTGTGTGTGTGTGTGTGTGCCTGTGGTGATAGTGGGTGTGTAACAAATGGACGGATGGAATATGGAGAGGATAATACATACTATTACATACTTAATGCAAGAATATTAAGAAGTCTTCATAATAAGACCCGTTTTACTTTTTAAGATCTGTTTAACAAACGAGGGGAAAAAACAGCTCTGACATGTGCAGGCTTACTTTCAAATAAAACATCATTTTGTAGTCTATTTGAATCCCACTTTCAAAAAATCATGAAAACTATTTGTATGTAATTATGACTTCAGTCCACTTCAGTGTGCTGTCATCTTGTTTTCTCATCAAGCCGCAGGCAGAAATCAACCGTCCAGCCCTGAGCATAAAGTAAAATTGCATCAAGTGTCTAAAACTACATGTATCGTGTCTCTCGCTCGTTCGCAAAACCTTAAATACATGTGGACGAATCGCCTGATACGCGCAGATGACATCGCATGGCCACATGGAGTTTTGAGACTAATTTAAAGCTGTCAGCTTCACACAGATCCGCAAATGTAAGCTGCGTTCCAGTCCCAGTGTGAAACAAATATGTACACATCATTGCTTGTGACACATTTGCAACACTTTGAGACATATATTTCCCTCCATATCGAAAGCATACTTTTTGTGTGTTCACATAAGTGTCAGAATGGCAGATTTAGCGCCAGATCCCCCGGCTCCGAAGTACAGACACCTCTGGCTAATGCTTAGTGTTATGAGATGTTATGAGATTTATTAGTCACACAGGTGGGAAATTTGTTTCGTTACAGCAAAAGTGCAAAGTTATGTAGCAGAAATTAGAAAACACTGGAATGCAATAAAATAAAATACTATATACAATAGAATAAAATAGAATAATATAAACAATAGTTTGGCTCGTGGCTGGTAACTAGCTTTCTGGTCTGGGTCCATTAGACTCTCTTTTGTCTGCAGTAGCTACCACTATAAACATCTTCTTTTTCTCACTCAAACTTCTGCAACAAACTTTGTGCTGCAGATGTTACTGTTTCTCGCTGTAGCGCACACACACCGCAGAAGTGTAATCCCCTTCTCTTTCCCGAGAGAGATGTATGGATACTAAATGTCCGTTTGTGAGTTATTGTGCAAGAGAAGAAATACAAAGCAACAGAGCAATGTTTTCTGAGAAGTAGTTTAGAGAGCGAACATCAAATTTGGCTCAGGGTGTGTCTGTGTGTGGAAAAAAGCGGGGGGGGGGGGAAGCATCGGCTTCATCTGAGATGAACATATTATGATTAATGGACTGTCAGTGTACAGTCATGTGTGGGAGGCTAAACACTGCTCCAAATCATCTCCATCCATATTGTTGATTTGTCAAAACCATCTGTTTGCTATTGAAGGCCTGCCTACAACACTGACTGATCTTTATCCCCCCATAGCGGCAATGCTGAAAAAATATGGATGGTTAGAGCTCCTGTGCCAATAATAGAGCGGGTTTTTTAAGGCAGTTTGTTCTTTCACTTCTCATTCACCCCCTGCTGCCCTCTCTGCTGCTGGTGACCAAATAAGGCTTGTAGTTGTCACATCAGATTCACCCAGCAGATGGCTGACATGTGGTTTTGTGACACCCACTTGGTCTCACATTCACAATTTGGCAAATAATCCATACTACAGCTGGATAGTTATTAGATTAAAAACAAACAAATAACAATGTGTCTTTAAAAAAAATCAGCTGGTATACTGGACGTTTACATCACCAAATATTATATTAGTCGGGCTCCGGCTTTAATACATAATAATACTTCTTGTTAGGCATGCATCACTCAAATATTGATATTGATATCAGTCCAATATGAACTAGCATGATGAAACGTTTGGTTACATGTTTTATTTAATTCAGTTTCACTTTCTTCTACATTTACTTAGCCACACAGACAAGATATAGATACCTTAGCGTAAAGTCTGCCAAAACAGTGAGGACAAGACATGAACAATATCAGGCTCAAAACACGGATTTGGTAACTTTATAAAAGAAAATGCAGCAAATAAATATATCCTAGAATATAAATTGACTAAATCTGAATGATCAGTTAAATGATAAATGAAAACAGGACCAAAACAAAAAGTATTAAAAATGTATTCAGCGAATTTATCTTCTCTAGTCTAACTTCAGCACTGTGTGATATTTAAAGTCATAACAGTTTCTCCTTTCCTCATCTCAGTCTAAGTGCACCTCATTTTACTGCTCCTCATACACAAGTTACAGTAGCAGTGGAGCATCCAGGAGACAAATGAAGTCAAATAATATTAATGGAGTTGGTTGTAACAGGTTATTAGATGCAATAAATACTTATAAGGAACAAGTTAGAGAGCGAGAACGACTCATTTGAGCTTTTTACACTAATATCACACCAGTGCTCCTCTAATTTGATATTCTCCATCTGCCCACGCCCCAGGCGTGGTCTCTGTATCTGAGTTTGGTAAGTAACCCTACTTTTTCTGTTATTCAAACCAACATATTAACACTAAAACCTTGGTTCAAGATAAACAGTTCCTGTGAGCAAGAACTTAAAGTAGAAAAGGTTCTAATAACAAAACGCTGCTCTGTTAAGTTTGCAAGCTTTTTAAGAGAGATTTAATCCAGAGGTTGAGCATGTTTCTGTTAATGTTGTGAACAAAATAGTGATTCCCTGATTGGCTGCATCATGTTTGTTACAAGTCAGCCAAATATATATTAAAAAACATTGTATGTTTTATAAGACTTAGAAAATTTAATTAAGTTCCCTTCAAATTATATGAAACAGTCACTAGTGTGCACTGTCACCCAGAAGTCAAAACCCAGGAGACGAATGCAGAAGCACACACAAGAATCCACATACACACAGGCCCATTCTCCTTTTCCTGGTTTCTATGGAGACAATAGCCGTCATTCAGGATGCTTGAGTTAAAAATAGACGCTCCTTTCACATAAACACTTCTTCCCTTTTATGCTGTCTTGCACATCTGGGTTTGTTTTTTCTTTCATCTCTAACTGATTAGAAAAAGCTGCTTCTGTCAGCCATAAAAGGCCATTTTTATTCAGATCTTACAGTTTTCATGCCAAGAGGAAAGCGATTCCTTCACGGGGAGGCAGATACAAAAGTGCAGGCTTGTGATCTAGCTTCACCATGCTGGAAAGTAGCCAAAGAAGACAACTGTGATCAAACAGTTTAACTCTACTGACGTCATCAAGACACTGCAGCTATACCATGAGGTTATGTAACCTAATCAAAGACTGAAGCATTCATGCGCTTGTGAACTGAATTTCACTATATTTCACATTATGCAATCCACCATAAAACTACCTCAACAAAAGTAATTTCATCAGCTAATATAACTGTCTTTAGAGCAACTTTTTCTTTAGTAAATTGCGTGATATTACACAGAGTTACAAATGTTTGTCCACATGTGCGCCTCCACCAGGCTAGACTTTTTCAAATAAACCCTGGTTCTGCTCAGACAAACTACTGATAAATAGTTAACTGCAAATAATCTGGTTGGGTATTCTGTATTGTCATTGTCAGTTTCTATTATTTCAGCAGAAGTGGACATAAAATGGATACTTTTGTATCAGAATTGTAGCATTATTATTATTATTATCGAAAATAATACAAATTATTCGTCTGATTGCACAACTGCAAGCTCAAGGTCATGAGGTAGGCTGCTCTTAAACAACTCATGGCAAAAAAGTAAATAATAAAGAACACGTTAAACCAGTCACAGTGCGCTTCCCTGGAAAATTACATTAGCCTGTGTGGCTCGCTGTGAGGATGTCACTAATGCTTCCGCTACTTTCTCCAACTGCTTTCAGCTACTCTCCAATTTTCTGTAATTATCTCGTCCTAGATATCCACACGTCTAACACCACGCCCCTTTCTTCATTCAATGCCACGCATCGTCCATGTTGAACTCATAAATGTTGCTTTTATTTCCCCTCACTCTGACTGAAACAGCTTAATAACAGTTTGTTAAGAGAGATTAATTATAATATCGTGCTACCCATCAGTCTACGACGCGAAGTAGTGGTTGTTAATGTAACTACAGCTACTAAACACTTTAGCCTACCAGGGCTCGCGAACATCATCGCTATCGGTCATATCAAACCAAAATTTACAAAATAAATAAATAAATACACAAACAAAATAAAACGTTAAGCTTAACGTTGGTGCTGAACATTTAGCATCGGTGCTAGCTCATAAAGGGCCAACATGGAGACCTTCATCGCTTATTTACCTCTGTGTGCAACGGCGTATGTGGCTAGCTTGCAGCACGCCTTACAAATCTAAGTTTGTTATTTTTGGATTTTCTGGTCGACTGCTTAGCATTCAAGAAAAAGCGTCTTCAAATGTATTTAAAGGGTTTTTGTTGGACAAGACCAGCTGCTATACACATCGGCATAACGTAGGTGAAAAGGGCAGCTCCAGAATCGATGAAATTTTAACTTTTGCATTTGGTTTGCTGTTGTTTTCGCAGCGGACGAACACACAGGAAGACGGTGTGTACCACCAGCCAATCAAGTTTAAAATTTGAGTAGTTTGGCGGATGGTTTGTATAGCGTCTTTCAGATGCTTTTAACAGCTTTTACGTTGTAAGATGCGGTTGTAAGAGTAAATTGACGACAGCCTTGTAAAACTTAAACATGCCTTATTATTCATTCTGACATGACCTTTCTTAGTCACACCAGTCACAGTGTAACGGGAATTTCAAATCGCTCGGTGGCTAGTTAGCGTCAGGACCGCTAAATGGCAGGACTGAGTCCAAGCTAACGTTACCTTGTCCTCTGACGGCTGCTGCTGAAACGTAGGGTCGCTGTCTTTGGGTCCACGGTGCCTCAGCTCTGCCATCTTAGCGGGTCGTGACCTGACGACAACAGCGAAGGTCCTGCGGCTCCCACAAACAACCTCTTTGTTTTTTGGAGACTGACACCTCCTCTGCTAAGCTCCTAGCTAAATTTCTGCAAACAACACTTTCCACCCAATTCACGATCATTCACTTCCTGTTTTCAAAATAAAAGTCCATATTGACTACCCAACATAATGCTAACATTGCATTAAAGAATCTTATTTTAGAATAAATATTAATGGTAATATTACAATTCATACAACATCTAACTCTTTCGGGATTGCTTCAAGAAACTGACCATTTATTATTCTTTATGTTTCTTTCGTCTTTACTGACAGCCTTTAAAAAATATTAACAATAAGATTATAGGAAATGCTTGAAACTACTCTCAACATGAACTGGTAAACCTCCAGGCTTTATTAACTTGATTTATCCGGAAGTTTCATGTTGTTTCATGTTGCCCAAATATGTAGTGTATATACCGGTATTGCATATTGTACGACTGCAATATGAATCCATGATAAGCTGATACTAAATGTGGCTATTTGATTCTTCTAAATTCAAATTTTCATTTTCACCCCAGTTTGTAAAAAAAAAGTCACATCATAGATTTGTTTTTGTTTTGTTTTTTTCAATCCAGTTGTAGTTAACAACAGTAACGTATGTCTGTTGGGTCTTCTGGACTGGTTTGGTCAGTCATCTTTTATTTTTTGACTGAGGCCCTTTTCACAATTTGATTTGTAGAATACATCAACTTGGCATCTTCATTTTTTCCTGTTTATTTTGGTTCTTTTTAAAAGGTTCATTCGTGGGATATTTGAAAACATTGCCTCTGTGCAGCTATGCCAAATGAAAACTGTGTGCGTGTGTGTGCTTTTATTATGAAATTTTAGCTAATGTTTACTTGAATATGGGCTAGCTTGACCTTTCCAGCAGAACTCCCTGATGTCATTTTAAGGTGTGGGTTATGTTCAAGAAAAATACTGTAAGATTGACTCAGTGATATTACTAATGCAAACATTGCAACAGTACAGTTGTAGTGAAAAGAAAAGTAATTAATTAAAATGATCTAAATCCAAACTGAGATGAATAACAGTGAAGAATAACATATTACATCTTGTCATTATTTATTTGACAAACACTAAGCCAAAACCTAGTGTGGCAATGTGTAAAAAAAACTAAGTACATTTCCATTGCTCAGTAGCTTGTACAACCATCTTTGGTAGTAATAATTTCAAATAGGGTTTAGGGGCATCTTTCCGAACCTAAGCAATGCTGCCATGCAGTTTTTAGAGAGTAGAGACTTTCTCCTGCCAACACTTCCAAACAAGACATACTTGGTCGTTCTTATTCCATTGATACTGCTATGAATGTTAACATTTAACATGCTATCTAAGGCTTGTAGAGTGGAAAATGCAGCTCTTGTTTATTTTGCAGAAAAGGGTGGTACTTAAAAATAAAAGGAAAAAATGTTTAACAATAAAAGAAATGACCATGCTTTACAATCTTACGCAAATATTAGCATTTTCCAAACTTTTTTTCAACAACAAAAAAATCAGAAAGAAAAACAGAATTTGAACATACACTGTGTGTCCATTTTAGACAAACAAAAACAGAGACAGACTCATGTCTAGAGGACTATTAGACAGAACATGTAAGGCAGTTTCCACCTCTTTACAATTATCTGTAATTTGCACCTTTAACACCAAGTGGCAGCAAACGCTCGCTGGAAGCATGTGTGCCTGCGTTTCAGCTCTGTGGAGCTGACGACATCCAGCTCTTATAAATACTTAATGGCTCGCTGCTGTTGCAGCAGACGTGGAATAAGCGGTGCAGCCCAAATATAACAGTTCAATAGGATGTGGTATCACACTGTTGAGTGTTCACTGTCTGCACATGAGCAGAGCTGCGATGCAGACCAGCATTATTCAGGATGATCAGGCAGAGGCAGTTTGCATTTAGCCTAGCCTACCTGACTCTAAACCTTGTTGCTTAATTCTGGAATATATCAGTAGGTGCCACTGCTGCACTGATTTGCATGACAATCACAGATTTTTTGCATGCATTTGTATTGTAGAAACCACAGGAGTGAGCTGTAAGAGATCAAATGTACACCTGTACAGGAGATGTTCAAAGAATTCTAAACGACAGATTAGCGACTAAACGGAGGAACTGAAGCTTCTTCTCATTTGCTTCAGCCATGTCTCCCCTGGAGGCACGTCTGGCTTATTCTTATCTCCTAATTTAGTTGAATTCTCATAACTCTTCTTTATACGGGTCTTTCTTTATTAGCTTGTGTCTCTTTTATATCTCGCCCTAGTGTTTTATGAGTTGAATTGCCTTGTTTTTGACAGGCTCTGTGCTGCAATTTCCTTTAAAACCAGAAAGAGACAATCAATTTTAAAAGTTTTGTTTTTCATTTGAATAGAATAGAATAGAATAGAATAGAATTGCACACGTACAGCAAAATTGTGGAAGAAAGTTGATAATAACATTTAGCCATGATTAGAAGAAGTATGTTTTATGTCTAATATTTTGAAGTATCACAGAATATTACAGAAATACAACACATTTAATTTTACTGACATTCTGTTTGTTAATCAATACTAATGATGTGTGTTGATGATCGATGCTCAGTCATTAAATTCTGCATTGATTTTGTGACATTTGGTTCTTCAGCGCCTGCCTTGCTTCACTTCATGCTGTTGTTGTTTGTATGGTTATACGGATATATTGTTAGATGCACCATTGATGTGTGTATCTAAACTAATCTAAATTTACTGCAGTCATTTACCATGACTTGTGGAAAGGAGAGCATGCTGTTTAAAAAAAAAGTTTGATGATTCACTGTGTATCCTTTTTCTTTTTAAATGAAGCTGTGACCTAGAAATTCTCTCAAATCACTAAAAGAAGGAAAATGGTTCAGAAAATCACCACACCACACACTCACACACCCGCCCACCTAAAGATTAGGACTGCGGTGATTTGAAGGGTGGGTGGGCGAGTGAAGGGCATTATCCTTGGTGCAGAGTGATGCCGTGGACATGTGTTACTGTGTTTGTTCCTGTCATGCTACGCCTGTCGCCCTTCCTGTGGTGCACAGCCAGTCTGCTGTTTCCGCTCGCCTGGCCTCTCTCTGTCAGGCAGCCCAAATTTTGGCTGGGACTCTTCAGCAGCTCCTCCAGAACTGCAGGGCTCTGGGACATCTGCAATGCAGAAGTCTATATATAGCAATGGTGTGAGAGGGAGAGAGAGAGTGAAAGAGAGAGGGGGGGCAAGACATGTTGGGGGGGGGGGGGGGGTAGGAGAGAGGGAAACAAGGAATAAAAAGTGTCCATCTTGAGCTTGCAGAAAGCAGTTTCATGTTTTACCTCCATATCTTGTGAAATTGAAAACTAGGATGCACATTTAAAAAAACTTGTGTGTCTGTGAAACCCACGCACCAACTGAGTGTCCACTCAGGACGTCAGCACACACGGTGACAAGGACACTGAGGAGAGTGTGGTATCTCACTATTTAACTCACTTAAAAGAGGAAATGTAATCACATTCTTGCAGAGTCCCAGCAAACAGAGCAGGGAAGGTGGGCTGTATACTGCTGAGCATTTACAGCTTTATCTCAGAGAGGGGGGGTCTGGGGAGGGCAGCGGAGGAGGAGCAGGCGAGCAGGTCAATTATGTATGCACCTCCACAAACAACAGAATCTGCTGACAACAGAGCTCAGCACGCACAGAGCAGCATCGCAGCCAAATAAAGGACGGCTGGACAGGCGGACCCGCGGACCACAGGCCTGCAGAGCTGCCGGGGACATTGATCAAAAACTCTTGAATTTTCAATAAGTCTGCCCTCTGACACGCTCTCTGCATTACTCCTCACCACAGAGGTCTGTGCTGAGTCACGATGCTCCTCTTGTCACTGCTGAGCTGAGTTCAGAATGCAGAGAGGAAAGCTTGAGCAGCAGCACGGGCTTTGCACAATAGCTTTTTAAAGGTCATTCCTCACCTGATGCAGATGTGCACCTCTGCCTACACTCAAAAAAGCAATTTATCACCCTAATTAAATGTGAAGCGATAATTTTGAGTAAAATACAATTGAAATATATCAAATCAAAGACTTATTCATTTAAATAATTACTCATTAAGGAAAATGTGCTTGGTTTAATCTGAATGTATACAAATCAGGTCAATTTTATTTGACCAGATTCCATTAAATTGAAATTTTTACATTGTATTTATATAACAAGATTATAAGAACTTCTATTTATTTGAGTTAAAATCTGCATTTTGCCCATGTGCCCCTGTACATCACGTTATTTATTCATTTGAATGATGTATCTGTTAAAGACATAGCTCTCCAGTTTGAGAAACATGTAATCTGCATGTTTACTATCTGAATATTCTTATTCGCTTTACGAGCTTTATGCTAACAGTTCCTATTTAACCAGGCAGCTGCGAGTACATGTAAAAAAGTAACTAATCATATTTTTCTAAAATCTCAAGTGTCAAATGTTATATACTGATAATAAAGCACCATAGATCGAGTCACATGTAATCTTGTTGGTTCATTCAATAATAAAATTTTCTTTTTCTTTTTACTTTTTTATGTGAGCATCCGTATTATGAGATGTGTCATAGTTTCCATGGAAAAACTGCAAGAGTGTGACGTCTGTGATGCAGTATAACAGGGGAAAAAATTGAAAGGTCTTTTTACCTGCAGAAAAACCTTGAGAACAGGCTTTCCTGTGTCATAATACTTTTCTAATATAGTCCATTTTTCACAAAACTTTTTACAGTATGAAGGTACAAATATTTGAATATGTCATGAAATATGCTGAAGTTGTTGTAGTAAATATAATCGGCTGAGGAGGTCAACACTTTCTGCAGATCCAGATGCACTTGCAGGTAGATGTGTGATAAGAAATCCTCCAGCAGAGGCTAAGTTAACCTCAGCGCACTGACTGTATTGATACAGTAAGATGGTGATGTAAAACTATTGATTGCCCCATACAAGATGTATCACATTGCTTTCCTGAAACTAATACGTGCTGCTTTTTCATCTAATCCTCAACTTGGGAGAAAAATCATTCGTCTTTGCTCTTTCCCCTGCTTTCTGACACTTTTATTGATTGTCTCTTTTTTTCTCAGACACACTCGTACTCACACAGACGACTACAGCCCAGGAGCCGGGGGAAAAACCGTCTCGGGCTGTGATGAAGTTCTTGCTGTTGACAGCTGTGCCGGTGGGCCGGTGTTAGCAGGTGCCATCCATCTTTTACCTCTGGGGCAGGCAGAAGTTGAGATGAGCCAAGAGATAAATATCAGGGTAATCAGGAGCCAGGCAGTCGTATCATTGGACGTAGACAGTAAACTGAAGAAAAGTAAATTCAACAACAAGTGTTGTTCCTTCTAACAGCTCATCCTCTTTTAACTAGATCCTCTCTGATGGGTCTCTTATTTGAGGATGATGGACTGAAACCACAAAAAAGATGTATTTAATGTGGCAGTTCAGGTGTTACCTTACAATAATTCAATTCAATTCAATTTTATTTATACAGCGCCAAATCACAACATCAGTCGCCTCAAGGCGCTTTATATTGTAAGGTAGACCCCACAATAATACATACAGAGAAAAACCCAACAATCATATGACTCCCTCTGAGCAAGCACTGTGGCAACAGTGGGAAGGAAAAACTTCCTTTTAACAGGAAGAAACGTCTGGCAGAACCAGGCTCAGGGAGGGGCGGGGCGGGGCCATCTGCTGCGACCGGTTGGGGTGAGAGAAGGAAGACAGGATAAAGACATGCTGTGGAAGAGAGACAGAGGTTAATAACAGATATGATTCAATGCAGAGAGGTCTTTTAACACACAGTGAGTGAGAAAGGTGACTGAAGAACAAACACTCAATGCATCATGGGAATTCCCGGCAGCCTACACCTATTGAAGCATAACTAAGTGAGGATTCAGGGTCACCTGGTCCAGCCCTAACTATATGCTTTAGCAAAAAGGAAATTTTAAGCCTAATCTTAAAAGTAGAGATAGTGTCTGTCTCCCGAATCCAAACTGGAAGCTGGTTCCACAGAAGAGGGGCCTGAAAACTGAAGGCTCTCCCTCCCATTCTACTTTTAAATACTCTAGGAACAACAAGCAAGCCTGCAGTGTGAGAGCGAAGGGCTCTAATAGAGTGATATGGTACTACAAGGTCATTAAGATAAGATTATTTAAGATCTTGTAAGTGGAAGCCAGATTCTGAATTCAATTTTGGATTTAACAAGGAGCCAATGAAGGGAAGCCAGTATAGGAGAAATATGCTCTCTCTTTCTAGTCCCTGTCAGGACTCTTGCTGCAGCATTTTGGATTAGCTGAAGGCTTTTCATGGAGTTACAGAAATAATGTGTAGATACGTGTCAGCTAATGTGTAAACAATGAAAGCACTCACCTTGTCAGCTGAGATGTGTCGATGACGTGTCAGCTTCAGTGTCAGCTTCAGTGTCAGGCATAGAAGGAGCAAATGTCAGTTGCGGAGGAGTGGGGGCATTAAGTACATCGTTTTAGCATCGACTATTTTTATACATTTGCACATATTTGTGATGGAAATGTAGCTGATGTGACTGTTCAGCATAAACTGGGACAGGAATATACTCCAGTGGGACTTTCTGCATTGCTTTTGAGGTTGTTGCAGGAATTAATTTGCTTTCATTTTAGGTGCCACCTGTTTCCATGAGTGATACATTAATTTATAAACCTTGGGACATTAATAGCTCACATCTCTTTCAGCATGGCTTCAAACCTTTCTGCAAAGTTAAAACAATGTTTGGGGCATAGGTGAGTTCAGACCCTTTTTGTGGTTGCTTGATCCCCAGATTTCACCAGAACACCCCTAAAAATTACTATATTAATAGTATTAATAATATTGTATTTTAGTATTATTTTCTGACACTAGCTGGCAGAAAGAAAATGTTAAACACATTTTAACTGAAATATAGGAAAACTAACATTGTATTAGACAAGTAGTTTTTCATGTATTTCATGGATGCTTTGCATGCTTTTCAGTAGCACACTTAAAAAAATACCACTGGACATTCTCCACACAGCATATTGATATGAATGGCAGCATTTTACAGGATTCATATCACTCTAAATGTGGCTGAACAGGATGGATGCCACTACACTGATGTGACGGACTAAAATTTATTCTCCAATCCTGAATTTGGGGAACGTGATGCTCCATGCTGAGTCTGCATAATAAAGGCAGGGTTTGTATGATTTCAGAAACTTTAATATAAAAAAAACTCTACCAGTTTCCTCCATGTACAGGTCTGTGGAGTGGCAGCATGATTTTTTAGTTTCTGTACTGAACAATACTACTTGATTATTTGGTGGACTGCCTCTGTGTGATTAAGAGACTGAAATAATGTTGTGCATGGTTCTCATTTTATCTGCTTTACCATAAATGCTTCTTTAACCTCTTCAATAACAGAGCCTTTGCCTTTGGTTTGATAACTAAAGGCTCCACCTTACAACAGGTGGATTAGATTGAAATCTCTGAAATTATTCACCCATGACAACAGGTCATCTAACTAATTAGGTTGCTTTTGAAGGCAATATTGTAATGTTCATCTAATCAAATTGAGATTTGAAATGTAAAAAGGGTTGATTACATTTGCAAACAGCATATTTATTGATATTAATTGATAGACACTGCATGTATGATATTATGATTGGGAGCTAAGTCCACCTACATTTTAAGCCTAGAATCAGCCCTGGTTTGGGGCTAAATTTTAAGGCTCATTTCCATAAACAAGATCTTTGTTAGCAAACTAGCAACAATACTTGGCTCCTCTGTTGTCAGCAAGAGGAAAGGAAGCAAGTAACTTTCATCCTAAAACTGATCTCTGTTGCTTGTGATTCTGAGAGGGAGACTAACAGTAATTCAATACAATTCAGTTCAATTCAATTTTATTTATAAAGTGCCAATCACAACAACATTTTTTTCCCTCTAATAGGCTGTTTTAGGTATGAGCAAGTTCGTTTAAAGGAGACTCTTACCCAGTGGCAGGGGGGTCGTTGATCATCATATCGGCATCTTTTCCTGCAGTGAGTGGAATTATCATATTTCATTACTTCAAGTAACCTTTTCAGCAGCATAATTTGTCACTGTCAGCTTTATCAGTAAGCACTGTACATATATATAGACTCCAGACATTAATTTTACTCCTCATTTACATTTTAAATACAAACATATTCAAATAAGTTTGAATCCATGGTTGACACTGAATGAATAAGATTTAAGTAGTTTAATTAATTTGCTTTTGTGTAACTATTTTAACAAGAGCTATTTTGTTTATTTAGTTTTTCTTTTTTGAGTTAAAGAAACCATTTAAAAAAATGTCTGATTAATGTTGATTAACTGTTTTGTTGATTAAGTTTTCTGCACCTATAAGTATGACTTATGTGTATCTAGTCTGCACTTTTTTTATTATTATTATTATGTGTATCTAGTCTGCACTTGTCCACTAATATTTTGGTACATGTGGATGTGTTGGAAAACGTTTTGATGCTAAAACACTTTGGAGCTCTTAATTGCTTTATTTTTGTTCCATTTATCAGTATATTACTCAAGTTGTGTTTATCCTTTAAGTTAAAGGAGCAACAGAGCAAAGCTGTGACACCAAGAGTGCAGTGAGTACCTGATTTGTTAACTGTCACGATAGTAGTATAGTTAGTATACAGCAGGAAAACCTTTGAGGTGGCTATCAAGTTATCTTGCTGATTTTCTCTTCAATTTGATTCAGGTGAATTTTTATATAATCAACTTACAACAGTTGTCTCAATGCACTTTATTTATGAAGACCATCCAGTATTCTGGAAAACCCCAACAATCAAACAGTCCCTCATGAGCAAACACTTTGCAACAGTGGGAAAGGAAAGCTCCCTTTAAACAGGAAGAAACCTCAGTCAGAACCAGACTTAGGAAGGGAGAGAGAAATGAACCCACCCACCTGAAATTTCATGGCTTTAAAAGGTTAAACTCATATGTTGCTTTTATGTAATTTTTAAAAAGTAAACAAGACTGTAACAAATTTTCTGTAATATGTATAACATGGGGCAGCACGGTGGTTAGCACTGTTGCCGCACAGCAAGAAGGTCCTGAGTTCAATTCCACCATCAGGCTGGGGTCTTTCTGTGTGGAATTTGCATGTTCTCCCCGTGTTTGCGTGGGTTCCCTCCAGGTACTCCGGCTTTCTCCCACCGTCCAAAGACATGCAACTTGTGGGGACAGGTTAATTGGAAAATCCAAATTGCCACGAGGTGTGAATGCGGGAGTGAATGTGAGTGCGAATGGTTGTCTGTCCCTGTGTGTTGGCCCTGCCAACAGACTGGCGACCTGTCCAGGGTGTACCCCGCCTCTCGCCCTATGACAGCTGGGATAGGCTCCAGCGCCCCCCGCGACCCTGAAAAGGAGAAGCGGAAGCGAATGGATGGATGTATAACATGTTATAACTTCCTTATCTTCAACAGAAAAATGTTAGCAAGTTACCCAAATTAAATAAAATAAAATGTTAACTACATGCACTACTACTACTACATGCATGAATGTTTGTGTGCTTAGCTTTTAGTGAATAAAGAAGACACAGACGTGGCTTTTTGGTTAATAAATGTCTTTATTTGGCTTTGAGAGGAACATCACTCCATGAGAGAGCAGCACGTACAGTCACAGTTGTAAAGCAGAACGGTTTGGAAAGTGTCAGCACTCCTCTACTTCCCCAGAAACAAGTGAGCTGCAGGTGAAAACATGTTTCTTTTAACTTTCATTTATGATTAAGGCAATTTCTTTTTTAATTGAACACACAACAAGCAAAAATCTACTCATCCAGCAGTTATTCAAGCTCCGAGAATCAGGCCATGCATTCATATCCGTTGGTTGATTCATTTGTCAATAAAGAAACAATAATAGGGAGATAAATGATGAAGGACACGACAGAAGGTGATAGAAGAAGTTATGGGGAAAATAGCCCTTTTATGTGACTCTGTATACATAAACCATAAACCCAGGAGAATCTACTCTAACAGACACTTGCAGTCTTGGCTGAGGACTGTCAGCGTCAGCACCACCTGCCTGCTCCTAACACCTACGCTCACCTTCACCTTGTTTCCTGTTTCAGCAACATGAAACCAAAGCACCACCACATTTATGTGAGGGGAAAGAAAACAAGCTGGTGTGTGAGATGATCGGATAAAGTGTATGACAAATGATTCAATCAAAGGGAGGAGGACTTATATTCCCAAAATATATACAGCAGCAAAAACTCTACATTTTCACACCCAGCGACTCTGTAGCAACCTACCTTTCCACCCACCCTTCCTACATGTACATTTATGTTTTTCCAGGTTTGCCAGTATTGCTGTGCTATGCTGCAGTTAAGAAGGAGGGAGAAAATTAAAGGGGGTGAAATGAAGAACTAAGCAGCGGCTAATGGAAAGGAGAGGAAGCATTCACCTGCCGTGTGAAATGAGGAGTTGGGACTTCCAGTCAGGATAGAAAATTTCCTGCCTAACAGGCCGACATTCAGGAATGAGCTGGTGACGCTTCATTTGATGACAAAATCTTTAACTTACAGGAATCGCCAACTTTTAAATGTAAAAATCAAATAGCACCGTAAAGTTGGACTGGCTGTTTCACATGCTCCAGGATCTGTGCGTTTCTCTTTAAAAGTCTGTGTGCTGACAGGTTTTGATTGCTCTTACTGTGAATATTAATTACCAATGGCACGTTTGCTGTTGCTTGGTCAAAAGACGGATCATTCCCCTTTTCAGACTTGTGAAACTCGGTGGCATCGTGCTAGCTTCCTGCGCTTTTCTCTGTACTCCTGCGACGTAGAGTAGTGACAGCTACAGCAGATTTATGGAAGTGATTTGAACTCGTTTGCTACTGTAGTACTAGCTAGTCTCTAAATCTCCTTTTCCATCTAATAAAGATTGAACTAATCACTTACAGAGCAAACAGAGACTGAAAAACACAGGTGTGAGGCATCTGGATTGTGCAGATGTGTGTGTGTGTCTGTGTGTGTCTGTGTGAGATGATGTGAACATGAACAGATCCATAGGTGACTGATCGTGGAACGTGGAATGCGTTATTGATGACGGTGATGACAAAAGCAGTTTAGCTCTTGCTGTTCTTCCCGGTGGGGCTCTCCTTCTTCTTCTCCTCTTTCTCTTTTGGCTTCTCCTCCTCCTCTTCCTCCTCCTCCTCACCCTCTTCGCCCTCTTCTCCCTCCTCACCGTCCTCCTCTCCCTCCTCGCCATCTTCTCCCTCCTCACCCTCCTCTTCTCCCTCCTCGTCCTCTTCTTCCGCTTCCTCTTGCTCCTCCTCTTCAGGCTTAGCTCCGGACTTCCTGTAAGCGCCGAGAGTGTAGGTGCGGCCGGACATGTAGGAAAAGCCGGGATAGCCAGACTGGACCATTGCGCCGCCGACAGAGCTGAGGCGACACTCCTCGCCTTCCAGCAGCTTCCTGTGCAGATGGAGAAACAGAGGACAAAAGGTGACGTCACCGCCTACGCTGGACGTGCTACTTTTAGATGCTCAGTGCATCCCTCTGAAGGGATCTAATGTCACCGTGATATCAGATGAAGCACCTCTGCTGTCTGTTTTGGTGCTTTTGCAGTTTTACATCATCTTATTTCAGTTGGAAGTGTCTGACTTCTCTTAGTGAAAACATTAAAATCACATTTTAGGAAAGTAGGTGAGGGAGCACTCCTCTCGTGTGACATGAAGCAAATGTCCCAGGATCATGTTGGGATGTGTTTAAGCTACAATTTCAATTCAACTATTTATATAGCTCCAAATCACAACAGTATCTTATATATTTTAAAGTAAAGACCCTATAATAATACAGAAGAAAAACCCAACCACCTCTATGGAGATAGTGGGAAGGAAAACGTCCCTTTTTACAGGGAGAAACCTTCAGTAGAACCAGGCTCAGGGGGGCAGCGATTTGCCACCACCAACTGGGGGTGAGGGGACAAAAGACACACTGTGTAAGAGAGCTAGGGTTAATAATAACTAATGAGTAAATGCAAAGTGGTGTATAAACACATAGTTAGTGAAAAGTGGTCAGTGACGAGGAAACACTCCATCGGAAGACCTCAGCAGCCTATATCTATTGCATCACAAGTAACATAGGATTCAGGGTCACCTGATCCAGCCCTAATTATATGCTTTATCAAAAAGGAAAGTGTGTCTCTGTGTGGTCTGTGGCTCTGCTGAGGAGGAGGGGTGGCTCAGCGGGCAGTGCCAGGGAGGCTGTCAGGGCAGCTAGGGCTGTTCAAGTAATCAGACTCTCCCTAACGAGGCCGCAGGGAGCAGAGGGGAGAGCTGTGGTGGGAACGAGACTGCTGCAAAGCTGCACAAAGCAGTTTGAAAAGATAAAGCACTGCGATAAAACATCGCCAACTCTGCAACAGTGTGTCGGGTCCTTTGTGTCACACAAAGTCTTGTGTCTAATCTTAAAAGTAGACGAGGCATCTGTCTCCTGACTCCAAACTGGGAACTTGTTCCACAGAAGAGAAGACCTACACCTACTCATTTTTAAAAGGTTTATATAAATAAAGTGGAATTTTGCACGCAGTGTGTCCTTAAAAGCAAAATCTAAATGTCAATATTAAACACTTGTCGTTATATTAATCACTTCAATAAACAAGATACAGTGTGGTTTCACTCCAAAACTCTTATAATAATGGAGTAATAAGCACACAAATGGCAAACAATTAACATCTATAATATGATTTCAAACAGATTTATGTATTGTGTTGCAGAGATATTTGCTGAAGTTTGTTGGCGAACCAGCTGCCTTATGTAATACCTTTGTACCTCGAGATGGTGCAATCAATCCAACAGGAGGGGAGAAGCACCACACTGAGATCATGCTTAGATTTTTCTTTTAAACAGACTATGATGCTGACCTCTTATCAGTCACTTTGAGAACCAGTCAGTGAACGAAAGAGTAAATATATTGTTGAATGAAGCTCTTGACAAGTGACCACCAGCTAGCTGCACTGAAGCTTTTTTTGCAGACAATTATTGTATAACTTTTCCAGCAAGTATTGACGCAAGTATTGATCTGCCAGATGATTTTCATCCTATGGGTATCTGGAAATGGTGGAAAATAACACCAGTTGCTACAATGGTCATGTGCTGTGAAACTGAAAGAAAAATCAGCTAAGAGAGACACGTAGCTAAAGCTCCACAGTGGCTGCTGTGTCCCATTTTGAAACTGCCACATCCAATCCTACAATAATTGCCTTTCATACCAGAGTAAAAGTAGGATGACAACCTCTTTGTGACTAGGAAACATCACTTATTGCCTTTTACATTGTTACGTTCCCCCCGAAGGGGTCTGGGCCTGCGAGTGAGGGGACCAGTAACAAATGAGTCCAGAACTAACATACATTTTTCTACATTTCGTGACTGATTGGAAGTAGTTGTGTTTGCTCCTCAGAGGTTGCGTGTACAACAAACTCATCCAATCAGTCTCTGGGTGTCCACCGATGACCGTGAAGTGATTGTACAGGTCACTTGGTAGTAGGTGACCTGTCTGCAAACAATTACGGTCTGATACAGCCTAAGTGCAATCACCCTCAGACAGATTGGCAAAGGTTTGCAAATAAGTGTTGTCTAATTGATAAACCCAGACAGATTGAGTGCAACTGGTTAGCAATGACTAAGATACAGATGCAAACTCATAGCAGACTTTATCTTGACACACCAAAGTCACTTGAAGACAGCAACTGAGCGCGAGTGGTTGCAGACCTGGTCTCAGCCTTTGAAGCAATGGTTTCATAGGCGAAGATCACAAGTTCACTTGGAACAGTAATTTTGTTGCTGCTGTGATCTGCAAACACTGTTTTTCCTCGTGTGGCAGGGTGTGGTTTGTCACTCAGCTGCAGGGGATGGGTGGAGCAGCGGGTTCAGGGTCTGGTGTCTGGGAAGGCTACTGGCAGATTCCTTTGTCTGCAGAGTCAAAGGAAAAAAAACTCCCCTTTCCCTTCTGTATGCTTTGTACCAATTTGCCCTTCAGCGTGTTCGGACGCCCCGCCACCTTCCAGTGCCTCAGGGTACTGCGTCTGCACGCTGCATATCCTGCCACCTATCTGGATGACATCATCATCCACAGTGACACCTGGGCAGAGCATGTGCAGCGGGTGGCTGCAGTCTTGGAGTCCCTGAGCCCCTGCTCTACACGTCTAACTTTTCCCTCCCTTTTATTCTACACATTGACGCTTCAAACAGAGGGCTGGGTGCCATGTTATCCCAGCAGGTAAGGGTGGGGGAGGTTGATCACCCCGTCGTGTACATCAGCAGGAAACTGTCAGAACGGGAGGCCAGCACAGTGGGCAGTGGTACATGGAGAAGGAGTTCCTGGCCATCCGGTGGGCGGTCGATTCTCCTCCTTATTACTTCTAGGGCCATCCATTCACCCTCTCTCCAGATCACACCCTGCTGCTGTGGCTCCATCGCATGAAGGATGCCAATGTCCAGATCACCCCCACGGTTGTAACTGGCTCTCCAGCCTTATAAGTTCAAGGTAGTCCAAAGGCCAGGGGCACAGATGGTTGGAGGGATGGAGCAGCGAGTTTGTGGTGTGGTGTCAGGGGAGCCTGACCCACACGGCTGACCCCCATCATCTAATCATGCCCTCTCTTTTGAGTAGGACACCGGGACCTACTGGTGTGCTGTGTGTGCTATCTATGCTGTGCTTGAGACATCAGCTGAAAAGCTGCACAACCAAAGGTGTGGCGATACGAAAAACCCCCACTGTAAATAAACATTGAACCTTCTGGCAACGTTGTGTGCATCGGGTCCTTTGTCACACCTAGGTTTATAACATACTGTGCTATTATTATTGTATGTATGTTTTCAGCTTAGTTCAACCTGCCCAAATGATGACTGCTGTTCTGTTTGTAATATTACAGACCTGTACGCAGCAATCTCAATATCCAGTGCCATCTTAACATTCAGTAGGTCCTGGTATTCACGTAGATGACGAGACATTTCTCCTTTCGTACTACGCAGGGCAGCTTCCAGCTGCTGAATGGTATCCTGTATGCACAAACAGACACATGCACATATTAGCCAGCATTAGCCTTATGTGACCTATGGCTTTTATTATTAACTCCTCACCAGTGTATGAATGTGAGAGTGAATGAATAGTGGTATTGTAAAGCGCTTTGAGGGGTCCCAAAAAGCGCTATATAAATGCAATCCATTATTATTATTATTTTGTTAGCTACTTTTTGGTTGTTTTTGTCTGTAAATAATACGGTAAAGTCTTTTTTAAGGTTTCTAACAATTAGCTTAATAAAGGTATAAAAAAATACAATTATTTACATACCTGCATCTCACCAATTTCATTGTTATGGTGATCTTCCATCTCTGCAATCTGCCTCTCCAGAGCTTCATTGTGGCCCCTGAGGGCCTCAATCTCCAGGGTCCGAGCCTGCACCTGTCTGCGGTATTCGCTCAGCTCCTCCTTGGAGTGCTTGATGGCATCTTGGTTGCGGGCAGCCGCCTCGGTCACACTGGCAAACTTGGAGCGGTACCATTCCTCTGCCTGGGACTGGTTCCTAGCTGACAGGCTCTCATACTGGGCCCTGATGTCCTTCAGGGCTGCAGCCAGGTCAGGTTTGCTGATATCCATCTCCACTGACACCTTGATTCAAAAAAAGTAGAAAGTAAAAATTGTTTGTGTTTACTGTATATGTTGAGTTTACAACTGTAAATAAAATGTGGCAATTTTTTTTTAAATCACTCATCCTTATATTTAAGAGATGCACAGTTATAAGCTGTGTACATTTCGAAAACTGCTTTAGCTCACTGATTAAGAATTATAAGTTCATTTTGATCCCGATCAACCATATTATTATATAATGTGGAACCATCATTTTCCACAAACACAGCTTTTTTGAATCTCTGGCTCATGCTGGGAAAGTTTATGCTTTTAATACTCAGTGGGTAAATCTTAGTGTTTCTCTGATTGGATGTCTGTTCTTTGAAAAGTGGTGACTGTAACAACAAACTGCTGAAATCACTGTCACCGTGGATGACAAACAAAGCCATTCTAACTCTGGCTTATCTGCAGCTATTAACCTGATGAAAATATCAGCGTGTCATTGTGAATTTCTTTTAAATACTGAATACTGTTAATGCATGTTAATGCGCTTGTGTAGCAGTTAAACTACCCTTTTCTCTAGCGCCGCAACATAAATGTTTACGGTGAGCGGTGTGCTGATGAGCTGGTGGACTGCGGCGCTGATGAATGGACTGCTGACTCAGACATCTCTGCTGCAGAAAGCTGTGCTGTCAATAGCTTTTATGGTACTCAAATTCCCCACAGGGGGGAAAAATGAGAACCCCTGGAGAAATCTACCTAGCAACCACCAGTTCGTGACTAACTTAATAAGCACAAGCTCGCGAAGGACGTCGCTTCACATAAAGACAAGTTTCACGCAAATCTTCTTCTTTTTATCTTGCTCTGTCGACAGCGGGGCATAAATAACATCCCAATAAACATGAAAATAACTCACTCTTGAGCATAAACTCGAGCTATGCGCGTCACACGTGGCTAGAACAAAGTGGGAAATGGTTTGAACCGCCATACTGCCCTATGAAGGCAGTTTATCACGTTAATATGTAACCTACACGAAACTAGCGCTAGAGTTTGTCCTGCCTGGGACGACCACACCCCTGCGCTATTTCTCCGCATTTTCTCCCCCCTCTGCCCCCTCTCCCCCCCTCTCTTTTAGGAAATGGTAGCAAGCTAACGGCGGGTCTTACAGTAGTTTACATGAACTTTATAGTTGACCTTGGTGCAAAGCAGGTAGCCTATCTCTCCGCTGTCGCACTCTTATAATGTTAGTCAGTTTTCTGGGCAATTCTCTACACGAAACGACCGAAAAACAGACACTTCAAAAACAGCTTTAAGTTGGCACGAGGGGGCGTGAGCACAGGAGCGCGCGGGACACCGCAGGGACGCTCGCGACTCTCCTGCTTTCAGAGAGGGAGGGAGGACAGCGCGTGGTGCTGAAACGGAACTGCAGTGCCATTAATTTTCATGTGCGCGCCGTTCAGCACGTCGAAGCGACGTAGAAAAGACGACTGCCGACAGACTTTTACACCCTAACAAATCTGTAGGTCACTGCTTTCCCGAACTACTCACAAAAATAAGAAAGAAAAAAGGGTTTGTTGTTGTGTTGAGTGCAACAAATTAACAAGTTCCTCTGTTGTGCATTACAGACGTTGTAGTTTGTTTGTGGCCACTAAGGTGACTATGAAGTGTAAAAACACTCAAGCCTGGAGACCACCTGTGTTTGTGGGTAACACTGTGTTTCTGGTGATATTCTGTGGCTTTAAAACTAGTGGTTAATCGCATTTCTGACCAGTTGACCGTCGGCGGGTGTAATCCTTGCGTGTCTACGGGCAGGCCGTCAGACCCCCGTGGGACGTGTACCTGTGTGGCCTGCAGTGAACCCTGGAGCTCCTGCAGCTCCTCCTCGTGGACTTTCCTCAGGAAGGCGATCTCATCCAGGAGCAACTCCACTTTCTTCTCCAACTCCAGGCGCGCCAGGGTGGCGTCGTCGACGTCCTTCCGGTAGCCCTTCAGGGTGTTCTCCGCCTCCTCCCGCAGCCTGCTTTCTTCCTCGAACTTCTCCTTCATGCGCTCCAGCGTGTCGTTCATCTGCACGCAGTCCAGGTGCATCTGGCTCTTCTCGTGAGTCAGCTCCTCCACGCGCGCTCGCAGCTCGCGGATCTCCTGCTCGTAGAGCTCGTGCAGGCGAGAAGGCTCGCTGTTGCGCTGGCGCAGCAGTGTGACCTCGGCCTCCAGGATTTTGTTTTGCTGCTCCAGGTTGTGCACCTTCTCGATGAAGGACACGAAGCGGTCGTTGAGGCCCTGCAGCTGCTCCTTCTCGTTGGTGCGGATGATCTTGAGCTCGTTGGTGACCGCGGTGGACTGGGTCAGGTCCACCGCGTGGTCCGGCATGGAGGAGAAGACCCGGCCGGGGGCCGCTGTCCGGCGGTAGGTGGTGGAGGAGGAGATCGCTGAGGGGGAACCATAGGTGCGGTGGCTGCTGCGGTACCCCGCAGAGTGCAGGCGGGACGGGCTGCTGCTACCCAGGCCGACGCGACCGGAGCGCGGGGCATCTCCGAAGATCTTCCGATAGGAGCTGCTGTAAATCTCGCTGGAGTAACTCATGGTTCCTTCACCTCGGTTGAATTGGGCCGATGCCTTTGCTCTGCACAGGGAAGCGTGTGTGCGTGTGTGTGGAGTTCAGGAGTGTGACAGGATGAGTGTGTGTGAGAGAGAGAAAGTGAGATGCGAGTGATGTCTGCCCGGGACAGGTGCTTTTATAGGGAAGGCGCCGGCGCATCATTTGACGCAGCAACAACAGAAGACGAGGGGAAACCTGCAAGCTTTTGCAGAAAGCCTCCACCCTCTGGGGAGACACGAAGTCACTCATGCATCTCCTCCTTTCCGCCCTGCAGCTCCAGCTCAACAAAATCACACTCAACGACGAGCAGGCTTCTGCACGGTCTTTGCTGTCCGTGCCCGAACTGAGATCATTAAAATCTAACTTTTTCTTTTCAAGTTACCAACTACTGATCGCACTTAGTGCCACCCGGATAAACACATCGTAACACAAACACAGACACAGGTGTAATCTGAATTACAGCACATTCATTATGCACTTATCTATGGTGTTCACTGTAACTGCAGTATTTTTTTTCCTGCGCTGTCGCAGCAGAATGGGAAATGGGATCGATGTACAGAGCTTTGCCCAGAGTGTGTTTTGGTGGTGCTGCAGTCTGCAGTCAGCCCCCCCCCCCCCCCGGACCACCGCAGTGTGGGAAGACGGGATAATATCACATTAGTGTCAAAAATGTGCGTAAAGTGTGTATTTTTTACGCACTCCTATGTTTCAGTGCTGCGCAGAGCGGTCTCTGGCCTTGGTCCTGATCTAGGCTGGAGACAGAGGCGAAGGACCACGCCCCTGCAAAGTACAGGACACCCACCCGCGGGACCGCAGCCTCAACAGCTCCGAACAGCACAGGAGGCGCCTCCAGTGCTGCTGCTCAAGCTGCCTGTCTGGAACAGATCCCAAGCGCAGACATCGCCAGGTCATCTTAAATCACCTTAAACTACTTTCCATTGGTCTCGTTTCCCCCACAAATTATTATCAAACAGGGGTCAGTGAAGAGTTGCCATAGTCTAAAGTTACAGAACAATGTTAAGTGAGCAGAAATTGATATTTTATTTAGCTTTATGAATTTGATTGGATTTATTTTTTTATCTGCAAATTTGGAAAACAGTGACTTTTAAATAGAACTATTTGCACTGTAGCAAATTATTGTCACATATCATCGGACTTGTTGTTTGGAATGCAACATTCCTTTTTAATAAGTCACACTGATTTCAGTCAAACATTTCCAAAGTTGATGCACTGAATTAATCACACGTCATGAGTGACGAAACTTCTCGAATGCAGTTTTTTCCTGAGGGCAGCAGGGGGCGCCCACTCTGGCTGTAAAGGTTAGGCAGATTGTATAGATGTACATGAGAAAATGACCCTGAAGTACACTCTATTACCTCGGTTGATGTCCACAAATGCTTATTAAATATAACATGATACTTATTTTGTAAATTATAGCCCACCTATAGCTTCCCATGTAAACACTGGGCCAAACCAAACATGTTGATTGAGTGATGTGAGTAAAGCAGCAGCCCAAAGAAGCTTTGTAGTGGAATAAACATTAAAGCAGGGATGCTTTATCTTGCCTTACTTTTAAGCTGTATAGTTGTGAGAATGATGGTTCAAAGAGCTCACCTCAACTCTTCAAAGCACCAGCCAACAACCAAAAAAGAAATTCCATGACACATACCTTTATCTTTTATATACAGACTGTGCTCAAAATTGAATTTTATGTGACCACGTTCACTATAAAATCTAAACCTTTTGCTTGAATATGCTTGAATGTGTAGGTAAACACACCTGAACACTGTGGGAAGTGTCTCAGGGCTGAAGCAAATGTGTCACAGTTTTAATAAGGAGATGAAGATTTTTGAAAACAACAAATTTTGAAATAAGCTCATAGCTGAAGAAAGAACAAAAATCTTGAAAATCTGTGTCCATTTGCCCCTGTAGTTTCTAATGAGACAAACAGGTCTTAAAGAAAATTGAGAAAATAAAGTTTATAGTCTAAATATAACAAAATGTTATATTTTAAAGAAGTGGAGCAAAGATACAGCTGAACTGAGAGACCGGTCGAGCCACTTTTCAGATCCATTTGATGTTGATTTTGATCCAGGCCTTTCCACAAATCATGTAGTTTAAATAAATATTAATAATATTATCAAAAATCTGAATAAAGATGATGTTTTTCACTTTAACTTTCGTATTTTATTTGATGAATGCATAAACACAGGCAGAGAGACATTTTAATCACTAGGGGGCAACAAAGCACCAACGTTACACTCCTGAGCTCACAGTCTGAACTGATGCTGAGCACGTGTAAACAAAAACTTCCTTATTACAGTATCCTTTAATTCCCTCATGTTCATGACTGCAGCTGTAATGTGGATCGTGTTTTTGAGCTCTCCTGGGAAGATGCCCGGGCCTTTGATAGAAGGCAGTGATGATCTGGTGAAGGTTTAAAGTCACTGAGCTGGGATGTAAAACTTCAACACAGTGGGCATCTGTGTGTGTGTGTGTGTGTGTGTGTGTGTGTGTGTGTGTGTGTGTGTGTGTGTGTGTGTGTGTGTGTGTGTGTGTGTGACAGTGAGGGACCTTGGCTCTTCCATCATTGTGACCATCAGTGGCAACAAAAGGGCCTATTGATGCAGGGTACTGGTGACTCAGCAGGAAATATCAGGTACCCACAAATATCTGAATTCTGTGCTTGTGTCTCCATCAGCCTCCCTGCCCACTTTTGTAGTTGCCATTCAGCACAGTAACAGCACGTACACCAGCTGTATTTAAATAAGCTTTGTTAAAAGCATCATAATCTTTGATATCAATTCCTCATTTTCTGTCTGCATTTACTGCAGCTTCAAAAACCTTCAGTTCAACGTGCAGGTGAAATGTGCAGAGCTTTTTTAATATAAAAACAGGGACGCATTCATTCTGAGGCGTCAGTGCAATGAAGTGCAAGCAAGACCAGTGGGGAGGATGTTCTTTGCCTGCAGTCAGTGCCGCCAGGTGGATTTTCTTTTATGCTGGAGATGCACTGGGGTGTTTTATGGCAAAATAACAGAAAGAGGGCGCTGTTCTTCCAGCAAAAGCAGGAATGAAGCTTCCAGGGTTTGTAGCAAATGGTGGAACAAGTGAGAGGTTGGAGGGATAATAAAAAAAATAACATGTTAGGTATGAAAAGGCAAACAAGCAGGAGATGCCAGGTAATAAATCTCTCCGACACGTTACTCGAGGAAACAGCTCGTGTTAATAATGACTGCGTTCCATTTTACTTACCCTGATTTATTATGCATGCTGGTTCACTGGCATTGCTTACTGGGGCAGTTAATGGAACCAAGCCATCATTCATTTTATTAGTTACACTTCTGCTGGCCGTGCTTTGACCAGTCACAATATCTGCCATTATGAAGGCCCCCAGTTAGGTTTCTTAGCAACATTGCTGGTACACTACTGTTTGTCTAATAGCTTATTATAAAAATCACAAACAGGCAATATCTGGGCAGCTGTAATGTGGGGAAAATGTTCTGCATGCCAACTGGGAAACCTTTATGTCTCGCAGCCCAGAGTGATTACTAGCTATTAGCATTTTAATGATGTGATGGATAGCTTAGCGCAGACGCTGGTGAGGAATAAATGTCTGATTTAAGATTGAAGAGCTACTGTTGCTGTGTTTTTATAGCTGGTAAAACACACACATATCTAATCTTATCAAATGCTCAAGTACAAGAGTGTAGCATACAGTGAAACAGCTGTTCAGGCTTAGAAGTTCACCTGTAGGCTATAGACCACACAATATTACATACAGCTTTGCATGATGAAAACACATGTGACGTGACAGTTTGAGAAGTGGCTCAGAACTGTGCAAAAGTCTTGAGCCAATCCCTGTACCAGAGCTCTCATAAAGACTTCTGTAACTGAAGAGAATAACTGCTAATCATGAGCTGGACTTTGTTTTTGTGTTATTTTGATTCTGACTTGTTTTATTCTGTTTTATGTGTTTTGATGTTACATGTGATGTTTACCTCGTAGCATGGTAATGGTGTGCCTTCTTGGCTAACCCTCCTTTTAAAACGAGATGTTAATCCCAAGGGCCCCGGGTTAAATAAAGGTTAAAGGAATACTTTTGTCTGTTAAGCCACTCAACCTATGAATCTTTTAAGCATAAAAAGGCACCTAACTCAACTCGAGGAACCAGTGTCGTGTCTAGACATGGTAACAGACAATGTAGCAAAGAATTGAAACTCTATTTTTAAGCACTTTGTCACTGTCTGATACAAAAACACACACTTTGTTCCCCTTTGTTAGTTTTCTCTATGAAAAGTGCACACAGTTCGACAGGCATAAAAACAGCATTTTTGCACCAACAAGGAGATTCCAGAAGATCTCTTTGCTGAAAACTTGTCTTAGTATGGTGTGCTTTAAAAAACAAATGAAGAAACTGCATGTGTGGAGGACAAACGTTTTTCCTTCCCACTGTCGCCAAAGTGCTTGCTCATAGGGAGTCATATGATTGTTGGGTTTTTCCCTGTATGTATTATTGTAGGGTCTACCTTGCCATATAAAGCGACTTAAGGCGACTGTTGTTGTGATTTGGCGCTGTATAAATAAAAATGAATTGAATTGAATCATTTCCTTAAGGCTATGTCCACACGTACACGGGTATTTTTGAAAACGGAGATTTCCCGTTTTCGTTTTAAAAAATATGTAAAGGCAGAAATGAAGGAAAACGCTGCTAGGAACATGCCAAAGCAGCAGGTGGCGCTATATTTCTAACCGTGTAGAAATGTTGGCCAATCAGAAGTCTAGAAGCCTCGGGAGATAGTAAACAAAGTTGGGGCATAGAAGCAGAACCGATTCCTATGTGTGGAGGGACAGTAACTGTGTGTGTATATATAAGCATTTAAACACTGCAGAGAGTACAATTAACAGTAACAGTATTGTAGAAATTCATTTCACCGAAACAATAACGTGGCGCACACTGTGACGTCAAAAAAGGCGCACACCTTTGATGCTGCGTTTTCTCCGTTTTTCTCGTCCACACCTAAATGCAAAAACGGAGTTTTAGAAAATATCCACCCTGGCCGGAGTTTTTAGAAATCTCCGTTTTCAGTGACCGAAAACGCCATTTACGTGTGGACGAAAGGTGCAAACGCATAGAAAAATCTGCTTTTTCAAAAATACCCGGGTACGTGTGGACATAGCATAAGAAACAGGAAAAAATCCAGCAAAGACCTGATACAGGTTTAAGACTTTTGCACAGTACTGTAAATCTTTTGTAGTTCTTTCTTCTTCTTCTTCTTTGATACCTGGTTAGCATTATCGCAGCTGCTGTTATTCATTAATGAAACTCGGCTAGCTAGCTGAATCCAACAAATGTCTTTCAAAGTGCCACATAAATATCCAAAATATCCAAATATTAACTTTAACTAATATTAACTTTTTCCAATGTAACTTTTTGACTATTTCTTCTTGCTTTTAACAGGACAAGTAAAAATAAGTGTCACTCAGAAACTGTTTGTAAACTGTAATAGATGGTGATTTTCACCTATTTGAAGAAGAAGAAAATATTTGCTTCTCTTTGAAGTACTACATGTTTTTAATATGACATACTTAAAGAACATACTTCAAGTACAAATGACATTTCTTTTCATAATTTAAATATATTAAAAGCAACATAAAAGTCACAGTGGAAATGTAAGTACACACACAGATTTACATCCCTAAATTTAGAAACAGAGAGTATGTGTTAGTTGCCAGAGCGATGTAAAAAATCACAATGATTTAGACCTCAGGCTAGGATTAAATTAGCATGTGGGAAAACCATGTTTCTTGACACGATTCACTTGCCAGTGCTTCTCTTCAGTTTTTACACCTTCTACTTCAGTGGGCTGGATTTGAGTCTTGAGCTTGCTGCTTTTGGCCTGTGGGCTGTACGTGTTTGACACCTCAGTTATAACATGTAATGTAGCTTCCTCAGGACTGTGGATGCTTCTGAATCTGGCAAGAGGAGGATTTTGGATAAAAGCTTCAGCCCAAAAGCAGACTGGAGGGTTATGGAGGTAGAGCCATTCCAGTCTTGGTGACGGTGGTTATAAATGTACACAAGTGAACTGTGTTTAAATGTATTTGTATTTTTAGAGAAGAAAAGAAAAGATTCGTTCTTTGTCCAGTGCCCACTCCTACCCTGGCAGGACACCAACGTTATGACTTACCTTTCAGCAGCCAGCTACTCTGTCTTCCTCTCTCTGCAGTCCAGCTACAGTCGCTGCCAGCAAAGTCACTCCATCTTCACTGTGGTCTCGTAATTGACTCATAAAAAGTGTGAACACTGTTAACACTTATACACAAGGCTTATGCACATATATAATTGAATATTAGATGTAGCTCCTTCATTATGATTTGCTGCAGCTTTGGAACACTGGAAACAAAACAGTTGCCATTTACATTGCGGGTTATTTCAACACTTACTCATTCAGTGGTGTTATTCTCCACATGCGTGCTGTATAATGGCATCTAATAACTCTGAAAACACACATCTCCGTGGAGACCTGGGCACAAAACAGTCTCTGGCAGCCCTGCTCCTTTGAAACTCGTTTCCCTTTGGCGCTTTGATATGCCAGGTGTTTCTCAGAAGCACTGAGCAAGGCTCTCTGTGAAGCGCTTCACTACATGTCACGTACAGGCCACTCGGCTCCCTCGCCTTTGTTCTATCTTGGATGCACTGATCTTGTCTGATGTGCACTCTTCGCTCTGGTCCACTGAGATCCCTGTTTCCCGCATGCAGACGATCTCCTCCATCTGTTTGCACACACACACACACACAGGGACATAAACCACACATATACACTCATTGAAACCCCTTTACCTCAACCTACGCTGTCAGGTATTATGGAAGATGATCACGCAGAGTTCTTGTCACTCTGCCACAGAGCAATGCTGTATCTGGCTGCTGCAGAATTTCTATTCAGGGCATGAAATACTCTGACGCTTCAGTACATTTGTGCAGTTTGCACAGAATTGTTCTTACCTACTAGTGATTGTAGAGGGGCCTATGTCACTTGATGTGCTCTTTAACATTAGGGTTAAAACTTTCCTTTTTGATAAAGCTTACATATAAGCTGGATCAGCTGTCTCTGAATTCTCCCTTGAGTGTTTTCTCGTTCACTCGTCGTTTACTCTCTGTGCCTTTAGGCACCATTTAATCATTAGTTATAATTAAACTCTGCCTCTTTTCCACAGTGTGTCTTTTGTCCTGTCTTCCCCTTCTCACCCCTAACCAGTCGCAGATAGCTGCCTCTCCCTGAGACTGGTTATGCCTGCTTTTTTGCCTGAGTTTTTCCTTCTCCTGTCACCAAGTGCTTGCTCAGAGAGGTGGTTCGATTGTTGGGGGTTTCTCTGTGTTATTGTAGTATGTTTGCCTTGCAATATAAAGCATCTTGTTGTGATTTGACAATATATAATATGAATTAAGTTTAAATGATTACATGCCTGACATTTCAGCAATGTCACAAACGCTTCAACCCCCACTCACTCCTTGCTTTGGGTGACCTTGACAGGTCACATGATGGGTTACGACAAGATCTCACTGTGACGGTAAAGACTTGTGCCTTTTTTCACACCTTGGTTCAATGTGATGACTCACATGATCCACAGTGGGTCAGCGACCCTCACGACCACCTCTTAAGGGAACAACCCCCACTAGGGGTTAAATACCTGGGACTCTTCACCATTTGTTTTTAGAAGTGAAAAAGTTGGTGAGGTGAAACGTCTTCGCCAACCTAACCCTACCATGACCTGGATGACTGAGAACTTACATATGTACATGTGATGTGTTCATGTGTACACAGACAAAGCAATCACACACAGGTGAATATAATTATGGAGAGACTGTGATAGTCCAGGAAGCAAAGCTAACACGTGACAGGGGAAGCAACCCTTCAAAATAAAAGAGGGACTAACCAAAGAAGACTGATACAGACATGAGTGTTGATTCCTCCACTTGCACTTAGCAGGTACAAATTGTGAAAATAACCAAAACACTAAACTAAACATGGAGAGAGCAACACAGGACAAAGACATGAACACAGAATAATGAAACAGAAGGAGGAACAGATACAAACACACCCAAATAATTGAAACTACTAATAGAAACCAATTCATGAACCAAAACCCGGAACACAAAAGTGAAACTTATTATTAAAAAGAATATGAGGTGAAACAAGAAACAAAAACTCAAAGATATCACAGAAAATAAAGCCCTAATGCCAACCCCATTTTTCCTATTCTTCACCTTTCACATCATTTTATTGTTACAAGAAGAAAGAAAAACAACGGAGAGAGGGCAGATTCCTCGGAAGAGTCGTTGGATTTTTTGAGGGACCCAGAAATCCAAGAACTACAGAAACCAAAACATCAAAAACTTGAGAGTAACAATAAAACTTCCACAGTTTAAACAATAACAATTGAAATATATTCTGAAAGAATGGCACGGTGGTTAGCACTGTTGCCGCACAGCAAGAAGGTCCTGAGTTCAATTCCACCATCAGGCCGGGGTCTTTCTGTGTGGAGTTTGCATGTTCTCCCCGTGTTTTCGTGGGTTCCCTCCGGTACTCCGGCTTCCTCCCACTATCCAAAGACATGCAGTTAGTGGGGACAGGTTAATTGATTTATCCAAATTGCCCATAGGTGTGAATGTGAGCGCAAACAGTGACAGACTGGCAACCTGTCCAGGGTGTACCCGGCCTCTCGCCCTATGACAGCTGGGATAGGCTCCAGCGCCCCTGAAAAGGATAAGCGGAAGCGAATGGATGGATGGAAGAATTCAAAACCCCACAAGAACAAAAATGCTAGCACCATGATAACACCACCTGACAGACTGATTAAATGGTGCAATCCAGCCACAGTCTGCTGATGCCTCTCATTCAGTTTTCTTTTCTTTATATATATTTTCTACAATTAATCGTGCTACATTTCATAAAGATACTGTAAATCTTGACGGTTTCCTACTCGTCAGTGTTTACTGTGCATAGTACTTTGTGAAAACTAACAATTCTTCAAATAAATTTGAATCTGTCAAATAATGCAGGTTAGCCAGTGCGATTCAGACCAGTGCTGGTCCTTTGGTGACTTTGTGAACAGTGTTGATTATGGTTCCTCACTCTGTAATAGTTCTTATTGCCAAAAGGTTGGAGTTGTCACAAGTTGCGAAATGCTCCGTCAAACTGCAGAAAATGTTAAATGTGTAGGAAACTGACACAGATAAACATTTTCCTGAAGGAGGAAGATAAGTAAGGACAGCAGAACATAGGAAGAGCATTGTTACATTACAATCGAGATAAGACGTGTGACATAAATGATTAGACAACTAATAGACTGCTACAGTGAGTAGTCATACCACAAAAAACAAGCATGACGAGACTTTCAGGAAAACAGACGGTGTCAGGATGTCCGGTGATACCCAGCAGTAATTTGTTACCGCTGCACAGAGGATGACTTTTTTCCACTGCCCATACTTTTCTGTTTTAATAGTATTATAGAACATGTTTGAGTACGTATCGTACCGAATTGTACGAACATTGCAGAAAAAGTGCTGTTTTTAGGACACATTTACACTTTTTCATTACCAAGTGGAACGTAAAACCTTGAGCCCATGAAGTGAGTATCCAATGAGTGTTCACTGTGACAGACAATAGCAGTCAGTCATCCGTGGAAGCATAATTGACTGGTGCTGTAGGTATTCAGTGGGAGAGAAACAAGTATGACAAGCCTGTCAGGAAATCAGAGGAAGAGGAGCACACTCCCAACGTGCACTCATTTAGACAAAGTATCTAAGCAATTTAACCGTCTTGGCTTGCACAGTTTCGGCGACAGTGACTTGTTCATTGATACAAAACTTGATTTCGACACAAAATTCAAAGGTCTTGTTTCCTGCGACTTGACTTCAGTCTCCTGAAGGTTAACTATATGTTTGTATGCTGTGTGAAAGCTGTTAAGTGAAATATGGCAAAGCAGCTGCAGAAAAACTAGATTCAAAGACATCAGTTGAGTAAAAATTGTAAAGAAGTGTGTTTGTTTGCAGTATAGCCTGTGTGAGCCGTGTGCCATTTGTGTCTTATAGCTTCATGTTGGCAATGGGAAACGTCAGACATTGCCGATAACAGTAAACATACAGATCATACGTAAGTGCTTAATGATCACCATCAGACAGCCACCACGTCTGTGGGCAGAGTGAGTGGGGTGGAGCGACTCATTATGTACACTCCATTAGTGACTTGTCGCCCACAAATGATTCAATCCCTGAAGTTGCCTCTCTCTTTGTTCGTGAGGTTTTTGTTGTTATGTTTCCATGGCGCACGTCATTTGTTGTTTGATTGTGATCCTTGGGTGTGTGTGTGTGTCATGTAGGTGTGTGCTTGTATTAGATGTCTCCATCCAGGTCTGTGTGAGGTTGTGTATGATTGGTTCACTTAAGTTCAGGTCCAGCTTATCCAAGTCCTGGATAAGCTGCTGGATTTGACTTATTTGGCAAATTAGGACGTAGACAGGTTGGCCAGTAAGCCTCTGATCTTGATACAGACCCACAAACAAACATTTCCACACAAGTCAATACCATTGCTACAAACACACCAGCAACTGAGTTAGCTATCTAGCTATCTAGCTAGCTATCTGTTGCTAGTTTAAGACCTAAGGCTGAGCCAAGTACACTCTCCAGCTAAGTGTACTGACATAACTCAGTTGCTGGTGTGTTTGTAGCAATGGTATTGACTTGTGTGTAAATGTTTGTTTGCGGGTGTCTATTTAGCTAGCTAGCTAGCTAGCTAGATAGATAGAAACCCATTTCAGAGTGTGCACACTGTTTCAGTCAGGCAGAGGTGGACTGTCCTGATCATTCAACTGTGCTGAGCCTGTGTCAAGCCTTTGACAGCTAGGACACACAGCTCAGTTATCAACAAGCAGGGCTGGAGCACCAGACTGTGGCCATTTAAATAAGCAGTCTCTGTGGGCCCTCTTGCTTTCATGATCCATGCCTCTCATAATTTCTTTCAACAAATAATTGCACTGACAACAGTACAGTAAACCACAGTGGTGATGAGGATAGCCAGTTATGACCGTTCCTATACCAGTTTGATTTTTAAAAATCTGTGATATGTCCATAAGTCTGCACAGTTTCCACACATTTCACAACATACTGTAGTCTACAGTTACTTTGTGGAAAAATCACTTTCCTTCTGTTTTCTTTATGGTATAAAAAAAAACAGTATAATGCTAATTTAATGCCGATATCCTAGAAATGTGTTTTATTTGCAGAAATGGGAAAAATGACACTGCTGTCCTGATTCAGAGTAATGGTTCACTTATATCCTCTCATCATGTTTCCCATGCTCTCTTCACTATAGTTCCACTGTCCTCGATCATATCTTCTTGCTCACTATCTGCTGCACAGACACACCCTCTATAAGAATGACGTATACAGGACTACGATTCGCCTCTTAACCTGCTTTCAGCCTCATACTGTTCTCCATCTATTGGATATAACGTCTTCATATTGTAAAGTGTGATGTTTGAATAAGTGCAAAGTTATTTGTGTTTACTAAAGTAGCTTGGTTGTGTTTGTTGGTTACATGACATATGCTAACTGTTTTCTGTAAGTGCTTCTTTGATCTCATCCAATACAAACGTTAGACATGTCAAACACGGCGGTCTAATGGTCTTGCAGATATCTCAGTGATTTAGTAAAACATGAAAACACTTGAGAGCAGGTGTGTTGGTGTGCTGCCTGATGGTGTTTCATTAGAGCTAGCAAGATTACGTTTTTTCATTTTTTAATTAAGAAGTCACTGTGGTATTTAAACAGCTCTTTCATCAGCCTGAAAAGCACAGGCTTCCTTAAAATGCCTTGCATACCTCACAGCCTGACAGCCAGAATTGTCATGATTCTCAATCTATGATCCAGCGTTTCTTTGTTCCCTCTTGGTATTGTTTCGTTTCCTTGTTCTTCTTAGTTTAGTCATTTGTATTTCTAGGCCTTTGATTCTTGCTCATTTAGTCTGTTCCCTGTCATGCTCTGGTAGTCTTGGTGTGTTCTCCCAAGCCCATCATGTCTCTCTCCCTTTCTGTGTCCCCCACTCTCTCGCCCTCTCGGTCTCCTCAGTCTGTCTTGTTCCCAAGTCTGTTTCTTCCACAGTTCCAGTGTCAAGTCTTAATCTGCGTCTAAGGTTTATTTTGACAGTTTCCTGTCCTTTGTTCAGTGTGATTAGTTTTGCTTCCTCCCTGTCTTATTGTGTCTGATTACTTCCAGCTGTGTTTCCTCCTGTTTCCCATCCGCTCATTATCCTCTGTCGTCTGCTATTCCCTTGTTATTCCTAATTAGTTCCCTGTTTCCAATTTCCATATTTGGTTTTTGTGTTTATGTATTTAGTGATTGTTTTTTTGCACAGGCAGTAAAGGGGCCTCTTTAAGTTAACCTTTTCATTTGGGTCCTACCTCTGCCTGCCGCACAGTGAATCCTTGACTAACATACAATAAAGCTTAATGTTACTTGATATCAGTGTTGGTAAGCTGAAGCTGTTATCAATACAAATGATTTCTTGGAATAACTTTTACTTATTACTCTATGAGCTCATCTTGTAAAGAGGGATGTACTGCTTTTGCCATATAATGTCACATCCTTATAGTTATAGTGTGTACATTCTCACTGACTCCAGGTTATTTCAGCTAAATTCTGTTTTCTTGCCTCTCCCAATTGCAGTGCATAGTCCTAGCTATGGTGGCCACTGTAAGACTAACATGTTTAAGTCGGCCAAGAGAGATGAAAAACATGACTTTTTTCTATCAGTTAGTGTAGAAAACCATTTTTGTACGCACTGTATTTTAACATATTCTTTTAATATAAACACTTAGGGGGAAACCCTGAACTTTTGACAAGTGCAGCTGTTTTTGCTGCTGTTAGCTCCTGTTAACCTCCGATAGCTGCTGTTAGGCTCTGTTAGCCGCTGTGAGCCAGTGTTAATTAAACTTTCTTTGAAGTTGGTCTTACATTGTTGGACTAGGATACTTAATAATAAAATCTCATACGATGTGATAATGTAATCAAACTTTTTATCATAAGGAAAATTGATTTTTTTTAAAGGATACTCAAGCCTAACATTATGCCTAACTAGCCTAATGTTAGCTTATAATCAGCTGTTGTTGTTGTGAATATAATCTACTGATAATAAGCAACAATATCAGGAATAAATAACTGTGTTTATACATGTTTTTGTGTGTTGAAGCTCTGACTTCAGTTTAAGACATGAGGCCTGAAGTGAGGAGAAAGAGGATTGCCCTGTTGCATTGTCCTTCGCATTTATGCTTCTTTGGGGAAGAGGACCCCTTCTTAGATGAAAAAAAAAACAAACAAAGGTATTATCCTTCATATCTTGAGTCTAAAGGTGCAGAAACAACTTAACATTTGTCTCCACAGCACATGAACGTCTGCAAGTTCTTTTCTCCTCCATCTGTGACGTATTACATAAGTGCCTGAGATGTCCATCTCGACCACTGTATTCCAGATGGTGATTCAACATGGTGGCTTACACAAACTGGTGCTCACTCCTTTGTATTTTTAATGGATTATTTATATGTTTATGAGGCTATATCAGTTTATTGGAGTAATTACATGCTCATCAATGTATATTTATTTATCATTACAATATTGTTATTTATATTACATAGCCTCAGAAAATTACTTATCATACCTAATGAATGCTGAGAGCAGTAAAGGTTTTACTCTGGTCACGTTTCTTTTGAAAGAATTTTTTTAAAATTTCAGTTACTGCTTCTCCACCTCTCATTTCTTCTTTTTGATTCCTCGATTTTGCTTTCTTGGGGAAAGACATGACTCAGAATTCACATTAGCAGTTCTCTATTTATAATAAATGAGTGCAGGTGGACTGAATCATTTTTGCATCACTTGGAAGAGGTGAACAAGATGAAAGCCTCATTGATTCAACCAACTGATTTATTAAGATAAATAAAATGAATGTATTTCTTTTTTTGTTCAGAGACCCCAATAAATGGCACAAATACAGTAGTTGGTTATTATATCTTAATCATATATACCAATGAGGATGCATTAACACACAGTCACTGGTAATGGCACGGTTTGGAGCACCATTCAAATTCCATTTTTTTAAGGAATGCTTAATTTCAATGAAACCATGTCAAGCCACATTTTGCATGCATTCCAACAGCCTGACTCCAAAGAGCCTGGATGCTAAACTGGCATACCTGCAGTCCAGACCTGTTATAGGAAAAACATATGCATAAAACAGCAGGGATTCTATAAGAAGCAAGAATGGTACATGGAAAATGTATTTCAAAACCACAGAAATTCACAAATCCACAGTTCTCAAACACAAAGGTTTTTTTTTCCAGTTCTCTATTGATAGTGTGGTTAGCCAGCCATATAGGGATGGATGTGGTCACTAACAACACTCAGGCAGGCTGTGGCCTTTCCATGATGTTCAGTTGGTGCGCAGAGAAGTATCCAACTTCGGTAAGCCCGTGTGAACTGTAGCCAGTGTTTTGTGTTCTTAGTTGACAGGAGTGGCCCCTGATGTGGTCTTCTGGCTGGCTTAAGAGTCGACATGTTGTGTGTTCAAAGAGGTTGAGTTACTGTTGGACAATTCGACATTTACCATGCTTTTCCTGCCATGATAGGTCAAGGTACCTGTTGGTCAGTTACAACATGAACTGTGATTGTTTGTGGATGCAAAGGGTGGAGAGGACTTGCATTAGATGCAGCATGAAGGGATGCAGCCTTTTCAGGAAACCCATCCCCCTCTTTCTTTTCCCATTCTAGCTTCGTGTGTGTTGCCTGTAGAGCAGCAGTCAGATGGCGGTGATCACACAAACATGAGATTTGGCCAACAGATTACTCTGGAACACAATGGATGGCTGGCGAGGATCAAGCCCCTGCTAAGGCTTTCTTTTTATATTATCTTCACAAAAAAAAAAAAAAAAAAAAAAATGCTCCTCATTATCGTCTACTCAACCTCTATGTGAAAATTACCCATTGTATGAGAAACTGGTGGGCTGGATTTCCGCTGACAGCCTCCATTTGTCCTCTTCACGTATGCTTAATAATCACAAACCATGAACAAAGACCACGACAAGGAGATAGGTAGGTAAACAAGGGTTTCAAATGTTTAATTCATTTTAATATCACTGGCAAATATAAATTGCTGCTCAACGATTCGTTATCAAAGGGGGGCTGTTTCTCCCCTCTCTTACATTTGAAGAGATTTCTTTAGAAGACAGTGTCCAAATTCTCCAAATTCTTAAAAAGTTAAGTGCACAAACCTTAATGTTATTATTCAGCAAACAGACGTTTGACCTTTCTGAGAAGAAAGGCAGGAGGTGACGACGATGTTCGATGGAGCCGTGACGAGGGGGTGTTGTCTTGTGTGTTTTGTGTCTAATGCGATGAAAGCACCACGACTGAGACCCGTCACGAAGAAGAAAAGAAGGGAATGACCTTTGTGATGCACGTCGCTGTTGTCGTAAACACATCGGATGTGTCTGTTAGGCCGTAACAGGTGTGTCTGTTTTGAGCCGCTTTGTATGCAGGGATAAAAGTGTGCAAAAAAAGACAAGAAAAGCCAAATATACACATGAACGTGAGTTTTCCTCTGATGTGGAAAGCTGTAGCTTAAACAACTGGTCTGACTGTAGTCTTGTTCTTTGAGAGATTCCACACCTGCTTCTTAAGGCAGATGCTGAGAGCACCAGGGTCTTTGTACTGGAAGTGAGAGGGGTGCGATGTGATCACTGACACATACAGTACACTGCCCCGCTACACACACACACACACACACACTTTGCCTGAACCACTGATGCCAACGCAGCATGTGGAGGAGGGTGTATTGCTCACACATGGTTGCATGGCACAAACACACACACACACACACACGCACACGCACGCACGCACACACACACAGAGATTAGTGGAAGACAGAAATGAGACGATGGATGGGGAGGAGAGAAAAAAATGGTGGCTACCACAGAAAGACATTAATGCTCTTCTTCAAATAAAACAAATAAACAGAAACACGGATTTACAATGTTTTTAAAATCACCCACCCTCTACTGCCAAAAAAAATACACCTCGGAAGACAATAATGCAGTAAACTCACACACACGCTCACATACTGTACAACACACGTATGCACCGACAGATGGCATTTCAGTGAACACACCTGCCCACTCACACCTACTTTTCAACACCCCCAACCCCCACTTGGTTAGCGTGGCTGCACAGTCCCTCTCCGTTTGGACAAAAATAAGCAGCATTCGACACTCAATGACTAAACAATCTCATATCTATTTTTCTGCTTTCCTTTTTTTTTCTCCTTTTTTTGTGTTTTTGTGTTTTTTTGGCGTACCATCGTCATGCTTTAAACTGAGATCTGCAAGTGGCGCATGCACAACACGCAGGGAGCTTCTTTTGGCACCGTGCTGCTACGACTGCAGGGGTTGATAACGCGTACATTCAGAAGAAACAACAACAGATCTGCGCTCCTGTCCCTGCCCGTGATGACTGGGAACCACACGCGAAGAGGAGGAGGAGGAGAAGGAGGAGGAGGAGGAGGAGGGGTAAAAAGAAGAAGAAAAAAAATCTCACAAGGCTCAAGAGCCATTTTGTCTGAGGCACGGGCGTGGGGGAGGGAAAGGGGTGATGGGAGGTGAACCGGCAACGCCACTGCGCTTGACCCGGACACCTGCTCCTTTCGCTTTTTCTACTTTCTAATCATTTTCTTTTTTAAGTTCTTCAGTTTTTTGTCCCATTATCCTTCTCTTATGGGCTTCGAAAATGGCTAAAAGAAAAATCAGAATCAGCCACAAAGAAATCACTTCCTAGGAGCACTGTGCTGAATTCAGACAGACACTAAAGCCTCGAGGCACAAAGAGACATTTCTCAATATTTTATGGATTGACTAGGCTGTGCAAACAAACTACATATAGGAAACTCTCAATAAACCTCACAAGAAGAACATAAGCTATAACTAATTAAATAGATTGTTTTTGTATATTCATCTATAGATTTATCTAATAAATACATCTGCTGATAGACACTTCTTTCTGTAAACTATTTACATTAAAAGGTATATATTTCTGCTAAAACAATAAATAGCTATGAAGGCAAGGCGAGGGAGAGAAAACTGATTTCGTTTAGCTGTGAGCAGAGAGAAAGTGTGTGTGTGTGTGTGTGTGTGTGTGTGTGTGTGTGTGTGTGTGTGTGTGTGCTCCCGTTGAAAAGTCAAAGCCGACCATTTGTATTTCCGAGTGATTCGCTTCCTCTCAAACTGGACTCTCTTCATAAATAACTGGCAGGAACATCCACTTGCAAACCAAAACAACAAAAAATAATGAAATAATGCTCTCAGCCTCACCTGCCTGTTTACATAAGTGGAATGTGCTCTCAGTAGATTCCCTTCCTGTTTAACACCTGGTGAATGGGGCAGTGAAGAAGTAGTGTACAAAAACGTACCAACACCCACCAGAGCGTACCAGTATTGGGCCCAGTGGCTGGTGTTCATAATATCCATGACAAGCACACATAAGAAAGGGATGATGTTTAAAAAAAAATGAAATAAATGCCCCGTCATCAGAGAGCGGCATAAAAACAATCAAACCCACCCCTGAAAACCCTCCCCAGTCACAATCTCATGCTGCACGATTTTTTTTGTTTGTTTTTTTCTTTTTTGTCGGTTTTTCTGTTACTTTTTGCTCTAAAGGGCAGGCGTGGACAAAGAATTACAGGGCAGTTGCGAGCCTGCCTGCCAAAGCCCGAGTACTGAGGGACGTATTGCTGTCGACAGTTTAACATCTCTCACACACGCACACACACACACACACGCTCTAGTTTAGTGTCCGCAAAGTCTGCCGACTGACATGTTTTTCAAACACTCAGTTCATCTGGTGGCATTGCTGCCATGGCTGCAGCGGGAGGGTTGGGTGGGCCTTTGCTAAGGGACAGTGTTTGAAAAAGGTGATCGTTTTGTTTACAAAAAAAGCAATTTTAAGTGCAAAGTACCATGCACATACGGTCGACCGGTGAGCGGGGCGCAAAAACACAAAAATAAACAAAAAAAAGCCCCGCACCATGTCAGCATCACACCTTTGGGAGAGATGGAGCGATCTGTGTGTGTATGTGTGTGTACGTGCGAGATGATGTTATGTGTGTGAAGTATGGGTGAAATCTCATAAGTGCTTCCCATGGCTCTTGAGGCATAGAAAAGGAGGCAGTGGGACATTGTGTGGTAACATTCTCTGGCTGAAAGTTGTGTTCTGTTTTTGTTTTGTTTTTGTCGGATGGGGGTAGGGGTGGTTGGGGGGGGGGTGGAGTGTCTTTGACGTCCCGCTCGTATTATCGGTGCGGAGCAGAGCGGGGGACATCCTAAAGACTGACCGCTGATGATGGGCTGGATGTCTTGGAGGTGTTGCAGTCTGAATGGAAGTCGGTGTGCAGACAGGAAGTCCGCGGAGGCCCAGCTGGAGGAGGGGCCTCAGACTTGGTCAGTCCTGGTAAAGAGGGAGGAAGAAGGGCAGGAAGGGGAGGTGAGGTCGGAGCGGGACCAAGGAGTGGTGAGGGGGCTGAGGGAAAGAGGTGGGTGCTGGGTCAGTGACCAGTGCTGTTTATAGGCTGCAGCCCAGCTGCTTAGCCTTCTCCTGAGTGTCCTGCACGTGCTGCAGGCTGGCGCTGGAGTAGCCCTCATCGCTACAGCTGCTGCGCAGGCTGCCTCGCTCGTCCCCTGAGTCGCTCACGCTGCTGGTGCTCCACTCCAAGTCACCCAGCAGGTAGTCCGTCCCCTCCACGTCCACATCCAGGTCCTCTGTTTGAACAACAAAAACACGACACCATTAAAGAGCTGAATGACAACTATGTCATATTATTCATCTACTCAAGTTTCTCCGCTTATAGAGAGGATGTTATTATTACTAGTAACACTAATTAAACAACTAGTGCGAGTTAATGGTGGAACCTGTACAGCCAGCAGCAGCAGCAGCTGGTAACTACCTGCTCTGCACATCCTGCAAAAGCTCTTTTTTCCTGTATTTTAAATCCCCTTTAAACAACAGGGACAAAGCTACACAGCATAAGGGTGACACATGCACAGATCTGTTTTCATTTTAACCATTTAAAGGTTTTTGATTTTGCTCTTTTATTGAGTGACTTAATGCATTCAGGTTGTTTTATGTCATGTCCCTGTAACCCTGTCCAAATAGACAGAAAAAAAGAGAAAAAGTGAACACTGACAGTGCTCATTTGTGCCAGGAGGAACAGGATGAGCACTGTCAGAGCTACAAATGACTTCCAAACAGGCCGCTGGAGTGAATGTGTCTGACCAAACAATCAGACTTCATTGAGCGTGGACTGAGGTTTCCCACTGGGCCTGGTGCTAACTACACAGCACTGTGGAGCTGATTGGCATTTGCCATAGAGTACCAGATTTGGCATGTCCACCACTGTCGCCCTGTGTGTTTTTACAGATGAGAGCAGGAGCTCAGGGACGTCCTGGTCCAGATCTGGGAGGAAATGTACAGGACATTATCTGTTGTCTCATTAGAAGCATGCCCTGATATCATCAAGCATGCATATGATCCACAAACTATTACTTCTCCATGTTTCTTCTTTCCTCTTTTACATCATTTGCTTTGGAGGGAGGACATTAACCAGATGACTAAACAACAATGAATGCCACATAAATGGCACTCAGTATAAACTGCTGAGTATCATTTGGAGTTGCTGCAATGACATTTGTCAGAACGGAGGCGTTTGATGCACAATTTCTTTCACTTGGATTTTTGGGGTATTATTAAATTGAGCGCTCTGTAGGTTGATCACTTTTGTTTGTATCAAGAAATGTAGCATCCTTTCATTCCTAACACTTTACCTCGTCCACATCAGTATAGATATCCAGAATGTTTTTTTCACATTAAGATCTGATGAGTGTGTTTTTATAAGCAATGTATTTACTAAAACGCTTTACTTTGCACTGTGGAAGATTGTGTTTAGTGATGATGATGAAGACAATACCTGACACAAGAACAATAAAATGATGCCTATTCTGAACTTCCTGCACAACGGTTCACCTCCATATTTTTTCATGTGCTTTGAGAGAAGATGTTAAACCATCTGAATATTTGCCCGGAGGTTCCAGACATGAAACACGTGAAGAGTGACATGAATAAAAGCATGTGGTGGTAAGGAAGTCGTCTGAGCTGGCCACAGCTCTGCCTGTGTGCAGCCTCACCCTGGTCAGAGTCGGACTTATCAGAAGACTGAGTGGAGCCGGTACTGTCCATGCGGGTCCTCTCCACTCCCAGCTGCTCTAGACGCCTCCTCAGGTGTCTCTGCTCCCGTTGTAGCTGCTCCAAAGTGTGCTGAGCTTTCCTCTCGCTCTCCTCCAACCTCTGCAAGAAAGAAGGAGAGAAAACGGTGCGCTTCATGAACAGCTCCTAATCTGCTCCTGTGTACGTGTCCACAGCAGCTTATCAGCTACTGAAACACGCAATTACTAACACACTCAGCAACCGCAGCGGTCAACAAATTGCCCTCTTCACACCGATTAGGTGAGTGGTGCAGGCGCACATCCACGCACCTTGATGTGATCTTTGGCCTTCATCAGCAGGCTGAGGGTGGTGTGCCTGTTAGCATCTGGTCCCAAGGGAACGAGGGATTTCAAGCGCTCCAAACACAGTCGTAGATGTGCCCGTCTGAAGAGGAAGGATAAAAATGAAGGTGGAAGATGCTATTAAATGGACAGAAAAACAAAAAGCAAAAACAAAACAAGAAGGTTGGCCACTGAAATCTGAAAATTCCTGATAAAAACTAGTCTTTACCTGAGCTTTGAAAAGCTGAATGCAAATATCTTAAACTGTCCTGTTTTTTTCTCTCTACAAGAAGTTCTACTCTTGTATTGAAATTGACCTTTTACTTAAAATTCACGTGGATGATTGGGCTTCAAGGACTCAACCTCAGATTTTTCACTGAGGGGAAACAAGCAACCTCTTAAAATACATCCAGGGGAGATTTTGTCTTCATACTAAGAGCCCTGAAAGGACTGTGTTTACATTTCTCCAAATACTGACAAATGAACAGGTGAATTATAACGGCAGCGTTTTCTGCCATCTTTTACTCTGACAAGCCTCGAATCGGTCTTGTGTCATTAGACTTTTCCAGGAACATGGGAAATAGGTGAAATGACTTATTCAAACATGTGCAAACACACATGGAAATACAGTATATTAGGCAAAATCACTGTTGGACAATTCTAATGAGTCTGAAAGCCAATACAGCTTCCTTTATTCCTCTACACAGCCTGAACTGCCTTAGGCAGGGCTTCCTGACTTTCTTTAAGTGCTCTTCAGGAATAGTTCTCCAGGCTTCCTGAACGACATTCAAAGCTCTTTGGATGTTGGCTGCCTCTTGTTCTCTGCCAACACAATCCCACAATGTTGGACTTATTATTGAAGTACTGGCCAATCCATGACTGATGGAGTTCCATCGAGTTTTTACTTTTACTTCATTGGTAGCACGCATATTCTGATGCTAACATTTAGACAAGTTTAACGGCAGTCTTAAAAAAACACAACAAACCAAATCTTAAAGTGATGTAATATGTATCCATGACTACCGCACAGTGACATGGTCAGATAATTAGGACCAATAAGCACTTCTGCGCCAGACTGCTGTGAGGACAGGACTCTTTTTTTTCTCATCTGTGGTATGTCTTGTCTCTACTTGTTGCAGGCGATCACAAACAGCAGTGGATCCTTTCTGTTTCAGCAGGAAGTTAAAGCATTAAATAGAGTGGGAATACTTCCTTGTTGTGACAATAACTGTCATAGTCTGGGTGGAATTTCTTGTCCACTTCACACAAATTGAGTTAGTTCAAAGAGGAGATTTGCGTGCTGAAGCAATACCAGCCGATAAGTTCCTAGCATCAAAGCAAATATGAGGAACAAGCTGCAGTGAACTGCCTTTGTACTCTTCAGGCCTCATCAACCAGGTGTCATTACTGCAAGTATTTGTCAGACTGGAGCCACTAAACACTTTCTCCTCTTTAATGCAACCTTTGGGATCAAAGAGTATAAAGGTAGGAGCAAACGGAAAGAGACGCCCTGTATGTTTCAGGAAGTCAGCAGTGTGTTAACTATTACATAATAGAGCTCGACAGGATGTGCGCCAACCGTCCTCTTAAACAAGAAGAAAACCAGAAAGCCATCTGCACCATATGTTCAGAACTGCAACTGATTATTGATGTCACTTGCCCTTTATACCCCCGTCACACACACCTATACACAGTTCACAGCCTCTGTTTCCACCTGTATGCCCCTCAGCCCCTCAGCTGGCAGCCTTGGCAATTTCTAAGGTCTGGTGGGTGTTGGTGACCACTTGACCCCGCTGTTACACAACACACACCTCCAGCTCCAGCCTCGTCACAGTGTGTACGTGTCTGTGCGCTTGTGTTTGCCTGAGCGAGTGGGCGTGTGTACGTCAGACTCTTCCTGAGAATGAGTGTAAAAATTGTTTTCTTTCTTTGTGACTGTGCAGCTGAAGGGCTGGCCGGCTGAGCCGCTCACTTGTTGTCTGCTACAAATAATCCTAACGTGAGCGTCACTGCCGGAAAGAGTTTATTCAAATGGTGCGCATGGAGAGCTATGAAGCTGATTTGTCTCTGGGCAGTGGAAGCGCACAAATATATTCTCAACCCGTTGCCCTTTAAAAAGATAAACACACAATCGGCGAGCAGAGCCTTTGCACGCACATACAAAGCAGCTGAAGCCAAGTGCCTGCTTCTCAGCTGACTCAGTCCAAAGGACATGCAGACTGTCTTTACATAACATGGAAATGGTCCGGCCTGTGTTGTTCTGACATAATAAGGGCTGGCTAATGTTTGTTAAACACTGACAGAGAGCCGACTCAAACAGCACGAGTCACATGGCGATTCAGAGAAACACTACGGCGTGGTCCTAACACACAGCTATTCCAGTGACAGGTTATTCTGGTTCACTGTGTCAATAGGTAACTATACAGTAAATGTGGAGCTGCAGCCTCAGGCCACAGCCTACATTTCTCTGGCCTTGTTTCACACTTGCATACGACTGACCTGAATGCATGTGTCTGGTCCAAAATGAGGTGAATGTGCCGCCTCAGTTTGTTACACTCAAAACAGTTGCAGCTGTTGTCACCCCTTTCACCCAAAATGGTTTCTTCCAACTAGGTCAGCTGGTGCACTTTGCCTGATTAGCAGTAAATCACCTCGCTTTCAGGGCTCTTGCCCTCTGACCTCTAACAGTGAGTGATTTAACCAAGCCAATACTGATGGAAGGGAGGTGGGTCTCATTGCACTCCTGAGGCTTTGCTGGCAGTGGGCTGCTGTGACTAATTTACTACTCGCCACTGGTGGCTTTCCATCATCACGTTAGTGGTGGGAGAAACTAGCTAAGTAGGTTCTCTAGTGGTCATAATTGTGTTTTACTGCAGGGTATGAGGTGTGTCCACAAACACATACAGAGGGCTCAGCATGTCCACTGAGCGGCTGGTTTGGATCATCTAGCTCAGAGAGTGACAGCGATGGTATCAAAAGACTCCTATTGCTTTACATATGTAAACTGAGGACTTTACCATCATCCAAAAATGGCTTTTATCAATTGTTGGGACCGTTTATGTTCACATAAGCTAAAAGAAAATCAGCAAATTCAGGAAGCAGAATTGATTAACGAGCGTCATGACAGTTTCAACTGTACCTAACTAACCGTTCAATGTTTTCACCTCCACCCTTTTGCTAGTAAACCATCTCCTCTGATAACTTTTACATTTATTTCCATTACATAACCAAATTATCATGAATGAATGCTCTCCAAAATGTTGTCAAGACAACCAAGTTGTGCAGCACTGAAACCAGATCGGCTGCTCTCAGGAGCCAGAGAGCACAGTGAGCCACCTGATACAACCGTGACCCCGTCGTTCATCTCATCAGTGTCAGGAGGGCACCGTGACAAAACAGTGGCTCTGTTCAAGCATGAAACGATTCACTCCTTAGTTCCTTTTGTTCATCATAACTTCCACCCCCCTCAAAAGAAATTACTTAACTACACCATAAAGCTCATTTTATTCTCATTACCCCCTTATCACCTAAATTCAAACTTGATTAGTTACGAGTTTACAAAAAAACAACACGTCCACCATGTCTAGATATGCCACGTCTCCCTTCTGCTTATCACGGGTTATACAGCTTACCTCTTACATAAGCTAACAGGGCAGTACACAAATAAAACGTATGCTTTTGTTTCACGATGGCAACGCGCCAAAAGAGAAAAGGTAAGGTTTGTTTAGGACTGTAATCTAGCTCAACTAGTTTCTCTGCAATCTGTGCATTCATGCAACAGGCGAGCCGTCAGCCTTAGTTCGTAACTGTAGGTTTCTTAATCCACCAGAAAGGCGCGTGATGTGAGCCTGTTTAATGTGCATCTGACCTACGTCGGGCCCATCCATATGCAGAAGGGATCCTGCTTCTCACGGGTCTGCAGTGCGGCTTCACCGATAAACCCGAGGATTCCACTGAATCGCGCTCAGTAATTCACCTGATAAAAAGTTGAGGTCCAGCTTCACCTGTCTACATACGCGCTGCTTTTCTTTTGATCGCCCACTCATGCATGTAAGCAGGCTCATAAAAGAGGACCAACGAACATGTCACACCACATCACCAGAGATTCACCGACTACAATTTTAAATCCTGATAGTCACTCTGAGAGCATTCACCTTAGATCTGGAACTTTAAAAAATGTACCTTCTTTCAAAAATGTTTCAGATTATATTACAGGTTACAGGACCTGAAATGGCACTGAACTAATTTAAAGACTTCCTCAGTGTGGGAGGGCATGGGGTAGCGTGAATTGATATTCTCATGGATTGAAGAACAACACAAACACACAGAGAGATTTGATTTCTTTTTTTTTACCTGTTCTTTTCCATTTCGTTGTGTGTAGACCTGCAGAGATAAAACAAAACACATATGAAAAATCAGACATAATAAAAAAAGCCACTGATTAAAATGAAAAAAGCTAAGGCTTCCCCTTCTCCACATGCACTGCAATCCAGGCAGAGGAGGGAGCACGAGAGAAAGGGTTGTGTGGGAGTCTGTGAACAGCCGGAGCTGCTTACAAAATAAGATTCAAAGAGGGAAAAAAAAGACAGAAAAAAAAATGAAGAAAAGCCTGGGTGTTCTTATGCCTGAGGCCTGTTTCACGGTGGAAGCTTTTTTTAAGGACCACACTCGTACACAGATACGTGATGAGGGGCCCGACGGTAAACATAGTAACAGTAACCAGAAACAGGAGTAGATGGGACTCTGTCCCTTCATATTGCCTGATTATCCATTGTACATGCAAGCCTGAGCAGAGTGGGGGTGGGGGGAACACAGTGAAGGTAAAATGAGAGATAGAGGTGGGCTCGTGGCCAGCATGACTCTGTCATTGCAGTATTAAAACATCTCTCTATCTGTAACACACACGCACACACGCATACACACAGAAACGGGGTCAAGTGTAGGGTTTGGTAGAAATGTGTCTGACCTGTGAGAGAAAGGATAAACAGGAGAGCAGGTCACAAGCAGAGAAGAAGATCCCCTCTGCATTCCTGAACGCTCCTCAACCTCCACCTGAACCCCACCATCCACCCCCATGCTGAATCCCAAAATAGCCTCTGCATTTTTCCAGCTCTGCAAACTAATGCACTGTCCTGCCTACACACATACACACAAACACAACCTCAAAGGTGCCCCCTCGCGTGTAATCTCAGTTGCTGGGCCAAACCTGGGTTTAAAGCTCGGGGTTGACCATATTTTCACTGTGTCGCAGCGTGTCACTGCAGCATGTGTGTGGCTGTCTTTCTGCCACTCGCTTTGGGTGTTCTCTCTGTCACTTGGCCCCCTCTAGCCAGTGTACATTCCTGTGTGGGGCAGACAGCCGCTGGTGACATAACAGAGCTGGCAGGGAAGTGATCCCACTCACTGAGACTAGATTTCAGGCTCTGAGACACCTCATAGCTCTCTGCTACTTTACCAAACACACCTATGCCACCACAATGCAGAAGCAATATTTAAGATGCCATAATATGCTAATTTCCAACTCTATCACTGTTCTAGTTACTTAAAGTACAGTCATATGAAAAAGAAGGTTTCCACAGGAGAAAACTAAATACACACATGTTCTGCTTGCATAGGAACTGAGATCTTAAACAGCAGCCAGGTGCTGCTAATTAAATGCATTTGTTTAACTGATCATCTCCAAGTGTGAGCAGCTCTATAAAAGCTGAGGTTTTTGCAGTTTGCTGGGCTGGAGCAGTCAGGTGTGTGTTAACACAGGGCCACAATCTTTTGAAGAGTGGATGGCCCAGCAAATTCCCTCTGTGCAGTGCTCAGAGAAACTACTGGGCTAGTTTAGTATGTTAAATATTAAAGTTCATAACAGTACAGTTCAAAAAAGAATGAACATATGGTTGATTTGGAAAGACTGACAGGAGAAAGTCTCTTCTCTCCCCTAAAAGAACATAGCAGCACAGTTTAGGGTCCCAAAGTTGCACCTGAACAAACCCAAACAATTTGGAAACAATGTCCTTTAGACAGATGAGACCAAATTGGAGATGTTTGGCTATACTACACAGTGCCAGCCCAAAGACCACATATTAACTTATAGAGGGGTGCTGACTTGGACGTATGTTGCAGGCACAGGATTTGGACACCTTACAATCACTCAGTCAACCATGAATTTCTCTGTATAATAAAGTATTGTGAATTATAATGTGAGGCCATCTGTCTGACAGATAAAGCTTGGCTCAAACAGAACGACTAAAAAGAAAATAATTAAGATTCTGCAGTGTCAAAGTTCAGACCTCAACCTTACTGAAATGCTGTGGTGCAATCTTAAGTGAGAAGTGCATCAAAAACACCTGCAAACCCAATGAACTGAACCAATGCTGTCAAGACAAGTAGGTCAAAATTCCTCAATGATGTGAGAGACATATAAAGTCATAAGGAGACAGCTACTTCAAGGTATTGCTTAAAGGTGGTTCTACAAGCTTCTGAATCTTGGGAAAGTACTTTTTTTCACAGAACTATACAGAGCCTTGTGACAGACAGGCTTGTGGGTCAACCTCAACATTTGTTTTTGGAGAGGAAATCACTGACCAAAAATAGAGAAAACGCACAACAAACAAGTCTCACTAAATGAGCTTCTGTCACCTCAGAGGTCCTCAGAAGGTTAGATACAAACGATTCACCAGTGCACTTTTCTTTCAGCTGCATCAGCCTGAACAACACGGCGTGATGACCACCGAAAGGCACCAGTTGACTGCACTGTAGTTGCGTATTGTATGAATGTGTGTGTTTGTGAGTGAGGAGGGGGAGGACTCTTTCTCCTTGTCTGTAATGGAGGCGCTGCTGTTCTCCACTGACGGCAAAAAGTGAGAGCAGAGCAGGAAAGACACAGGAGGATGGAGGAGGTGAGGAGAGAGAAATGCGAGAGGGAGACAGAGAAGAGAAATGAGGGGGAGGGTGGACTCCTTACTACTGACACACATGCACACGTCCACGCCAGAAACATGGCGAGTCCCCTCCCCCACTACTACTACTCACACATCTACGCTTCGGGGAAAATGGCAGAAACCGGAGGGGCTTATGTACAAATTCAAATATAAATGCCTGCCCTATATTTGACCAGAATCAGCAGCAGAAACAACATAAAAACTGATCAAATAACACCAATTAATTGATTAGATCTTTTCTAGCAGAGATCAACCCTTCCCCCCGCCCCCCCAGGATGTAAATTTATTCTGTACTGTTAATCACCAAGAGACAATGTCAGATTCGACTACATCAAATCATCGTTGCAGAGATACCCTTATTAATGCCGTGTGATTCTGCTGCCCTTAAATAGCAATGAGTAATAGCTGAAAAAATGCTTCAGAACTGGAAATGGAAAAAGGAAAGGCTGGTTGTTTTTGTTTTTTACCAGAAATAGCAACAAACCAAGTAAACCTACTCTAAAAAGCCATCTACACATGCTAGGACATGATCTGAGTTAGAAGCATGTCGTTTCAATACTCTACACTGTGTTTTTGAAATCACAGCAGAAATGGTAGCACACTCCAAATTTGTCACAGTCACTTTTGTCGAAATCAACTGATATACTGCTCGATGTATTGAATAAGCTGTTGTTTCCTTTAATAAAGAAGACAGATTCTGTATATTTTCAGCTTCATTTATTTATTTCTAGACCAGAGGAGCTTTGCATAATTTACAGTTCAAAATAATGGTCATATATCTCTCCTAATGGGCCTTTGTGCCGCCGTTCAGTTCACAATCCACGCGAAAGAAGCTGCTTTAGCTCCCCTACCCCTTTAAGGCAACTTTCTTGTGATTGCCCCACATGAAGAGAAGGTTTGCAGAGGAGGTGGGTGGGGCTTCTGAGATCACAATCAGACTTGATTGTGTCAGAGACAAACATTAACGCTCTCATTGACATCATACACAGCTACGAATATATTAAAAAATATATTAAAAAAATGTCCTAAATTCATATTTATCTTATAGCAGGCCTTAGTGCAGCTCCATCACTTCATTAACTGTGAAACAAGCCGCTTTTAGCTCTTCTCCTTTAACACCACAATTCTCTGAACTAAGCTTTCCTCTGATTAACTGTCCCTCATAAAGACATTGACTGATCAGCAGATTGGCGAAGCTGCTATGCTCACAACCAGAGCTGCATACACTCTCTGACATGATAAAGATCCCAGAGTAGAAACAAAACTGTCTGAAGCCCAAGTAATTGGCTTTCTGGGATTACTGGGACATACTCAGATGTCATTATTTAAACCTTTGACCATATTTAGTATGAACATCATAACTGTATAGATAAGACAGGAAATTTATATTTCAGACATGATCCTGGTTTCTATAAGTTGGCTAAACTGTTTTCTTTTGACTACACTTGAATTCTTGTTATTAGATTAACCATCCAGAGTCAAGCTGTTCAGCTTTATGAGTCACAAGATGCACCTCAACTTCTTCCAAATTTATTTCCTCCATTGCACATTTAGTTTTCCCTCTTTTATTGTTTACTTTTAGTTACGTCAGTCACTTACAGAAAACCGCAGTGTTTTTTTTTTTAAGTATGCCAATGATCAGGAATAACAGGAAAATGTCTAGATTTCTATCAAATCAGAGGCAGATGTAACTGCTACAAAAACCATACATTTACAGGAGTAGAAAAGAGTGTTGATAGTCCAGAAAATATACCTACAATCCTACATCAGATGAGTCCTACATAAAGCAGATTGCGCACCCCAGCATATATTTTCTGCACTGGCGGATGAACAATGGATGGATGAACAGTGTACCCTCATGGCAATACACCTGATACACCTGTTTGACCAACAAAGCATGTCTCTGGAATATTTTTAGGGCTTTTATGAAACTCTTCTGTAACTGTAGCATCGAAACTTTTTATTGCAGCTTCATGCAATATGAACCATCAAGCACTTTAAAATATGTATATTAATTACTGGATCTGTGCAAACAGCTGGTGGTGCTCTCATCAGTTGCTTCTTTGATCTGCTGCTTTTTTTTAATGTTTGAATGAAAAGAAGGCACATAAAGGTTGGGATCAACAATATGTCAGTTTTGTGTTTACTGAAGGACAGAAGCAGGTGCCTAGATGTCACTGTTTTATCTGAAAAGATCAGTTTCCAACAGCCTTTAATGGACTTCATCCTCTCTGTTGAAACAATCACCTGCAGTAGGTTAAACCTGCCTTTTTGTGTAAACTTTGTACACACAGGAGATAACTTCCTACACAGGATCATGACAGCCAACTGGAGTCCAATCGCAGAGTGCAAATTGATCTGTGGATTGCAGAGGCAACACAAATCTGTCCTCATACCATTGATTTACGGAATTCAGGTTAGAGACTCTAAATTGACTAGTGTCCACTTAGATGACAAGCGCAGCCCGGACTCACCACCCCCACCCTCACTTAAACGTCTTCTGCAGTCACCTTGACTGACCCACTTTTCCTTACTGTGGGGTCATTGACTTTAAGCCAGGATGACGTTTCAAATCAAATCAAAATTTATTTATATAGCACATATTAAAACAACAGTGTTGACCATAGTGCTTCACAGTCAGTAAAAGCATGAGACAGTTAAAACAAACAATAAAAGAGGACAACAAACAATAGGTAACAACACAACAAGCTAGAACAGCCAACTAGACAGAATCAAAAGCCAAAGTAAAAAAATAAGTTTTAAGACGTGATTTAAAAGACTGGATAGACTCGGCAGTTCGAATATGAACAGGAAGGTTATTCCAGAGTTTAGGTGTCACGGATGCAAAGGCCCGGTCACCTCTCGACTTCATTCGAGACCTAGGTGTGCTAGGAGCTTGTGATTGGATGATCTAAGTGCTCTGTTGGGATTGTATAAGTGGAGTAGTTCAGAGAGATAGGTGGGCGCTAAATTATTCAGAATATTAAAAGTGAACAAAAGAATTTTAAAATCTATGCGATATTTAACAGGGAACCAATGTAATTTGGCTAAAATTGGAGTTATGTGTTCATGGATTCTCGTACCTGTTTATAGACGCGCAGCTGCATTCTGAACTAACTGAAGCCGGCAAAGAGAAGAGTGTTGGAGGCCCGAGTAGAGGGAGTTACAGTAGTCCAATCTGGATGTAATAAATGCGTGGATAAGCTTTTCAAGGTACTTTAAAGGACGTTTGTATCTGTCACTCATATACTTTAAAGAACACATGGGGAAGACTAAACGTAATCTTAACCTAACAGACTCACACATACGTGTGACATCAGAGGACCTTTTCTGCAGTGTTATATATGAATTAGCCATTAGACTCTGAATTACAAAATATTACTTGGTAGCAACACCTAAAGTGGCCTATGCATACAGCATGTCAGTGCTGTTGACAGATTATGGAGTGCTTCTAAAGCCCTGTCCACATATAAGGTGAGCTGATGGGTGGACACCAGCAGATATTTCAGGTTCTGGTTGCATAGGTTATCCTCTTGCACATGTCCCACCCTGTCATATGTCAGTCAACACAATCCTTTACCACCATTAGTAGTATGTGCCTCCACATACGTGCATGTTCACATGCGTACATGCGTACATGGGGTGCAAGGCACAGGGCGCATGGCATGGGGCGCCTGTGCCATGCACCCTGTGCCATAGAGTGCATGGCACAGGCAATATAATAGGTTATTTATTATATAATACTGTTTATCAGAATTTTCTTCTCTGCAAATATTTTGAATCAAACAAATAACTAAACAATGCAATCAGCTGCTACTCCGGTAAGTCTTTAATCCTATGTACCGACTCAACCTCCACCGACTCAGTATGCAGCTAGTGAGACTAGTTCTTGCTCTTCTATGCAGCGTCAGTGAGCTGAACCAGTTCTCTATGTGCTGCAGATTCTGCTTAGAGAGGTCTTCCATCTCCAAGTGAAACTTCAGGGTAGAGGGACAACTGTAGTCACTCGCTGTACACGGTGGAGTTGGAGTCTGTCCAACCCTGGGAGAGATCCTCTCTGGGGAAGCATGATCTCAAGGATCACTAAAACTGCAACATAACTTGAAAGCTAGCTGGTAAACCAACATGAGGCAGTAAGGGTCACCTGGTTACCAATGACTAAACATTCATGATAAGAACACTGTCCATTAGTAAACTGACTGCAGATAGTGTTGTTCTATGAGAAAATAAGAAAATAACAGTTAAAATATTAGCTGACATCAGCTGTGCTCTCACTGTGGCGGTCAGTGATAAAAAGATAATAGATTAATTCATAATCCTCTGTTCTATTCTTCATCAACATCGTAAAGTGTGCAGGAATGACTGAAATGCAGATATGGTGATCAGAAGCTAACCGTATCTATAGCTTACAGTGGAAGATCAGAGAGCTGACTTATGTTCTGTAACAATCCGAAAGCTTCTACAAATAAGCTCTCAGCAAAATACATGATCAGATACATACAAATACAATTTTTTTTGCAGATATATTACGTAAAAGGCATTAACATGTTATTTTGATTATAAAATTGGCCTAGACTGTCTGTCTTTTCTTTGCAGTTAGATTGGTGTTTGTAGCAGTGTGTCTGACCCGGTTACTATTTGATGTCAAAACAACAAGGTAGTGTCTCGCAGTCATAACCCTTTTCAAAGCTTTGGATGTTTGATTGTGACCATGTTTGGCCAAGAGCACAAAGTCGCTGTTTCAACAGTGTTGCTGTGAATATAACAAATTATGCAAATAGAGATGAGGCTGCTATCTGTGATCTCACTGCACTTCCTGCCATTTTAAATGTGGGCAGTTAGCGTATCCAGCTGGAAGCACAGTACGGAAATGCATAAAAAAAAATTAAAAAAATTAAAAAGCAAGCCTCACATCACAAGCACCAAATAAGGATTTTGACTTGAAACACAAACACTAGTGTGATGAAGAATGGCTTAATCCTCCAAGAAGTGAGGAGGGGAAGAGGAGGGGGGAGGTGCGGGGGACCCCTGAAGTGGGGATGTGATGGGCGACTTGTTGCAGAGCAGAAAACCAATCAGGCATGTACAGCTTTGCCTTTACCTGCTACTTGTGTTTTTCTTGCTTTTGCTTTTCCTTTTCAAACTTTCCCTCTCCCGGCTGCTGATGAATGGCGGCATGGAGGCATAGCCATGTTCAGCTTCTGCAAGCAGGTAAACAACATAGTGGTCACATGTCCTGAAATCCTGCAATGCAAAATATAGCCACAGCGAACAGAAGGAGAGACTGCACAATGTGTCACATTTCAGCTTTAGCTTTTGGCATCCCGCAGCAATGTCTTATGCTTTTTAGCATGCATGCATGGAATGGGTCTCAAGTAGTATCTTTTAGCCCTTTCCCCCTTCCTCGGGATGGACAATGATGTCATCTTGAACTGGAATAAACCCCACTAGCAAACCACAACAGAAGGAAAGGAGGGGCGTCCACGAAAACAATGTCTCCCTGCACATCTGCCACATATGCATTCATTCTTTCATTATCGCGAATGCAAATGCCCGTTTGTCTTTACACGTATGCATTATGCGCCTGTAATCACATATTTATTAGCACCTGTTTGGGGCAGGTGATGCAGCCTGCTGAATCGATGCTTGAAATTCGACATTTATGAATTTATTTCATGGCCTGATTGTTTGATGTAATAAGAATAATAATGGGAAGCAACAGGATTTGGGGAAGCATCAAACGACTTGTGCTTAAATCCGAGTGATTCGGAGGGGGAGGGGTGTTAATGTTATATTGCACAGAGTGAATAAGAAAAGAGAGTAGAAAATAATACAATGATACTTTACCTCGTTCCCTGCGATCAAGGTACTCGGCTGCTTCGATCAACATCTGCACCATTCCGATCGCCGCCATTTTAAACAATAACACTGATAATTTAACAATCCGAAAAGGAATTCCGTGGCTGTACACAGGCTGCTTCAGGGTCCTGCTTCTTTTTCACACTTAGGTAGCTCGCTGTTCTGTCAGTTATTATTTTTAAAGAGCCAGAGAGAGCGCGTTACAGAGTTGGTCCTTCACTGTTAAAGGCCTTGAATGCAGCACCAGTCAGTTCGAAAAGCCAAACTTCCTCTGTGGTTGTTAAATTAAGGATATGGTGTTAGCTGGCTAGTAAGGGCTGACACTAATAACACTTCTTCAGGAGCTAAGGTTACTTTGTTCCCCTTTAAGTCAAAATGTCAGCTAAATATCGTCGGCTTTATAGTTGGCTCTTCGAGAAAAGACGGCTTGTTGACAAAAACAAAACGAAAGGCTGTGTGACATACAAAAATAATCCCCGAATTGCTCTATTTGGCGAAAAAAAAAGCTGACTAACGTTAGCGCCAATGTTAAGCTGTCAAATTAAATATGGAAAGTTCTTGCTATCTCGGTTGTATTTGGAAAAGCTTCGGCCAGTGAAAAAAGAACGTTAGCATGTACAGTTGGTAGACACTTGCCTTGTGAAAATTATATATATATAAAAGAGCTAGCTGTTTTAAAGTTCAGCCGACGATGTCATCCAACCTTATCGGTTTAGAGCTGTGGCTGGTTAGTTTTGCAACGGTTTAACGCGCGATACGTCTCGCTGGAAACGCAGATAGCGACTGACATCAACTGAAGAAGAGTGACTGTTTGTCAAACAGCTTCCAAAATAGTGGCTTGTTGATCTGGACACCAGCTCTCTACTGTACTGTACAAAGATTCTGGGTGCTGCAATGTGATTGGATACTGAGTATAACCTCTCAAGCTCCTATTCGGCGTTAAAACCGTCAATTGCAGAGAGGGTTCAGCGCTTACTTCAACTGTGGACCTTAAGCAGCCATTTTGGTTCTAATTAACATCGGCTGAAATACACCGTGTACAGCCACAATGGAGACAGTTTCTGCGCTATACACTCGTACACAGTAATTGGTTGTTTTTTTCTATGAACTTGACAGCTATTGGCCCTAGTGGGCACGAGCCTATCTGACAACGCCCGCTTTTGACAATCAACACGCCTCTCTGCCATGCTGTTTCTCGGTGTATGGCAGCGATTGGCTCCCGTTGTTCCATTTAATTAATTTTGTGATACATGATTGGTCCAATTCACATGACCTCTTATCATTGGTCTCTTTCTTCTCCGTCACAAACTATCTGCACGCATGCGCCCGCTTGTTGCTTTCTGATCCCATAATGGCTTTAAAAGGCTCGGTGCTAGATTGGATCTGCCGGAGGGATGCTCGGTTATGATTGGTAGTTGGGGTAAGGACAAGTACAGGGATTGGTTATTTTGGTGGGTCGGGTCGGTTCTGTCAGACAGCACAGCTGATCCAATCTAGTATGAAACATTTAAACGCTTGCTTCAAAATGAAGGGATCATTATTTTAGAGCACGATAAACCCTGGACTTGAACAAATACCACCCCAGGAAAGGTTTCTTAGCAGCCTTTATGTAGGACTGAATTTAAACCTGGATTTGAAACAATCCTATTGGATACATTTCTCAGAGAACACCAAATGAGATTATGCTATATATAAACTAGAAAGAAACACAAGCATTCACAGGAATAACCAATCTGATCCTATTCAATCCTTAAAAGGGACAATGAATAATGTCATATTTAGCCATTATTTCAAAAGAAACCGTGTTCCTGCACAACCTAGCGGATGGATATTTAATTAGTGCATAGGCATTTTAATAAATTCATTTTCATAATCAGGACAGAAAGCATGTTTTTTAAATGCTTTTATTTGAAATAAATCATCCATGTCAACAATATTAAGCTCAGTCTCACCCAGCTGTGAGTACATCTTGCAGGTACTACTATTTACATGTATGCATTTGCTTATAAAAAGGTATATACACGACTGTTAAATCACACAAAACACGTAAGATATTGAACATGCCATCTATTTTCATAAGGGTGGGGGGAAGGGAGGGTACACACAGATAAACTTCTTAGGGAACATCAGAGTTGATGATACTTTCAAGCAATGAAGTCCAGCGGCCTGTTAAATCCACCCTTTCTGTTCATGTACTGCCTGTAAAATAAATATATAAGAAAACATTATATCACTGTTTCCCTCCCAACACACACAGATTACATCATCGAGCACCAATGGGAGCGTTGGCATCTCTGCATAGAAACACCTGCGGAGGTGATTGGCTACTTTAACAGTGATAGATGCTGAGAGTGCACACTGTGAAGGGGGGGCAGAAAAATTGACGTAACTCAGCAACACGACTAACAGCTGGGGCTCCAAAAGTAACTTTAAAAAGGATCCGTCACTAACAAAGGAAAGCTTATGAAATATCCAAAGAGACGTGCTGCACTGTACAGACACGGCACAACCAAACAACTACAAATGCTTGTTTCTGTTCGATGACCTACCTGTATTTTCTCTTCATGGTCACATTGACGGCATACGCGTTACTTGATCCATCAGTCTTCTTCCCCTGTGTAAAAACAATGTTACTGCATGACATATTACAAAACAAACTTTTAAAAAACATTCTTAGTTAAACATGACAGTGTACAGATGAAGCTGAATTGGGTCAAGCTCATGATAGCAGTTGGAATTCTCTAAATATGTATTTCACAGAACTGAAGGATTTTGATCAGTGGAAAACAGTTTTGTTTATAGGACACAAACCCAGTGGCCTGCCAGAGGAACCTCTTTATCAACAATAACACTGCTAGTGTTCAATGGGACTGATTTTTGAAGTGACCCTTTTCAACCCACTGTTTGCTCTTTGTGATTAGATTAAGCTTACCAACTCTTATTGGATAAACAGTTTGCCCAACCATAACTATTAGTTTATAATTGCAACTATTCATCCACATCTTGTAACTGCTACTCTTTATTTAGTGATTACTTTAAGTCAATCCACTTATTTTCCCCTTCTGATCATTTTCATAATAGACAGGTTTCATACCATTTGTTAATCTATTCTTATAACTAACAATTTGATTTGATTTGATTTGATTTAATCTTTATTTTGAATGTGCCTGTTATTCTGTTTTCTGTCAAGATGATCCCACAATAATGTTGATGCTCGGCTATCTAACCAGGTGTGCTTTGGCAGTGTGACTGGGTCATGCTGAACAATGAAGCCCTTGCCAGTCACATGCTTTCCAGATGCTATTACATGGTTGATTAAAATGATGGTACTTTTCTGTGTTCATACTGAACAGCACTGCTTGAAGTGCAGCCCCAAACCACAAAAAAGCCTCCACCCTCTGTTTTAGATTGCTGCAGACACTCAGTGTTGAACCTCTATCTTAACCTCCTGCATACATGTTATGAAAAACTGAACCAAGAAACTCATATTTTGATTTATCATGTCTAAGATTTGTTACCACCGATTTTCAGTTCAGTTCTTGTGTAATTTGGAACACTTCAGCCTTTTCTCCTTTTATTCTTCCTTAAGAATGGTTTCACCTTTCCACTAACACTATTTTTGATGAGGCTTCAGTGAACAGGAGATGACCACCTGAAGGGTCAGATGCTTCCCTGTGCCAGGTCATTGCTGGATTTGTTCCTACTTCAAAAGAATATTACTTTTAGATACTGTGACAGGCTATTAGCAACAAAAGTCCCTAAAGATACAATTTTAAATTGTTTCTTTGCCAAACTATCTGTTATCTGTGGACCCAACACTGCTCGTTATAGAAGCAAAATAAATGAGAGTGGCTCAAGACTCTTGCACAGTATTGCAAACTTACATTAGCCATGGGGGGCTTGCTGTCATGTGAAAGCTGCTCTACATTCATGTACAAACATTTCAGTATGTGTCAATTATGTCAATATTTAACCGTTTCAAGCCCACCATAGAACCAAGTCCGCCTGAGCTTATCTTTACATTATTACATGCTGTAGTGCCATTTTTGGAGCATTTCCAGTTGCTATACATCAATAAAATCATTATATCCTAAATTTAAATCATACCCATGCAATATGTCCATAGTATCTACATAAAAAATGTGCAATAAACTAAAAAAGAAACTGAAAATTGGTTTTTTTACACATTTTTCTAGTTACAGAAACTTCAGAGGTATATCCCTCAAAACTGTAAATGCAAAGTTCCACAAAATAGTTCCCAGCCACAGGAAATTGAGTGTCTTTATAATTTCATTTTTGAGATACACTCATTTTTTACAACCTGCAGCAAAAATGAAAATATAATAGGGATTTGAAAATAGTTATGCAAATCGGAGCGTGCACACTCCCTTGGGTTTAAAAGGGTTGACAGATAAGCAGGGGGGGGAAAAGAACCATAACTCAAAAACAACAGTATTCCCTTAAATAGAAAGAGTCATGGGAAAAACGTGAAAAATGTCCCCTTTATTTAAACAGGGACAACCTGCTTTTTACAACAGCTGCTCTAATCGATTTCATCAGTGCCAATGTGCTTTTGGAAGTTACATTTCAATCCACTGAAATAAATGCAAACATACTGTGTGTGTGTAGTGGACTTTATTAGAAATAAACTGCACCCCCTTGTGGCTGCATAACACATGGAACAACTCTCACCTTGCTGGTATCAAAGGAACCAAATCCCATAAGCTTCATCATCTCAATCTCCTCCTCCGTTTTGCCCTGCATGTCCTCCGCTATTTAAAAAATAGAAAAACATTGAATTTAGTCTCTGCTACTACAAAATGCCTGAAAAACTAAGATTCCTGCTTAATGTGCAAGTGTATAGATAATGTCCGATACCTGAGATCTGAATGGGCTTTGCTGTCTTTTCTTTTGAGTCTTTGCGCTCATCATCTCGTCTCTCCTTTTGTCTTGAAGGAGAGAGGGAGGAGGATCGATGACGTCGGGGAGACCTGCAAAAGGAGCACAGTGATGGCTGCAGGATGGGTTATCACATCTAATCAGAGCGAATAAGGCACTTTGTGGTGCTCTTGTTTTGATTAAAAGAATCTTGACAAAAAGTTTGTAAACAAAGGGCAAAGAAAATCACAAGTGCACCACTACTCATCTGAAACAACACTTCTCTGTGATAGTAAACTGGAAACTGCCGTTTATTCAGTATATACTAACAATACTCATTCCGACCAAAATCTATCACAGCTCTGCATGGGTAAGGTCTCTAAAATAGTAAATGAGGTGGAAATATTAGTCTTGAAAACAAAGTTTCTCTAAACACAAAAACACCAACAAACAAAAATTCACCTTGAGCGTCTCCTGTGAGGAGACCGTGAGCGACTCCTGCGACGGTCCCGGTCCCGTTCCCGATCTCGAGAGCGATCCCGCTCCCTTCGTCTTCGCTCACGCTCTCTAGAAGTTGAGCGGGAACGTCTTCTTTCTGGAGGAGGAAATGAGATCATGGCATTAACTGAAGCGTCTTGAACAGCAGACTGGCATCTATATACTGTAGCAGTCTTAAAAATCCAAACGTCGGCTATTTTCTTCTGTACTGTGGTGTATTTCTGCCATACCATATAAAATAAAACCTCTAAATGTCACATATAATTGGGAAAAACTGGTTGAAATTTAACAACTTTTTCTAGAAATAACTGTTTTACTATTACTTGTGTAGGATGGAGTATTATGTATTTTCATAGGTACTGGTATCATGTCTGAAATTGGGCCAACCATAACCAGCACACAATTTCTTGCTGCTTACCTTGGTTGTAGTAAAAAGCAAACCGAGTAGAAGGTGCTAAATTAGTACCAGTTCATTTGCCATTTATAGTCAAAAGTACTGTACCATTTAGGAACCCACGAGACGTGATCATAGCATAGACTTTCACCTTTAATTTATAGGGTTTAATAAAAAAAAAATGTTGCGTTAACTATTTAGCAAAAATTGAAATGACAGTGAGAGGCTATGAGATATTATATCCGCTTCATGCGTGACAGTACAACAAGCATACAGTCCTCGACTGACCGTGAAACTGCTTGTTAGTCCACTATGCATCAATTTTTAACCTCTAAAAATAGAGGACCGTGTATTGGATTTCCCAAACTGATCATACAAAAATCGCGGGAAATTAAACTGTAATTTGTCCAGCAGATTTTATGTATCTTTGCATCAAAGCTGTATCGTTGCAAAACACACGTTAATGTGTCCTGATAAATCACGCAGAAATATATATTTTTAATATGCAGTTTTTTATTCCAAAAAACCCCAATCAAACAAAAAAACAAAACAAAACAAAAAACAACAACAACCCTACATCAGACCCAAAAATGCACTGCTGGTTAGGATGGCGTCTTCTCCTCCCGTGGACACCTGGAGAGTGTTTTTGTTTATCTCCCATTTTATGCACAGTACGTGAACGCAGCTCGGGAATCGTATCGAAGCTACTGTGAGTTCTCAACACATCTAGAACCTTCTGTTAATACGACAACCCAGTCAATGCACACAGTTACAATTAAAATATCAGTTTTGCTTCTAGTCCTTTTGAGGTATAGGTTATTATCTTTATCAGACAGAAAAACGCGATTTCATAAAGCACATTTACTTCTTGGCGTGTTGACGAAGAGACGACGTTAACAGAGAAAAACAGCTAGCTACTTCAGTTTCTTACCTCGTCTTGGAGGAGTTCGACTCCTGCTCCTACCCATTCTCCGAACAGATAAGATACTAGACTCACAAAAAATGGAAAATAAATTTAATACAAATCAGCTGGAAGTTATTTGTATGTCGCTGGTGGATGCTACTAAATGCTACTCCAAACCGGTCTCTTTTTTTTCCCTTGAGCTTTGTATGCAAGTTTCCGGTCACGTACAGGAAGAAGAGCGCCCTCTACCAACCTGGAGGATAGTTTTCTTGTTTGGTGGCATAGTCTTTATGATGTTGACCAAAACATCCAAGACCAGCTAGTAATGAATAAAAGCTGTTGTTCATTCTTCTTCTTCTTCTTCTTCTTCTTTTTAAAAAAAAAAAAATGAATAGTACTTAATGACACATGTGAAGTGCAGAGCTGTAGTAACTTCAGAGAGAAAAAACTGAGGAGACAAACCATAAGGGTATAAGTAAGATGGCAACTGTAGTACTGCATGAAGGAGTCAGGAGTGGTACATAAGAATGCCAGAGTGGTGCAGGATGAATATGAAGATAGTGAGAGAGTGGTGATGTGTGCACTAGGAGCAACAGATGGGTTACAGGTGGGGGTGGGATTACAGGGATCGACTCTAAGACCCTTGTTGTTTGCAGTGGTCATTGACAGGTTGACATAGGAGGTCAGGCAGGAGCCTCTGTGGACTATGACATGGTTCACATAGTGGTCTATAGTGAGAGTAGGGACCATCTCTCAAGGCTGAAATGGTTTTGGCATGTGCCGAAGATGGATAGCGATAGATATACTGGGCAAAGGATCTTGGAGATAGGGTTATCTAGGAAAAGAGGAAGACCACAAAGAAGATTTGTGGATTTAGTTAAGAAGTACATGCAGAGGACTGGTGTGACAGAAGAAGATGCTAGGGACAGGGTGAGATGGAGCCAGATGATCTGCTGTGGCGACCTCCAAAGGTAGCAGCTGAAAGAAGCAGCAGCAGCATTTAAACAGATCGTGTGCATTAGCTTTTAAATTAATAGCAGTGGCTGTCTTGGGTATTTGGCTGACTTTGAATTCAGTTCCATCATCCAGCATGTAAATGCTTTTGCAATCATACTTTTGAGGTATCCTTACCTCAAGGTTGTATGGGAAGGAGGAAGAAAATTTAAGCAGAGAAAGAAACAGAGACAAAAAAAAAATGTGATTTTAAATCAAACTCAACCTTTAATGACTGATACATGGTAACCTTGCAACACTCACTTATACATTCTAATATAAAATAAATTAAGACCATGAGCAAACATCACACGTCAGCGTCAGCTACTAGTTCAAACAGAAAGTCGTTACTGTTGAGAGGTATTCTGCACATTTAAAAAGAAAACGACAAAAAGTGGAATGTTTAGTACCTTCTGTTTACTGGCTTACAGACTGCACCGACAAGCAACAAATTGTTTATGCGTCATCCCTTTGGCTTCGATCAAAGCGTTCGCAGCAGCTCGTCGCGAGACCTCGCGTGCTCGCCCAGCTTCGTCTTCCCATTCTTGTCCCTGCTGTTTTAACACCAAACCAGCGTTCAGCAGAGCGCGATCAGTAGCTATCAGCATATTTCTACATTGTACTGCACCTGTGCTCACATACTATACCTGCAACATCTATCTGATACTTAGAACCAAATGGTGACTAGAAGATGACTATGATAATGAACAAACGCAAACGTGCTAGGATGTCAATCTATGTGTCATTATGCCTATACATGGATGAGGAGTGCATAACTCATTGGGGCGTTTGTGTCTTGCAAAATTGTGGATTTATTTAAAAAAAAAAAAAGTCTGATCACAGTAGTAACCTCAGTTTTAGAAATGAAAATGTGAATGCCTGTACAGTGGAGTGGAACGATGGAGCAATAGCGCGGCGAGGCTAAAAAATAAGACGTGGGTAATACAGAAACTGCGTGTGACGAGAAGTGCGTCAAAGTATCCCACCTGGGTCAAATATTATGTGAAAATAATCACCAGTGTTTTGTTTTTTAACTTCCTTAAGATGAGTCACCACATATATCATATGTGAGTGGTACAGTAAAGTATGTGTCATTTGAGTACACCATATCTGTGAATGACATCCTAAATGGCTCTTTAAATACATCTGATGTGGTCGACTCCACGTGCTACTCCGTCATACACTAGGAAATATTTCACTGTAGTATTTCACCGAGGTTCTGCCACACGACTCCGAACGTCTCAGGTCTCTGCCTTCTCTTTCTGCTTCTTGCTCTTTTTGAGGAACGACGGAGGCTTGAACTTCTTTTTCTTCTTGGACGGAGACTTGGAGGGTGAGCCCTCCGGGGTGCCGCCCTGCGGTTTGGCGGGCGGGGCGGCGGGCGTGGAGGTGTCGTTGGTTGAAAGGGCCTTCATCCCTTTCTCTAATTCCTCTGTCGTCTGCTTCTCCTCCTCGCCTCCGTTCTGAATGGCCGGAGAGTCGGTCTTTGTCTCCTCTGCTCCGAGTATCGGTGAAAAACAAACAAACACAAAAGTAAATATATTCAGCAGCCAGATAAAAACCTTAAAGCTGGGTGGAGCTGCAAAGCGACATGCTGCTGCAGATGAACATGCTTGCTTAATGAGCAGTGGGTGCTCTGTACTTACTAGCGAGACAAGACCAAAGCGCCAGAGGTGAGCGAGTGTAGAGTGACACAGAAAAGGACAGACAGACACAGAAGGAGACAGCACAGCAGACACAACAGGTACACAAACAAATGGATGTCACTACAAAGGGCTGAAATGTGACACATGTGGATCAAACTAGAAGCGAGTCAGACATTTTGACTTAATTAACAACATTATAAAATCTGCAATCAATTTACTATTAGACATTTTTCCAGGGCACAGCTGAGTGCACCTTTATTACTGTTTTAATTCACTGAATCTGTAGCAAAATATACCTGAACCAGTTTGCTAAAGTAAAGTCAAAATGTCTTTTATGACAGAGAGCTGTGACACAGCGACGACAGCCTGTGTTACTCCTACAGACCTACACAGTGATCAATCCACAGAACGCACTGTGAATAATGTTTGTAGTCCACAACACATGACAAAATGTAAGAGTCACAAACATGCTTTTTTTGTTACACACAGTAAAACCTTGAAATTAATATATTTCAATTGGAAGAATGTTTCCAAATGAAATACATTACTGTCCCTCAGGGAAGGAGTGGGCACCTCTTGTAGTTTTGTGGGGGTGGTGTGGGGCTGGGCCATCTTGTGCCACTTTGAGTGACCCAAGTTTTGCCAGCAAATGTCCCTCCTGGGCTTTGGGTCTGAACAGGAACCCCTACAGTTGTGGAGACCTTCCTGCATTTGGCCACTTGGGGTTTCAGAGCTCATCTAGGTTCTCATCACCACTCTGTGTTCTGACTTTTAAACTGGTGATTCATGAGACTTTGATGGGAGTGAAAGTATCTTCACCTCATAAATCACCTCACTGCCTGTTAATGTTGATGTTTTTCTCATCCTTACTAATGCTGCACACATATTAGCTTTAAATGAAAGTGTAACAGACTACTTACTAAAAAAGGGGCTTAGGGAAGGTCACACACACACGTTCACAAATACATACAAAGTTTATTAGCTAATTTCTATTTTTCTGTCATACATATATCATTTCACTGGATGATGCTCATATTAAAGATGGCCAAGGGTTAAGATAATGAGGTTGTACTGGTTCTCAGCCAGTTATCCTCTAAACCCTTAGTGTCAGATTTCCTACTTTTGACTCTGTATGATGTAACTAAGAGCTAATATTCCTAATATAGTCAATCTCAGGAACACAGCCTCACCCACCTGCTGTTTAATCTTTCTATTTGATTAGTATAAAGATGTTAAAACAGCTAAAATAGTTATTTATACATAGAATGTACTGAGGAGGTGCCCGGCCCATTTACAAGATAAAAAAGTTTATTTTGAACCGTGCAAATGGATACACAAAGCTATCTTAGTAAAGTCTTAATGAAAAATGCTGAGTTGGAACAGAGCAGAGTGCAAAAGGTTGACTTTTTGATAAAGTGCCACCTGCTGGTGAACATGCAGGAACTTTATGGAACTTTCTTTTTTGGGATTAGCCCACTGACTGTCACTCTCAGTATCACCTTTATAGAAAAATAAAAGACAACAATCAACAGGCAGACTTTGTGTGAATGCGGATCTGACTCAGATCTACCAAATGTGCGCTTAAAGCGCACACAGTTAGTATCTGCTGGATACGAGGAGAGGAGGAGTAGCACGGCTGTCAGTGAGTATCTGAAGCATGGGAGGATAGAAGCAGCACATCATCAGTCACACATGTAAGATCTGGAGCAAAGCTGTCAGTCAGATGGAGAGTATGTGAGGTGAGCCAGGCTGGCAGGCAGCACTCTGCCGAGCCTCACCTGAGAGAGGAGGGTGGCTGGGAGGAGGGCCCTTTGTGGGGGACGTAGTGGGGGAAGACTCCTTATCATTTGCCACCTCCTCCTCTACTTACACAGCACGCACATAAACAAGAATAACACAAGCAGTGAGGGACAGTGAGGGGACAGCTGTGCAGAAGGTTAGTGAACACAGTTTAGACCACAGTCACAAGTGAGTTTGCTTAAAGCTGCTGTGTGTAGCATGTCGGGAGTTGTGTAAAAATCAGCCAAATGTGGAGCTGCCTGCTGTGGCGAGCCCATTGTGAATGAGGGAGCAGCCGACAGATGCTTTTAAAAAGCACCTGCAACAATTTATTTGAATTTTTAAATGCTACACACAGCATCTATGAGAAGGTTAGAATAACGTGTGAAGGTGAGCAGTAGCATAATTAGCCATTTTTGTTACACCATGTTCCCAAACATATGCAGACATTTTTTATGGCAATAGCAGTAAATGGTGCTGGGTCAGTTTAGGAAGCTAAAATAATAGAAAAATGATCTTTATTAAAAGAATAACATGAAATGTATTTTACTCTGTTTCTGCTGCTAGCTTTGGTTTTTAGCTCATCACTGATATGCTCAATATTTTGCATAGGAAACATTTTTAATTTTCCTAACCAAATTCCAGCCTCTACTTTTATATGAACAGTAATAATAATAATAATAATAATAATAATAATAATAATAATGTATACTTTATTGATCCCTCTCTGCATTTAACCCATTCACTCAGTGAAGCAGTGGGCTGCCATTGGGCAATTGTTACAAGTATAAATGTGAGTTTAGTTCAAAACCAAGCTAACATGCTAAACAGGTAGCTGACAGGCCGAGAACCAGCCTGTTAAGTTAGTTAACTAGCTCAAGCTAACTCTCTTCAAAAAATGGATCATCACAAGCTACCGAGCGCCCGACCTCCCTTACGCTCAGCAATTCTATGCAGATACGTTACGACACATGCTAGCCTTCCCCAAATAGTTGTTGCACTACAATGAAGACAATATGTGACGACCTCCCCTCTACTCTTAATTTTTCTGTTTTAATACCTCGGTAGATATCAATAAAGATGTGGTTTGATGGACATTAGAATAGTTTTGGGTTTTTCCGAGGGTAGCTGCATAAGCAGAGACCACCCTCATTAACTTCTGATGGAAACCAAGTCATTTAGTTCTAAGAGCAGGTCTGAAATATGACAAAAACACTCAGTTCAGAAAAGATATTTGACTGTTACTTATCGTTAACACTTGTGGTTAACATGGAATAAGATATTCAGCTATCACTTATAAGTGTTCAAGTGTCTGCATACTTTTGGCTCTCTGGTCTGTCACGATATTTAACTGTAATATTACTTAAATATACACTTATTTGACAATTAGTGTTAGCTTATTAGACATGCTGTGTGTTAGAAGCTAAGCAGAGTACCATTGGTTCCTCCATCCTGCTTCCTCTGCACCTCCTTGCGGTACTCCTCCAGCTCCTGGTCCGTCAGCTCATTAAAGGGGTTTGGAGGTTCTGGCTCTGGTGGGACTTTAGGTGGACTGACAGGGGACTAATAGACAAGCAGAAGCACAAAATTACAGCTTTTACCTCAGAAGATTAACCTGTAAGAAATAAAAGTGAGTTGTAATGGAGAGAGAGACTGCAAACTACCGGAGGACTATCTTCTGTTATAACACTGGCGAGGACTTGCGACTGCGGTCCGGCTGTTTTCATGTCCTGACGATTCTGCTGTCGAATCTGAGGACAGAAAAGCCGTTCTGTAAACTGTTTTTGTTTCACGAGACAGTACACCGAAGGGAATATGGACACTGGGGAAACAGAACGAGCCAAAAGCAAAGAAGCGTTACCTTATTTCGGGTCTCGATCACCTCTTGGGGATTGGTGAACAGAGGCACAAACTGGTTTGGGTTCTCTATCTTGATGGCTGTGCTGCCAGCTTGTGTCATCTCTTCTGTCTTCAACCACTAAGGCGAAGAAAACCAACAACACAACATCATCTAATTCAGTATTCACCTGTTGTTCACATCTTGTTATTATTGTGGGAGTTTTTTCTTTTTTTTTTCTTTTTTCTGAGGCATTTTAAACCATTTTTGAAATCCTTAAAGTATTTATACCCAATCTGTGACACAGTGCGTATTTTGCCACCAGAGGGCAGACTCTGCACTGTCACCGTCATAAATGAGTTGGTGGGTTTCCCCCTGCAATGCAGAGAGCAAGGATGGCGGGAGGTGCTTAGGAGGAGAGAAAACACAGATGCACAGCCAAGCTCCTCCCCCTGATGTAAGACAGCCGCTCTCCTATTGTTTTTATCTTTAAGAGACTCGTCATTTGCAGCTCTGCTTAATCCTTCCCTTGAGGTATCTGGAAACATAAACAGCGGCTCCACTGTCTACATCCGCCTCCATATGAGTCACAGGAAAATGCTCAGCTTGCCTTGTGTAATGCAAATAAGATGTATAGCAGAAAAGATGGGGAGTTGTGTTATTCTGTTCCTGTGTCCACCTTAGGGCTGCCACAAACGATTATTTTGATAATCGACAAGTCACCGATTATTTTTGCGATTAGTCGACTAATCAGATCATCATCCACTGGACGTAAAACTTACAGCTTATTGCACCAGCAGCATCTATATCTATCTATAACTATCATTAGCTTACAGTGTTTGAGGTATGTGCTAACTAAAAATAGAGACAAGATGATAAGTTTATTACATTTGAATGAAATCTGCAGGTTGTTTCAGTGAAGTTTAATAAACTCAGCCGTCTGCTCCTTGCTATCTAAAATATAACGGGACACCGGAGTAAATTCTCGAGCATCTCACACTTCTGATGATCAGCTGTCTGCTTGACGTTTATTCAGCTGTGTAAAAACTATAACTTTATTTCTCAGCCAAACCGATTTACTCAGGAACAAATAAAATACTAAAGAAAGCCAAACAATAACATTTTTAAGTTATCTAAGTGACTTATATATCATATTTAACCTGAGTAGCGAAAGACAGCGGTGGGTTTGAAAACGATTTGCCGGGAGTCCGGTGTTCTCACGGCTCTAGTGAGCCTTGCCCCCGGCTAGCTATCGAGCTAGTGGGTAACAGACGTCTCCAAAAATGTCGGGGCGCTTTTGTGGTGTCTTGATAAACTGAGCGGATGTTTGAGGTTAACACAGCTACATTCTCGCCTGAAAATATGTTAAACGTTTATTTTGTGACCCAGAAAGAATAATAAGAGTAATATAAACTAACTAGCTGCCGCCATTGTTGGCAACTGCTCTGGGCCGCGCTATGAATTCTGGGACGCTGCTTCTTCTTCTTCGGGGTTTAACGGCAGCTGGCATCCTTGTACATGCAGTGCTGCCATCTTCTGTTTCAGTCCGTTATTACACTCTTAAATCCTACTACTTATTCCTGCGTCTTTTGTGATCTTACAAAGCTTCAAACGAAGTGTCGACTATTAAATCAGTCGTCGACGATTTTAATAGTCGACTAATCGTGGCAGCCCTAGTCCACCTCTGCTTTGAACCATCTCACATGCTCTGCCCTCTAACCGGCTTTACTGTTGCTTAAAGGGAATCACTGAGCATTACAGCAGGGTAAGGCTGCTAGCCTCTGATTGGATAAGTAAATAGATCTGTGTCACTGTGCTGAGGTGAAGCCTCGAAGGGACGCCCAAGACTTATATCCAGTAAATATTATTTCTCATCTCTCTACATCCAGGGCTCTGAAATCAGTTTCTATCCTCCACAGTATTTCAAACGCACCAGCTGCAAGTTATAGGACATGTCGTATTGCACAGTTAGTAGGAAAGACGACTGTTTTAAAGACAATCGCAGTAACTTAAAACGAGCCTCACAGTGGTGCGCTGATGTCCCGGGCTGGCTTGCTCCTGGCTGACTTTCTGGTACGTGTTGGGGGTGTTGAGCCATCGGGTCCTCTCCTGCTGCTGGCGCTGGGCAAAAGGATGCTGCCTCAGTGCTGGGTGGTCGCCATCGTCATCAAACTGGTGGAAGGCCGTGACGGTCGCCGGTACCTCCACCTCCCTCCGTGTTCGCGTTCGCTCTAGAAGTACAGGGAAGCGGTACGCATAGCCAGTGCGGTAGCCCTGAAAAAATAACATGAGGAAGAAGTTCAAAGGTGCAGAAGGGACTGAATACTAGTGGAAATGTCACGTTTTAGTCTTCTATCTTTAAGAAACTTGGGCACATCCTTGCATACATGCACGTAGATCGTTCATATTTTTTTTCTGCTCTGTACAAGTCAGACAGTCTAATATACAGTAAAACCCACAAAACATGCGTGCAGAATTTTACATGTGCAGCTAATTCTGATGTTCAATAAAAAATATCAGTGAGCTGATTGTGAAACACGTGTCTGTTCAGGGTGATTCTTGTTTACCAGGTTATCCAGAGTTCTCATGAGGGCTTCAAACTCATGCTCCCCAACGCGGCTCTTATGCAGAGGGCCGAAGGTGGAGCCAGCCCAGCCGACCGTGCCGGCTGGAGTGGGTTTGTGGATGGTGCGGTCCAGCATAATCAGGTTCTGTTCTCCTCCAGCACAACACAACGCCGACACCTGACAATAAAAAGTCGAAGACAAAAGTGCAATTTCTATGTTTCTAGCATAGGTCTGCTCTGCACACATGCACACACATCCCAGCAACTTCTGTGGTTGAAAAGGAAGCAAATTCAAAGTTCCAGGAACTGCAGTTCCTGCAGCGGCCACTTGAGGCTAAAAGCATCTCAATAACTCCCAAACTGCACAGCTGCTTTGATTGACTGTCTTAAAAAGCTTTTTTTCACCCAGGAAAATAAGCTGAGGTATTTGTGCCACTGCTGAAATGCTGCAGAGACTTAAACCATGCATTATGCTCTGTTGCTGTGCTGAGCAACGCACCGGTGATCGAAGCATGCACTTCAGGAGTCCCTGTTGGCTCTGGCTGGGTGCTATGACAACTGCCTGCACAGCCAACAGAAATAGACATCCAGTAGGCAGTGGAGGCAAAAGCAGAGGCCAAAATCAGGACCATAGGTAGCGCCTGTTGTAGGTAAATGTAAGTTAAGTTTGTTTTGTGTTCCTCACAATAACTCCACAGATATATTAAGGTAAGGAGTACAGAAGGGGTGGCATCAGGGTGGCTACACCCTGAATTTTATATATGACATGGTCTATGATTTAGATTTAATCAAGCTCAGCAGTGTTTTACAAAAACCCTGACTGAACACCTTACAGTCACATATCTGCTTCCCTTCAGGCTTCACTGCTGCTCCTGTAGGATTACTGCAGAATTGCTTTATCACGTGCTAACATACCTGTAGTGTTTTATACTGCAGTGCAGAGCTACTGGCTGAAATACATGATACTTCATTTTCCCCCTCACATAGCCACACACTCCATCTCCAGTGTGTCAGCTGTTTGTCAGTACTGTGTGCTTGTGTGTGTGTTACCTGGATCTGGCAGGCAGCCTGGATGTGGTAGATGGTGTAGAAGGCCTCCTCCACAGACTCCCCCAGAGCCACTATGCCATGATTCCTCAGCACCAGAACCTGAAAGGTATCATAAAATAGAAATATTACCACAAGAATGAAATCATCTCAGCTGGGAGACAGGCTGCAGCTCCAGTAATTAATCCAGCGCACGACCACATCACCCTACGTCTTCTCTCCACTCACTCTGAAACCCATGTGGGAGGCACGAGGGCAGCAGCTGCTGAACTGAGCAAAGATATGTGGGTCTTACTGTCAGTGTTGACTCTTTTAGTCTGCTCACCTTACAGGTAGGTCCTAAGCTCTTCTGTAACTCCACTCGGTCCTCCTCCTCCTCCATAACTCCATTGTAGTCATAGTAGGCTACGTCCCCAACCAGCAGTGCCTCATGGGACAGTGGCAAGAGGCCAGACTTCATAGCTGAAACCTAGAGATAGACTCAAGTCACAATGTGCTAAAAAAAACGTATTATTTTAGGGAATAAACAGTAAAATTCAGTTGTTTTGTGTCTGCATGAGTCCTCTAAAGCTGCCTCACTGCTGCTGTAGCCGGTGTGTGGAGATGAAACAGACAGCGAACATCTGGCCTGGCCGAGTAGATGGCAGAGTGCAGGCTGAACTTTTCAGTGTCCACTCCCAGGTTGGTGCTCCCCTTCTCCACCACTTCGCCCAGGATATTCACCTTTACCTGTAAAAGTGCACAGCGCCATCACAGGGTCACATTTAGCAGTAAGGCTTCTTGTTAAGATATTTCTATAACGTGGAATTCATATAGAGCAAAAAATATAACACGTTGCATATGTCACAAATGTAGCTGTAGGTGAATGAATGATGTGCACTTTTTACTTTTATACCTTTGCTCATGAGTGATGGCTCTGTTCTTCAGTTAGTGTGTGTTGGTAGCAACTTCAATAAGTCGGAACTTAAATCAAGGCTGCGGTGATAACAATGATTAGTGGAGGAGGAGGAGGAAGAGTTATTTTCTTGTGCCTGTAGCAGCAAATGAGTCATGACTGAGCCACAGCTTCGTCTGCAGGCTCAGGCTGCTGAGGCAGAGGGCTCTCCACAGATAGCCAACAGCCTTTTTTTTCACAAGGCACAACTTTTTGTGGCCAGACCCTAAAACACACTTTCCCCTTCAAGCAAGTGATGCATAAATCATTTTATCTGTTTATAATCTAATAATTGTATTTTAAAAATGTGAGATTTGGTCAGATGTCAGATCAAAAATGCTGACCGAATGATTTAAGTGGCAGATGAGAACAAGAGGAAAGAGTAGATAAAACAAAACAGGAAGTTGTTGTTTGTTCAGTTTCATTGAAAGCACTGGCTTCACATACAATGTAATTGTGCCTGTTTGTTTAACATGAAGACTCTTATATTAGTTCTGAGGGTAAAAATGATAATGAAGTTAAGTGAGAGATTGCAGTGCTCTTATTTTGCTCAGTTAGATTTCTGATTGACTGTCGTAAAGCACAGCCTACATGACATTTACAGCAATGTAGGCTTGTAGCACGATATCTTAGATTTCTGGGATGACCATATTATTATCACCATATTGTTCTATGGCATGTAAACATTGAGACATGAGATTTAACATGAGATTTAATATATAGGAAAAGTCTCTATGAGGAGCATTTACTGGAAATCGACAGACATTTTGACTTTGGTGTATGCTTATTCATTAATAATATTTCAGTCATTAATCTCAGTTGGACATCCACTGTAGCACTCATTAATTATATAACAAATGAAGTACAATCAAAAGTAGCATTGTATCAGTAACAATGGAGCCAGAAGAACCCAGTCACATGTGTCGCTGCTGACTCACCAAACTGGATCCAGTCACCTCACTATAGGCCAGTCCATCTGGAAGCACAAGGAAGTGTTCCTGTTCTTTACTCACACGCAGCTGTCAGTGAGAGAGAGCGGGAAAAAAAAACTTACACTACTGACTTTTATACACAGACTGCATATAAAAGATGGACATAACCTGCTTTCTTTCTAATGGCCACCAGGGGGTGACACCTGGTTGCAAAAACACTTTGGGCTTTAAAGGGAACCCCGGCTATTAAGACATGTTTGTGCTAAAATATGTACTGTGGTTTCAATAACATATATGTGGTATTAAAATACGCCAAATGTTTTCCTTTTAAGCACATTTTATATCAAACCGATTTACCAGTAGGCCGCCATTGTTATTTACTTCTCAATGCACTCTGGGTAGTGACGTCATACGGTTGCACCACATCGAGTTCGCAGTTAGCAGCGCACTGGAAATGGCTTCTGTTCAACCTTTCCAGTTTGAACCAGAACAAACAGAGAGAGAGAATGAGAATAGTCAACCAGCACTTAGTTTAGATGAAGATGAAAACAATCCGTCACACGAGGACGCGCGAGTGAGGGAAATCTACTGGTGTCTATGCGGCTGCTGCTTGCCAATGTCATGCCAAATGATGTATCCCCGACAGAATTTGTTTCCCCTGCGTTGGGACCTTGGTACAACAACGGATGGGATTATTTAAATAAACCAATGACATTTTGACTGATCATTATTTGTATCCTTCTGTAACTGTACAGAACTGTACTGAGCTAAAACCTCCAAAATTTCAGGAGCAATAAGTCTTTGGACAGGGGGAACAAACTGTGGTAGAATCAGCCTGATATTATTTGTATCCCACTGTAACTTTACTGTATAAAGAGCTAACATCTCCAAAATTTCTGGAGTAGTTAGTAATTATTAGAAGTGTTTATGAACTAAAAATGATGAATGTAGGATACTGTTAGTCCATGATTTTGAAAGCCCCGTGTATGCTCCCGACGCAGGGGAAACAAATTCTGTCGGGGCACGACGGCTTCAAAGGTGTACTGGTGTTGCATGGAGAATCTGTAAAAATAATGATATCGTAATTTCACTTTATAATAAAAATTAGAATTCTATTAATGTTTTCATCATGCAGTTATGCGATACCATGGATAGCTGCTGCTCTTTACAACAAACGCTCTCAGTCGCCGCTGCCATTGGCAAGCAGCAGCCGCATAGACACCAGTAGTTTTCCCTCACTCTCGCGTCCTCGTGTGAGCATGTGTTTCATCTTCATCTAAACTAAATGCTGGTTGACTATTCTCATTCTCTCTCTCGGTTTGCTCTGGTTCAAACTGGAAAGGTTGAACAGAAGCCATTTCCAGTGCGCTGCTAACTGTGAACTCAATGCAGTGCAACCGTATGACGTCACTACCCAGAGTGCATTGAGAAGTAAATAACAATGGCGGCCTACTGGTAAATCGGTTTGATATAAAATGTGCTTAAAAGGAAAACATTTGGTGTATTTTAATACCACATATATGTTATTGAAAGCACAGTACATATTTTAGCGCAAACATCTGTTAATAGCCGGGGTTCCCTTTAAAGAAAATAGCCCTCAGCTCCTTTGTTCTCTGACCTCAGTAAAAACTTTACTTCTGAGGTTGTGGTTTGAACCGTTAGCTTCTTTTAGAATACAACTTTATTGTAACGATTTTAATTAACTTTATTTTGTCTGCAGTACAATAAGGTGACTTAAGGGTAAGCTTTACGATTTGTCCCTCAGATTCTCACGCTGGTCCACCAATCTTTCATCGGGTCCACTAAGATGACGATAACAAAAGTACTCAGGTGTAGGTTTCATTAACAAGATTCATTAAGAAGTAGGTGGCCATCTTTTGAATACAGTCTATGATTTTATTGACACATCAAAAATCAAGAAAATGCAGCACAGAAAGACAGATTTATATCGTCTCACTCACACATATAGCAGGTAAATTCCAGTTCCCTTGATCCTCTTTCTACTCCGTGTGTTTATCCTGCAAGTTCCTATGGCCCATCTCCTTCATTTTACTTGCACTTAATCACACAGATAATATCCTCTACAGATAATTGCTTTTCCTTTATTCATATCTGAAACTAAGTCATACCATGGATTAAAACTGCTGTCAAATCACTCAGCGACTTATGAGAAGCACATCTGCAACCTAATCTCTTAATCAGCCTGTTCAACTTACCGGAAGGCAGTGTATAAGTATGTTTCACATGCTTCCATTAATGCTTCTTAAAAGAAATAAGGCTAAAGTGAGGAATGTAATGTGAGAAGGCAGCAGAACTGACTGTGAGACAGGTGCGGCCGATCTGGGCCCATCCAAAGAGGTCGAACAGGCGATGTGTGCTGGCCAGCTTGCAGCGCATCAACCTCTCCCCCTTCACCATGCTGCCAGGCTCCCAGCCATGCAGGTCATTGATGGGTGTCACCATCATCATGTCTGTGCGAGTGGGAGGAAGAGAGAAAGCAGACAGTCAGAAAAGAGGCAGTAAAGCTCATGGTCTGCACACAAAAGATTGTTTCAATAAAACATCATCACCACATAGGTAGATGACATCTCATTTAGCTCTTTTCCTTAAAGTCAACTTAGCGTGGATGCTCATATTAAACCAACCTGGGAGAAATACGCTCTTTCTTTCTAGTTCCTGTCAGTACTCGCACTGCAGCATTTTGGATCAACTAAACACTTTCCAGGGAGCTTGTAGGACAAACTGATAGTAATGAATTACAAAATAGGGCTGGGTATCGTCACTGATTTCTAGAATCGATTCAATTCCGATTCACAAGGTCCCGAATCTATTCGATCCACGATTCGATTTAATTCGATTCGATTCGATTCACTCCGATTTGAATCTGGGAAATTTTGACAGTCAGAAATATTATAATTCAGATCAGTACATTTACATATTTTTGTATCTATAAAAAGGAAGCTGACACACGCAAGACTTTATCAAAGGTGTGAGCATCACAGCAGATGCCTTTGTGTCAAAGTAGCTGAGGATAAAACACAGAAAAACATGAAGGCGATTTTCCTGGCCTGGGATTTTATAAAAATATTCTGCAGTACATCAAAAACGAAAGAAAACCATTAATCAACATATGAACGTTACCTCTGAAGTTACAGCGGTTTTATTAGAGACACGGCTAAGCGTTTTGTATAATTTTAAAAAGTTTAAATTTGTTCAGTATTGAACGGCAGAAATTAGGTTTTATTTTTGGAGGTATATAAAACGAAAAAGAAAAAACGTCGGCCGACAGCGCTGTAAACAACTGTAGACTTGTGCGTAACAAGCAAGCGAATAATGCAGAAAACAGTACAGAGGGGGGGGGGGGAAGAGAGAGAGAGAGCTGTGCATCGTGGTCGAAGCAAAAGAGTGAATACATGACGATGTTTATGTGAAGCATAGTTTGGATCTTCTTTTGCTGCTGGTTCGGTCAATATTGTTTGGAGAGACATCAAACTAACAGCTTTAGAATCGGCGCATAAAGGGCGTGAACACAAAGCGCGGACCCGCCAACAGATCAGAATCAGCGAGCTGTCGGCTTTCAGCCCGTCTGTGAGAAAGGCGACATCTAACTGATTCTGATCCGCGGGTTGCGCTGTGTGTTTAAGTCTTTGTGCAGAATCCGTGTTCCTGCTCTCATTTACTGTCTTAGCTGTTTGGTGGTTGTTGAAATTTTGTGAGGTTTCACCAGAGATTCTGGCATTTCGGGCAAAATAAATTTATGTTAAAAAATCGATTCAGGATTTTAATGAATCAATTTTACGTTATCCAAGCCAGAATCGATTTTAATCGATAAATCGATTATAAAAACCCACCCCTATTACAAAAGACAAGCCTAGAACAATAAATAGCACACTTAACTATTCAATAGCATACTTAGCTTATAGTGCTAGCACGTGCTACTAGCAAATAAAAGTAGCTCAATGGAAAAGAACAATCGTCTAAATGTAACAGTAACCTTACACCTTTGACTCTGGAAAGGTTCTTCATGAAATACGAAACTCCTGCAGTCTCATTAAAATGTTAGCAGCAAACAGATCATGGATCTGCCTTTTTTTACCAGCAAATTTACAATTCACTGGCAAAATCAGTACTGTAACTCTTCGTCGTGCTCCTTAAGGCACGCGGAAAGATAAATCCTGAGAAAGGCAACCGCCATCAAGAACGTAGCCGCCTTATAGGATGTTCATCAGTGACCTGACCTGCTTCCCACAAGGTGTTCTATTTCCACCTCGTTCCCAGATCAGTGAACATGATGTGAAAGAAATGTGATTCAGCAGACCAGGCCACCTTCTTCCACTGTTCTCTTCTAATGTTCACCTTCCCACAACAGATGCTTTTAAGCCTGGACATGGGAAGGTATGAGCAGGGATTACTCTGTTGACACCTTTCTATCATAGCTACCATTAAGGTTTTCACTCTCCACATGCATCACTGAACCTTGGCCACCGCAGGAGTCTTTCCTTGCCCTTCCTTGGACTCCTTTTGGTAGGTACTACCCACTGTATATGCTACAAGAACAGCCTAACCACTCAGGTCTTACTGTAACGAGACAATCCGTATCAGACACTTCACACGGAAAAGTTTTAATGTTGTCTGTTTATGTACATGAAGCTAGGATGAATAAATGTTTACTAAAAGATGTGGAAGACATACTTGAGGGGGAGACGGGCAGGGAAGCCGGAGAGCCATGTGAGGCCATGAAATCAGCCAGCTGCCTCAGTGCCCATAGATTGGATGAGCTGCCACCCTTCTTCATCTGTTCCTGGATCAGCACATCCAGCTCCTCTCTAAATGACTGCAGAAACACAGATAATAAATGACTATATTATCAAAGACATATACACAGATCATGCCTTAAAAATCTTTTCAGCTTCATAAAAATGTTTATTTGAACTTCCTTTTGTACAGTTTGAACATTTGAATACTGGATTGACTCCTTTTTCCTCACAAGCTAAAACTCACTGCAAGTGTTTGAAATAGCGTCTAACTGCAACAATTTCACAGGAGCTTTAAGCACAATCACAACGTTATAAACACTTGTCCGTTACATGGGTGAGGGTGAGGGAAAATATTTAATGAGTCACCCTCATTGCATCTGTCCTTGCAATTCATAGTCACTCTCACTCCATATGCAGAAGCACACACAATCACTCAGCATGGAGGTCCAGCACTGGCTGTAACCCGAGCTGTCACATGGCATTTGAGACCAGATTTATTCATCTGTGAGGAGATAATCACATCCAGAGAGGAGAGAGAGGGCAAGAGAGGCTGAGGGGAAAGAAAAAGAATAAATCAGACGCGAGCAGACGTCTTACTGGACTCTGAAGGAGGCTGGAGATGCGTTTCTTATGCTGTGGCCCGATGCTGGGGGTGGAGTGCTGGGGAGACTGGAGGCCCTCGGAGACTCCATCACTGGGACTGCGCTGCACCGGGGTGCCCTTTGGGGTGGGAGACTTGCTCATCTTTTACTATTTTGCAGTGGGCGTCTTACAACCAGGGGTGGATCTGCAAAGAAAAAAAATGCAGTTAATTACAAAAACTGTAAATTGTAAATCGCAGTGGCCTTTTTAAGTGCTTACAAACCGTCAGGTAACACTCACTTACATCATTGAGATGTAAATGTTTCTGCTGATTTACAAACTGTGAATGTCACCAGCTCTAGTGCACCACATGGGGTTTGGTGTAGTGTAGTGGTCTGCAAAATAATCTGATGTAAATGATAGTCCTATTAAATTTTACTCGTATAGCATCAAATCACAACAACAGTCACATCAAGCTGCTTTATAGTCTAAGGTAAAGACGCTAACAATCAAACAACCGCCTATGAACGAGCACTTTGCAACAGTGGGAAGGAACCTCCAGCAGAAGCAGGCTGAGGGAGGGGCGGCTGCTGTGACCAGTTGGGTGTGACGAGAGGATGACTGTATAGTAATGCTTCACATCTGTATACTGTGTACAGATGTGAAGCATTTATGGGCGGAAAAAAACTAGCATATCTTGGAGCCACAAACTGTGTTGTTGTTGTGATACATCAGTTAATTTGAGAAATCTCTGTATGTCTGTTCCCTCACCTACCAACTCTTCGCACCTGCTTATCCAGTTGTATTGCTGTGATTACCCAGGTCTGTGGCAATACAGAAGGCAGACTCTCAGTTACCAGCAGAGAGCATCTGTTGTCAGAGGGGGGCAGTGTCTTGCTCCAATAGCAGAGAAGTGCAAAGTTATAGCATACTGGAACATTTAATTGATGCACAGCATCATCAACATGCAGGCAGGATTTGGGATGACTGCATGGCAGCATGTTTGCACTGACTGAAAACCTGCTTTTGTAGAGTTTGAAAAGGTTCGGTTGATTAGTTCTCATATTTTGGTAAAAACTGTTTTCTCTGGTCCACTCTGTGTGGAGGAGACAAGCACACACACAAGTTTAACCAGCACAAGTTAGTGTGAAACCATCGCCCCAAATTGTGTCTGTTTTCAACACAATAACTTATCGATTGTGGTCTCAGTTCATCAATTTCCTGTTTTATTTTGAAATTACTCACCTAAGCTAAGTCTACATGAGTCCTTTGCTTTTTTCTCACCAATTTTCAGCCACACCTCTCTCCCATCAGCTTATGACACACCCAGGATGTATACATCCTCCCTTCGATCCCTCACAGATTGTCTCAGCATTTTGTCAAGCTTTCTGGCATGTTGGGATTTTGGGTTGTTTTTTTTGGATTCTCCCTCTTGCCTCCATCTTTGTCAGTTGTTCTCTACCTGTGCTTGACCCAAGCATTGCGCATTAAAAACCGACATAGCTGAGTCCACTGTTTGGCTCAGGAGTTACAGATTGTCTGCGCATGATGTGTATAGTAGACCTTTGTAAATTGTAGCCACAAAAACAAAACAAAAAAACTGGTTTGCTCTCTTCTCTCACTCCAAAATGCAGCATGACTCTGCTTATTAGCAGAGAGCGACAAATATTGGTAAGACCAATACCAATATTTAATAATAATAACACTGGTTGATATTTTTATCGATGCTGATACCAATAGACCATGTGTGGAGAGTATGGGGAAATCTGTGAGTCAGCCAAATATCATCAACAGATGTTAGGGCTAAAATCTGTGAAAGGATCGCCTCCCCTGTAAATAATGACACAAGGTAGCACAACAGTTCATACAAAAAATATTTAAACTTAAAATCAGTCTTTGTTTTCTTTTCCTCTTTTTTTTTTAAATTAAGTGTAATTAAGTGTGCAGTCTGGGAAAGACCACTGAGCATCCAGACGTTCCATCCAGGCGTGGCCCGGTAAGTATGCTTGCAAAAGTCACACACACATGTCCCCAGACATTCAAACTAAGCGCAGATGAATTGAGAGTTTGCGCTCTTAAGCTTATGTAAACCATTTTCAATTTAATTTTTAATGATATGTAGGGAAAAGGCGTATTTGACAACATAATATCCTGAATTTAGTTTAAAAACAATCAGAAGGCACATCATGGACAAGCCCTTCCTTACAGCAGGACTGCTGCTCTGCTGTGGTGTTTTGTTTTTTTTTAAATTTTTTTAAATGGAAAACAAGTTTCCACCTTTCACTTTCTGTTCACACCCAGCAGGAAGAACGGACAGTCCAATCAGGATGTGCAGATGTGATTTAAAAAGTACAGTAGGAGAATAATAAATAGTTACAATACACTCCAAGAAGTATATGAAAATAAGTTTAATAACCTATTCTTAATATTCTACTCATATCATTCTAAAGCAGCAGCCATAATCCTTTTCAGCTTAAAAAGACACCCCTATCACAGCTCAGCCAAGGAAGTGTAAGTAAATATGCAAATGAGAGGAAAAACTTTTAAAGCTTAAGCTTCAGGAGCTCTGCTCACACCAGCCCAGAGAGACACTGAAGAGATCAAGCAAACGCGATCGAACATTAAAGTACAATTGTGTCTTCATTCAGCACGCTCATTTAAGTACAATTCAATTCAGCTCTAAATACCTCTGTGTTTTTCAGCATCCTGCTTCACAGCAGATAAATAAACAACGAGCCGGCCTGCGCATTAAGCCTCGGCGTCCTTGCACGTTCAAATGGGAGCATTAAGATGAAAAACCTACCCTGGCATTAAGGATGCCGTATTCCTCGGGGCCCTGGCCGGTGGAAGTGCAGAGCTATAGAAAATGCAGCATTAGCAGTAAGAGCTCACATGCAGAACCACTAAGAGGAAGTTAGCATGCGATATGGCTCGGTAATTGGAGAAAGAGTAAAAGAGTTACCGTAAGGATCTTCAGAAAAGAGCTGGCCACTCCCTCACTCAAACACACTCTGCTGCAGGGAGCAGATAAGGTCCCGCACACACCACACCCTCCCTCCAATGCTACCACTCACTAACTGTCTTCATTACTTACTTACTCGATTAGGTGCATTACTGCAATGCCACTGTTTGTGTAACCTCAGCTGAGATGCACTCTCATCCTCTGAAGGTACGAGAGAAAGTGGCAGCAGACACGTGTGCATTACTGCACCTCGCTGCAGCAGACAACTAAACCTTTAATGGAGTTTCTGAATAAACTGTGCACTTATCCCAACATCAGCTGTGCAAAAACATCAGCCGGTCCCTGAAGAATTAAGCCCCTCCCCCAAACACACACACACACACTGTGTTATATTATATGCAAGCTACACTGCTGCTTTAAATCTACATCTATTCACATAGATGGGTTTGTTTTAATGCTTTTGGCGCTCGTGTTTCACCAACGGCAGCAGCTCTCTCCTTTCCCTACCAGAGCATGGTGTGTGTGTTTCTCTGTCTCAGGGGGCAGAGGGGGCCCAGCTGCTGACAGGCACCAGACAGAAAGCTGCTCTCTCCAGGGAGGATCCTAATGACTAAAAGGGAGACATGGACTTCTGGCTGCTGGCCTTCCATCACTGCCTCCACCCCCTATCATTAGTCTCCCTGTGATGGCTGAACATGCTGCATCATCACCTCACTTTTGTTTCACAAAAGCTCAAGACGACTTCCTGAGTTCTACAGCTGAATCAGTACTTTCGAACCAAACGGTGAAATCAGACAGGAAACAATCATTTTAAGTGAATCTCGTTCTGCTTTTTTAAGGATTTTTTTCAATGTTTATCCTTAAAATCAAACCCTGGAAACTAAACACGCATTTCTCTTTAGACACGGAGCTTGTAGTGCATCATTTTCCACATTTGAGGGTTAGATTTGCAGCAGACAAAGCTATCATCGAGTGGTTTTAAGTCATTGTGTCTGAGCATTCACATCCAGCAGCACAGAGGCAGAGAGCACTGACTCAACATTTTGCATTGCTGGATCCATTTTCTTTGGCTTCCCTTCCATTTAGTTCATTTCACACCTTTTCAGCAAATCCAAACCAGCATTCCTTCAATAAATCAGAACAGATTTTGGTGGTGGAACTGAATAATTGTGGTCAGTCATTGCGTTTTAATGTCCTCCATCACAATTTGCATGTGCAGTGCTGTGAAAAAGTACTTGCCCTGTTGCTGATTTCTTAGGTTTTGCATATTTATCACATTTATATCTTTCAAATCATTAAAGCAATTTTATAATTACATAAACACAAGTGAATGCAAAATCCACTTTTTAAATGATTTCATTTATTAAGGGATAAAAGCTATCCAAACCTAACTGTCTGTGTGAAAAAGTAATTGCCCCCTAACCCTAATAGCTGGTTGTATCACCCTTGGAATTGTTATCAAGCGTTTGTGATAACTAATAATGAGTCTTTCACATCACTGTGGAGGAAGTCTTGCCCACTCTTCTTTGCAGGATTCTTGTAATTCAGCCACGTTGGAGGATTTCCAAGCACGAGTGGCTGATTTAAGGTCATACCAAAGCATAGCAATCTGATTTGAGTAGGCATAAAACGCCTTGTGAATACTTTTAATTTAAAGAAACTATATATGACCATTTAACTTTTGTGCATTTAGCTCTTCATCATCTCTCCCTCTCCACCACTGACTTCTCTTTCACCACCTCATCCTCCACAACTCAAGCCTCATCTCCTAACACATAAAAATATGCATAAACATGTTTATTTTTTCCTAATATTGTTGCAGTTATTATCAGCAGTGTGGACATGCAACTCTCCTGTCTCTGGACAGCTGGCCACTAAGTTTTTAAATCCATCAACGTTAGTGGCACCTCAAAAGACGGTTTCACTAATGCTGGCTAACAGCAGCTAACAGAGGCTAACATCAGCAAAACAGCAGCACTTACTGACAGAAAAGTTCAGCATGTCCTCAACAACTCACCTCAGTATCACTGCCATTAGACACAACTGAGCTTCATCGACTCATCGATTTGTACTCCTGTCACAAGGTTTTACAGCCTCCTCTGTAGTAAATAGAGGTGGAGGCATATTGGCAGCTGAGGTAAAAGGCGGACTACTACAGATGCACTTCAGATGAATTTGAGGTAACTCAGGGATAAAAGCCTGAGATGAAACAAAATGTTTAATTGACACCTGTCCATATTTTAGTCCTGATTTGCTGCTAAGTGTTGATATTATTGATGTATGTTAAAATATATTGTGCACATAATTGTTGTATACACAAACACACATAAAAAAAATATTGGTGAAAAGACATCAGCTGGACTGGGTAAAAAACAAATAAACAGAGTTTAGTTGACTCCAATTTGCTAACATGTAGCAGTGAGATTTTACACTTTAGATTGGACACATTAATATTAAACATTTGACACAAGAGTGTCTTGTAGAAATGCAGTGTGCAGTAAATAAAAGTGCATTTATGCAAGATTGATGTAGAGGTATAATAAGTTTTGCAAATTCTCTGTAGGACAGTTATGTCTCTGCTGCCTCTAATGGGAAATTTGGCTCCAACTTGACAAAACATCAACACAGAAAGCATTTCAGCACATGAGACCAGCAGCTGAAGACACACACAAGAAATGGAGTGAACTACGTTAATTACAGTATTACTGAATCCTGCAGTTATTGAATATTCTTTGTGTGATAATGGACGGATGATAATGCATGAATTAAAAAATTCAGCATATGCTAATTGAGTCTAAGAATAAAAAGTAAGGAGTTGGGCATGAGCACATTATGCTCTTTAAGTTGTTTCAATTTAAATTCAAACAACAAAATTCCCACTTGCCAATATCGTATAAAATAAGCTCCAGTTTCGGTGATTAACAGTTTTTTTGTCTTTTTCAATTACAACCACCACCAAACTGCTCTTTTAAATACATACTGTCAACAAATTACTGAATTAAACAAGATGAACACAAGTTACAGGCTGAAATGGTGTCTGAAGTTCATTGCACTTACACTTTTTACATAGCATATGCTAAGTAGCTATCCCTCTGCATCTGGAGTTCAAGAACAAATAACTAAACAAAACACACAAAAAAACATTTTTAAATAAAAAAGAATCATGCTTTTGAACATTTTTCTAACTTACATAGTGAATTACATCATCATAATTCCTCATCACAACTATTTCACATCTATTTTGTTCTATTTGTCCTGACCACTGCTTTATTAGAGAAAAAGAAAAACTATTTATCTTTCCAAATTCAAACAATCTCCACATACAGCTTACAATACAGTTAAATTTTAAGGTGCTTTGGTTCATTATAACCACAACAGTGTCTTATTCGATAGATGGATAAATGATAAACAAAATCCCCAGATAAATGCTATGATTTCTCTTGAACAGGGTACAGTGTGCAAGCCATTGTTTTTACAGCTATTTCTTTTTTCAGTATCGCTGAAGTCTGACTACTGTGTCTGAGCGCTACCCCACAGTCACGGCCTGCCATTGTGCTGGGGGAGATTAAAAAAAAGGAAAAAAAAACAGATGTGTCACATGGCGGGGAGGGGGGAGATGCGTACAGGCCAATTGATCCAGAGCAGTGCATGCAGAACACAGGAATGTAAACGTCAACGTTAACGTACAAAACTGTTTTCCGAGTTTTCCCCTTCTTTAGCATCAGCCTTTCTTCCGCCTGCAAACCGCGCGCGCTCCCCATGGCTGCCTAGCAACATTCGGAAGCACTGCAGCATCAGCACCAGCAGCGCGGAGGTTCCGGTAATGGCCTCCTGCAAAAAGGCAGAGACCAGCGACGGTAGCACAACACTACACCACCCCCCTCAGTGAGCCAAACGAGCAAAGGCACATTTAAACCCAACTACAGTCCGAATAAAGGCCGAGCACAGCTAGCGAGCGAAACACAGCGCAGGGAAAGCAACGACAAGCAGACGCGGTGTGGCTAAAGTAGCAGAGAGGCGCTGCCATCACAGACTCTGTTAACAGACAGCCTCACACCCACCGAGCCTGGCTGCGGAGATCATTTACAGGAGGGGGGAATGTGCGTGAAAGCTGCATGCGGCGTGGGCCTCTTAATTTCATTGTGCAAAAACAGAGTTGGACGCGCAACACCAGCAGCTTAAACATGAAGTAGTTCAGGCAGGCATCGTCAGAGAAATGCGCACACAACGCTCATGCACGCGTCAGGGAGAACCCCGCACTACACCCAGTCTTTTCTCCGTGGATAACTACACGTAAATATCAGCAGTGTGGGCTACTCACCTCAGCGCATCCTCGGGAGCGTGTCTGCTGAGTGGGTGCGGCACACCCACAGCCTGAAGACGTCCTCAGAGTGAAGGAGTTAATTGCAACAAATCTGTGTGGACTGGCTCCTTTGTCAGAGTGTTTCAGGGCCTCAGCTGATACCAAGTCAACCGACCCTGCTGTGTTGTTTTTTTTTCATCGCTCAGTGAGCCAGGACCAGCCCACTGCCACGCCTGTGCACAGTCTAGCACCCCAAACACTCCCAGTCAGTTCGCTACAGAGGGGATCCTGGCAGTGTGCTCGGTTATTGTGCTCGTAAAGCCTTTTGACGCACAGTCCTGGAGGATTTTATTATCGCTGTCTTTTTGTTTAGTCGTTCAGGCCCACTTCAAGTGAAGAAAATATCATACATCAAACAGGCGCCACCTTCTGTTTTTAACACCGCACAGCCCGAGAAGCAGGAATATTCAGATTGTAGGTGTTTGGAAATGAGTTTGTCAGATTGTAATTGAACTAGAAAGACAAGGTGGTGGGGAAAAAAAGGAGCCGCAGGTCACTTCCACTTTTATTGGACTCTGCTGGAAACCATGTAAAGACTCTGTGTTTTTACCCCACGCAGACACATCCACTCCAGCACAATCAAGCACTGCTACACGAGGTTATGCAGTTGATCATTTGTGTTTTTTAGGAGGCTCAGCTTGAAAAAGTACTAAAACAGACCCCCGTGACGTCACTACGGCCCAACACAATATTTGCTCAACCTGCAATTTTATATAACTGATTTCTTCATTTCAAATAAGGTTAATCAGATCACCAGAGAAGATTATGGATATAGAGGTTACGATAACACTTAATATGGCCAGGATGTGAATTCCCCTGTAACTGTGTGGAATTTTCAATAATGTGACATGGAATTATATTTAGATGCAAATACTTAAAGGCAGATACACTAAGGGAGTAACAAGTCACGTTTTTACAGGAAACAAAGAAATAATGATACTGTAGGTAATTTTAAGTCATGTGTAAGCAATGTTATGTCACGCATGAGTAATTAAAAAAGTATTGCATAACTTAGGTATTTTACAGGGAATTAGTCTGTAAGTACTTACAGGAGTACTGCGTAACTTCTTCATAATTTTATGGGTAAACAATATTTTCCAATCTTACATAATAAATACACTCTTTCAAGGAGTGACTTGTTCCCCCTTTATTATTAGTGTAACTATCTTTAAGTGTTCATAGCTAAATATAATTATTGTAGTTTCAAATAAAATAATTGAAAACAATTCAATTTAATTATGCATTTAGTCACAGCCCAGATGTGACAGTTACATTGTATCAGTCAAACTTTATCACCTTTTATGAAGGACCTATGAGGATGGTACTGAGTAATAAATTGCCAATAAGGTTTAATAACACTTTATGTAACAGTCAATAATATGGAGAACTGTGTAAACATTCCCAATTAACTTTATTTTATGTTTAGCTTTTTACAAGTAGGATTTCCAGTGTTGTGGTAGGCAACTTTTTTTCTTTGAAACTTTCAGCAGCCTTGTTATCACGCCTGTTATGTGACTGCACTGCGCCTATAGTTAGAAATATGAGCAGTAATGCAGGAGCAGTTGTTTTGGAGATGGCACTATGAGTGTGAAGATGGATGTTTACAAGTCAAACAATTAATCAATTAAAATCTGCAGGGTGCTGCTACAAGCCCCTCTCATCAGCAAATGTAAGAGCAGTGTGACTTTTGCATGGGAAAAAATAGAAGAGCTGGCAGCACCATGTGGGAAGCTTATATGCCAAGACCAGTCTGTCCATTTTCAGCCTCTGCTCCACCTCAGCTGGTGTCCCTCTTCTTTCAAGGGTTAAAGTCCCAAAACTCTACTTAATAGTTTATATTTATATTTCAGGCTGAAGTTGTTAAAACAAAACAAAACAAAACAGTGGAGCTATGCAAACATACTGGCCTTTAAAGGGTTAAAATCCAAACTGTAATTAAATGTAATATTTGATATTGATATTTCAGACTGAGTCATTTAAAGTGGAAAAAATATTACTGTATAACATTTTTACAGCAATTTTTGCAAAGCTACTATTTAAAAAAAAAATCTCCTTGAAATGTAGTTTTTAGACTTTCCGCTGCTGGTATTCTTTTCCGATATAAAACAGTGGAGCTCTGCAAACACACTGACCTTTAAAGGGTTAAAATAAAACATTTTAAAATGTATTTCACAGGCTGAAGTAGCTTTAAAAGACTGAGTCATTTAAAGTGGAAAAAAGCATTATATAGTAATACTTTTACAGCAGTTTTTGGGAGGGTGGTATTTTTCATCCTTAGGGTAAAGAGTCAGGATTTTAAGGATCATATAAAGATTAAAACAGCTCAAGCTCTTTTAAGATATTTCTTTTACTTTCAGAAATGTGATTATTTTTCAACATTCAGCCGAATGTCCTTCAAATTTACACATCACTGTGTATTTATAATCACATAAAGAGTACTTTAGAACTATGTAGGATTTAGTTGAACATTTCTACTCATGACCATTTTGTTTGAAGGAGATTTGGCTTCAAGGTTTCTGTTGGTATCTGCAGCTGAAATTAAAGGTGCGGGATGAGGCTGTAGGTGTGGGGTTGGCAGTTGTTTTAAACATAACATCACTTTTCAGCTATTTGGGTTCATGGTGCTGGTGAAATTGCCTGGACGAGGCAGTAGGTGGAAGCCTTAGCTCCTGCGATCTGCTTTAATCTGCAAGTGGAGGAGGAAGTTGTAGGTTGAGGCCGTCGATGGTCCTTAGAACATTCACGTGGTGTAGCAAGTGGACTGCGGTTAAATGAGGCCATAGGTGACGTGCCTGCAGCTCTGTGGGGGTGGAGATTAGACCAGCAGAGGGATGTTATGTGTTTTAATGACTTTTGTAAGAGGCTGTTGGATGGGGATCGAACAGTGCACGAGAGGCTGAATGGGGAGGTGTGTGTGGTTTCCTTCCCAGCTCCGTAAACTGCACGAGGGAGCAGGTGGGTGTTATGAGCAGCTGGAGGCAACACATGGCTACTGTAGGTTGGAAGCAGACGTAAATAATAGGTGGTGGGTGGCAGAGGCTGGTACTTCTGCTGGTTTCCTGCTGCTGCCTTGAGTCAGCAGCAGAAAACAAACTGCTGAGGTTCAGATTGGTTATGAGTTGTATCAACACCCTAGATGACTGTAGCTTGAGCTCATGGATCTGATTGTTTTAAAGGTGTACAGATTGTATTAAGTATTAACTTCTTATACGTGTAGACTTTTCTTTGCTCTTCTCAAGGATCCACATCACACGGGGAGAATAGATTAATCAAACGTTGGAGTACCTCTAGGTTCAACTTTGGGCCCTCTGTTGTTCAGTTTGTACATTAATGACTTACCAGAAATGTATCCACCTACTCAAACCCGCCCAAGGAAAGTGTGATGATATGGCTGCTGAAGAACTCCCAGCTACAACAATTACATCAAATGACATAACATCTAATACAAACTAGACACACACCAACTTTCTGTACACTGAGCTACACAAAAATAGTCAATTGGTAATCATTACTTTCCAATTAGTTGCTAGGTTGTGCCGACAAAACTGCTGATGTTGCTTTGCAGACTGCAGATGAGGGTTCAAGTGATGTTCTTCATGTAGACCTGAAAAGCAGAACAGTATCAGTTTCTCTAAATATTTCTAAAGATCTTTTGCAGCAATCGTGGGGTCACATGTTGACACAGGCTTTCAAATCTTTAAAGTCTCTTTACTCTTGAACTGCAGAGACCTGGTCAGAATTCATCAGGTCTTTTGAACCTTAATTGTCCTTATAAGTGAACTGAAGCTTTAAAATTTTCTACTGCTGGGTTTAGAAAATATAAACATCTGAACAAAAAGAGCTTTTTTTTTTAATTTAAAGCCGAATCAAAACAAAAGGAAACAGAACTACAGTCTTTAATTTTTCATGCATTTTCACATTTCCACTTGTATTTAATAACATTAACAAGTGACAGCAGTGTGACAAATTCATTCTGTTAATTAGCAAAAGTCTTTTCCCCCCCAAAGAAAACATTCTTGAACACTAACATGAGTTTAACATTTACATGACTCTTACAACAAGTGTTGTATGTAACAGGCTTCCAATAGGCCTACACAGAAAACAATTCATTTCATAAGTGAAATTACAAAAACAAAGTTCCTTTTACATGTTAAGGCTGCCAAGGATACAATCTGTAAAATGAGAATCAAAACATTTACTTCAACAAAAAAAACCCAAAAGGTTAAAACACCACAAATGAAAGTCTGCTTTCTTCAAAACAATCCTTTTCTTCAAAGCAACAGGACCCTAAAAAGAAAAATTACAACACTCATCAACAACTTTGTTTCCTTAAAGTATTCATACCATTTATCAATCACTCGAAACATGTTTGCGTATTCAGGCTGCAACAATTGTGAGTAATTCAATAATAACCAATTCAACACAAATTCTTTGGGGCTTATTTCATGCACGGCTCTGTGCACGTTTGTTTTCAACGCTGTAAACGAGCGATTAACCCACATTTTTCTCAACATATTTAGGAGCAGAGTGTGAATACCAAGCCTCACCACATTAAGCTCACACAGCCCCCAGTTTTTAACATAACCAGCCCTTCGAGTACCCCGAAGAGAGAATAAAAAGTCTCCGCAACTCAGAAAGTCTCTGTGGTCAACAGACACATTATGCCCATATCATGGTCTAAACCAGAGATAGTCAAGGGCAGAATCTCTCAGACGCCCATGCCCAAGGTAAGATGTTCAGTTCGAAGCCTTTGAGGCACTTTTAATTTTGACTTTTATTTTATATATGTTGAGACATTTTAAGTTTAAATTTCAGCTCGGTGAAGCTCTTTAAGCACAAGACCTTTTCAGTGCTGTATTTTTCAGACTATAGGTGCACTTAAAATCCTTTCATTTTCTCAAAAGTGCGCCTTATGAATTCTGGTTGTGCTTATTGACTGCAAACCGGTTTTATGTGCTCAAATCTGTCAAAATGTTTTAGTACGACTTTGGTAAGTTACAAAGCCGCACCGCTTTGTAGATTGTAGGAGCATTACGGCCACAGTAGTCAAGAGCCTCAGAATAATGCATAGCATGCTTCAACATAATATTACCATAATGTGTGTAAACTCAGTCACGCAGTAGAACATGGGACTAGAGCAGCTGCAAGACATTAATGAATCAATGGTACGGAAGTGGAGGAAGCAAGACGAATGAGTTGACTAAAGTCTGACTTATCTGACTGTTTTATTTCGCTTAATGTGCCTTATGGTCCAAAAATAAAAAAAATTAAAAAAAATACGGTAACTTGTCTGTCTTGTAGAAATGTGCTCCAAATAAGGAACTTGTGTTGACAAGATTGTTAGTTAATCATTTACAAATCAATATTGTCTGTATGGCGTGAACATGTAAAGCTGCGGTGTTAAGCGATGCGGTTAAAAAAAATAAAAAAAAAGTTAAACTAGAGCCCTGTCTGTACGCTTCACATTTCACCCAGCTTCTATCAGCATTCACATCATCAGTGACTGCTTCACTGGCATCCACATGAGCCATATAAAAACAATTACCTACATGTTTTATAGACTGTATGCTGACACGTTTCTCTCAAATTGTTACAAATTAACTTTAGTTTCATGTGTACAACGATCAGGCTCTTTCAGTTGTATCCTAGCAAAGTCAAACCTGTGCTTCCTGTTCTTGAGTGAAACCAGGATCGTTTCCATACAGAGACTTTACATTCACAAACATGTCTCTTGACAATGATCTGTCTACCTGTTCAAGTGCGTTCATGATTTTGAGAATTTGATTCTCTTGACCATTGAAATAATTATGTCATTATACTTCCTATGAACTTCAGGAGTCCAATTACTTTTAATCCCCTGAAAATGGAGGAGTATGTATAAAAATCCTGGCAGCAGCCAGTGTTGTACATCAGCCTCTAAACTTTGTTCTCAAGTTGACCTCTGACTTTCAGGTCGAGGTCACTCGAGTTATAGTCAACTTTGGACACGTAAAGAGCCAAGAGTACGAAGCCCAAACACTTATTAACTCAATTGTTTTAGTTCATTTAATCTTAAAATTCCCTTTAAATGTATGTGATTAATCAGTGTTGTTTATCATTTATGTTATATGAAGGATAAGACACTACAAGCACATACTACATGCTTTACATCTTCCATGTTTTAACACAACGAAATCAAGTTCTCTAGTAGACTGAAGTGATTAATGCAACATTATCCATCAATTCTTAAACAGTTCTAATACATCCTTTTTGGAGTTCTATTCACAGCAGTGATGTGAGAATAACTCCTGTGTGGCGCTGCGTCACACCACTTGTAGAAGCACGAGTGCTCAAAGGAAGCTGTTGCGTTGGCTAGAATGTCCACTTAAAACTGTGAGCCATTTAAATAAAAGTTTCTGTAGGAAGCCTTAATTCACATTCAGGAATCAGAAATCTAAAAATCGGCAATGCAAACGGCAGCTAATCTGGTATTTTTAGTACCCTGGTCAGAGGTGAAACAGAAACGACAGATTAGACAGTGGACGCTCCACCAGAGGGCAGTGCAACAACACTTAAAGACTCAACTATAGACTACTTTATGTGATGCACATCCAGTGTTTTGAGAGAAGAAAAAAGAAATTAAAAGGGCAATTACATCATTACATGCAAAGATTCTATGAAATCAGGCCCAATTAGAATATAAAAGTAGTACTCACACCCTTAATCATTCTGAGATGCTCATTCAGACCACATGAGAGCAACATTTGTACACATTCTGAGTAATTTTGTACTTCACATATATTTTTAGAATAGTAAAGAATAATGATATTTAATTATCATTCAGGGCATTTACTAACTTGATTTGATCTGCAGTCAATTACATTCTTGATCATTAAATTCTGATCCACCAACATTTCTGTAAACTGATTTAATATTCGTGTTCAAAATGCAAACCTGGCAGGTGTCCAATATCAGGCCACATCAGCTGTTGTAAACACTGCTCAGCAAGGTTGAGACGTCTGTTGGAAGACAAAAAAAAAAAGTTAATGTTCAAGTCCTTACAATGTTAAGCATTTCTTCTGCTGGATAAAAGTCCAGGAGTATTATATGTTCATAATTTGATGCACAAACACTGAAAACTGAAGTCTACTTGTCACAGTAGTTCTGGGTACAGCATAATGACATAAGTGCAGCGATAAAACGCTCTGGCGTTCTCTAAACCTCTTCACCTAAATTATCCAATCAGATGCTCGGGCACTTGTCAGGACTGCTTCAACCTTTCAGATGTTGGCACTGCTCAGAAGACAATCAAATGCTGTGCGCCGATTGTCAGCTGTAATTGAAGAATGTTTCTGCCAGATCATTCGTGGAATTAAACATGTGATTGCCTATTGTTTGCAGGGTTCGTCTTCCAAGAACTGCATAAACATCGCCCGTCTTCCTTCTGAAAGGTTACTCCAGCTGTCACTGAGTGACACGCTGATATATCAGGGTAAATTCTGTATGCAACTTGATTAATGATTAATTAAATTAACTTGATTAATTAAAAAAAAATTACAATAAAGCCCTGATTTCCTACAACAGACAAGAATGCACTGGACCATGTCCACACAAATACAAAATTCATACACCCACTAGGACCGATCTGATCATATAATAACTGCCAGTGTTACCTGCATATAAGCCAGTTCTCAACAGAACAGCTCTGTACCTCAAAGTTAATAGACTCAGCCCTGAGGGAGCCACACCACAGCTACAAGACTGTTGTGAGCACACTTAGGCTACGTTCACACTGCAGGTCTTAATGCTCAATTCCGATTTTTTGATCAAATCGGATTTTGTCTGCTCGTTAACACTACAAATAAAATGTGACAGCAAACGCGCGCTAGTGTGAACGCTCAAGGCGGCCGCGTGCGCGAAAGAAGACGTCACACACAACGCGCTCTGTTTAGACCCAGAGCAAACAATATTGTTTGACTGATGGCCTTAATATAAAGACTTATTTCGGACTTTACGTTTCGCAGTTTTGTTTTAAGTTATAAATTTTGTTATTTACATATGGCCTAATAATGATCCTTATTGCTGTTTTAGAGGAGCGGTGCTTCAAAGGACAGTCGCAGATTTTATCAGAATCTGCAGATTATACAGTACAAATAAGATGTTCACATTTCTCCAACGTTGTCTTCCCAACAGTTTCACTGACATCTACGCTGGATGTCCAGGAAGCGTTCACGATGTCTTCTCTGGCGCTGATAATTGGCGTCTGTCTTGTGTCAGTGACATAAAAGACGGATTTAATGCGACATGACCGTTCAAACAGCAGTCGCTTTCTAAAACATCAGATATGTATCGAATTCAGTACCACATACTAAAGTGACCCAGGTCGGATTTGAAAATATTGGATTTGTGCCGTTCACACTGTCATACCATGATCGGATGCGAGTCGCAGGGTCTAAAAAGTCAGATTTGATGCGCTTTCGCCTGCAGTGTGAACGTAGCCTTAGTGGACTGCATTTCCAAAGCATACCCTTTAGACTGTAGCAATACACCTCAGCTGTTTAGTACTATATTCATTTTTGCGTTGAGAATGCCAAAACAGTTGAGGTAATTTGACCAGAAACTTCTGCCTTAGAGGTCCTGAAGCTCAATTAATCAGGTGTATTCGATTAGCAGTGCCTGGCTGCCATTTGCCTTTTATTCCGATTGGAAGCAGGAAGGGTGTACTTGGTTTTTCCACACACCACTTGAGCGTTTTGGCTTAGTTGTTGTTAAATTATGCCAGTGTAATGTGTTGTGGTTTTATTTGCCCAATTTTAGATTTTTTTTTAAATTAGGTCACACTTAAAACAGTCATGTGGAACATGTGTAGAATTTAAAATGCAGATGTTCCTTAAATAGGGTAAATGGTCAGTTAATTGGAGGCAGGCCATTGCTGACAACTTAAATCTCTCACACACACACTTTCTGATCCACTGCTCGAATGTTCATTGTGAGGAAAAAACAAAAATCAACAACAAACAAACCCACACACGATTTCCTTTCACTTATCTACTAGTCTTTATTTTAACCCCATTACTGTGTGTCCCAAGGGAGGACGGAGTACAGGCTATGGGGTCAAAAGTGACCAGAGTCACCATGTCAACAAGCACACTGCTGCATTTCAGCATGAGCAGAGTTCTGAACTCAACTGAAAATTCTAATCTTAGCTATAGACCTGCAGATGTGCACTGTTGCACTTAAAAAACAAACAAACAAACAAACAAAAAACATAAATAAGTAGTGAGCCTCAAATCAGATGAGTAATCCAGACTGAGGTTCCCTCTCTTTTTGACTGACAGGCTGAACACTGACCCCTGAAAACATGAAGTACATTGATGAGTTACCACAGGCTGATCAGGAGCTACTTGGATGATGAACTGGTATGTTGGCATCACACAGTGCTGCAACATCAGTCTGGTCATCTCTCCATCGTCTGTCACCGGTTCAGGGGGTAAAGTGAATCCATCATCAATTTGTTCCTCTGACATGCTCAGCAACTGGCAGGGAGAAAGAGCACAGTTAGATAAAACATTCATTTCAGGGAACCGTGACTGGTCAACTACAGTAAAGCAAGACCAACTAAACCAGAACAACAATCAAATGAGATAAAAAGTTATTCTCTCAAAGGTCACTGCAAAAATCAATCATTTTCATAGCCATAACTCTAACACTTCACTTTGAATCAGACACTGAACTGGAAGAATAGGAGAGAAAAAAAACAAAAAACAAAACTTAATTTGTAATGAAAATTATAATTTATTAATCTTTAATTTATTGATGAGGGGAATTTATTCCAAATGCTTGTTTTTTCCCCAGTAAACACTGAACAACCCAGTAGTGTTCAATGATAAATATAAAAGTTTGCCTATAGAGCTGCTTAGGGACAAATGTTATTTCAGTTGTAATTACACAAATCACTCAGCCTGCAGAACTTTTCTTCATTCCATATTTAGCAGTGAGCTGAACGAAATTCATGGATACAAATTAGAAGTGTGCGTAATTAGTCTACTACACAACTAATCGTCACTAGTCAGTACTAGTCGTTTAATCCAATTTTCCACATTTTAATTGTTGGCCATTGTCAGAAAGTTGTTGCGTCTTAAATCTTATGCAGTCCCCTGCCACCAGATGGAGCTGCAGCCCCGTTACTGTTCATTTAGCACTTTCCTGGAAAAGCTGCACTTCATGTTGGATACGATAGCTCACCCTAACACACTGGAAAAGTCTCCAGTAACAGATATAATTTCATTTAATATGCTAATATTTTGCAATAAATATCTATACACTTTTGACAGTGAGCTGAAGTAGTTTTATGTTATGCTCAGGACTGAATGGTTGATTGCTGCTTGCGGCTTTATGAAAAAAAAAAAAAAAAAAAAAACCACAATTATGTATTAACCCTCTGGGCTTGTTCAAAATCACTAACCTTGCAGCTTTTGTGGCCAAACGTGGCCACCAACAGATTAGGTCTGTAATTTTTATTGTTTTGGTTTTATCATGGTTTTTTGCCATTCTGTCTGCATAACGTTTTTAACTAACTTCAGTTCTTTTCATAAATATAAAATAGTTATTACTTTTCACATTTTTAACCCTTTAAACACCAGTTTGTCCACTGCACTAGCTGGAAGACAACCTCAAATCTCACAATTTTATATATTTTCAGTGCTACTGGAATTTCTTGTATTATTAATAGTAGAGTCTGGGACATGTAATTGATTATAATGCATTGTTATTTTTGTGCAGGGAGAGCAAAAACATAAAAACTCCCTCTCAGCGTGCTCGTGGCCAAAAATGGGCACCCCTTGTTTAAGTTTACAAAAAGCTATAAAATTGGTGGCCATTTAGAAGTCGGCCATCTTGGATACAACTTTTGTTTTGTTTTTTTAAATAGGAAGAGGGCCATGTGACAAACTTATTGGTAATGTCACAAGAAAAACAATGGTGTGCTTGGTTTCAACGGCCGACTTCTAAATGGTCACCACCCATCTTGAGGAGTTTGCCCCCTCACAAATACTTATGTGCCACAAACAGGACTTTAATATCGCCAACCATTCCCATTTTATTACGGTGTATCCATATAAATGGCCCACCCTGTACACTTGGTGCAAGGGGCTGCTGTTCCAATCCTGGAGGTGCGCCTTTTGCACCTCCTCATTTTTTTGGTGGGGTGTGGGTCACACTCTGGTTCAGACTACTGTATCTTGGGATCAATGGCAGAAGTGGCTGAGAATCAGGGACAAGGGTGTCTTGCAGCTGTTGAGGTCATGAGCATGTGCCCCAGCTCTTCCAGGATCACTCTTCATTTGTAGGTTGTAGAGGACTCCCCACTTCAGTGAAGTTGTTTCCGGCGGGACAAAGGCATCGTATCCCAAGACATCCAGGAGATTGGAGAAAAAAAGCCAGCAGCTAGTTTTCCTTCAACAACTTGAGTTGCCAACATCCTCTCCAAGTTATCCAAGCTGTATTTGTGTCTATTGTAGTCCAGGATTGCTTCTTGTTTCCAGGCGTCCTTTATTCCCCATGACTGACTGCTGGTTCCCTGTGTGTTGCTGTCAAAAGAAGCACATTCCTCCGTTGCTTTGGGATGTGGGATATCACCATGCTAGTTTTGGTGAAGCCAAAGACGGACAAAATCTTCCTCTGTTGCAACTGGAGGAGCTGGGGAGGAAGCTCTGGGTTGTTTCCCCTGTGCCAGTTTTCATCTGAGGAGTTCCTCTGCCAAGGTGCCCGAAGGAAAGACGTTGTCCTAGGAGCTCCTCCATCAGTTGGAGTCTGAACCCCATGCCATTTTTTTACTTCCTGAGAACTTCCAGTGTTGTCATCCAACATGCTATGTATTACTTTATTCTGGTTTAGGCTCACATCTCCACTTCATCTATAATCCTTCAATCCTCACACCTTCGCCTCCCGTGCAGGTTTGTAAGGGTGCACAGCAGATATAAGATCTCCTTTGTTATAAAGAAGTAAAAAGTAGATCTCAGGCTGCTAATGCAGGGAACTGCATACAGGGTGAGTCCTGGTTCGATACCAGTGGGCACTGGATTGTAGAGCAGTCTCTCTTCAGTGGTGGGACCCACATGGTTTTCCTTTCATGAGGGATCCACTCAGTCACGATTCCTCGGTCTCAGAAAATGCTCCTTTCAGGATTCAGGCAGTGGCTAGTACTCATCAGTGGTGATGCAGTCAGCCTCTTTGGAGATTGTCCCCTCATCTTCTGGAGAGGAAGTTTCTTCATCTTGGGCAGATGTCTTTTCTTCAAGGGCAGAGCACTGCTTGCTGTCCTTGCTCTCTGATCAGATCATATAAACAGTGCTTGAAGCAGTGATGACGTTTTTGCCATATTGCCAGAATAAATGATGTTGAAGCTGTTAGGCTTACTTTCAGCAAAGAGCAAAGAGTTTCTCAATGCAAAGAATGGGGATAGACGTTAATGGCTAACACACTAACCTGAATTCAACCCAACAGACATGCAAATGCAAAACTAAACTGCAGGAACTTAGGCCAAAGCACTAGTATGTATGTGACGCTCCATTTAATGATGTATGCACAGTCTGAATGTGGATTAGCGCCATTAGTAGGTTGATACAACAGCGTCACTTTACTGTAGAAACAGACACCACTTACATCATCCACTCGCCAAAAGTCACTACCAAGGCCTTCAGTCTGACTGTAGGTGATTGCATTCTTTAAGAAATCAGTCCCACTGCCATCATCCTAAAATAAACAAAAACAAAGAAAACAAAACACAGATCAACATTTCTCAATAAGTGGCAGTGTTGATCTTGGAAAACAACACACTTGTCATTTCAGAGTGTCCTGCCGAGCGCAGTACTTACACTGTCAGTTTCCTGCAAAACTGCAAGCAGCAGTCGAATGTATTCTGTGGCAGCTTTGAGTGTGTCCACTTTGCTGGGCTTTCGGTCTGGTCGCATCAGTGGCACCATCCTTTTCAAGCGAGAGAACATGGTATTCAAGTTCCTGATCTGCAACAAAGAGAGGCTGAAGTGCTTTAGCAAACACTGAAAACTGTAGGGTTTGAAGCAGGAGCGATTGTCACAATTTGATACTCTAGTAGAAATTTAAGCCCTGTGGGAACAAATCCCGGTTTAAACTAAACATTTACAGGGTCTATATTCATACTTATTTGATCGTAAGCAGCACTGAGTTGTATACAGACTTGTCAATTTTGAAATACAAAAGGTAGTTTTTAATTAAACACAAAGGAAACTTTTAGCACCCCAGCAGGTCTACTTATGCAAATATCAGCGCTATTATTATCATCATTATTCATTCTAATAATATCGTTCAGACATCCAAAAACAACATCTCTAATATAACAACGAAGGAGAACTGCATTTCCAAGAAAATCTAGTCCATTCAGGATGCATTCACAAAGCAATTTCAGAAAAAGGTCATGCTTAGCACTTAATACACAGCTGCTAAAAAACCAAGATGCAGGCCTTTGAGCGAACTTCAGCGCCAAACAATGTGCCTTACTGGTGTAGTGCAGCTTCAGGGATGCAACTCTGTGTGAAACATTAGCCGAGGACTCCTTGTAGGGAGGAGTGGCACAGATTAAGGAAAAAAAATATTGCTTTATTGAGAGTCGAAATGTTTAGATTAAACTTGCAATTCTGCTTGGACAATAAAGTCGTCAGTCTATTTTGAGAAAATATTAGCAAATTATTCCTAAAATGAACAATAACGTATCTATTTTTCCAGCTAGCATCGTTAGCTGTGAGGTTGCTAACAGCTTCCCTCCTTGAGTGAGCTGTTAAAGGAAATTTTGCTACCCGTCCTTCATTTGTGGTTACGAGTTACTTTTTAAAACACTCACTCTCATTCGTTCTTTGGCGTTGACCAACTCTCGTTTTTTCACAGTTTCGCTGAAGTCCTCGGCCACGAAGTATAAATTGTCCCGTCCTCGTTTGAACTTCTCGATGTTGCAGTAGACAGGGAGCGCGGACTCGCCCGTCAGCCGCTTCAAAATGTCACTCATGGATTCCTCCTCCGGTACCTTCATTTTAACGAGTACCGTTTGATAAAAATAAGCTACCACCTGGTCGATTTAATTCTTTATCGTGGCGCCATGTAAAAGAGATCAGCGAGAGGCCTCTGGCGTGGCGGAGGGTCACACCTGCTTCAGGAGGTTTTAATTAGAGTCAGGTGTTGTGCCAAAAAGGACTTCCGGTATTTTCCACACTGAAAAAAAAGGAATCATAGAAGCCGCTATCAGTTTGGGGTAAATGGACTTTTATATATCCTTTATTTACCAGGGGAAAGTCTCACTGACATTAAAAGTTTATTATTTAATAGTGACCAAGTGGGCAGCAGATATTACAACGAATTTAACATAATAGTACTATCAAGGTATTCATAGGCTGGTTGAATATACTTTAGGTACAATAACACATTAATTAATTTCTTCATATATAGTCCTTCATAAATCCAGTTGACTTCAGTCCTTTTTCCAACATATTTGCCAAACATATCCATGATGATCAAGTCATTTTAAGCCAGAAAGAACATCCCTGTATGAGAAATAAGTGCCTCCTTCACACTTCCATAGCTTTATTTTGGTGTCTGATCACTACCATGACCCATTACTGATGGCATTATTCACACAACAGGTTGCTTGTTAATATGTCAACAAGCCATCTGTTGTTATCTCCCTCAAATATAAAAACATTTCACTGCTGAAATCCACACAATGGCTTTTTAAACAGTAGTCTGGAGAATTAATAGAGGCCTGCTTTTCTCACACCAGGGAGACGTTTAAAATAAAAACATATTCAATTGAAGCTCCATTCTGACAATGCGTCACATCAAAACATATCTTTTCAGATTTTACAAATTGCTTTCATGTTCACACCTCGGCATCTTTATTGTCTTTAGGGCAAGTCAGACAACTGTACACTGGCTTAAGCAAACCCTCAGCTTAATGTCAGATGTCTCCTACCTGCTTTAACTCCTCCACCTCCACAGCTGCTTTTCTGGGAGGATTTTTCTGCTGGTTCCCATTGTTCATGTAAATTAAAAGTTTCAGATGCTCTTTCACCTCCAACAGTCAAATCCCAGTTAAGTTTTTCTCAAAGCTTCTACTTTCTTCACATAAAGAGGAGCTTTCACAAGTATAGCCACATAATTCTTCTCAACAATTATGTGCTTGTCTTTATACTAATGTTAGGCTTGGAAACACTCAGAAATTAGCTTGTTAAATAGGAAGGCCTGTGACTCTGGGTTGGTTTAAGCTTTTCAACAAAAGGCTGTGAGGCCTGCCATACTTCAGTGTATTTAACTGCTGCACTCGACAGTGCATAATTACAATAAGCTATTTTCACTATAAGAAAAGACTAGAGTCCTCCAGTCCAACAGCCCATTTCAACAGGGGAAGGGACACTCGCCCCACAAGTCATTCATCACATGTTCAATCCATAACTATGTTTTTCATCAAATTTCTCTGTGAAAGCAGGTAAGTGTAAGCATGAATCCTGATTTGCTGCAGTCTTTTTTTGGTCTTCATTCACTCAGAGAAGCACATATCTATGTCCTTTATTCTCCCATCGGAAGAGAAAATAGGCAGATCGCGAGTATAAACTGTACTTAATGTATCTAGTCCTATTTTCTTGCAGAGTGATGGGAGATATCCAATAAAACTGCATCAGGGATTGCTGACTCAGCAGGAGTGAGCACATAACTTGTACTGCTAAGAGAGTCTAAAACAAAGGAAGTAACTGCCTTTTACTTCATGGGCCACAGACGGTCTAATCTGACCATAAGTGAATTAGACCACTAAAAACCAAGGCATAACATCCCATATGAAAAGAGCACCCCTCTTTGTTTATATTTAATACGTTTACAGCAAAGGTGTCCAATATAAGGCCTGGGGGCCAAAATTGGCCTATGAAAGGCTCCAATCTGGTCTACTAAATGGCTTTGTAAAATGTAACGTATACGCATAGATTTTGGACTTTTAACTCTAGTTTCATAAGTATAATTGTATATATTCTGTCTCAAGCTCTCAATTTACCGGTTGATCTACGTCTCTACCCTCACCTGTGGTCACGAGCTGTGGGTAGTGACGGAAAGAACGAGATCGTGGATACAAGCGGCGGAAATTAGCTTTCTCTGAAGGGTGGCTGGCCTCTCCCTTAGAGATAGGGTGAGAAGTTTGGCTATTTGGGAGGGGCTCAGAGTAGAGCCGCTGCTCCTTCACATCGAAAGGACCCAGTGTCCCACTAGGAGGAGGTCCCTGGGCAGACCCAGGACACGCTGGAGAGATTACATCTCTCGGCTGGCCTGGGAATGCCTTGATGTTCCCCCGGACAAGCTGGAGGAGGTGGCTGGGGAGAGGGAGAACTGGGCTTCTCTGCTTGGGCTGCTGCCCCCCAAGTCCCAGCCCCGGATAATCGGAAGAAGATGGATGGATGGATGGATGGATGGATGGATGGATGGATGGATGGATAGTTTCCTTAATGGTTAGAGTGTTTAACAGTAAACAACCATGTCTAATTGTATCAAGAGAATCAACCTGTCTTCAACAAAACCCTTAACGTACAGCCTTTTTTTCCGTTGCTATTCATGTGAAAAGTGTTCTTGGGTTTCTTAAAAGGCCCTATACAAATTTAAGTCATTATTATTTTTATAATACTCCACCTCACCTGACCATAAAAGCAGGTCTAGAAAATCCTGGAGTAAATTAGCACTTCCTGGGTGTAATCCTGTAGATGGCAAATTGCAGAATGAAGGAGAGCTGAGAAACAGATTAAATCAAATACAAATCTTAAAAATAAAAACTTCAAACATTAGGGGTAAGGAAGGTCTCTGCAACTCTGCACTGTAAGAATCTGAGTAAGCTGCATGAAAATGGAGGAATGGTGTTTTTTTTTTCAGTTATATTTCCTGTGTTTTTCAGTGTTTTGCCAGTTAGAGAAAAACTGACAGCTACCCTTTGAGAAATTGCACTTTTAGGATGATCAATAAATCACAGCAGCAACTATTAAATATACATAGTAAACCTAAGGCAAGGATTTAACTGTGTGTGTGTAGGTGGGTTCTACATAGCCATGCTATTTTGCCAAGTGAACAAATGCACTTACCAATCAGAGCTTGAGTTTGATAAATGTGCTGCAGATCAGTACTCGGATAGGACATGATATTGTACAGAGTGTCAGAGTCATGAACTGCACCAGGATGTGGTGGATGACAAAAAAAAAAAACTTGTTATCAATGATAAAATGAGCTCCAACAATATTTAAGCAGCTATACTGTTTTAGATGTGACTGAGGATATTTCAAAATTAAAGCCACTCACTCTAAGTGCTCCAGCAACAGTTCAAATTTCACCACACTTCCTGTCCGTCTTTTTTTATTTTTCTCAAGGTTGGCAAGAGACACTTCTCACAACCTTCCACCTTTTTCTCTGAAAACTGTTAAAACAAAATCAGCTTTTCAAGCATGTTTGCTCATACTGATCTACTAATCCTGATACTGATACTTTTAACCTATAAGGCAGCTTATGTAGGGTGGGGCAGTGTGCCATGATTCACGAAATGAATCATCACCAATTTCCAAATTCAAAACACATTTTAAGGTTCGGACATTTTTTACGGTGCATGTTTGATGTATATTTGTATATTTTTATATTTTCTGTACATTTTTCACTTGCATGAAAATAATACAATAATACAATTCAGTGAGCTACACACTGAACTTAGAGGATGGAGACAAAGTGTGAATCTTATTGTGCTAGTATCGATCTGACACCAGTACTAATGTTTGAATCGATACTGTCGATATTTGGATCGATCATGTTTGTCTACAATCAAGTACTTCCACACAAACATAAAAAACTACAGGTAACTGTGGCAATCACCTCACAACCAAAGCAATCACTGAGAGGGTTTTTGTGCAGCAGGCAAACTCTGCTATCAAAATAAAACAGGAAATAACTAACTAAACACTAACACGCACAAACCTGGCATACAGAGATGTGAGGCTAAAGGTTTGGAAAATAACATAGGCGACTATACAAAGTAAACCGAACCCACAATACTAATGTCAGCTTGAACTGAAATAAAGACCTCTAGATATAAATGTACATGAAAGTCAAATACAAACAATAAACTAACTAAGAAACAAATACATGTCCATGAAAAGTCAAAGCTCTGATTCGTGGGATTTTGCCTCAGGCCATGAAAATGAAATATGACATTTGGCACAGCTGCATCAGAAATTGTTTTGTTATTGCGCGACTGTACAACAGGCTAATGTGGCAGTATATACTTTTATTTAATTACACAGACAAAAGCAAAAGGCAGAAAGTCTGAAGGTCTCAAATAACTGAATAAAAAGCACAAGTTGTTTAGAGTCTTCTTCCTGCTTTGGGTTGCGAAAAGAGGCACAAACAAGAGAAAGGAAGAAAGCCTGCAGTGCTTCATCCATTTGTCAGATTGTCTGGTTGTCCCCGGCATGTCTCCTTCTCTTTTATGGGATTTAATTTTGTGGGGTTTTTTTTTCATTTTGGCCTTGGTTTATTCTAAGACTTGTATGCAGACTAAATGCCTTTCATTGACTAAACTCACCAAAGAGTCCTGTTTTTGTGTCCTCTCTACAGCAGTCCATCTCTGGGTTGCTCCTGGCACATATGTGTGTGTGTTGACTATTATTTAAAAAGTGTTTGGGTATAGATAAAATCACTATATGAATGTGTGTGTGTGTTAATGGGTGAATGAGACTTGTGGGAGAAAGTGCCTTGAGTGCTCATATTTTTTAGAAAGGCGCAATTTACTATATTACACTTTTCCCCAATCGCTTCAGTGCAATTCACACATCAGAAACATCATCAACGCAGTCTCAAATCAGCCTCACCATTTGTAAAACAGTTTGCATAATGAAAACGTAACGTGTATTTTCTACTTTCAATGTAACGCTTTGCAATTTAATTTCATAGTTTAAACTAAAAATGTAAATTTTGGAACACATCAGACGTTCACTCTAGTCTCTCAGGCAGAGAGGTAATTGCTGTCTCGTACGTATCCCTCCCATTCCCGTAATGAGCAGCGAGAGCCAACGCATACAAACCGACGGTGTTCCTTAAAGGGGAGGTTACTGATTATTCACATAACTTGACGCATGATGTAACACGCCTCCTTACACTACGGAGCCCCGCAGGGGACATGGGAGAAAAAAAATTAAGACGGACTTTTGCGAGATTTTGCAAAAGTTTTGCGAGATCTCGCAAAACTAACTCGGGATCTCGCAAAAGTTGAATTCCAACAATGGCGGCAGCTACTTAGTTGTAATATTACTCTTTCTGGGTCACAAAATACACTTTTAAGATATTTTGAGGCGTGAATGTAGTTGTGTAAACGTCAGATACCTGCTTGGTTTACAAGACATCACATATTTGCAAAAGTGCTCCGACGTTTTCGGAGATCTGACATCTCGAACACCGCTTTCCCGGCACATCGTGCCTCGACCTCCCGGTCGGTTTCGAGCTGGCGGCCTCCGAAGAATGCGGCTAAAACTTTTGCGAGATCTCACAAAACTTTTGCGAGATCCCGAGTTTGTTTTAGAAATCTCGCAAAAGTTTTTGCGAGATCTCGCAAAAGTCGGTCTTAATTTTTTTTCTCCCATGTCCCCATGCGGGGCTCCATATTACACAACAGTAGCTGCCTGGCGCATTACAGATTTTCATTTTACCTGAGCTGATCTCCGCACACACCCATTGTTTCAGGAAATGTTTGGAAACCATCAATCACTTCTAGGAATATCATTTTTTGAAATAAACAACAGAGTTGTTTGCCGAAAAACTTGAACATCTTGTTTCACTGGTACAACTGTTTCTGTGGAAAAACTATCTTGTATTTGGCAACACACAGAAAATTTAATTCCTTCCTACACCAGTTAATTTGCAGAAAGGTGAATTTTAAACAAAAAGTCACACCACAGCAAATTTGTGATAAAATATACTACACGGCATAATAAAGGCAGCAAACATCTGACACCAAAATCCTTGATTCAACAATAAAACTCACATATCAGGGAGATGGAGGTCAATAAAATGTAACCACTGTGAGATTCATTAACTACTCTGAGTTGTTGGGTCTAAGATATAACATCTGTGCTGTGGTAATGTTTACTTTTGCCATCTGTGGTGCATCAAAAGGGTTTCATGATACAAAAACTGTTTTAATGAGATGAAAGCGAGTAAAGTTTTTCCCAAAATAATGAGATTCATTAAGTTGTCTTAGGACACTGAGCGCATGGTATAGAGAGCCAGAGTTAGTTCTTTAGCAATAAAGCTCTAAAAGCTGACCAAGTTATGTAAGTAAACACTAAAACAGTATATATGCTCCTGATGCAAAACTGCTTCAAAAACTCTCAAATGTATTTTCACAACAATTAACTTGTAGGCAAAAACTCAACAAGTGTTGCTAATGAGGTGATGGAAGACAGATGGTTCTCTGCGAACAATTTAAGGTGCAGAGGAGGAAGACAAGAGCAAAACAAAGGACAGTACTTCCAGATGTTCTTCTTCATTGAATGATAATGAGGCATGCAGGATAAAGAGCACAACCCAACTTCAGCATAATCAGGTTGCCCTGTGTTGTACTGAAACATCTGTGTACATTGCTTTTTACAAACTATATAGGGCATGTGGTGGTTATTTACTGCTTTTACTGCACTTATATTTGTTGCTTTCTTTGTTTGGATTGAATGAGTGCCACTTGTGTATGGAAGGTCTGAATTTTTAAGCATTTATTAGCCCCACACGTGGGAAATTTGTTGGGTCACGGCAGAAAGTGGACAGTGCGAAGTTACAAGCACTAAAAATTAAGGAAAACAATGGAAGAGAATAAGATAAAAAGAATAACATGCTATGTAAAATAAAATTTACATTCTATGTTTGGTTAGAAAAATTACACTTAGTGGTATTGCACATATGTGGATGTGTGTGTCTGTCTGTGCATGTGTGGTCATGTGTGAAGAAGATTTATATGTGAAATAGTTTTTGGTGCTGATCTGCACTGAGTAAGTGAAAAAAAGATGTGTGACATGAGGTTTCGAATTGGGTTAATGTGAGTTAGATTTGCATGGTGATAGTTCTGTGTAAGATATTGTTCCATCATTTTACTGGAGACCACAGGAACTTCTTCCCTTCAGATATACTCTTGGAAGTTTTGATCTTATTATATATTTTGTTGTTGTTGCTAGTGGTAACATTGTTTAAAGATAGGAACCAGACTTACTGAGTTTTTGTCTGAGCAGTTTCAGAACAAAAGAATGTGAAAAGCAACATATTTCTGCTTATAACAGTACCTGCCCACACGTCTTTCCATTTGATCCATGCCCTTCAATCAAATCCCTCTGGTCACATACCGCCGTGACCAAATGTAACTTTTGAAATCGTTCTATAAATAGATGTTCACCTGATGCAAGGATCACTCAGAAGTGATACGATGCTATCAAGTGTGGGCATACATACACCAATACTGTTTACAAGTCGTTTAATGAGAGAAATTTGGATTATAAGTGCCAGGTAGGCTGTTCCAAACATCTTTGAAAATGTGTGTTTTTTTGTTTTGTTTTGTTTTTTTGTTTGTTTTTTTTGTTTGAAGTGAATTTTATACACTATTGTACCTTGTATAAAAATCACAATCTGCAAAGTAACAACAAACGGCTGAGAAATTGCGTTCCTATTGTTTGGTTCATATCTGAAACATCTCTGTACTGTAGCCAGAGGGGCCGATGGCGCGATATGGCAGCCTCGCTTCTGTCAGTCTGCCCCAGGGCAGCTGTGGCTTCAACCGTAGCTCGCCTCCACCAGTGTGTGAATGTGAGAGTGAATGAATAATGGCATTGTAAAGCGCTTTGGGTGCCTTGAAAAGCGCTATATAAATCCAATCCATTATTATTATTATTAAATAAGCTGATCAATCCAAATATTGATAGCATCGATTAAAACGCTGGTTTTGGTAACAGATTAATACTAGGATTGATATGTTGTCTCTATCCTCTAAGTCAGGGGTGTCCAACTCCAGGCCTCAAGGCCCGGTGTCCTGCAGGTTTTAGATATCACCCTGGATCAGCTCACCTAAATCAAATGATTAGTTCATTACCAGGCCTCAGGAGAACTTCAAAACATGTTGAAGAGGTAATTTAGCCATTTAAAGAAGTTGTGTTGGATCAAGGACACACCTAAAACCTGCATTACACTGGCTCTTGAGGCCTGGAGTTGGACACCCCTGCTCTAAGTTCAGTGTGTAGCTCACTGAATTGTGTTTATTGCATTATTTTATGCAAATGAAAAAAATCCTCCTCCTCAAACATGCACCATAAAAAAAATTATTTTTTGAAAAAACCTTTTTGTGTTGACTGTCACATGTATTAAATCTATAGCCTATAGCACATTTAAACAACGTTTAAATTCCAGTTTCAAAACACATGAAAGGCTGAATAGTGTCCTTTGTTGTGTTAAGTATTGTGGAAAGTAAAAAATCGTAGTGATTTAGCGGCCATTAAATTCTGTTATGAATTTGGAAACTGATGATGATTCATCTCATAGATCATAACACACTGCCCTACCCAATATCGGCTGTCTTAAAAGTAACAGTATCACTATTGATATTGGTATCTTTAATACTGGCTCTGTATTCACTTTGTATCACTTCGATACCAAATTTTGTAGTACTGCAGCACTGTTGTTCTGTAATTTTTTTTGGAGAAAAGTGATATCACCGCGACATCTCTGCAGCCAATCGGCGCCCTTCTTTCTCTCTGACGTCACCACACTACCAGGTCCAGGAAGCTGGAAGTTTCACTAGACTTTTTTTTTTTTTGCACAACTCTGTTTTTAAAGACGAGTTTAACTTACGAATTTGAGACAAGTTAGCACTGTTGTTTGTTTATTATTTAAGGAAGCTGTGTTTGTATTTAATTTCTCTATAAGTCTATAGAGTAGGAGGACGAGAAGGACATAAATTCGCCACACATCCCTGACTAAAGATGTCAACCTCGAACCCTCTGGCTAATTACAGCACGGAACTCCACGATGACCAAGCAGATAAAGTGAGTACTGGCGTTCAACACTCCGCTAGTTATGTTTTGGTGGCTATCTCCAGTATGGTGACGTGACATTTGAACTTGATACGTCTCAGGGAGGACGTGAAACCGGGGTCAAACAGGTCGCTAGGCTGTTAGCATGTATTGTTTGCGTGTTATTACTTCTTCCTCTTTGGCCAAAAAAAATCTGCCGTTAACTTAATTAACCCCACTTTATTGTTCACACTAGAGGAAGTTGGAGCAATGCATTGGGTAACAGGATTCAATAAAGCTTATTACGCACTCTATAGACAAGGTAATGTCATATCAGGTTTCGTCAATGCAGTGTGTGTGTGTGTGTGTGTGTGTGTGTGTGTGTGTGTAGCCCTTTCTTACTCTCCGTATGGGGAAAATCGTTAACGCCCTTTTCTTGGAAGAATCAGTAAAGTGTGGAAGACTTGTTCAGGGAAGTAAAAGCACAGTAATGTTAAAAACTTTAGTAGTTCCTGTCATTTGTGTGCCATTAAGCTCAGTGGGGACATACTTATAGCACCCTCCCATATCATCAATAAACCTGGGTTTTAACCGCTACGACTTGAATTTTATTTTCTTGATGATTCATTTATAACAGGAAAAAGCCATCATTGCTGCAGAAAGCTCCAGATTTTATTTAAGAAATTTGCAGTGTGCCCAAAACAAAAGAAAACAAAATACGATCAGCACTGTTGCACCACAGCAAGAACACCCTGGGTCTGAGTCCCCCATCTGACTGGAGCCTTGCTGCTTGGATTCTGCATGTGTGTGTGGGGGGGTTCTCTTCAGGTACCTCGGCTTGGCTCCAGCCCCCTGCAAACCTGATTTGGATAAGTGTAAGAAAATGGATTAATGGGAAAATAAAATCATCCACAATAGGAAGGTTACTTAATGACGTGGTATTTACAGCTTTCCCAAGGGATTGTCACAGCAGATGTGCGCAGATGTTTGATTTGGTGCAGTTTTTATGCTGCGACCCTTCCTGATGCAACCCTCCTATTTATTCAGGCTTGGGACAGGTTACTTAATGACATGACACCATGCAATACAAGTTTACAGTATTATTATATTGTCATTATACATAATAGTTTCAAAAATATTTAAATTTGTAAAAAAAAAATTTCATTGCAGTAATTTTTGTTTTCATCATTATTGACACAGGCTTCAAGGCCAGCCCCTTAATCCGAGCATGTTCTGTTTGATAAGTTAGTGACATGCTTTGGTGAAGGGACTGTGTTATGCTGTTAACACGGTAGAGATCTCAGTCAAGACAATCTGTCTTGACTGAGATCAGGCAGATAGCTACAGTCTTCTGCACAACTTGTCCTTTTCACGATGCCCAGAGGCTCACAGTTAAAACACACGTCATCATTGGTAAAAACACAGGGATGATTAGCAACCCTAGTACAAACACTTCCTGTGACCTCTTCAAATTAAAAGCCTGCAAGTCACAGGACTGTAACATTTACATGATAGAGCCTTCTTTTTAGGCTAGCCCTTGCATACTAATAGATATAATCTGTACATTGCCTACGAGACTGTATGCGAAAGATGGGTGCTTAGTGATCAGCTTATGTAAGCAAGTTAAACTGTATGGGTGAAAATGCACATGCCTGATAATTACTATTAAATAATAGCGTAATAAAACCTGAATTTACTGCCATTTCAGAGAGTGTAATTCCTTTTGTATTCCATTTTGAACAATCTTTTCACTGCTTTTTCATTTCATTACCTACGGTTTGACTTCTTATTCAGTGTTTCTGGTGGTAATCTTATGCAATTTGTCGAAATAGCCAAAACGAAATTACAGCAGTATTGCCCTTGGACCTTTTGAGCTGATTCTTTTTGATTAATGGCTGAATGGAACTCATTTGGCCCTTTGTTCTGTTGTTCTGCTGTTTTCTCCTATTGTTGCACTCCAGTCATTGCTGTCATTTAAACGGGGAATTGTATGAATTGATGATTTTGCTTGTTCATAGACGCTACCATTCATCTACGAAACCTTTAACAGCTTCTCCTGCTGTGAGGCTGTTCACTCAGACTCAGCTTATAATTACAAAACGTGAATTGGTCTGTCAGATACTCCTGCTGAGGGGAACATTTAAATATTCAGACCTCTTCTCTTTCTAAATTAAATTTTAAATGAATGAATGAAGTATAAATTCCCATCCCTTTAGACTTATTCATCCCCCCAAGTAAAAACCTGCTTTTAGAAATTATAGCAAGAAACTTACAATAAAGCTTTGTAGTAGCCCCCTATAGTGTCCAGCTGGTGTGTGTGTGTGTGTGTGTGTGTGTGTGTGGTATCAGCCTATTTTCCTGCCGAATCTTAGTCTCTTTCTTTCAGAAAGTGTAATTTCCACTTTCATAGTAGTGATGTACAAGGACTACAATATTCAATCCATTGTGTTCCCTAGATACAAGGTCCAACCCGTACCAGAGTATAGTTGTTGAAATGGGCTTATTTTCATTAATTTCTGTTATAGCTGGTTTTTCTCTAAAATCTTCAACAATACGTGACATTTTTTGTTACCTTCTTGCTTTAGCCTTGCTCCAGATTGTTAAGTTTGCCTACAAAATCTTGTAAAGATTTTGAGAATAATTTTCATTTCTTTCTTTGTTGGGACGTCTTAGGTGGGGTGTCAAACATAAGACCTGGGGGGCAGAATTGGCCTGGTAAAGACTCCAGTGCGGCCCACTATATGGTTTTGGAAAATTTGAAGGAAACTAGAAGAAGTCATTCGGCATTTATTTTTGGTGACCTTTAACATGATGATGCTGTTTACTCTGTGTTTCTATTTGAGATTGTGTGTTTTTTTTTTTTTCTTTCAACACTTGAAAGGAAGCTACACGCTATTAAGCAATTATCCCCTTGAACCCTGCCAAGGAAGACTGTAATGCATGTTATATTTTCTGATGCAGACTAATCTAGTATTTAGGAAATACTAACTTTGTTAATTAATTACTTATTTATTTATCTAGGTGGACAAATACCTTCACAACCTCCAGCTGTCAGATAAGACTTTGATGGACGTGTCACTACGATTTCGTCGAGAGATGGACAAAGGCCTGTGTAGAGACACCAACCCCACAGCTGCTGTCAAGATGCTGCCCACATTTGTGCGCTCCACTCCTGACGGAACAGGTAATACCCGTTTCACGTACAGGATACTGTTCATTAGGGCTGGGCTATATCATATCGTTCACGGTAATACCGGTGTAATTTTGGGCAACGATAGGAAAATAAAATATTGCGATAGAATATGGGTAAAACGCGCATGAGCAGTGCCTATGTTTACATACGCACATGGCGGCGACGCAGAATGAGAAGGGAGAAAGTGGATCGTTGAATGAAACGGATGAACCAGAACTGGTTTGTAAAAATGCTGCAACTTCAGTGGTGTGGAACTGGTTTAGCTTTCGTCCGTCTGATACACAACAAAGCACTATTTTTGGTAGAGCATGCTAGCGGGCCGTCGTTATTACAGTGTTGTTTGGAAAATATGGCACACTTAAAATCAATCCTTTGATTTTTCTGAAAATCGACAGTGCCCCTTATAATCCCGTGTGCCTTATGTATGAATTCTAGTTGTGTTTACTGACCTCGAAACGATTTTATGTCGTACACGGCGCTCAAAAATCTGTCAAATGTTTTAGTACGACTTTGCTAAGCTACGAAGCCGCACCACTTGATGGATTGTCGGAGCATTACAGCTATCTTAGGCAGGAGCCTCGCGGAGTGATACGTACTGTGCCCGTTCAACATAATGTTACTGTACTGTGTGTGTATAACCTCTTTTTAAGTTTTGTGGATATTATACATGGTTATGCTGAGGATATGTCGGCCAGTTTCCACTGGAAATGCCTTTTGGTTAAACTGTCAGCGAGGAATTTGCATTTGCACTGTTACATTTTTATATAACTTTAATGCACATAAAAAGACAGCTGCCTGTTTAAGTGAAAATACATTGATGGGTTTTTTGCACTAATAAAGTTGTGGAGTTGTAAAGTATTTTGTCTAGTGTCAATTATATTGTCAGTTATATCGTTATCGCAAATTTTCAAATGTATATCGTGATAAATATTTTTGGTCATATTGCCCTGCTCTACTGTTCATATGAGACTGTAAAGAGTTGGTGTAAATGACCAGTTAAAATGTGTTCCTTGAAAAAGGGGCTTTTGTCTTGAGGCAAGATGTTCTCATCTCAAACCAAAAACATTCATTCATTCTTCAGGGAGTAAATCAGTGTAACAGGTTTTTATCTAATCATAAACACATAACTTAAGAAGGAAGTCACCTAGCATGTTCAAATGTATCCTATTCATCCTTATTTAACCATGAGAGTATCTACTACAAGGGTGAGGAAAGAGGAGTAACACTGGCAGCCACCAGTATATATGTATATGTATAAATATATATATATATATGTTGTGAGTATATATTGTGAGTGTTGTGCTATATGTAACTCTTATTCTTTTGTTGAAAAGAACAAGGAGAATTCCTGGCCCTCGACCTTGGTGGTTCAAACTTCCGAGTGCTTCTGGTCAAAGTCATGGGTAACGGCGAGCAAAAAGTGGAGATGGAAAGTCAGATTTACGACATTCCTGAACACATCATGAGAGGCAGCGGGTCTGAGGTAAGAGGCGTTCCACATTATGGAAGGCTAATTTATGTTTTTTCTTTTTGCGTGTGCTTTGCTATCGCTGAGGTTTACGAGCCATGTACGAAGAAAGAAGCACACACATTGACAGGAGAAATTGGCCTCATCAACCCAAAAATGACAATTAAATTATCATTAGTTTATTTGAAGTACATCTATACAGGCAAAAAGAAAAGACTATGTCTTTCAGTTCTAATGAAATAAACTCTGATCCCTACAGTGTGCTGGAATGAGGTAAATACAACCTCAGATGAACAATTACACATGAGATTTTATACTGTGTCATTATTTATGCTCAAAGCCAAAATGCAGAAGCAGCATGTGCAAAACTACACACACTGCATCATTCAATAACTTATAAAACCACCAATTAATAACTTAAAATAATAATTATCAGTCTCTCACATTATTGTGGAGGAATTTAGGCCCACTCTGTGCAGGCGTTCATTTCTTAACCGCTCTCTTAAGGTTGAGGACTGGACTTTGACTGGGACCTTGATTCTTTTCTCTTTCAGCTGTTCTCTTGTAGATATGCTGCTGTGCTTGGGATCACCGTTCTGTTGCAGAACCCAACTGTGACCAAGCTCTAGTAGTTAACAGATGACCTTATAGTGGACTATAGAAAACCTTTGGATACAGAGGAGTTCATGGTTGATGCAATGGCCTTGAGTTTGCAATTCTGCCAAATTAATGTGTGCTCAGGTGTTCTTTTCTTTTTGAGAGATGTTTCTCCTGGCAACGTTTCCAAGCAAGCCACATTTGTTCAATCTTTTTCTAATAGTGCTGTCATGACATTTAACATTGAACATGCTCACCTGAGGTCTGTAGATTCTAAAATGTCATGTCTTTTCTTTGAGGGAAACTGAGCATTGAATTTACTGTGATGTTCACTGGGAAGCGTGGCAGCTGTCTTGAATGTTTTTCCCATGTGAATAATCTTTTTCACTGTAGAAAGAAAAAGGAGTTCACATTGTTTGGAAATGCACTTCCAACCCTTCCCAAACTAATGGACAGCAAGCTACTGAAAACCTCTGCTTTTATAGACAGGCTCACTGATTGGCTGTAGACCATCGTCAATCAATCTTGTTCCATGTCTCCTGTACTGTACAGAATGCGTTCAGCTTGTCAAATTTACATCAATCTTCGATTGCTAGCAGTGTGACTCTGAAGTGCTGCACTGTATGTTTGTAAGTTTTCTCTCCAACAAACAACAATGTTGACAAAACGTTTTGCACCGTCAAAGGCAGCTGCGGTAGCACCCAAAAGGCAGAAGAAGATGCTAATATCGCAAAAAAAGTTGGACTTCTGGATATGCTAAAGGAATGTACAAGTTACCGTATTTTTCGGACCATAAGGCACACCACATTATAAGGCACATTAAGCTAAACAAAACAGTCAGATAATTCATTAATGCTGAATTCTCAGGCAGCTGCTCTATTCCCATGTTCTGGACCTGAAAACAGGGTTTGATCTTTGGTTTCATTCTATAACACTTTACTTATTTTTCTACAAAGGTTTGAGCTTTGAGAGTGTTTAAACAAGAGAGAAAAGTGTGAAAATGTTCACGCCTGTCTGAGAAAAGTGTATAAAGTATGTAGTGAGGGGTTTAACAGCCTTAAAACATCTATAATAATTGTAAAAAACAAAGGTGGCTACTTCGCGGATTTCACCTATCGCAGGTTGGAACGTAACACTCGTGATAAACGAGGGTCCACTGTAGTAGATTTCATCATAGTTAAACTAAATGTGCTAAACACAGGAAATCAAAACATAAAACTGTGTAGGTTAACAGTGGCCTAATTGTCATGGACACAGCAAAATAAAACAGCTGTCAGACAAACAAATACACTCAACTGCAAATATTTAAATTAGATATTAAAAAAGTTAGTTAGAAACTAAAGAAAAATAAAAGTTTTTTGCAAACTGGCAGACTGGGTTTTGGCAGGGTTGTCAGAAGTCATCACACAACAAACTAAAAAAAACAGACAAATACGACAGATGCCAAGACCATCATGAATGCCAACCCCTGCTGAGCCTGTGGCTTTCTGTAGTGTCGTATCCACAACACTCAAAATGTCTTGCAATTCCCCATCTACAAGCAGCCATTTTCATGGCCTCGGGATGGAGCAAGGGGAAGAGTGAAAAATAAAAAGCGCAGCAGTAGGTTGGGCTTTAAAAGAGAAAGAGAATGCAGTCTATCACCACTAAATTAAAGAAAGCTCCATCTCCCCTGAGTATGACTTCTTTGGAAAGATTATCAGTAGAAAAGCTCTTCTGTTTAAAACAAACATGGAGCAATAAAACTTATTTACTCATGTGTGTTCGCACAAAACTGTCCATAAATCATAAATAAACCTGGTGTTTATAAATATACTTGTACCTGGATTTGTTTGTACTTTATGATTACATTTAAAAGTGCCTCTAACTATGTGTACAAACAAATGAATGGATGTGTTTTTCTTTAGGAAATTTGAACAAAAGTCTTTAAAATGATGCAGACTGCAGGCAACAAACACAAACCTGTTGTATTAGAATGAGTTTAACATGGTTGCAAGAGCAAAATTGGATGTTGCTCACTTGTCAAAATCTCACAGTGGTTTTGCGTGTTAAGCATTAAGAACTTTTCCATTTCTATTGGTAAATGCGTAGCAATGTCCTTTGGTCCGATGAAAACAAAAGGGGAGAAGTTCTGCCATAATACACAGTGCCACATTTGGCAAAAACCAGACACATCAGCAATAACACCATTATACCACCTGTCAAGCATTGGGCTTGATGTGGGCTTGTTTTGCCCACATTTGTTTGGTTGCTATGGTGATGTGTAATGGTCAAGGTCACGTGGGTGCTAGCGGCGACATTAAGAGGGCGTTGTCAGTCTGTCTTTCACTGGTTTGATTTTGACAGAGAGGAAGGCTGGGTAGCCGTAGTTTTTGTTGACCGCAGCACAACGAGTTTCCCCTTGTTGCATTAGAGCCTGTGATGTTTTAAGAGTTTGAATCGCGAGCCGATCACATTGCTCTGTAAACTTTTCAAGCACTTTAATAAACAAGCAAGCAATTCCACCTCTGGCATTATTGCGTAAAGTTGACAGGCAAATAGGCAGGCTCAGTCCCCGGCCTCTAGCGACTGTGGAAGTCGCTACACTCCTCCTCTTCTTTTCTCTTTTTTTTTAGAGTTTAAAAACGGGTTGTGTGTGAGACTTTAAATCAACAAAATATAAAATATACATTTTAAATTGTTATTGATCCCTTTACCCCTGGTCCTAAAGTGTATATTTATTTTCTTACTCTTCTTATATTTATTGTTTGTTTACTTGCACTGCTGTAACTGGAGCCTCGTCGTCTCTCTATATACTGGACTGTATGTAGCGGAGATGACAATAAAGTTTACTTTGACTTCAGCAGCGAGCAGGCGCACCGAGGGCTCTCGCGCTCACTTTTCGCTTATAGAATTTTGAAAAAAACATCGGTGCAAATTATAAGTCTGTATCATAATGTCTGCTGTTTTCGTGTTTGTTGGTTTGTTTGTAATTTGTTTTATTTTGTGAGTTGGTCATTTTTGCTGCTCCAGCCAGCCAGAGCATAACCCGCCGCCCCGCCCTCTCCTCCCTGTGCCGCAAGCAGCAGGCGCACCTCACAAACGGAGGGTGCCCTTACTCCCAGCAAATGGGCGATAGAAAACCAATGCCATTCCCAATATGCGCTGGCATGATGTCGGGGCAGCATGAGAACGAGCCGTGATGCCGCCCCCACCACGATGCCTCCCCGGGCAACCGCCCGTGCCGCCCATATCTAAAACCGCTACTGTATTCAAGAGTCAAAAGTGAGGCCATCTGTCTGACAGCTAAAGCTCGGCTGAAACTGGGTCATGCAGCAGGACAATGATCCCACGAACAGCAGGAAATTTCCAACAGAATGCCTGAAAAAGAGTCAATGTTTTGAAATGGACCAAACTGTAGTCTTGAGCTGTGCATAAAGGAATGCCAATGTAAAGTAGAGTGGGACGAAATTCCTCCACAAAAATGTTGATAAAGTCACACAGAAAACTATTACTTCAGCTTATTGCTGCTACTTGTGCTTCTACAAGCTACTTAATTCAAGGTGTTGATCTGTAAAGTGCTTTAAAAGCTTTCTTTATTGCATGCCTGAGTTAAGATGTTGTTTACAATTGCCATAGCAAAGATGTGATGAAGTGATGTATAGTGATGTTAGTAGGATTTAAACGGCTTCAGGACTCGTAATAATGTATCACAAGGTTCATTACACCAGCAGCACTGCTAGTTGGATGAACAACGCACACATGCATGGAAAATTAAAGATGCAATTTTTTATCTTGCACTTAATAAGAAAGCTGACCTTTCTTCTCTTGTAGTTTTTTGACCACATAGCTGCTTGTCTGGCTAACTATCTGGACAAGATGGGCATGAAGGACAAAAAGCTTCCTCTGGGCTTCACCTTCTCGTTTCCCTGCCAGCAGACTAAGTTGGATGAGGTGAGTGATTTAAAAGTTCTGCCCTCAAATCACAGAATTGGATGGATTTCAATAAAGATTCAATTCAGTTAATTTCTTTCTTGTATTTCTGTTTAAGTAGAACTCCTTTTGTTCTGTGTTTAGATATATAAAGAGTTGAAATTGTTTAAAATAAATTAATGATAAAATAACATAATTACTGTTACCATTTTAGTTGTTTCTGAATGAGTCAGATTTTTGTTTTTGACCTCTTCAGAAGTTCAAACTGCTACCATACTTTAGATATAATAATAATAATAATAATAATGTATATATAGTGCTTTTCTAGGCACCCAAAGCGCTTTACAATTCCACTATTAATTCACTCTCACATTCACACACTGGTGGAGGCAGCTACAGTTGTAGCCACAGCTGCCCTGGGGCAGGCTGACAGAAGCGAGGCTGCCATCGGCCCCTCTGGCCACAACGACCAGAGAGCAGGGGGATCGAACCGGCAACCTTCCGGTTACAGATGAGCTTCCCAAATCCCTTGAGCCACGGTCGCCCCTAGATATCTCCTTTAAAGTGTTGCCTTTCCAGATCTGTGGCTCCTAACTGTAGCAGGGAGATATCTGGTTTTTAGAAACGTCTTGTCTGTACGCTTGGTTGGTCATCTGATAACCTTTCTTGTCTGGACGAAGAAGGGGATGCGGAGAGCAGCGTTGCTCTGCTGTTGCATGAACTGGGCCTTTATTTTTTGTTCTTTCAGGGTATTGAAAATGGCGTGAAGTTTCTCTAATGGTCCTCTGCTGTCAGCTTTTACTTGCAGCAGTCAGTGAGGGCTTCATCACACTGCTGCTTTTCTTGGGTTATTACGTTGGCATTCTTTCTAACTCTTCTTTTCATGTGCAAAAAGTGATGCGGTCCAGTCTGTGAGTACCTGGACACTTGCTCTTTGCGTTCTTGTTGATTTATTTCTTTATTTTACTACATTAAAGTGCCAAGTCTCAGTTTGTGTAAGTAAGGGAACAGCTGTGTGTTATATGTAACAGTTTTAACACAACACATTTGCCATTATTATGACAGCTCACTTCACTCAATAAGTTGCAAACATCTTCAACATTTACTGATATTGGAGTTTCCATCCTTGTTTCTAAATTGAGCGGCAAGAGCTGCAATTTAAAGCAATCGTGCTAAAAAGCCCTTTGTTTGCTTTGGCCACATGTTTTTAATGCTTAATTTTATAATATTTAAAGAATCTAGCTGATTCTTAGCATGCACGATGCTTTTGTGTCATTGTGCATTTTACCTGTTGCTTCCATCAGCAGTGAAATATTCAATAAATGACAATATCACAGTTCTAATTTGACATACAGCCAACCTCCTATGCTTTTCCAAAACCACTTCTATACTTAAAATAATGGTTTGGGTTATGAGACTTTTTTCCCTTCAATTCAGTTTTTTCTCTTTCCATCTTTTTAAAGGAAGCTCATTTTAATTCATCAGTAGAAATTCGGTTTATGGAGGGTGAATGTTTTCGTAAATTGGCCCTAAGCGTACATCTTCAGGAGCCTTTTTTCCCCCCGTGTACTCAAAAGGGTTTTTTTGTCCACCATGCAGAAGACTTCCTCAGCTTTAGCTATTTTCTACTTTGAAAACAAACTGATGTCTCTTGTAGATTTTCTTTCTTTTTCTTGGTTTTTATTTATTTATTTATTTTTAGACAATTTGTTCTTCACATTTTTACTTTTTTTTTTTTAACTTCTCAAATTGACAGATAGCTCCACCACAGCCTAATATCCAACACTCACTCAGCTTGAACCCACAGGTGAGCACCTTTGTCCGTAAACATATGTTGAAACGACACGCAGCTTCCTAAGGTTTTAGTGACCAAACTGTTCCAGTACTTTCAGACACAGTTTTGCATATATTACAGCTGAGACTTGGTACTTTAATGCTGTCTGTTATATTTAGGGATGGGTATCGTTTAGGTTTTATCCGATACCGGTGCCAAACCGGTACTTTTGAAACGGTCCCGGTGCTTAAACGGTGCTCAAACCGGTGCTTAAAGAATGGAGAACACAAAATTGGTCCAAAAACCTCTCATGTTCAGCTGTTTTTTTGTAAAAATATGACAATGTTAGCCTTTTCTGCAGCTATAGGGCATATATGGTATCACTCTTGGCTGGAAGCAGTGCTTAAACAATGGAAAAAACACAAACTTTGTCCAAAAACCTCTCATGTTTAACTGTTTTCCACTTTTTCTTTGGTCATTTTAGCCTTTTTGGCCACGGTGAAGGGAGTATCTGCCATCAAACAAGAAGACAGCCGCATGTAACTACGACGGTGTTTGCTAGTTCACCTTACATGCATTAATGTAATAACGTGGTTAGCCTACTCAACGTAAATTACACACGAACAACATTAAGCTACTCACGCAGAGAAGAACAGCTGCTGCTGCCATCATCATCCGTCATCATTTCTGCTACACTGGCAGGGCTAGGGGCCAGGACTCTCCTCTTCGGGTTTTTGGGGGATGTTGCTAACTCAGGGTCTGATAACAGGCACCACACCCGCAGTAGATGTGCTCGGTGTGAGGTCTCGCAGCAAGCTATCAAATACGGTGCATTTTTCGGCTTTTAAAAAAACGCTATGCGTCGCCAGGTGTTTCATCGGATTTGAGGTGTTACCTCCTTTGACAGTATCACAGTATCAGCTTAAAGCACTTGTTGCAGGCTGCTGAGTTTGCATCTTTTGCTGTGAATTACAGCCAGACTTTGACCGCTTCGCCTTGGGCATTTTTAATCTGTAGCTCTGCTCTAAAAGAACGTGAACTCCTCTGTATAATATAACTAGGGATGGCACCGGATACCGGTACCCATCCCTAGTTATATTATTTTAGATTTAATATACAAACCTGTTTTTTACAGTGAAGATGGTCACAAGTTTTTGTGGCCATTTTAAAAATATGCAGTAAAAGTGGTTACAGCAGACATTAGAGGAGGCATTCAGTCTCCTGTTTTCTTTTTGTTTTTGTTTTTTTACAAGATTTACAAAGTTCATACATTTTAAAAGGGAAATTATTAGTTAGCAGATAATTACTCTGGCTTTATTTCTATTACTAGCTGCCAATTGCTAAGTGACCTTTCCTGTTTCGTATTCGTCTGTAGTTTGTACTTGATGACTAACAGATAAAAAAATAAATGGGAAACATGAAGTTTCACAGTGTTGTGCTGAGTTCAAAATCTGAAATCATACATCAATAGAAAGGTCACAGTCTCCTTTTGCCTGTGATGCACACAGCCCTGCACTGAATGTGTCACCTGAGGTAACATGTTCACTGTCATGTTCACACATGACCTCAACACAAATCAAACTGATCCATCATCAGCTTGGACTGTGAACAAGTCTTCATGGTGGACTGTCTCTGGGCTGAATATAATCCTTCCAGCTTGAAATTTCTTATTGATAATATTCATTAATTTTTCTCTGAATGAATGCTGGTTAGAATGAGCAGCTTTCATGTCCCAGACCGGGCTGTGTCGTGGAACTTTATAAAAAGATAAATGTTCATCTTTGATTTATAGAGTAACCACCTGCTGTTTATTTACTTTGCTGTTTTAAATGTCCACATTTTACAGGGAAGAGTTAGCATTTAGTCGTTGTCAGGTTAAGTTATTATTAACACAGTGTGCGTTGCCACCTGAGTCGGGGACTCTTACAGCCAGCGGTGAAGTGTGTTTCAGATTTTAGGTGATTTGTAAATCACTTTGGTTGATTCACTCAATCATTCTATGAGTTGATGAGGTGTAACGACTCTGAGCAATATATCATGAAATTATTTTTTAATTGACTTGTCCTGTTGTTGTTTTTTTCTCATCTGCAGGCTGTTTTGGTGTCTTGGACTAAAGGCTTCAGGTCAAGTGGGGTGGAAGGACAGGATGTGGTCAGCCTTCTGAGAAAATCCATCAAGAAAAGAGGGGTAATTATCCAAATTTATAAACACTTGAACATTTGGAAAGGTATTGAAACAGTGCTAATTAAGTGTAGCTGCAGTTACATTCACTGGCTTGCCACTGTGTTACGCACAGTAGTACTAGTTTGGACGTCCTTTTGCTTTCAGAACTTAATTCTTGATGGCAACAATCGTCAGGAAACATTTTGGTCTGCACTCCCGTGATATCATCACAGTTTCTCCAGATTTCCCGGCTACATATTTGTAATGCAAAGTTCTGTTCTCCTGCATTCCCATAGTTACTCTATTCGATTGAGATCTGGTGACTGTGGAGGCCATTTGGGTACAGTGAAATCAGTGTCATATTCAAGAAAACAAATTTAGGATGATCTGAGCTTTGAAACATGACATGTTATTATGTGGGAAGCAGCCCTCAGAAGGTGGGCATACTGTGTTCATACAGGGATGGATCAGGGATCAGCAACAATACCTCAGCTACTGTGGTGTTTAAAGGAAGTTTAACTAGCAAGTAACAAGAGGCCCACAGTGTGTAGAGCAGAAAACTCCACCCTTCTTTAAACTCATTTACAACTCTTTATGAAAGGTTGTAAGGACAAGACGGGAGAAACACCCTTCAACCATGTTATGAATGTTGGTTTTTCATACTTTGTCCACCAGAGGGCACTGTGCAGCGTTCCTATTTGTATCATTTTTGAAACAGCAGGAATACAACAGGAAGTTGAGACAGTTATACTGTAGATCAGCAGTCCCCAACCACTGGTCTGTGAGTCATTTATTACCGGGCCGCAAGAGTTGAGGCTCGGGTGTGAAATGTATGGTTTTCAGGATTTTTAACGTTATTTATTTATTTTTTTTAAAATCATATTTATCGTTAACTCAGTTTCCCTGGGTCTTTGCCCGTGTGTGTTTTTGTTGTTGTTGTTGTATTTATCCGCGACACCTTAAAGTCCGATCCGTAAAAATATTATCGGACATAGACCGGTCCGTGGTGCTAAAAAGCTTGGGTACCACTGCTGTAGATCAGTGTTTCTCAACCTTTTGGAGCCACAGCACATATTTCACATTAGAAAAATCACATGGCACACCACCAAACAAAAATGTCACACAAAGCATATTGATCATTTTTCCCTGCGCACCAGGCGTAGTGGAATTGGCTTGGTTTGTCCCCAGTATACCTTTTTTGCTTTTATCTGACCACTGCTCATGCTAGGGCAGGGGTCTGCAACCTTTTACACCCAAAGAGCCATTTGGACTCGGTTTTCACGCAAAAGAAAACACTCGGAGCCGCAAATACTTTTTGACATCTAAAATGAAGATAACACTGTATATATTGTTTTTTACCTTTATGCTTTGTGTGAACAACTAAGGTGTGTTGCTTATGAAATCCATGAAGTGCTACAGAGAAAATTACATTTTATTTATGTAATCAACACATTTTGAACTCTTAAAGAAATATAACAAAAGGAAAGACACCAACCTGAACTAAAATGATCCATGTAGCAAACAAAAACTGTTCTCAGCCACCACCCTTATATCGCCTTTGGGCTGTTGGAGCCTTGACCTGACTTTTAAAAAATAAAAAAGCACTATGCTGCTGAAAAATTAAAAGTAGATATTTGCAAAATTCTGCCTAAATATGTATTTTACCAGGTTAATGCGTGCGGTGGGGCGTGGTCTGCAGCGCTGCTGCAGGGGGGCGGACGCACCTGAGCCACACCCGCAATCATGCCTCGCTGCCTTTACGTCTGCGCTATCTGTGCTGTTGTGTTGTTGGTGGTGTATGTCGGGCTGTGAGCTGAAAAGCTACAGCCGGCTGTATGCGTACAGCAACCGTGTGTGAAAAGTTGTCAATAAAGAGATGCTGAAAAGCGTGTTCATGCAAACATCGTCGGTCTGCCGTGATATGTTTACAATAAGACTTATGGTCCCGAACCTCTGCGCACAGCGTCTGCTAATCGGGGCTGTACGAAGTCAGTTTACGCAGGACTGTAAGTTGTCATCTGTCAGGCGTGAGCGGTGTTTGTCTTTAACATAGTTCATGGTGGAGAATAGCTGCTGACATAATGTGGATCCGAAGATCCATAATTGGCCTACCTGGGGTTGAAAGTCTCGATAAATGCACGGCGTTTCGGCGGGTACACCGGCTTCCGCGAGTGTGACTCTTATTTTGAGCGATGAAAAAATAATAGAATATAATTTTATTTTTATATTTCAAAATTACAATAATCTTCCAATTTAGAACTACAAGTTTAAAAAAAAAGAACTAAACACAAATAAAATACATTTCAGCTAAATACTAATTTATTTTCCCAAACCACGCGGAGCCGCAGTATAAGGACTAAAGAGCCGCATGCGGCTCTGGAGCCGCAGGTTGCCGACCCCTGTGCTAGGGCCTTCATCTGGGTCTGAATTTTCTCCAGGACCAGGTCAGAATGACTAATTTTTCTTTTCAAATATTTATTTATTGCTATTACACGCTGCGTTGTCTCACTCACAGCATGACTTTATGCAATTTCTTCTTCTTCGTCTTCTTCTTCTTCTTCTGTTTTACTGGCAGTTGGCAACCGATTAATTAGAGCAGGTCGTTGTACTGCCCTCTAGTGGAAGACATTGTAGTTGTTCTGCCCGTGACTCACACCAGCTGCTTGGTGTACTTATCAGGTGGAACCAGATAATCTTCCACAGCACACCTGATCATTTATCACGGCAATCCTATTTGCAGCAGCACAGTGGTTGGGAAACACTGCTGTAGATGACTAATTTACAACTGAGGACTGCTAAATAATTACACGTAACACATAGTAGAAAAATCTTTTTATGTTTCATGTCCCGGGAAAAAACCCAAACCATTAGACAATATGTCAGATTTTAAGCTTTGCTGTGTAAACTGTAACCTCAGACCAGTCAGCCTGGCACCAACAACTATGCTATGGTTAACGATGCTAATGTATTAGCTGCTTGGCACACTGAATATTTGCATTAACAGGAGTTTGAACATCATTCATCAGTGCTTATTCCTCAACCTGCAGGAAAAGATAGACTTGGGCACACATGAGAAACTCGGTGTAGAGGTGTTGTTTCTCTGATCCTGTCTGATTATAGTGTGAGGAAACTTTGCAACATGATCTCAAAACACGCCTGACACCACAAGGCAAGCGTGCTCGTTTTACTCCACTGTTTCACGACCAAATCGTTCTAATCGTTAAATCCCACACGTCAAGAAGAAGCATGCCCATCTTGACAGTGATCAAAATCATTCAACCACTGACTCCTTGTCATTGGTTGGATGATGAAGAGCATATAACAGAGCAGATGAGCAGATCAACCATCACTTCTCAAAGCTGTTCTAATTTCTTCAGTAAGCTGGCTGAAGTAGTGGAAAGACTCAGAACAACATGAGTAGAGAAATGCAAACCACCGGCCTGACTTGTTCTGCCACACTGTTTGCTGTGAGACTGCAAACATGTCCATGCAAGTTGATAATTTTCACATATCCAGGGGCTTTATGAATCATCTTCATGAGCATGCATACATGGGGAAAATGAGTAATGACTGAACCCAGTGCCAAACTAGAGTTTATGGTGAATTCTGAGTATACGCGAGGCTTGGCTCACGTCAAACAAGATATTTAGTGTGTCTGTTCACAACAAACTTACAAGTAATTCACACTGGCTCTTTTGGAGCAGCAAATGGTAAAAAAGTACAAATGGTACAATGTGAAAGTTTGCTTTGCTTTCTACGTGAACACACAGTGCCAAAGAGCATCCTGGTTGGAGCTCGTATGCAAATCGTGTACTCTAAGGGAGGACTGATATTAAATAAATGGAGCAGATACAATAGAGCCTTCGCAATGTGAGTGCTCAGGCTCTAATAACTTGGAAGAAAAGATCTTTTTGTGCAGGCTAGCACTACATGCGTCTTGTGCAGGTGACCTGGGGTAATGACAGCATGAGCTGCTGCATTGTGCCTTTTAAAGATATCAATGATACTTCTAGCTATAAGTATGGAAGGTCATCCACAATAACTAAACAAATGTCCTCAGCAAACCTCAGCAAGAAAACATGTTTAGATAAAACACCTGCATAAAAACTTAAAGATTGATTTTAGTGTAGTAAATTAAACAAAATGAAGTGCTGAAGTAAATCCAAAATACTGTGATGCAAGAAGTAGTGAATTCAAATGAAAGCTTGTTTTAACAAACAGATTCTCATTGCAGGACTTTGACATTGACATTGTGTCTGTGGTCAATGACACAGTGGGAACCATGATGACCTGCGGCTTTGATGACCGTCACTGTGAAGTTGGCCTCATTGTAGGTAAGTCTAATGTAACAGTGACTATAAATGGATTACGAGGTTCAGTGAGACTTCTACCACACAACAGTGATGTAACACCCATTAAACTGCATCCTAATGGATGAACTGCTCCATCTGCTTTCTTCTTGGGTAAAAATATCGATGTTCATGAAAAAAAAAAAATCTTTTAATGCTGAAGGCCAGAACATGTAGCACTTCACTGTTTCCATGGCCCTGCTGAAGTTTCTTATTCATCTTTGTTCAGTTATTCAACTTTTCCTTAATGGATTTCATTCAGATGCAGTTTCTGCTGCAAAGTGTGATATTATTGTTATAGTATTATATTTGTAACTTGTATTGTAAAAATATATACAAACTGGAAGAGAGGAGTGAGCACAGGTGCTTTCACACTCATCTTGTAAGTGTAATCTTAAATGTGCCCACTAAGCCCAGCCGACCTCTCAGTTAGTCGTTATATAGTTACTGACAGAGTTGTTAAAGTGAAATCTCTTTTCTCAAGGAACGGGGACCAACGCTTGCTACATGGAGCAGATGAGGAACATTGGTGTTCTGGATGGTGACGAGGGGCGGATGTGTGTAAATACTGAGTGGGGTGCTTTTGGGGACGACGGGGCCCTGGAGGACCTGCGCACTGACATTGACCGGGAGCTGGACGCAGGCTCATTCAACCCTGGCAAGCAGCTGTGAGTGTGTTTGTTCTCACACGACTTGGTATTAGATAAAACATCCCACGCTGGTGGCTTTACAGGCAGGCGGGTTTGAATTAGAAGCGACTCTCTCTGATTTCCATTCATGTGGGCATATTGAAATACTTTGTCTGACTGCTTCACCTTTGTTGGTGTTGTTGCTGATGTTATGTAAATTACCTTTTTCATATACTAATTCAGAGTTCTGTCAAAAAAGTCAGTATGTCCTGGAACATTTGAGGTTTTGCAGACATGTGGGCACTTGTTCACTGTTTTGGACATGTGACAGTCATGTATGATCAAGTGAATAAGGCCTCAGTCACACAGGCCTAGAGATTGGTACATGACCATCTGGCAACCACTGGTCGTGAGGGGAAAATGAATATTCGGCTCTGCTAATACTTGCCAGCTGCTCTCAGAGTATCAGCGAAAATGAAAAATGCGATGCAAACTGGAAATGGAGCCCTTCAGCACTGCAGCTGGCAAATTTCAAAAGGCACAGCTAACTATTTCTGGTTTATGTTTCTTTAAGTTTTACTGATGCTTGGCTAGTTGTTGGAGTATTTGCAGACAAACATGAAAAACTAAAGGTGACCTGCAGGGAGGTTTTTGGTGCAGCACCTTCTTTGCAACTGATTTCACCCAGCGACAGCCATCAACCTGCAGGAACCATTGGCAACCTGTCAGAAAAGCACATTTTTCCCTAGCAACCAGTGGTTGTATCACATCCAGTATAGTGGACAGCTCTTGATGTCACATGAGAAACCTCAATAAGAGGTCTGGGCCCAGACAGGGTTTAATAGAGTGAGGTGACGGATTTAAGTTTGCGTGACCTTAATTTCCAGTCACAGTAAAGCATGCAGTGCATCACAGAGAGATGAAACGGTTCACATACTTCAATGAATGACTTTAATGTCTAATTGGTGGATCATTATTACCATGTAATTCTAAAACAAAAATCAAACTTTTGACAGTTTATTTATTAAAATCTTTGTAGTTCTGACTGTCTCACACTTGTCAAACATTGTTATTTGTTTATGTTTAAAAACAACTAACTAGATGTTTAAATCTTAATATAAATGAGTAACAGTAGGGTGGACATTAGGTAAGGCTGCACTTTTTGCAGCGATCTCGTATAGAAAACTATTTTGCGCGTATATAAAACAGGTCTGCGGCTCCGAACCGTAGTAAAGGGACCTCTGGCTAATTCGTCGGGTTTGTGTCGGGCTCGTAGCTGAAAACTAGCTTTACTTTGTTGTCTGGGTCAACTTTGCTAGCGAGAGAAAGAGAGAGGCGTTGAAAGGCTGCTTCAACTGAACTTATTGTTTCGGAGGAAAACACGAACACGGTGTACAGTCGAGTCTTAATAGCTTACTTACAACTGGGCTCGTCAGGCACTCTTTTTGGCTGCAGTGGTTATTATTATATTTACATGCTTCCAGCTCCCGTTTCTGCTCGGTGACAGCTCGTACTTTTCCTTTTTCTCCCTCCCTCGCTCACAGACACATAACGGGTATGGCAGTCCATTCTCCCTGCAGCACGGACTACACTGCCTATGAGGCTACATTCTTTAGGGCGATGCCTGTAACACTCTGCCTGCATATTAAATTCTTTTTAAATATTTCTTCACGTCATTATGCGGGCCGCAAGTAGGGGTGACATGGGCCGCGAGATTGAGACACAGGCATTAGAGCCTCTTAATGCGTGTTTTCTTTGGGGCGTGGAAACCAAAAATAGAGAGAGCATAGCTGAACATATGAAACAGGAAAGTACCGCCGTGTAATCCCTTAATTTCAACAAAGTAACTGTATTCTAAATACCACCTTTTTAAACGGTAACTGTAACAGAATACAGTTACTCATATTTTGTATTTTAAATACGTAACGGCGGTACATGTATTCCGTTACTCCCCAACACTGTGTGTAGATGTACATACATAGAGCTCATCATATTTTATAAATATATGTATATCATGTTGTTTTGCTTCTCTTTTTTTCATGTTGCATGCAGGTTTGAGAAGATGATTAGTGGGATGTACATGGGGGAACTGGTACGTCTCATCTTGGTAAAGATGGCCAGATCACAGCTGCTGTTTCAGGGCAAGACTACATCAGAGCTCCTCACCACCGGACACTTCAGTACCAGCCACATCTATGCAATCGAGAATGACAAGTTAGTTTTTCTGTGTGTGTGTGTGTGTTTGTGTGCACATCTGCACCTTGACACTGCATTCTGTGATATCTCTCAGATGGCGGATTAAGTGCAAACCTGTTGAAAATTATGTTAGTAGCAACGAGCTATGCCAGGAATTAAGATGCTCATCGAAACTGCCGACCTTCCAAGAGCTACATCTGACACTCTGCAGACCTGAATTAGTCTGTTAAATGTTAAAGTTCATGACAGCACAAAAGAAAAGGCTGAACAATTATAGCTCCATTGGACGTCAGTCTAAAAGTAACATGGCAACACTGCTGATGTTTTTAAAGTTGCATAGGTTGGGTGGGCTGGCTGTAGTCAGGAGGTAGAGCAGGTCATGTACTAATTGGAAGGTTGGTGGTTCGATCCCTGACTGCATCCTGCCTTCTGCATCACAAACTCCAAATTGCTCTCCGATGCATCAGAGTGTGAATGTATGCATTATATAAGCAGTAGATAATAATCAGTCCATTCACCATTCGGTTGAAACTCATTCATGCAACAGGAGCCCAATCACAGCAAGAAATCTCTAACAGAATGGCGAAAAAGGCAAAGAATCAAGGTGTTGTAATGGCCCAGACCTCAGCCTGACTGAAATTTTATGGCAGAACCTTAAGAAAGTAAATCTCCAAAAGTTGATTCTGTTCATCTGGACGTAGCGTTTTGTGGGAGAAACGTTTCGTCACTCATCCAAGTGACTTCTTCAGTCTCAGCTGACTGCAGGTTCCCCAATCTTATAAACAGTACATTTTGCAGCACAGTAAATTAGCATACATTTGCATAATGCATACATTTGCATAATGTCATTATGCAAAGGTGATTATGCAAATGTATGCAAATCACTTGGATGAGTGACGAAACGTTTCTCCCACAAAACGCTACGTCCAGATGAACAGAATCAACTTTTGGGGATTTACTTTCCTGGATGATTGAGCATGCATCAAGACGTTAAGAAAGTGTTGCATAAATGAGTGCTCCCACACTGCAATGAACTGAAGCAACATTTTAAAGAAGAGCCAAAATGACACAATGACAAGAGCGAGTGATAAAGTCACACACAACACAATTACTTCAAGTTAGGTATTTGTCACGATTACGTATTTATTCTAGTGAACAATAATATTATAATTCACACTGCTTTCACATCTGTTCACATCTTTGTATCAAAGTAGTCCTTCTTATTCACCAAAACTTTCAACAAAATGAAATCAACAGGGCATTACTTTACATACATTTTATTGCATGATCACTCATATTCATTTAACTGTGGAAAGCCAAAACTGTGGAACCCTGCTTCAAGTTATTGTGGCTGAAAGTTATTAGTTATTTATAGCTAAAGAGGTGAACAAGTGATGTTTAACACCAAATACATGTTTAGCGGGTCTTTCAAAGATTCTTGAACAGAAATCTTCCCCAACAGTAAAGTAGAAGTACAGCATGCAGGGAAGAGAAAACCAGACCATCTCACAGAACACACAGTCCATTTCCTGAAAGTTTATTATTCTTTTATTGCTTTCTGGTAAATAATCTATTAACAGGTCTTCATTAATAAGTTAAATTCTGAGTTTGAATGTTCAAAAGCAGTGGGCAGAGATTATATGCTAGTAATTAAAAATGTGCTGTGAAGGTTGAGGATAAAGAAGGAAGAGGCGTACAACCCAAAGAACACCTTCCCCACACTGAAACACGATGGTGGGAGTGTTATGCTTGTGATCGTTTCGTTTGTCTGGAACTGAGAATCCCATCAAGGTGGAAGGAATCATGAAGAAGGATATCTGCAGATTTTGGGAAAAAAACAAAACAAACCTGTGGCAGTGAGCACCAAAGCTGAGATCCTCCCTTTGTCTCCAAACACCACAACCCAAAGCACACATCTCTCCTGGTGGAGAACTACCTCCAGACAAACAAAGTGACTCTTCCTGACTGGCCTACATAGAGCCCTGACCTGAATCAAAATTTTAAATCTGTGGGATGAACTAAAGACTAAGATCCATGCCAGAAAAACATAAAATGTGGAGGAGCTTAAAAGATTCGCAAAGGAAATATGTAGTTGTTGGAAACTACAGCAAATGAGTGCAGGCTGTTATCCAGCAGCAAGTATATGCAACTAGCTATTAGCATGGAGGCTAATAATTTTGAAGCTGTTAGTTTTTGTTTTTTGTGAAATCATTATGTTTCTGTATGCAAAGTAAAATAATGTGAGCATCTATAATAATCTCGGCTGTTTGGAACAGCTGTGTTAAAAATGTCTTGCCCTTTTAAAAAACACTTGGCACGTATTTAAAATAAAAAGACGTTTTTATGGGGGAGGGTAAGAATTCTGTCCTCAAGCTCTTCTTCTATTCTTCACGTTAATTTCTTCACTTTCCTCCCTGCAGAGATGAGGAAGGTATTGCTAGTGCTGAGAAGATACTTCGTGGCCTGGGGCTGGACCCGTCGGTTGAGGACTGCATAGCAACTCGGAGGGTGTGTCAGATTGTATCCACACGGGCCGCACACCTGTGCGCTTCCTCTCTAGCGTCGGTGCTGCGACAGATCCGGGATAACAAAGCTGCTGAGAAGTTGCGTGTCACTATTGGAGTGGATGGCTCTGTTTACAAGAATCATCCAGAGTAAGTGGATCACTTCTGTTATGTTGGTCTCGCCAACACATTCATGACTTTGATCTGTGTCAATGGCACCTTTTACTGTAGCTGTGGAGTGGCTGTGTTTGTCACTTCAAATCACATTTTTACTATTCATTCTGTGTGCCTGCATGTCCCTGAGACAAAGAATATAAGAGCATAAAGACAAGTCTCAGGAAGGTGATCTCATTGAACAGCCACATATTTGCTCTGTGTGATTAGAAATAAGTCAGACGAAGTGGAAAATAAATGTGATAAATGCCATGGTTCTCCTTGTCACCTTAGCCACATGTTTTTTCTGTGTCCTGGGCTACAAAGTTTCTGGACAGGGTATTTTGCTATTATGTCAACTGCTCTTGGGGTAACTCTTCATCCTTGTCCTCTGAATGCTGTATTTGGGATTCCTGTTCGCTCACTTACACTTGATTCCACACAAAAGGATATTATAGCCTTCACATCCCTATTAGCGAGACGTCTAATATTGTTGCATTGGAAGTCTGTTAAGTATCCTACTATTTCCCGGCGGCTTAAAGATGTCATGTTTTTTTTAAAACTTGAAAAAATTAAATATACGTTGAGAGGTTGCACAGTTGCACACTTATTTTGCTAGTCTAGAGGTATTGCCTGTTTAAATGTACCTCTGTTACTGTTATATTCCTCTAATATGTGTGTGTGGGGGGGGGGATGTCTTTGTTTTAGAATGCGTTGTTTTTTTTCATATATCTATATATAAGTTTATTTACTTAGGAAAATGAAGAAAGGTTCATTGTATTTCGGTAGCTGCAAGTACTGTTGTTTTCTTTTTTCAATAAAAATATTTTCCAAAAAAAAAAAAAGAAATAAGTCAGACAAACAGTTTAAAGACTGAATGCTGGAAGGATGTATACACGATAAAGGAGCATCATCAAGTTCACTTATAGCAGAGAAAAATCCATCTATAAGAAATTGTGCTCTTAAACTGAGTCCTTATCTTTCTGCCCCCCCCCCCCCCCCCTTTTTTTTTTTTTTTTGAAAGGAAAATTGCTGCAAGCTGAATTGCCTGTCACTTTCCTTTTCCAGGTTTCCTAGCTGGCTTGATTATGCGCTGCTTTTAGTGTAACTGAAAATTATAATCTATAACATATACAGCTTGTCATTGTGTGTGTGTGTGTGGGGGGGGGGGTTTAACTGACAGGGAGGGTGTGTTCAAGACGTTAATGGGCAAATTTTAAATGTAAAAGGTTTGCTGATCAAATATATCTAGTGGAAATGTCACCAAGATTACCTCCACGTTCATCTGTTAAAGTGCACAGTGTGTATGAAAAAATGATTCATTACAGTTTGGTGTGGGTGTGTGTGTGTGTTCCTTGGCAAAAATCATAAGCACGACTTTACCATATACTCAGGTATAAGAAGTGGCTACACAATGTTAATCTCTGAAGAAGGAAATGTCCATAGATGATGTCCAGATTATTGTCTGGTGTAGAGCAGCTTGAATGTAAAAAAAAGATCAAAACACAACAGAGCAAGTTGTTTGGGTATCATGTGTACAAGCGAAAAGGGAACAACAGAAGACAGAAACCATGGGGACTTAACCAAATGTGTGTCTTTTCTAGGTTTTCCAGGAGGCTCAACAAAATGGTTCGTCGACTTGTACCCGACTGCGATGTGCGTTTTTTGCAGTCACAGGATGGTAGTGGGAAGGGTGCAGCTATGGTGACTGCGGTGGCCTTCCGACTTGCCAACCAAAACGCTGAGCGGCAGTGCATCCTCGACACGCTGCGCTTGAGTCGCGAACAGCTGCTGGAGGTAAAGAGGCGATTCAGCGAGGAGATGACCCGAGGTCTGTCAAAGCAAACCCACAAGCAGGCCAGCATCAAGATGCTTCCCACTTATGTCCGATCCACTCCCGACGGATCAGGTAGGTTTAACCCCGCCTCCCCCAAGCTCTGGCTTGTTTTTGACACAAGGTTTCTTTTTTCTTTTCTTTTTTTAATATAATGAGTTAATGTCTTTTATACCTGGACAGAACATGGTGATTTCTTGGCTTTGGACCTCGGAGGCTCCAGCTTTCGAGTGCTTCTGGTGCGAGTGAGAAGTGGAACAAAACGCAGTGTGGATATGCAACAGAAGATCTACAGTATCCCACAGGAAATCATGCAAGGCACAGGGGAAGAGGTAGTGCTTCGACTGAAACTGACTGACAGTGATTAAGAGCTAAATTAAGGCCAAATGTTGGTTAGAACTTGCCATGTCAAAGCACAGTACTGTGGATGTTTGCAAAAGTGATGCTTTGTACTTATTTGTACTTATACCTTATAATATTCCTTTTAATTTTGTTGTTTTGTTTTGTTTTTTTCTAGCTGTTCAACCATATTGTGGACTGCATAGCTGACTTTTTGGAATACATGGGCATGAAAGGAGCATCTTTACCTTTGGGTTTTACGTTCTCCTTCCCCTGCGATCAAACCAAACTTGATGAGGTAATTTTTTGTGTTCATGTAAAATGAGCTATAAACTATATGAGTCACTGGTTACATCTTTCTCTTGGTGCCTTTCACCAAAGACGTTTATACTTTTTACCCACCCTTGGTCTACGTCAGTATGAGTTTAGACTGAAGTAAACTTCATGATTCAGTAGTTTGTAACTTGATGTAATCATTTTCTGAATCACTTGTATCAATTTCCACATCATCATTGTTTTGCCCACCCCTCTTTACAGCATTGCTTCAGTTCATTGAGCTTTGCAGGTAGTTGCTTCATTTGTAGTTCTCGTGAGGTCCCACTGCAGCATCTGGGCTTTGACTGGGCCATTGCAACACCTTAATTATTTTCTTTTACAGCCATTCAGTTGTAGATTTGCTGGTTGTCTTAAAACCAGCGTTTTGTTGCATGACTCAGTTTTGTCAAGTTTTAGCTGTCAGACAGATGGCCTTACATTTAATTCAGTTTTTTTTTAATTACTCTGTCATAAAACTTTGATAATTTAGGCTTGATGAGACTGAGATGTAGTCCTTTTTGTAGATAGGACGCCCAAATGCCCCAGATCAGCAAAGTGCCCAAACTTCTGCTCACACTTGCTGATGGATCAGGTTGCTACTTGCACTGTACTCTGGTTTGGCTTAGTTGGTTTTGTTTTTGTTAAATAAATAATGATGCGGTGCAGGATGTCATGTTTTGTGGTTGCTCGGAGGTTGTATTTATCTAATTGCCAGACCTGCTACAGATCAGGTTACTTCATTTATATCTTCTTATACTTAAAACTTTCTTCTTCACGCTGTATGTGAGCACAGGAGTGTGTCAGGTAGAGAAACTGGTCTAAACTATACTCTGTTTTCTAAACTTGCTGGGACACTCTGGTGGGGAGTACACAAGCTACAGGCCCCCTTGAACATTCCCACATTTTGTCACATTACAGCCACAAACATGATTCAATTTTAGTGGAATTCCACGTGAAAGACCAACACAAAGTGGTGTACACGTGAGAAGTGGAACGAAAATCATACATGATTCCAAACATTTTTTACAAATAAATAACTGCAAAGTGGGGTGTGCGTAATTATTCAGCCCCCTTTGGTCTGAGTGCAGTCAGTTGCCCATAGACATTGCCTGATGAGTGCACCTGTGTGTAATCTACTGTCAGTACAAATACAGCTGCTCTGTGACGGCCTCAGAGGTTGTCTAAGAGAATATTGGGAGCAACAACACCATGAAGTCCAAAGAACACACCAGACAGGTCAGGGATAAAGTTATTGGGAAATTTAAAGCAGGCTTAGGCTACAAAAAGATTTCCCAAGCCTTGAACATCCCACGGAGCACTGTTCAAGCGATCATTCAGACATGTAAGGAGTATGGCACAACTGTAAACCCACCAAGACAAGGCCGTCCACCTAAACTCACAGGCCGAACAAGGAGAGCGCTGATCAGAAATGCAGCCAAGAGGCCCATGGTGACTCTGGACGAGCTGCAGAGATCTACAGCTCAGGTGGGGGAATCTGTCCATAGGACAACTATTAGTCGTGCACTGCACAAAGTTGGCCTTTATGGAAGAGTGGCAAGAAGAAAGCCATTGTTAAAAGAAAACCATAAGAAGTCCCGTTTGCAGTTTGCCACAAGCCATGTGGGGGACACAGCAAACATGTGGAAGAAGGTGCTCTGGTCAGATGAGACCAAAATGGAACTTTTTGGCAAAACGCTATGTGTGGCGGGAAACTAACACTGCACATCACTCTGAACACACCATCCCCACTGTCAAATATGGTGGTGGCAGCATCATGCTCTGGGGGGGCTTCTCTTCATCAGGGACAGGGAAGCTGGTCAGAGTTGATGGAGAGATGGATGGAGCCAAATACAGGGCAATCTTGGAAGAAAACCTCTTGGAGTCTGCAAAAGACTTGAGACTGGGGCGGAGGTTCACCTTCCAGCAGGACGACGACCCTGAACATAAAGCCAGGGCAACAATGGAACGGTTTAAAACAAAACATATCCATGTGTTAGAATGGCCCAGTCAAAGTCCAGATCTAAATCCAATAGAGAATCTGTGGCAAGATCTGAAAACTGCTGTTCACAAACGCTGTCCATCTAATCTGACTGAGCTGGAGCTGTTTTGCAAAGAAGAATGGGCAAAGATTTCAGTCTCTAGATGTGCAACGCTGGTAGAGACAGACCCTAAAAGACTGGCAGCTGTAACTGCAGCAAAAAGTGGTTCTACAAAGTATTGACTCAGGGGGCTGAATAATTACGCACACCCCACTCTTCAGTTATATATTTGTAAAAAATGTTTGGAATCATGTAGGATTTTCATTCCACTTCTCACGTGTGCACCACTTTGTGTTGGTCTTTCACGTGGAATTCAATAAAATTGATTCATGTTTGTGGCTGTAATGTGACAAAATGTGGGAAAGTTCAAGGGGGCCAAATACTTTTGCAAGCCGCTGTATCTTGGATATAGCAATCATAGCCTTTTGCATTGTCAGTAAAAAAAACAACAACAACAAATACTAGCAATCAAATGTTCCCAGCAGCTTGGAATTCGAACAATCAGTGAACTCTAGGGAGTGTTGTTTGGATGATGATGAAAATAAGAAGCCTTGCAGAATAAATTTGAACTCTGAATCATCGCCCCAAACAATATACCTGGAATAGGGGGTCATGCAGACAGAGTTGCATAAAGAAAGATATTTTGGTGATCTGTGAATGTGATTGTATAAGTTGGCTCGGTTGTTGAACTTGAAAACAAGGAGCGACAATTGATGACAACAACCTGCCACATGTGTTAAGCCAGTTCCCAAACTTTTTTTGCCAGGCCCCCCTTTGTTTTACAAGAAAAATGTTTGTGCACGCACAAACTCATCCTCCAACCACACACACCCATATTTTGCTCCATTGCGGTTTATTTCACACCTCAAACATTTAGTGAACAATTAAGCAAATACAAGTAATCAGCAATAAATTACAGGTAGTAAGAAAATAATCTACTAACTCTTTTATGCTACATCCACACCTACATGGTGTGGGATTATAATATTACTTTATGCCATGTTATTTTTGAAAACGCAGTTGTTTCGTCCACACGTAAACGGCGTTTGGAATCACTGAAAACTGAGATTTTTTGCGTTTACGTGTGGACGAGGAATACAGAGTTCGTCACGCAAGGTCAAAGGTTTATTCACGAGCCTTTATTCACGTCACGCTGTGCGCCACGTTATTGTTTACATTAGATGAATTGCAGAATGGCAGATAGTCAGATTAACAGTATTTTGTCTCTATCTGCTGTTTATTTACACGCTTACATATACACACGCAGTTACTGTCCCTCTATTTACAAAGGCAGAGGCCTCACGGTGTAATTATTTTACATGTAGTTGTTTTTTTCCTGTGTAATAATATTCAACATTGCTATCAGTACATTTTTCAAAAAATGCCTCTCTGTGCAAAATGGGTTTAAAAACAAACAACTGTGGGATCCTGTTTGTCCGTGATTTAGACAGGGGGAACAAATCGTGGCCTGATGAGCCTGATATTATTTGTATCCCACTGTAACTTTACTGTATAAAGAGCAAACATCTCCAAATGGAGACAATGGAGGTTTGTCTTCCTTGGCTGCTTCTTGTTTTTGTTTGTGTTTTGTTTTTCTAATTGAGAGCTGAGTTGTTGTTTTTTTTCTTTCTGTGTGTGCTTCAATTTTCAGCTCTAATGACACCCTGACTACAAAAAAATGTTTCTTTTCTTTGCATGCAAAGAGTAACGTGAACCAAAGTCAAATGTTTGTGTGCACAAACGTGGCTAAATACAAAGGATTCTGATTGTGACTCTGTAATTTGTCTAGGGCATACTCCTGAAGTGGACGAAGGGGTTTAAAGCCAGCGGCTGTGAGGGGAAAGATGTTGTCGCGTTGCTTAAAGAAGCTGTGCGCAGCAGAGGGGTCAGTACATCAATCACAGTCTTAAATACAATTTTAAAGTCACTTCACTTTTTTTCATCTGCCAAAGCACAGCACAAGTTGCCTCAAGATGTTTTATATGTAAAGTATGTAAATATATGTAAAGTAAAGACCCAACAATATTACAGAATTGTGGCCTTGAATATTAACCCTTGATTCATGTAATAAAAAGAGCCAAAGTGGCTCACTTATAGACTGCACCATGTTGTTATACAGTCAAATGTAAGACCCAGGAGAGCAGCACTCTAAGAGATCCACCTACACTTGTCAGTGAATGTCTGATTTAATTTTCTCTCCAATGCTTTAAGTCACGACTTTCATTTCTGATTGAATAACAAGTACATCAGTTTAATTGCATGAGGTGTAAAAAATAGATTAAAATAGTCTTGTGGGATTCTTTGAATTTATGTTTGAGTTATTTTGTATATGTACACACACAGAGAGATATATACATATGTGTCTATATGTATATATTTACGTTTGTGTGTGTGTGTTTGTTTGTGGCTGAAATGTAAGATAAAGTAATGTAAGTAGCGCTTGTTATAAAAGTACAGAATCTTATTATATAATCTGACAATTTACCAAACTATGATTTATATCTTCTGTTTTCCGGTGCTCACAGTGTTACATGATGCACTAAAGCAATATGAGGATTCTCAGACCCGCAACCATTAGAACTGCAGATGAGTGAAGAGTGTAGATAAGCGAATAATGTCTTTCTAGTGCTGTGGATAATATTAATATTTATGCTTATGCTCAGTTCCAGTTCATAGATATGAATAAGTTTGTTTACTTTGCTTCCAGGAATTTGATTTGAACTTTGTGGCAGTAGTTAATGACACAGTGGGAACCATGATGACTTGCGGCTACGAGGACCCCAAATGTGAGGTGGGACTCATCGTCGGTAAGTTTGGCCACCTCCTTCCTTCTTTGAAGTCTTTTTTAAGCATCAAAGTTTAGTTATTTTTTGCAAACATTGTCTGGTATATTTCTATTTATTCATCATTTTTGTAGTCAAGCTGTTCTATGAAAGTCCTCGTATTTTGTCTGATTAATTTCAGGCACAGGGACCAATGCCTGCTACATGGAGGAAATGCATAACATCGAACTGGTGGAGGGCGATAATGGCCGCATGTGTGTCAATGTCGAGTGGGGAGCATTTGGTGAAAATGGGGAACTAGAGGAGTTTTGCACAGAGTTCGATCACCTCGTCGATGCCTGCTCTAACTACCCTGGGAAACAGAGGTACTGGATTGGTAATAAATGAAAAATCCACAGCGTGGATTCTCAGAGCCAAGATTCACAACAAACAGCATCACATGTAGTTACCATTATGAACACATAAGGGGAAAACAAGACAAGGACTGACTGAGAGAAAGACACACTCAATAAACACAGAAGAGTCAGAGAATCTATCATGAAATAATAATGCTGCCAATTAAAAGACACATGGAGAGTGCACTACACTGCAAGTCACCACTGTGACAGTTGTTGAACAGATAACCTCATAGTGTCACACATCAAGAGCTCTCTGTGGCAGTAAGCAATTCCAGCGGTCAGTTCTGACATTTCCCATAATGACAAAGTTTCAGTGTCGAAAACTGGAATCACAGATTTATTTATTTATTTTATAAATTACTGACATTATTCTTTTAGATATATCAGGCTCTAGAAGTGCTCAGTATAAACTAGACCTTTAAGATATTTATGGTCACAAGTCAGATAATCTTACCATTGTCAAATACTCAAACAAACAAAAACTATGAAGGAATAATCAGAAACATTTGTTACAAAAGGAGTTTGTTACAAACAAGTTTGTCTTATTCAGCATTTTTAGACTACAGACAAACATGTTGAGAATAAATTTAACCCTGTTGTGCTTTAAACTCAATTTGCACTATTTTATTTCTTAAAATTTCACGTTTCTTTCCCTCTGTAATGTGACACTGCAACACTCTGTCCTGATACCCAGATATGAGTTTCTCTGCATCGACGTCAGTATTTCTTTTCTTTAATGGCTAAGATAAGGTTTATGGTTAAGTGCTATGCTAACCATTGGTTATGGTTGATGTTGGTGATTTTTTTATGAATTTTTTATGAATCTTTAATTCTCACAAAGCTTATTTTCTGTATAGTCCAAATGTTTACCAACAAACTGGCAGTGGCTTTTTGTCTAGTGAGCCAGAGTGATGCTTAATTTCAGGTTGGCCTACAAAAAAGCATTGCTGCTGCAGCATTCTGCACTTCATAACAAACAGGCCATTATTCACCAAATTCTTAAACTTCACATCAGGGCCTTTTGAAAGTGCACATCATTTAAAATCCAACAAGTCAAAAGCAAGAGTTAATCTGAATAACAAATGTATATTCTTTAAACAACTATGTTGGTGACTGTTATTATATTTGTAGGCTTAGAACTCAGCGCCCTGTACTATGACCTTCAGTGCACCCAAATTACCTTCCTGTTATCTGGATTCACTTATCCTAGCATCAGTGATCAGGATAAGTGATTGCATACAGCAGGTTATCAACTCGCTAAGTTAACCCAGGGGGTTAGCCTGTGTGTTCACATTAAAGTGGTGGTGCTGGCAGCATCTTACCAATCCAAAAGGGGCATTTCACCAATCATATAACTCTTCTTTTCCCCCACAGAATGATCCCTATGAGTGTCACCTATTTCAATAATAAAATGTAAAATATTTCTATGTGATCAAATATATCTAAGAACATTAAAAGAACTGAAAAATGCAGTTCGATGCTGTAGAAAGACTCTACTGAAGAATGTAGCCTGTCCTGCTCTCCCTGCAGATGTGAGGGGGCCGTGGATTATAAGTCTAAATGCTGAGAATTAAGTCTGATCACATTTGTCTCTTGGCTCTTTGCACACAGTCGATCACTCAGTACCTTTGGCTGAATGATAGAGACTCAGCATAGCTGCCAGCTATTTTATTCACCCAAGAGCTGTTTATACAGCTGTCTGGATAAGATAAGTGTTTTATCTTTTTTTAAAAGCACAGTTCTTGTATGATTGTTTATCAAACTACTGGATGGACTACAAAACAGCAGAATTGTGTCTGCAGGAACATCTGTTACAGAGACACTCTTAAACTAAAACGATGCAGAGTGATTTCCACTTGGGGTTCAGGTTTCATGTTGTTTTTATAAATAGAATTAGATTAAGGAAAAATGCGGGCAGCACGGTGGTTAGCACCGTTGCTGCACAGCAAGAAGGTCCTGAGTTCAATTCCACCATCAGGCCGGGGTCTTTCTGTGTGGAGTTTGCATGTTCTCCCCGTGTTTGCGTGGGTTCTCTCCGGGTACTCCGGCTTCCTCCCACAGTCCAAAAACATGCAGTTAGTGGGGATAGGTTAATTGGTCAATCTAAATTGCCCATAGGTGTGAATCCGTGAGTGAATGTGAGTGCGAATGGTTGTCTGTGTCTCTATTATGTGTTAGCCCTGCTACAGACTGGTGACCTGTCCAGGGTGTACCCCGCCTCTCGCCCTATGACAGCTGGGATAGGCTCCAGCACCCCCCGCGACCCTGAAAAGGATAAGCGGAAGCGAATGGATGGATGGATGGAAATTCATCAGCTTCATCAGATCAAATATTAAAAACATCAAACAGAAGAAGAGCTAAAGTAATCTGGGGTCATTTGATGAGCATCTCTGTAAATGTGCAATCTTTGGATAGTTTAACTTGGTGCTTAAATACGGTCTGTTAGCAACATGTTTTTAACAGTTTCTAATTACCAAAACAAAAACAGCAGACTCCATCAAGAACATACTAACAATAACAAAAAACAATACCAATGAACTGAATACACAGAGCATACAAAACAACACAAAACTGCAAAAGTATTTTTGTTTTCTATGTTGTGCATGTGCTACACATGCAAACTCATCAGCATGCAACTATTTAAGCAATATAACATTATATATTATTTAATTAATATAGATATAAGATGATTGGTGGGCATTTTACCAGAGTAACTAGTCACACATACACACTTGCGTGTATCTTAAAATGGGAAAAACTGAAAAGCAAAGTTTTCCTTTTGCTTTTCAGTTTCAGTACTATCTGTGAAATGAGTTTGTGTGATTATGATCACTTTACTGCAGTTATTTGGAGATCTGAGCAGTCATGGTGTTGATTGATTGTTTCTTTATTTCAACAATAAAGCAAAAGCTGCACTTTAGTTTAGCTTGTAGTGGAATTAGAATATATACAGGCAGGTTCAAAAAGCCCAGAGCAAGTGAGTCTGAATATGTTTGAAAATGAGTCTTGACTGTATTTGAGTGTTCCAGAAAAAGCCCAGACCTCTGTGGAGAGTTGTCGATCCAATCTGATTGACTTTGAGAGCATCTGCCTGTGAGAATGAGATAAAGGGTTCAATGCTGTCCCAGAACCATCCAATTTCAGCCTTTTTCCTGAAATCTATATATTCTGTATTCAAGTCCACAGGAGCTCAGGCCGGCCACCACATCACATTTTTCTCTTGTTTATTCTGTTTATCTGAACACATCCAGACAAAGCATTTAATTTGTTGGCTTAAAGCACTTTGTGGTCTTTGTTCTGAGAAAAACAAAATACCAAGCCACCGAAGAGGACGGTCACACCTTTGACCGGGAGATGAAATGAAATGAAAGACACATTCTTGTTTTAAAGACAAGTCGGGCAACATCATTGGTTTCCTCTTGACTTATTCATGAGAGAACATTAAGCTGTAGCTGTGAGTAAGACAGCAGAGCTATACCTATACAGGCATACTATACATTGATTATTTCAAAAGAAGAAGTGCTTTATTAAGTTATTTCTTCTTTTAAAGAAGACTTTTGGAATATCTGTAAAAAGCAGTCTCAGTGTCACGTCAGGGAGTTCATGCAGTGTGTGTCTTGTACATGCCGAGCATATAACATTAGACAGAATTCATTTCAGTCCCTGTTACACATTCTGGTAACTATTCCATTAAAATCTGCTTTAGTAATGACATTAGTTTTTGTTAATGGAACAAATAACTTATCTGACTTCTCATAATTAACGTTTCTGTCTCCTCTTTCTCAAAATAAATTGCTGCTTGCTCACTAAATTGCTTTTTAGTAACATTTGGGACTGAAATTGTAAATGGTGAGAATGTAAATACTGTGGCTACTGTGTTGTCTGTGTGCATGGATCTGGAAAGTTTGAAGTTTGTGTGTTTTCTCGAAGGTATGAAAAGATGATCAGTGGGATGTACCTGGGGGAGATTGTGCGGAACGTGTTACTGGATTTTACCGCTAAGGGCCTGCTGTTCAGGGGCAAAGTGTCAGAGCGACTGAAGACGCGAGGCATCTTTGAGACAAAGTTCCTGTCGCAGATCGAAAGGTGAGTATTACAAACTGCTCTTGTCTCAACATGTCTGTCGAGCTCACACCATCTTGGTCACATGATTGGCATTTGTTGTACTAAAGCCTGAAGTGTATAATGATTATGTATAAAATAATGAGCAGCAGGTCAATACTTTTTGTATCACTGACTCGTTTTTGTTCTTTGAAACCAACACAGACTATTTAGATGTGATAACATAATATCACAGTGTCTGAATATGTTGCCATCCTTTATACTTTCCAGTTATCCTTTTATATTTTTATATTTATTTAAGTATGTTAGTGAAATATAATACAAAGTTAACAGAGCAGTCCAAAACAAGAAGCTCGACTTTACACCACAGTCTGTTCTGCTGCGATGCTTCTCCAGTACATGTGCTGCTCAGACTATTGTGAAGCCACTTGTTATCCCAGGGTGTTAAATGCTGATATTGTGTAAGATCCTGCTGGTATCATAGAGATGCACTGCCAGTGTCCTGGTCAAGCCCAGTGCAGAGGGTAAGACAGAAAAGAAACAGAGCAAAAACAGTTAAGCTGATTTAAATATTTAAGGTTTAAATATTCCTGAATACGGCAGCTGTGGCTCAGGATCAGGAAGTATCAGGCTTAGGACGGAGAGCCTGAACGTTGGGGGTTCAATCCCTAGTCGCTCCAGAGCCGGGAGTTGCTCCCAGTGCATTCATCAGAGTTTGGATGTTCTACTAAAGTGAATGAAACATGTTGGATAAAGCTGAGTGCTCAAGTATCACTCAAAAAACTCTACTTGAGTAGTAGAGCAGAAAAGTGCTGCCTAAGAACTAGGGCTGGGCCATATCATACCGTTCACGGTAATGCTGGTATAATGTTGGGCAACAATAAGAAAATGAAATATTGCGATAGAATATGGGTAAAACGCGCATGCGCAGTGCCTTTGTTTTCATACGCACATGGCGGAAAAAGCATGGCAGAGAATGAGAAGGGCGAAAGTGGATCGTTAAATGAAACGGATGAACCAGAATTGGTTTGTGAAAATGCTGCAACTTCAGTGGTGTGGAACTGGTTTAGCTTTCGTCCCTCAGACACACAACAAAGCACTATTTTTGGTAGCGCATGCTAGCAGGCCGTCGTTATTACCGTGTTGTTTGGAAAATACGGCACACTTAAAATCAATCCTTTGATTTTTCTGAAAGTCGACAGAGCCCCTTATAATCCCGTGTGCCTTATGTATGAGTTCTGGTTGTGTTTACTGACCTCGAAACGATTTTATGTACACGGCGCTCGAAAATCTGTCAAATGTTTTAGTACGACTTTGCTAAGCTACGAACCCGCACCGCTTGATGGATTGTTGGAGCATTACGGCTATCGTAGGCAGGAGCCTCGCGGAGTGATACGTACTGTGCTTCAACATAATATTACCGTATTGTGTGTGTATAACCTCTTTTTAAGTTTTGTGGATATTATACATGGTTATGATGAGGATATGTCGGCCAGTTTCAGCTGGAAATGCCTTTTGGTTAAACTGTCAGCGAGGAATTTGCATTTGCACTGTTACATTTTTATATAACTTTAATGCACATAAAAAACAGCTGCTTGTTTAAGTGAAAATACATTGATGATATATTGTCAGTTATATCGTTATCGCAAATTTTCAAATGTATATCGTGATAAATATTTTTGGTCATATCGCCCTGCCCTACTAAGAACCAGTCCATCTACTGTATGCATCATTAACACTGCATGCTAAGAAGTTCAGCTCATCCAGCGTGAACAAATAATACCAAGGTGTCGTTTGCATGTGATAAGGAGGACGTGACAGACCAATGACAAGCAGACCTTTGGCCGTATTTGAAACTCTGGGAATGAGAGTAGGCTTTGCAACCTGTGTGATGATGGCAGGATTTCTAAATGTTCTGTATGCTAGTAGCATCAGTTAAGGGCCTGAGGGCTCTGTCTTATCAAAAGCTTAGTTTAGCATTCTAATTGAATCCTCCTGGATTTACCTCCCCTGCTACAGTGCACATGAAAGAGCCAAGATGTGTTATTACAGATTAATCTAAAGAAACATCAATCGCGTTGGGTGATTTTAAAGAGATTGATAGAAGCAGATCAATGCAAAAGTACAAAGAAATAGGTGAGATCAGAGATGTTTCAGAGAAAGGCTGTTACTTTGTGTTCATAAATTGTGCTCTTTACTTTCAGCACATTTGATGTGGAATTACAATATTTTAAATGGGTAAAATGAAATTTATTCTAATGATTCTACACAAAGTCATTTAGAATGAGAACATTAAAATATGTTGATACTTATCAATTAAAGTTCACAAACTGAAATAATTATGAAGTGATTAAGATCCTTTTGGCTGCACGTCGCAACGGACTGAGAAGGAAGAAGGTCTTTGGTCAGAAAGGGCTCCATCTGTCACTTTCCCATAGCTGCAGATGTCCTCTGCAGAGGAGTGAGAGCTCGCAGCGGCTCATCATCCATAAGGCTTTTTATGAAGCGAGATAGAAAACATCATGTGGCAACTCTCATTTAGAGGAAAGGATGTGGAAATAGAAAAATAGATGAAACAAAAAAAATAGTGCTCCTGTGTAGGTCACAATGCTGCAGGTCCATGTTTGCTGCATCCTCCAACATGTGGAGTCTGAAATCTTTCTAAAATCCAACCATGAATCTCTCTGAGTCTTTATAGGGTTTAAATTTGCACGTGTAAGACTTTGTCTGCTATAAAGTTCTGCGTTTCTTTCTGATTATAAATGCTCTGTATGATTGTGTGTCTAATAAGTGGACTCTCTTTGCGCGTGCATAACACTTTCTTCTCTCCGACCCCGCAGCGACCGCCTCGCCATGCGTCAGGTTCGCTCCATCCTGCAGCACCTGGGCCTCACCGGCTCCACGTGCGACGACAGCGTGCTGGTGAAGGAGGTGTGCAGCGTGGTCGCCCGCCGTGCCGCTCAGCTCTCTGGCGCCGGTTTAGCCGCTGTTGTCGACAAGATACGGCAGAATCGCAACTTGAATCAACTCTCCATCACCGTGGGAGTGGATGGCACGCTTTATAAAACGCATCCTCAGTAAGAAGCAGTTATCTCCTAAAACAGCATTTAATCCACAGTTCATAAGAATCAGACAAGCCTGCACTATTAAGCCCTGAGTGGTTGGGATACAGAGCTGCACTGCACACTTTCATATTCACAAATTTATTATATTTTTTTCTTGTAATTTCTGTGACCTTGTTCAAGTGTTCCATAAGCTCCCTGCTCTGGGAGCTGGCCTTCATTCATCAGCTGAAAAAGGGCAATAATAATAAATGAACCACTTGCATTACCAGCACAAAAGTTTGCGTAGGTGTTTGCCCAAATCTTTTAATAAGGCTCATTTTTCACCCCAAAATGAGCCTTTTTCTGTCTGCAGTGCTATTTATCCATGTTATATTATATTTATATATATATTTATCCAAAAGCTTTTTGCATTTTTGAATTCAGTCAAACTTAAAGGTATTTGTGCTTTGAAAAATCTATTTGAATAACTCAGCAGCAGTGTCTTGTGAGCAGCTTTTTTCCTTCCACTCTCTGCCAAACAAAAGAAGCGTGAGGCCAGCTAACATTAGCTCAGCCGAGGGTGGACGTTCATTTACATTCTGTGACACTGTCTCAGGCACTCACCTCACTCTCACCACAAGTACATGAACGCTTTCTTCTGCACAGTCATACGATGTTGCAGTTCAGCGAAAGAAGGAAACTATGTGAATTGTAGATTTTTGAATTAACTATTCATGATTTGTACAAAGAGCTGCAGAAATGTATCTTTTTAGTCCTTTGACTTGAAAGAAAAGACCATCTGGGTGTATTAAATTTAAGACAACGTAGTCATCAGCTGCAAAAATACTCTTATTTGCATAGTAGAGGAAGAGTTTCTTGCAGCTTTTTGACACTTATTTCTCCTCTCTCTCTCTCTTTCCTTTGCTTATTAAGTTTCTCTGCCATTATGCAAGAAACACTGCGGGATTTGGCGCCACAGTGTGAGGTGACGTTCCTGAAGTCAGAGGATGGAAGTGGAAAGGGAGCAGCACTGATCACCGCAGTGGCCTGCAGGGTCAAAAATGAAGGACAGCAGTAAATCCCAAAGGCTGCTGTGATGTCATGAATAGTTATATATATTTTTTAGTGTTTTTTTTCCACCCCCAGTGTAAAGGTGTGTAAGAATGTGTTTTAAGATTTGTGTTTGTAATCTTTGTAGCTGACATTGAGAAGGGGGTCTTTAAATGAAGTTCAGACAGCGCGTTACAAGAATTGCACCTCCTGTGAAATGTGACTGTTACAAGCTGATGGGCTTGTTTTGTATACACTCCATCTTTGTCTTTAATATTGAATATCCCAGGCTGCCTTCCAGCTCGCTGTGTATACGTTTATACACTGATTGGGAAAAAAAATGTTGGAAAAACTTGTTTATGCAGCACGTGTCACAAAGTGCCTCCGTCACAAAAACATTTCCATGGTCTTTATTTGGAAAATTGCTGAACACGTGGGAGATTAAACTGTAACTCCTGTGTTATGAAACCAAAAATGAAATGCCGGTTGTTGTACTGAATTTACCAATATTTAAACACAGCGTTTATATAAGTGAACTGTTCTGTTATGCTGGACATGCCGAAAACCAAATCTTATTGATTCTGTATTTTTATTCATACTGTGCTTGTATTTGCTAGCAGAGGGCTAATGATTACCATTAGTTTATTCTGATGCTGTAGGAAAAGTACCAACATTAAATATTATCACTGCACCCATCCCCAGGGACTCTTACCAAACAATAGAGGTCAGAATATAAAGGAGAAAAGACAAAAAGTTGAAATCCAGCACTGGTGAGAAAATGTTTTTAATTTATTTTTATTTGTATTAACTTTATTTGCATGTTTAAATATTTCATTTTGCTACCAAAAAGGTTAAAAAGTCATGTTTCTGAAAATGCCTGTCAAGCCAAAAAAGACTTCTCTTTCTTTTAAAAACAATCAGAATTCCCAACATTCAGCAGCAACATCACTAAAATCAGGCTTTAGTGAATTTTTAGAACCACAGCACTTTGCTTTTTCATTCATAATCTGTCTGCTAAGAGCCACATCAGATTGTCTGGCAGATCATAATTCATCCTGCGGTTTTACTTCCATTAAAGACTGTCACAATACAATTGATGTATCTGTTTGCTCTTTCTTTTATTCAGTCGCAGTGAGGGTGCAGGTGAATCACAGCATGACTCATGCAGGCTTCATAGTTTTAAGCTTAGACACGTGCGCATGTAATGTGCCTGTGGATGAGTTCAGGAAACAATCAGTACACATTTACACTCGTTTCTTCCTCCATTGTCCTTTATTACATTATTCTTGTTACGCGGCCTCTATGTTGCGCCGTCCTTTTCAAACTCAAAGGTCAACAATAGGATATACATATACACAGTTTAATGTTCCTGAAAGAGGAGATCACAAGATCCCTCTAACCTTAAGGAATGTGTCCATCACCAAATACATTTGTTTATATCCAGGGAGATGTGAGCAGGCTTCATCTGATAACCTCAGAGGTGAGTATGTTCCTTCAGCCCACAGCAGATGTGCATTTGCAAAATATGCAGTCTAATTAGTGTTACTGCATTCAGTTTAACCTAACACCTTAATCACTATAAGCAGACTTTTATAATGAGCCTTCGGTCCTTGGCACATGCTGCGGTTGGACAGCTAATGAACTGGACATCACATATGTCAGTCATACGCTTGTATAAATGTTGGCTATATACAGTCTGCTGTTATTAATATAACAGGTTCACCTAATGCTGCAGTCCTGTGTCTGTATTTAAAAACAAAAGGATCTCAAAATGCTTTTAAAATGGTCTCTTAAATGTGTTTTTGATCAAAAACAAAGTATATGGCTTTTCTGGGAGATACGCTTCGCTGTGACATCATAAAGATGTAAGCTTAGCACTGAGTGTTCAGAACAGTTTGAAGCCTGAGCTTTAAGTTCACATGGATTACTTTTAAATAATTGGGTCAGCATATGTAAAACTTTGGCCACTTTAATATGAGCATCTATGCCTGTAGCAATGAATGTATGATAAAAATAAGGACAGGAATAATAGGCCTGTCAGGTCACTGCCATTACAATCTTCATCTCTCTGGTCAGTTTGTGCTGTTAGTTGAAGAACTGCTGCAGAATGTCAGGCTTCAGTTCATTCATTAGTTTGTGCTTGGTAGCAGTGGTGGTCCTAGCCTGTTTGGCGCCCCGGGCTAACACTCCCCCCCCCCCCCCCCCCCCCCCCCCCCCCCACACACACACACACATAAAACATATTAAGGATTATACATTAACATAAAACTGTTGTCGGAATGATACTGAATTTTGCCAGAGAAACACACACATATGAAGAGAGAGAGAGTATGCATAGAATGCAAACAGCTACCAAACAGCCATCATAATTCGTCGTACAATGAGAACAAGAAGAATCAACAATTGACACTGACTAATTAATATTAAAATCTGTAACATAATGTATTGTTTGGAGTTTAGTCTGTTACTGTTACTATTTTTACCATTTCTTCTTGGAGCAACTGTAACCCACATAATTTCCTTAGGGATTAGTAAAGTATTCTGATTCTGATTGTTTCAGGATGACCTGCCATTATCCAATGACACATCTGCTTACTTGTATCTTTTCTCTTTTTTCTAAACTGAAGACATGATGCTTTTGAACTTTTCTTGTCCATCTTGGTTTTAATTTTGCACTCCAGTATGAACACAAACCCCCCAACTCGAGGATCACCACAACATAACCTAATAGACCTACACCTTGGTTCACAGATTCACTTTGTTGAGGGTTTATTTCTGAGATTTCACACAACCCAGGATTCAAATCATGAATACATAATGGGCTTGGATTTACAACATTATGAATGAAATGTGCTCTATTTGGAAGCAGCAGCCCCCCCCCCCCCCCTCCCCTTTCCACGGCTTGTGTGTGAGACTTTAAATCATCAAACTGTAAATTATACATTTTAAATTGTTATTGATCCCTTTACCCCGAGTCCTAAAGTGTATATTTATTTTCTTACTCTTCTTATATTTATTGTTTGTTTACTTGCACTGTTGTAACTGGAGCCTCGTCGTCTCTCTATATACTGGACTGTATGTAGCGGAGATGACAATAAAGTTTTACTTTGACTTCAGCAGCGAGCAGGCGCACCGAGGGCTCTCGTGCACACTTTTCGTGTATAGAATTTCGAAAAAACATCGGTGCAAATTATAAGTCTGTATTATAATGTCTGGTGTTTTCGTGTTTGTTAGTTTGTTTTTATTTTGTTTTATTTTGCGAGTTGGTTATTAGATGCTGCTCCAGCCAGCCAGAGAATCCCCCGCCGCCCCGCCCTCTCCTCCCTGTGCCGCAAGCAGCAGACGCACCTCGCAAACGGAGGGCGCCCTTACTCCCATGGGCGATAGAAAACCGATCGGTGCCTGTACCATTCCCAATATGCGCTGGCTGATGTCGAGACAGCATGAGGGCGTGCAATTTTTTATTTTTTATTTTTGCCGATGCCCGTGACGCCGCCCCCCACCACGATGCCGCCCCGGGCAACCGCCCGTGTCGCCCGTATCAAAAACTGCTACTGCTTGGTAGGCTGGTATAGTCCTGCTGCGATTGCAGCAACACGCCATGATGAATATTTCACAATATGTGCACACTACATGCACACAGAGAAAGACTTACCATCTTAATGTACAGTAGTTCAGGTGCATTCATGGAGGACTGCAGTCCCTATATGAAATGAAACATGCAATAATTTATACTCTGCAGTACCCCTCACATGAAGATGTACGATTTAAAACTGAGATCCTGTTTTATCACAGTAATCATGAAATCAATGAAAGAATGTTTTATATAATTCTGGGAACCTTTTTATTAAAGTGTTTATTTCCTAATCAAGTAGATGCAACAGTTACATTAATTGCATCAATTTCCTTAATCAAGCAATATTTATTCATGTAACACTTTTCATACGAGTCAACGAGTGCTTCACAGAGTGACGGGCAGATTTGGTGCTTTACAGCAGATAAAATCAAATCTTTTACATCTAATGCTTACAAACATCATCATCTTTATTCATTATTATTATTAGTGATTTAACAAGCACAAAACTCAATTCCCAAATGCCCGCTATTTTTGATCTAACATATTTTTAAAGTGACAGAACAAGAGGGTCACATTTAACATGTTCAGCCTGTCACCACAAGGTTTCTATTAAAGATTCTTCAATCTTCACCTGCACTTCAGTGCCAATTACATCAGGGTTCGCAGCCAAGTGCTAGCTTGATGAAACAGCAGGGAAGGGCTCTGAGTCTTTGTTAACTTTTTAAATTTCTTTCCATTCTTGTGCATGTCTTATGTTTCAGAGCCTCAAGCCAAATTACAAATTACAAAAAGGGGTCAGTTTGTCTTAATTACGCATGTTTCCCATGTTCCTAATGAAGTCTTTGATGGGAGATAGTTTCTTTACTAAGAGAGCAAAAGTTTGGCAACATAATGAGGAAAGAAGTCCATTAATGCAAACAAGTCAACCTGATGTGAACTGCAGGCTTATTTTTCTTAACCAATCTTGCAATGAAAAAAAAAAAATTATTTAAATTATTCTGCTTGCACCTGTGTATTACAAAGACTGCATTAGTAAATGGATTTCATCCGTGGTTACTTCCACAGAAGTAAAGTGAGGTGTATATTCATCACGACACGTGAACACAAAGGCAGTCGGGTAGAATCATTTATTTGATAGCTTTACACAAGAGAAACAAAATAGGCACACAAAACAACGCACATAATTAACACGTTAAACCTGAACACATGATGTAGATTGAACATGAAAAAAGCTCAAAGCGCAGTTGTGGCATGAGAGCACACAGTCTGTAATAATCTGCCACTAAAGCAGCTGTTTGCGTGTTACAGCTCCTCAGCTACAGCCACAAGCAACTAGTGTCACAGCCGGTGTGCAAGCAGGCACAGTGTGAAGCAGAGCATGGCATAAAGAATAATCTATAAAGTAGCTGCAGGATGTCATAGACTGGCATTTTGAATTTTTTGGGAATATTTTTTAGCCTTTAAAACAAAGAGGAAAGTTGAGTGTGAGGGTCAGCTTGTCTGGATCACAATGAAACGCCCCAACAGCTTCTCCCTGATATCCAAGCTGCCCAAAGGATTAATGCTACTCAGCCTCTTAATACGCTGACATTTTCTCCACTCCAGCACGAGGATGACTTTTACTGTGAAATGCCTCAACAACTCTTTGAGTTCATTAGACAGAAATTCCCTCCGGCATCATCAGTAGAATAAAATTAATGTTGTTGATGAACTAAAAATTGAATCAAATTAAATATTTTAAAAAAGAATGTATATGAAAGATGCAAATGAGCGGCATGTGCCTTTATTATTCTTGAGACGTCTCAGCGTTAGTGTTTAGGCCACTGCCATACTCGTTTTAAGGAGCTGCATGGTTCATGAAGGCGTTTCATCTCTCAAGAGGCTTATTCACTAAAAATAAATGGAGATGTGATTAAAAAGCAATTTTGCCATTTTCACAAAGGTGTCAGTGATGTTTGACTTCCTGCTGCTGCTTCCTGTGGCTATTCAACGAATTAATGGTAGTTTTGCCCTGCATAATTGGTCAGAACCTGGTTTCTATAGCAACACACGTCTAACTCTGGCTACAGGGACGGGCTGTAGCAGTCACATTAGACAGACACCCAGTGCTGCTGCTTTGTTTGTGGTTGTAGTTGAGCAGTGACTTTTTTTTTTCTACAGTGCCTTATAATACAAAAAATAAAAAATAAATGTTTTCACCACTGAAACATAAGCAATATAACTGGGCTTCATAAAACCGTCAGAGTTAAACCCTTTGTGACACGAATCAAAACAGAACCACAGGAAGCTATCGAGTACAAGAACACATATAAATCACAATAATATAGAGAATATAGAGGCAGAGTTTTGCATTGTAAGCCACACGTATAGTTTGCAACTTAGCTTTTGCTTCTCCTGAGTTGTCATCAGGCAATACTGACCACAAGAACACTTTTTTCTGACATCATTAATACATTCACAAAAAAAATCAACAGTGATAACAAAGTCACAGGCCACTGCGCAGTAAACATCCTCTGTCCATGACACTTGAGCTAGCATGCTTCAATTCTAAAACACGTTTAGATTATTGAATAAAAAGTACACAAAAGTAGTTCCTCTAACCCAGAGTATGGTTACGCCGAGCTCACAACATGATTTCAAATTTATGATGGCCTTCTCGAGGCTCTTCTCAAATACTAGAACAGTTCTGTACATGTTGACAAAGGCATGAACGGGTAACACATTCCACTTGTACTACAACAGTGACTGTGTAGCAATAAAGATGGCATTAAACAAAGCAACACGAAACAGAGCAAAGATCCGAAACATTCTAACTGTAACATAAAGTACTGTGCAAAGGTTTCAGGCACTGTTTCTCCCTTATTATCCTGCAACAGCTGCTGTAGCCCTGACAGAGATTTGGGGTCAAAATTACGACGCAAGTTCAACACACCCTGGATATTTTTTCAATTTGCTTTACTGAGTGCAATCACAAGTCTGTTTATTTAGTGCTACAGTTAACTAGAGAAAACAGTGGTTTGAGGCCACGGCACGACCATGTAGGCTGGTTGCCTTTGAAATAGTTGCTTCAAAGACAGGGACCAGGTCGAAGACCACGCACAGTCAGAGTGGCTTTGATCTGTCAAGATGATGATAAATCATCAGTGAGATGGAGTCACTCTGCTGTCAGTCTGCTAGCAGTTTGCAACTAAATTGGGTCAAGTTGGGTCAAGTAAATTGGCAGTTACATGCAATTTGTTTCCAATAATATGGCAATTAACTGAGATAAACCATCAACCATGCAGTCTGTCATGCACAAACTACTACTTACATTCAAAGTCCAGATCTGAAGCAGATGGACGGGTCTAAAGCTACATACATCACACTAACAATGATCATTAATAAATGACAAATATCAAAAATATGATGGCAGCTACAATAAACACAGCTGCTGCAGCCAAACTCAGGACACAAAGGAAATGCCAGCAGTGTGTGAGTCTAATTTGCAGAACTGCACTGAGACTTAAAAGGTGTCGTAAAAGTGCAGGTAATTCATTGGTGTACAAAGGCTTGGAAATACACACTGGGGGCAGTCTTCCTCCACAGCACCAGTTCTACTGAAGAGCTGGCCTTTTCCAATAACCAGCGTGACCTCTTAAGGAAGTAACTAGCAGTTCCTTCCTTAAAGGAAAATTCATAGTGTGTGTCAGTGCTTGATTAATATAAAAAGATTATCATGTAACAGATTAATTAGACCACCACCAAAAGTAAGGATTATGGCACAGCCTCAAACGAACAATATCACTAAATACTAGAATTACTTTTTATGCTTCTGCAACGGTTAATCCGCCAGTTTACGCATGCTTTTATTATCAAAATGACATTTCTAATGCTAAAGTATAATTACTGTTGTTATGCATGAATTTTTCTATTTAGCCAAAAGCAGAAAAAAATAGCAAAGCACATTATTATTATTATCTTAAGAGAAAGGAGCAGTCCAGGAAGGCTAAATCTCCTTCCCCAATCAGCTTTCTGCAAACCAAACCGTATGCTTTAGAAGGGGTGACTGTACTTAAAACGGAAAAGGATAGGATAGAGGACGAGTTCAAACTGTTCGTGTCAAAAGGTTTTGCTTCTTTGGTGGGAGGAGAGAAGAAAGTTGCTGTTAACATTCTGCGTGACACTGGGGCAAAACAGTCACTCATTTGTGAGGGTGTTTTACCTTTTTCAGCCCAATCGTATTGCGGCGCCGACGTATTAGCGTGGGGAGTTGAAATGGGGGTTATGTGTGTGCCATTGCACCCTATGCAGCTGTCGTCACAGTTCGTATCAGGGGAAGTTAAACTTGGGGTGTGACCTCAGTTGCCAGTTGAGGGCATTGACATCATTCTCAGGAATGATTTAGCTGGATGCAAAGTTTTTCCTTTACCTGAGGTAGTCGAAACACCAATAGCAGACATAAGTGCCTCTGATGTCGCCGCAGCAAAATGTGATTCTTTGTTTCCTGTGTGTGCTGTGACGCGGGCACAGGCACGCAAGTATGGAGAGTTTGTGGATCTTAGCGACTCTTTCCTAAGTGATTCAGACCCAACAAGCTCGCCACCTGACTGTGAAAGTACCCCTGTGTCAGTAGAGCTTCAGCCTGATGAGAAAGCTATGACACTCTCAGTAGATAAAAACAAGCTTATAGAAGCCCAGAAAAATGATGAGAGCTTGTCATCTTGTTGGGCTTCTGTGACAGAGCCTAAGTGTGGGAAATCTGCGTCTTACCTCATTGAGGATGGGGTGCTGATGCGCTACTGGACTCCCAGTTCTGGCTGCACACATGAGGGAGTGCAGCAAATTGTTGTTCCACAGTCATTCCGTTCCCAGGTCCTAAGCTTAGCACATGACCACATCATGTCCGGTCACTTGGGAATCACAAAAACATACAACCGTGTCCTCTGTTACTTCTTCTGGCCTGGTCTCAAATCTGATGTAGTAAAATTCTGCCGCTCATGCCATACATGTCAGCTTGCCGGTAAACCAAATCAGGTGATTCCGGCAGCTCCGTTAAAACCCATCCCAGTCGTTGGGGAACCATTTGAGCATGTCATTGTTGATTGTGTTGGTCCTCTTCCAAAAACAAAGTCCGGGAACCACTACCTCCTCACCATGATGTGTACTGCCACCCGTTATCCTGAGGCCATTCCGTTGCGCTCATTAAAAACCCGTGGGATTGTGAAAGCACTTGTTAAGTTCTTTTCTACCTTTGGACTGCCAAACACATCCAAACAGATCAGGGCACAAATTTTATGTCTAGAATTTTTGCCCAGGTCATGACAGAGCTCGGTGTTAACCATCACACTTCCAGTGCGTATCACCCAGAGAGTCAGGGTGCATTAGAAAGGTTCCACCAAACTCTGAAGAACATGCTTCGCAAATTTTGCACTGAGTCAAGCCGTGAGTGGGATGAGGGGTTGCCACTACTGTTGTTCGCTGTCAGGGAGACATGCCAGGAGTCTTTGGGGTTCAGTCCAGCTGATTTAGTTTTTGGCCACACTGTGCGTGGTCCTCTACGTCTTTTGAAAGAGAAATTTCTCTCAGATAGGCATCGTCCAAGAGAAAACATTCTGGACTATGTTAGTTTGTTTAGAGAGAGGCAGCATAATGCCTGCAATTTTGCGCGTGATGCGCTAGCAAAGGCTCAGGTCAGAATGAAAACCAATTTTGATCAAAAGTCTGTAGCACGGATGTTCCAGTCAGGTGATCGTGTGTTGGTTTTCTTGCCTGTCGTTGGTTCTCCCCTGCAGGCAAAGTTTTCCGGTCCGTATGTCATTGAGCGCAAACTAAGTGAAACCGATTATGTTGTGTTAACCCCTGATCGTAAGAAGAAAAGTTGCGTCTGTCACATCAACATGCTGAAGGAGTACATTGATCGTGAACGCTCTAGTCTGTCACCTGCTGTGTCACCTATTGTGTCGGTGTCTGTCTCTCAACCCTTATATAGTCCCTGCGATGATGGGTTGGCTGATAGGCACAGCTCTGTTTCTGGTGCGCGTCTGAGGAACTCTGAAATCTTGGCTTACTTGGATGTCTATTTAGCACATCTGCCGGATTCCGCTAAATCTGATGTCCGTGAGCTCATTAAAAATTACCCAACTCTTTTCGGTGATATCCCCACTCAAACGCATGTGCTAAGTCACGATATTGATGTGGGTGATCACAAGCCCATAAAGCAACATGCATACAGAGTAAATCCCACTAAGCGTGCCATAATGCAGCAAGAAGTCCAGTATCTTCTTGACCATGGTTTTGCGCTTCCCAGTAATAGCTCTTGGAGTTCACCATCACTTCTCATCCCAAAACACGATCAAACTTCCCGTTTCTGTAATGACTTCCAAAAAGTAAATGCTGTTACAAAACCAGACTCTTTCCCACTCCCACGCATGGATGACTTGGTCGACCGTGTCGGATCAGCAACCTTCGTGACCAAGCTTGACCTCCTAAAGGGATACTGGCAGGTTCCGTTAACTAACCGTGCATCCGAAATCAGTGCCTTTGTTACGCCTGACCATTTTTTGCAGTATACCGTCATGCCGTTCGGGTTAAGAAATGCCCCAGCCACCTTCCAGCGACTGATGAACACTGTGTTACATGGAGTCAGAAATTGTGAAGTGTATCTGGATGATATAGTGGCCTATTCATCCACTTGGACTGAACATCTCAAAACCCTTAGCGAAATATTTGACCACCTGCGTGATGCCTCTCTGACACTAAACAGGCTAAATGTGAGTTTGGAAAAGCTGTGGTAACCTACCTAGGCAAGCAAGTAGGACAGGGTCGAGTCCTCCCTGTTGCCGCAAAAGTGCCGGCAATAACAGACTTCCCAGCTCCTCAAACGCGTCGCGAGCTGTGTCGCTTTTTAGGCATGGCCGGTTACTACCGCAGTTTCTGCAAAAACTTCTCTGAGGTAGTAGCCCCATTAACCAGTCTTGCCAGTCCTAAGTCACCATTCGTGTGGTCAGAGACATGTCAGTTTGCCTTTGAAGCTGCCAAGGCTCTCCTCTGCAGTGCTCCTGTACTTGCCGCCCCGGACTTTACACGTCCCTTCAAGCTCGAGGTAGATGCCAGTGCTTTGGGGGCTGGTGCAGTGCTCCTGCAGGAGGATGAACATGGCCTTGACCATCCCGTCTGTTTCTTTTCAAAAAAATTCATAAAACACCAGCTACATTACAGCACGATTGAAAAGGAGGCTTTAACCTTGCTGCTCGCCTTGCAGCATTTCGAAGTGTACCTTGGGTCCAATCCTCTTCCAACAATGGTATTTTCTGACCACAACCCCCTTGTGTTCTTATCTCGGATGCAGAACAGCAACCAACGCCTCATGCGCTGGTCTTTACTCCTCCAAGACTTTAACATTGAAATCCGTTACAAGAAGGGCTTAGATAATGTCATGGCTGACGCGCTGTCTAGATCATGAATCAAACTTTTTGTTCAGGACGAAAAGTTTGTTCTTGGTTTGGGGGGTATGTTATGATTCAGTGTCATGGATATTACTGTGTTTTTTGTCTGCCACACCAGAGGGTGGCATAGTTTGTGTCCTGTGTTATTGCTGCTATGTGAGTTCCAGGTGGAGGCTGACCATTGGTGGAGGACTGGGAGAGGCTGGCTATAAATGAGGACCCTTTTCAACCAGCATGCCCCCGCCTACTTCCTGTTCCCAACGAACTGTGCATGTGGCTGCGTGTGAATTTGTATTCTGGGAGCTTTTGCCGTGTTGTAAATAGTTTGTTTATTTTTATTTTCCTTATGTTGCACGCCGGTTTTCCCTGGGCTGGGGTGTAACACAGGAGATGAAGAATCGCTGTGCCATTGTGATAGACCGTGTTCTGACTGAGAGATTTGTGAAAAGACAAAACGTACAGCTCTGCTATCACTTCTAACATAAATGAAGACAAAAAACTAAACAGCACTGACTTTTGTAGGGTTACTGAAGTTGGATTAGCTGGTATATAATGATGTGCTACTTGATCGCTAACGATATAGCAAGGTTAGCATAACCAATACAGTGAAGCTGTAGGATGAGAGCTAACTTTTTTCCTCTCAATAAAAAGTTAACACGAGGGTTCCCAATGGTTAGCGACAAATGCAATCATATGGCAGGATGCTGTAAACAGAACAAACCTTAGTCAGGAGAACAACTGAGAAAAACTATCCACAATACATTAATATAATGCAACAACAGTAGCTGTGAGAGAATTCAACATGAATGAATCAATGATACAGAAGTGGAGGAAGCAAGAAGAATGAGTAAAGTTTGGCTTATCTGACTGTTTTGTTTCACTTAATGCGCCTTATGTATGAAAACAGACCCGTTCATCAGCAGTGCACCTTATAATCTGGTGCGCCTTATGGTCTGTAAAATACAGTACTTGCTTTAATTCAGTTACTTTATTGCTGCTAAAGGTGGTTCTACAAGCTTTTGAATCATGGGGTTGTGAGAAACGTTCCTTTGCACAGAACCGTAGTACATTCTTTCAAATGGCCAGCAGGAGACGACATCTTTGATTGCAGGAAAAAAATCCAACTGCATAAAACAAGTCGTCAAGTTAGTGACCCTATCGCTCGCTTTAATTAATATTTAGTAAACACTTTCCTGAAGACTTTATGGTCTCAATCCCTTGTTTTGAGTGTGAAATAATTCATCATGATGTTCAAGATAAAGCACAGTGTAATTTAGGCCCTGATTACCTTGTGATGAAGAGTTTACTACCGTATGAGTGAAGTGTCCTTGTCTTCTCAGTTGGATCCACTTCTCATTAAAGAAACGTGATGACACAGTAATGATGCCCATTTTAAGTGTAGCGAAGAGAAGATGTTTGGTGATGATGATGTCTTAAAAGTCTAGGGAAGTCAAAACATAACATCCTTATTTTACCCGAACCTTTGCACAGTACAGCATGTGTAAAGATTAACTCTCCTGATGTTGCATGCTGCTCTTTGGTTCATGCTCCTGTGGACAACATTTGTACAAGCACACATGTTTTCATCCATATATTTCTATAATAATGGTGATATCTTTCTTGCTGTGGAGGATCACAACGCTTGCATATTTACTAGTTAAATACGTTGCTCTAAAATACATTCTTTTCATCTGAAGGATTTAACAGTGGTATTTTTTAATATATCACAGTCTGTAACCAAGCACCTCTATTCTAAAAACAACACTAGATATTACAAGGCATTAACACTGGATAACAACATATGTTCTGAGTCGTGAAATTAAGTGCTTGACTTAGTAACAGTAAGAAAAAAAAAGTTTTGTGTTGAAAAGAAATCTGATTGGTTTGTAAAAGTTTTTAAAATAATTTTTATAAGTCACATTAATGTAACAACCTTTGAGTTACCCAAAATCTTTGTTAAAGTGATGCCGAATATCACACACAAAAACCTCAGCTATAAGCTTACAGCGTATTAGCCCCATGATGCTTTAGTGAGGACGTCTGAGGCTGCACATCACAACATCGCCAGTAAATTCTCACTTTAATTTACTCCTATTAGTAAACTTTATCATCAACTTTGCTGGTGATTTTAACAGTTGCTTGCAAACTGAAAAATAGTGAGTGAGGAATCACTATTAAACTATATGTGTTCTTACATAATCTTACGTGTTGTGACTGCACAGTGTTTAAAGGGGATCCAGTGATTTTAGTAATGTTTGTTTTTTCCATATAACATGGGGGGGAAAAGTTCTGCTCATATTTTAGCTTCATGCTCTCTTTCCAAACATATCTGCCAAAAATATAATTCAGTCAGGACAAAGGTAATGAAAGAAGATTGATGTATTGATGACATTAGTGCACCAAAACCCTGATAAAACGGTAATAAATTCTTATATAATACTGAGTGATGTAATGGGATACATGCAATCTCTTTGCAATGAACAGCAAACTGTTATAAGGTGTCAAAAATATGCTGCCACTGGCTACATACTTCGCATAAGCTGCTTACATTCAGAGTCCAAAAAGCAACTCATAGATCTGAAAATTCTGAAATTCCTTTATAAATAGTTGCTACAGAACAGAAATTTACATGTAAAGTGACATAGGCACTTTTAAATAGCAGAGCAACCAGAATATAACCAGATGGCAACCAACTGAGCCAAGTCCCCTACTTCAAAGAGGCGGGTTACACACGGGTTGCAGAGGAGTCTGCAGACCAATGCAAACTGATTGTAACTTATTGTCTAAGTTAATAAATCAGACACCAGTTATTTGCAAACCTTAGCCAATCAGCAAGACTGCAGTTGTTTGGAGACAGGTTGCTTCCCACATGTCTGACTTGCCTTAACATCTGAGCAACAGCTGGTGGTAGAGTAGGTCATCTACCAATCAAAAGGTTGGGGGTTTGATTTCCGGCTCCTCCAGCCCATGTGTCGAAGGTTCCTCGGGCAAGATACTGAACCCTGAGTTGCCCTCGTCAGAGTGTGAATGTCAGATAAGAAACGTCTTTAGATATAGATAAAAGCACTGTATGAGTGTGGCTGTGACTGGTGAATAAGACCAGTTGTAGTAGAAGTGCTCAAATTGGGTAGAAAGGTGCCATATTAGTACCCGTCCATTTATCATTTACCAAGCAGGCAACCCATTGTTACGGCCCGGGGCTTTGGAGGGAGTGAGATTGCCCTTTTGTTTATGCAAATCCAAGTGTGCTAGGACTCGTGGAGGATTGGTTACTGGGAGACCCGTTTAAAGTTTGAAATTAAAACCTTTTACTTTACTCAGTTTTGTGTGGGGAGCTTGTGTATGTTACTCCTCCCCCGACGCCTAGCAGAGGGGGTCGTAACATAAGTCACCTTTCTGTTGAAAGTGGTCGATTAGAGGCTGAGGGTTTTGCACACTCAAACTCAACCAGCTGGTTGCCTTAACTCTTGGCAACATTTATTGCAATGAATGGGCAACCAACAATTTTTGTGATTACAAAGGACATATGTATATTTTTCAACTTAAGGTAATTTTTAGGTTACAAAGCCAATTTCTTCCAGCTACTTTCTGTGCGTAAAAATCAGTGGAAATCCCCTTTAAACTGAAATCTATATTTTCAGAAGAAATACCAGCTTTCTCCCAAAAAAAAAGAAATGCTATTTTGAGCAAGTAATCATTTTTAAATAATGGCCACAGCCAACAACCGTAATCATAACACCATTAAGTTATTTGCCCTGGAGCAGATAACAGCAGGAAACTAAAATTAGCACATCTCACATTCAGTTTGTTCCATGCTGTTCGTTCCTATATAAACATCTAGCACGAAAAGGCACAACGAGAGTAATGCTGCATTTGTAATAAAGCGACTGACTGCAACGCTGCGGCGAGAGGTTTGCTGTGATTGCAGCAACACTGTATTCAGTTTCCCTGTAAGAAAAATGTAAATATGAATCTGGCCCTGTGTCATTATTCATGAGTTTTGAAGGGAGCTCCTCCTCTTTAATCGCTGCATTTTAGAGAAACCGAACCACGTGCAAAGAAATGGGGCACACTTTCTGCTTGGCTGGAAAATCATCAGTTGCCACAGGCAGCTGATTAGAGCCTTTGATACTGATTTATCCACGATCACCACTGTCAGCCTCGACAATCTAACATTCACACCTACCTACACACAGTAATTGGCTTAAGTGTGTGGGGGCATGCAAGCAGCTTTCTTTTTCTTTTACTTTTGTCTCCTGTGATGTAGTTTTTTTAAGCATAACCGCAGTTTTTAGCACGTTACGAGATACACGCTCCATCTTGTCTCTCTGACCACTATGGTCAGAGAGGCTTTACTGACATCAATCACCAAGACTAACCACTGATTGGAAAATATTTGTAATGACTTTCTAATGAATAGAAAGCACTTCAGCATATTAGAATGAGATTATTAAATGGTATTTGTGCTTTTTTCATTCATCATTTTATGCCACTTAAATGTTTTAGAAGTTTCATAGTATTAATGAGTTTGAGGTAGTTGACCAGTAGCTTCCAGTATGAATCTGAATCTGCTTACATTTGTACATTTGCATGATTGTGGAGGTAGCGTTTCGATTGTTCTTTAAAGGCAGTTTTTCAGTGACTGTTTATTAGTTTGTCATTCATAATCATTCACTGACGCCTATGCAGCATGCTTTATGCTACACTTTTCCCTCCATTTGATACGATCTATCCAGATAATGTAATGTTTTATTCTCATGTACTGTTTACACAAAACCCTAGGCTACGTGGAACAAATTTCATATCACAAGACGCAAAGCTGAGCTATATTAACTGCCAGATGATTGAATACAAAGGCTAACACAATATCTAATCTGTCTTAGTTTATCTTCCAATATTTTTGGGGCGTGTTTCTATTAATAAGGGTCGCAGTGGTTTGTTTAAACATGTTAATTTTCACTCTGGTTGTTTTATCAGATGACTAATATTTGGCTGTTGTGCCATATTATTTTTGGGATAAACAGGCTAAGTGTACAAAGTGCAATGAAGAGCTGAAAAACCTTTTTGTAACAAAAATGTCTTTGTGTGCTCGGCACCAGTGTTGGTCAAGTTACTTGAAAAAAGTAATCAGTAATTAATTACTGATTACTTCCCCAAAAAAGTAATCCCGTTACTTTACTGATTACTTATTTTCAAAAGTAATTAATTACTTAGTTACTTAGTTACTTAGTTACTTTTTAAAAACATGATTTACAACCTGAATAGGTGATAAAGCGATAGATCTTTCAGCCCAATTCTACTTTTTCTACATAATCCATCATACAAAATGTAATCAAATGGAAAAGTCTCTTTTTAAAACTTGTTTTGTTAGTTTTAATCTTTTAACTTTATGCATGAAGCAAAATTTTAATTATATGCACCATTCTCTGACTGGAAGAAATTAGTTTAACATTTAAACCTATTTACTGCACATTCCAGCACATAATATATATATATATATATATATATATATAATTATTATTTTTTTGTGTTTACACTCACTCTTTCAGATGCAAGTAAAACACAGCAGAAAATAAATAAAGTCAAAGACTAGCGGTCCTTTTGCTCTATTTTCACCTGTAAAGCAGGAGGAGAGTAGGCGGAGGTTTATCCTGGTGCAGGTGTGCCGCAGCGGTCAGTGGAAGGATACCGCAGTTTCTCTGTGAGTTTCTCATTACGTCGTAGCTACTCGGTGCTTGCTCGGAAGTTTAGGGTTTTTTTCGCTGTAAAAAGAAGTTTTCTTCCCACGCACAAAGGACACTAATGTTTTAGTCACTTTTTACGGAATCAAACTCAAAATAAGGTCAGTACTTCCACGCTTTAAACGCTGCACGCTCATACTCTCTCCCGCACTCGATATATTATCCATTGTTGATCTGCACACAGCTGTTGTCACGAACATCACACTCGCTTACGTCACTGTCATGAGACATTCTCGCAAGAAAATCACGGTTTTAGTAACGCAGTAACGCAGCGTTCCTACGGGAAAGTAACGGTAATCTAATTACCGTATTTGCAATAGTAATCCCTTACTTTACTCGTTACTTGAAAAAAGTAATCGGATTACGCGTTACTGCCAATCTCTGCTCGGCACAAAGGCTGGATAATGAGATAAACAGACAGAAAAAAGGCTATTGGTCTAATTCCTATTTCAAATAAATAGAGACAAAATACCGACCAAGCCTTATGACGGCAAAGATCGTGAATGGATCTTAAATAAGGTCTGTATATTTAGTTGGGGTGCAACGTTACACAAAATTCACGGTTCGGTTCGGTTCGATACTTTGGTGTCACGGTTCAATATTTTTTCGATACAAAATAAAATGTTCATACCTTTTTAATTTGTCATTTATTAGAATTATAAATATATGTTTTAACTCAAAAGTACAGTTTTTAAATTTAATGTTGATGAAACAACAAAGTAATAAAAAAAGAAATCTATCTGATCGAGAAATCACTCATCTTTGGAAAAGAGAGTTTATTACAGAGAAATGTCTCTTTCCAAAATAAAAGCTATACTATACGCTTCTTCTGGGCTATATTCTCAGCAGCATATTAAACATATCAGGTCCCCATAAGGAGAATCATGTGCTAACGGCTGTCTAAATGACTTGGGTAAAGTTTGTAGCATGCGTGCTTGTTGTTTTTGTCTGCTTCCACTTGGATGATGTAGGAGTAAATGTGCAGTCATATTCGTTGTGTTCCCACTAGTGCTGTCAGCATTAATCTGAAATGACATTAATGCCACAACACGGCAAATCTCCGTTAACGAGCTACTGCGGATCGCCCCGTGCATGGGGCTGGACAGCGTTAACACGTTAACGAGCAAACTGCGCTAACGCAGTAGTTCCCACCAATGTAATTGAGCATTGCGTGGCACATCCAACATACTGTTTTACTTTTGTCCATGACGCGCTTGCCTTCAGGGTCATACTTTACATGAAAACCAAAATAGTTCCAAACGCCAGATCTGAATGAGGGTGGGGGAGGTTCAATTTGCCATGTTGCAACGAGCTTAGCTTCTGTCTCGCTAGCTTGCCCTGCGCTCAGTGAATCTGCGTTCGACTACTCCGCCTAGGCTGCACTGTCGAGCGCAGATCCACTGAGCGCTCAACACAGACAGCATCGTCAGAAGAAAAGTTGATAAAATAAATTAAAAACTTTGTATTGTTCGATACATATGCGTACCGAACCGAAAGCACTGTATCGAACGGTTCAATATCGATACGAGTATCGTTGCACCCCTAATATTTAGCCTGCATAAATACTGGCATTGTTATCTTTTGATGTGGTCACATGTCTTTGTGGCTCCACACGTGATCAGCCAAACCTTTTGGTAGCAGGGCGAGGACAGACGACAGGACCTGCTTACCTTATTGGATGTTTGTAGTTCAGATACAGGAAAATAATATGACAGTGACCAATATAGTCAGATTGTCTTTGGTTTATGGACTGGGAGAAGTGTTAGTTAGTCCTACTGTTATTTTCATTTCAACTCCTAAAATGTATTTTAATTGTAGAAAATTAACATGTGTACTCTCTAACCATCATTTTAAAGTGTAACCATATTTAACCTGTGACATCAGATAGTTAAAGACTGTCCTTAATGGGGCGGTATATAACAGTATCGCTTTGTTTCGGGTTTCTCTTGCTAGCACTGTAATTATTCAGTTATCCCACACCTGATACGGTGAAATTGCCAGTGAACTAACTTTTTCTGATTCTTTTTCATTACTGCTTTTCTTATTGACAGCAGTCATTTCTAACTCTTGATCCGTAAGCGCCCTTCCCGAGTGGACCACCGCACACTCGACTCTCGCACTCCTATTCACCTCAGCCGTGTCATTCAACTTGTTGTCATTATGGACTCGATTTCTTAGTCCCAACACAAAATGGTTGTGATTAACAACTTCTCTAGAAGCAGTACCTTCACAAGGTGCTTGCACAGACCTTCTTTTCCTCCTCCACCCAACAATTCTGCTCCACAGCTGGCTCTGCACAACGCAGCAAAAAGGCCTGGACTTGCATATCGCCTCGAAGCCCCTCTTAAAATTCTCATTGTAGTAGCCATAGATGATGGGGTTGACGCTGGAGTTCGAGAAAGCCAGCCAGTGTGCGAAGGGGAAGATGTAGCTGGTCAGAAGGTCCAGCTGGTTCCCATCCAAGTCTGCATAGTCTGTTATCATCATGAGGGTCCAGAGAGGCAACCAGGACAACATGAAAAGCAAAGCTACCACAATGAGCATCTTTATCACCTTTATCTTTTTCCTCGATACCCTCGGATGAGCGTGTCTCCTGCCTCCTTCCTGGACTGTAGCATTGGCCAGGTGCGGCTCGTTGTTTGCAAACACAGAAGAACACAGTTTGACTCCAATGCTTATGTACATCAGTGAGATTACTGTGAGGGGCAGCAGGTAGATGTGCGCAAACAAAACCACTGTGTAGACATTTCTCATCCGAGGGTTGGCAAAGTTTTCGTAGCAGGTGTACAAGGGCAATGTCTGATTGAAGTTGTTATTATATATCATGTAATGGAAAGGGACTTTCTCCACAGTCAGGGCAACTACAGCAGGACACATGAAGGCCACAGCTAACACCCAGATCGAGGCGATGGCTAATTTGGCAACGAACACCGTCAGCTTGGGTTGTAGTGGGTACACAATACAGCGAAACCTGCAGTGGACAAGGAAACAAAAGAAGCATTGTTATGAATTAATGAAATAAACTTGTGGGTTTTCAGAGATAAATATCATAACTTGTTTAATTTAATTTTTTTTTTAACCCTGTGAGATAAACCCATTACATCACAACTGTGATTGTTGTGATGTAAATTTTTTCCGATGTGTCATTCCTATGTAAAAAGTCTGTGGTTGTATATCAATTGGATTGAATTTTTTCACGTTCGTTAAAAAGTAGTTTCAGGTATAAAATTCCTAGAGCAGACCTTCCCAAAGTGTGGGGCCCGCCCCCTGGTGGGGGGGGGGGGGGGGGGGCGCAGAGCCATTGCAAGCCATTGCAGGGGGGCGCGGAATGAAAAGGGGGAGGGGGGGGGGACAAAACGCTTGGACACTGCTAGCATGGGGCGCCCACAGAAACGCAAAGCAGGAGATGAAGCATCGCTGAATATGTTTCCAAACCAACTTCATTCTAAGCCAAAGACTAGAAAATATGGTGAAGCATATCTGCCCTTTGGTTTCACCTGCACAAGTGCCAAGGTAGGTCTCCCCTGCAGAATTGGTTTTCCCTTCGTCAGGAGCAATCGCTGGGCTGTTTAAATCACTGACAAACAGTATCCTACAGTTCTTTATGTTTTTAAACCCATTTTGCACAGAGAGGCATTTTTTGAAAAATGTATTGATAGCAATGTTGAATATTATTACACAGGAAAAAAAAAAAACGACACGTAAAATAATCACACTGTGATGCGCAAAATAAGGGGGGCGCAAACATTTTTCTTGTAAAACAAGGGGGGCCCAGCAAAAAAAGTTTGGGAACCACTGTCCTAGAGGTAGAGCATGCAATACTTTCAACTTCTGGCCAACCACTTTCTATTCCAAGGTAGTAGGCAACCTGTCTCAAACACTTGCGGTCTGACTTTTACCGACTGCAGTCTTTGTCAAACTGGCAAAGGTTTGCAAATAATTAGTGTTTAATTTAAAAACACAGACAGACTGTGTATTGCATTTGCACATTTTGCATTAGTCTGTGCAAAATAGCACAAGCGACATCTCTCTGCAATATGGGACTTGACACAACTGGCTGACTACTGGTTGCATTCTGGTTATTTCTATATGAAATCAAGGTTGTCCTAAAAGCAGTGTCCATTTAATATTGCAGTTCAGTTGCTCTCCTGCAGAAACTGCATCATTGAGGAGGAATTTTAGAACTTCTTTTTCATATGTATGTCATTTTAGTTGGATTTTAGTTGGAGTAGCTAATTTGAATTTCTGTGAATGTAGATGACAACACTCATCTCAATTTTTGCTGATTTATAACAGTTAATTTGATGTATTATCACAGACAGATTTTATGTCATTTTGAACTTAACTCCATTCAGTCACAGACCTATTATCAGACTGACTGCGTCTGCTTGCCATTTTGTTGTTGTCTTAATGCACCAAGGTCACGCTGAAGATGACAAATGAATATGAGTGGATGCAGATCTGATCTTCATTTTCAAAAAAACAAAACAGATTTCAAAGGCAACAGGATCACAAGTTGACTGCACATCCTTGCATTAATGTTGGTTGCAAGTTCCTAGAGTGATCTTAGCAATAAGTGACAAAATAAAGCTGTTAAATATTTGGGGTTTTTGTCAGTCTGGGTATGGCTGGTTGGACTGTCCAACTTAAATGTATAAGTAAAAACAACGGCGTTCCCAGAAAGGTTCGGGTGCTCTGTAAAATGTAAAAATAAAACTGAACGCAGTGACTTGCAAATCTCACAGACTCACATTTTATTCACAGTATAACACAGAAAATGCATCAAATGCTTAAACTGAGACAATTTCACATTTAATGGAAAATATCAGCTCAATTTGAATTTGATATCAGCAACACATCTTAAAAATGTTGCGACCGGTATAGCAAAAGGCTGGAAAAATAAGTGTAACTGAAACAGCAGCAGGAACATTTTGAAAATAGTTTGGTTAATTTGCACCGTGTCATGATCCTGGGCCATGTTGGCCCAGCATTCTTAGTTTTCATGTATTTTTGTATTTTGTTCTTTATTTAGGCCATGGTTCCTGGGTTGCTCTGTTAAGTTGTTTCTTATTTGATTTCCTGTTGTGACTTTTACCCCCTGTGTGCCCCTCTGTGTATCTGTGAGCCCTCGTCTCCCCTCCTTGTGTTTTATTCCATGTTTCCCCAGCCCGCTATGCCTGTGCTCTCCTGTCTCTCTCTCTCCTCCTGTCTGCACCTCTGTGTACTTCCTGTTTTACTTTGACAGTCTCCCGTCAGTGTTGTGTTCACTCCTGCCGTGTCTTGTTATGATTATGTGTCAGCTGTGTTTCCCGTGTGCTCCCACTTCCCTCGTTAACCCTCTGTGTATTTATGTGCATGTCTCCCTCAGTTCGGTGTCGCGTCGTCAATGTCTCCTCCCCAAACCTGTGTGCCTTTCTGTGTTCCCTTGGTCTTCTGTTAGCATTCCCAGTTTAGTTCTGTTTCTTTGTGAAGCCTGCAATAAATCAGTGATTTTGAGTTCAGTTCCTGTCTCTGTGAGTTTTGCGTTTGGGTCCTCATCTGCCTCCACACAGCCAGTTCATGACAAACCGAGTCAGTAACATAATTGTTCAAGCAATCGCTGTGTGCAAGGCAGAAAATCAGTAGTGCTGAGTGTAACTGTGATCATATTAAACTTTTCAGGATACAGTATTGTAATGAGTAACTGCTACCTCCAGTAATTACATTACAATTACAATCATGTCATTACTTGTGCTAATGGAGAGACAAACAACCATTAACACCTATGGCCTATTTAGAATTGCCAATAAACCAATCTCTTGAGCTTTTGATTATTGCATTGATGTTTGTCTTGTGGTTTTGAAGTGAAATATCTCAGTAACTTCTTTACTGGATTTGGCTGCAGTGAGGTTCACCTTAGGACAGGGGTGTCAAACTCAAATACACAGTGGGCCAAAATTCAAAACTGGAACAAAGTCACGGGCTAACACTAATATTTATTGAAATATATTTATTCCTCCAGATATAAGAATGAATCTTTTCTTATGGACTCAAACACATTTTGCTGAAAAACTGAATATGGAACAAGCAAAGCTTAATACTAAACAATATATATATTAGCTGTATAATACCAGTAGGCCAGCTCTAATAGTAATTTGGTATGGCTTCGCGGGCCAAATGTAATTAGTCTGCGGGCCAAATTTGGCCCGCGGGCCAGAGTTTGACACCTTTGCCTTAGGATATCTATAAACCTACATACATCTGGTTTTACTCTCACTTTTCATACCATCATTAGGCCAAAAGTGTATATTTGTCCGCTGCTGTTAGTAAATAGTATTATTCTAAAATGAAATAGGAATAGAGCAAACATTGCACCACTAACATTATTAGAATTTTTATATATTTGTCCATTAATTATTTCTCTGTTATTGTGTTATATTCCATCAAGAACCAAAGAACAATGTGCACTTACCTTTCAACAGCAATAGCCACAAGGGTGAAGACTGATGCAGACACTGACACGCCCTGCACAAAGCCGCTCATCTTACACACCGTGTTGGAGAAGGGCCAACCTGTTAAGAAAGTAACATCATTGGCAATACAAGGAAATAACTGTCCCAGTGATTTTAGAAATCCTTAACAGCAGTCTGATTATATTGCTGCAGGAAGAATATTGAGGTTGGCAAACAGTTTTTAGACTCCACGCTGTACAATGTTGGACAATGCCATGTCTTTGTTGTCGAACGACAGTAGACACCCAAATTGAGATGTGCCATTTAGAATGGAAGACGTATCCGTTCACATTTTTCTTCCTTCCACTTCACGGTGATTGTTTCATTTTTCAGCGGCAGCAGAAACAGAGTTTTCAAACACAGCTGACAGCGTGACTATAGCCTCCCAATTTCTTTTCTATGATGAACGACAAATTGCTTGAATTGAGCGTGATGGGATTGTAGCAGTGGGCTGGTGTGCTGAAAAAATTTGAAATCAATTGACAGTGACCTCGGGGTATTGGAAAATTGCAGCTCCATAGGCAAACATTTCCTGTCAAATAATACAGTACCTTCCTCACTCCATTGCACACCATCAGGCAGAGGAAGTGTGAGGTGCAAAATACCTCTATATGATTATGGATTACAACAGTGCATAATAATAATGATACTTTTCCAGCATTGTATGTTATTTCTGCAGGACAAATAAGCAGGTGAAATTTCTGAGTTCAAGCAAAGCTGCAATTTTCCCTGCAGAAACTTGCTGTGGCTAAGAATCCATGTGTAAGAATGATCATTAGAGCTTATAGGCTGAAAATCCCAAAGTGCTAAAAATTAAAACAAGAAAACACAAACAAAAGATTTTGTAAGAAAAAAACCCCTAAGGGACAAAAAGGTGGGACAGAGGACAAAATAAAAAAGAAACTCCAGTCAGTATTGTGAAATGCCTAGAAAGGATTTTTATTGTAAATTTAGGGGTTCACTGGCTTTTCCATCAGACCTCTTACCCCCCGCTAGAGGGCTACCCCTTGATACTTTTACATACTCTTGTGTTTTGTCTCAAGGGTTGTTTTTTGTGTTTTGGCAACCATTCCCACATTAGAATTGCCAATTAACCTAACCCAAGCATGTGTTTTGCCAGTGACAGGATGCAAAAGTGCCTGCCATAGAAAATGAATGAGAATCCACCCCCACCCCCTTTGGCCTCTGACCCCCTGAATGAACCACTGAATGACGTACTGAACAACCCACTGAATGGCCCACTGAACTGAATTTAGTTGTAAAAAATGTTTCTTGTGTTAATTTAAGAGCTGTTAAAACTGACTGGCCAATTGTGACAGAGCACTAAATTAAGGGGGGCGAAGCGAAGCGCCTTGAGGCGACTTTTGTTGTGATTTGGCGCTATATAAATAAAATTGAATTCAAATTCAAATTCAAATTTTATTTGTCACACACACACAACCATACACAGTATGACATGGGGGTGAAATGCTTGTAGCTGTGCAATGCCCGACCATTAAATGACAGAAAATTTTTTTTTAATAAAATTGAATTGAATTGAATTGAATTGGGGGTGCACACAACAGAGGGGTTAAACCGCCTCCTGGGGTAAAAGGTAAGGCATCATTCAATATACTTATTTCTTAAAAAGAAATAATAGATAGAAAACTAAACATAAGTTCATCATTTATCACTCTTTCCTCGGGTCATTTAATAATCAACACCAGAAACCAGTCGTCCTAGATTCAACATTCAGAATGAAACCTGCCAGAATGTTTCAACAGAGTAAATTTCTATGACTGCCATGGAAATCCAGAAATGTCTTCTCTGGACCAGAGCTCATTTCAAATGGACTGAGACAAAGTTGGAAACTGTTCTGCTGTCAGACGAATCAAAATTTTTAAATTTGTTTTGGAGAACACGAATGCCACGTCCTCCAAACTAAAGAGAAGAAGGACTGTCTGTTATCAGCAGATTTCAAAACCCTGCATGTCTGATGGTATGGGGGTGCATCAGTGTCTATGAAAACCACAGCTTGCACATCTGGAAAGGCACCATCAGTGATGAAAGGTACTGTATATAAAGATTTTAGAGCAACATATGCTCCCACCCAGAACACTAAACTGCATTCTACAGCTATTGCAGCAGCGTCGCCTCATAGAAGAAGAGTCCAAGTGCTGAATTGACCTGCCTGCAGTCCAGACAGAGCAGCTAGAATCCTACAGTACTGATTGAATTGAATGGATTGTTGTTAAAAGAAGATGGCATGGTCCCTACTGTGTGATGCTAACATGAGCTGGCATTTTGTATAGTAAAATGGCTCAATTTAAACACTTATATGTTTTCAGTTGTGTTGCGATTCGGGTCCCAACTTTGGAATTGTGGATGGAGTTGGAGTTGTATGATAATAATAATTATAATAATGGCAATTCTTTACTGTATTCTCCCGATGCTTCTTGCACAGAGCTCACTGAGCTGCCACCCACATGTTCCACCTTTTGTCACTTCACCATCTGTACATTTAAACCATTGTGAGCAGCCCTAAAATAAAGACAATTACATCATTAGCATGGTTTATCCTCATTATCATATCATGAGACAAGTTCAGCCAATTCCATTCTGTTCAGTTCAAATTTATTTACATAGTGTCAAATCACAACAACTGTTACCTCGAGGTGCTTTAAATTGTATATCGCAAGGTAAAGACCCTAGAATATTAGAAAGAAGACCCCCAGGAATCAGACGGAATGAAAAGAAAACGATGATTGCTGCTATCAGTTCAGCATCTTGTGAAATAATCAGTCAGACTGCTGTAAAATTTAAAAATAAAACCCGCAGTAAAACTTGCATCTTGCTGTTTGGTGGTGGACACTGCTAGAGGACTAAAGACCCATCGATCAGCAGGCTCATTGCTATGCATCTCCATTCACAAGGTGCTTTGCAAAGTCTATTTATGGTTAAATGCCACGCAGAGCGTGAAATAGGGATCCACATATGCATTTAATTTATAAAGGGAAATTGTCTGCAGTTTATATAAACCTGATTATCCTTTGACACACAGATTTTAGTCTCTGTGCACATATACACTTCTAGTATGGTCCCATGTGCTGTTTTGTAAATGAGGCCCCAGGTCATTGTTTTAATAATGCATCATCAGAGTCACTGTCACACACCATTGCAACCAAACCACTACAGGAGGGGCTCAATCTCTCATAGTATAAAACACAGAGAACAGACACTGAGTCACACTAGGCTGCAAGGACAACATACTCGCTGTTGGTTTACGTTGATTCACAGCATACTGCTATGTGCTTAAAGTGAAATGCTTATGAAAAACAAAAACTTTTCACGTGGTGATGATTTATCACCGTGTTTGACACTAGTTTTAAAGGAATCTATAGTATTGTGTGCAATACAAACCTGTAGTAAATGGACAATTTCATTATTTTCATTCATGGTTATTCATGCTTTTATTTCATCTCGCTTAGATTATTGTAACAGTCTTTTTCTTTGTTTGAGCAAAAGGAATCTTGACCGTCTCCAGTTAGTCCAGAATGCTGCTGCAAGGATTTTAACAAAGACACGAAAAAGAGAGCACATTACACCAGTGTTACGTTGTTACTGGCTTCCAGTACATTTTAGAATTCATTTTAAAATCTTGGTACTGACAGAATGCTCTCCCTCCATCATTACGTTGCCTTGACTGTATTTATTCTTTTAAAAAGCAGCTTAAGACTCATTTATTTAGATTGGCTTTTAATTAGATTTGTACTGTCTTCCGAGGAGCAAGCAGAGTCTGTGGATGAGAGAAGGGTCTGGCTTCAGGCACCGCGGAGCGCCATATTGGGACCTCCACACTAACTGGAAACACGTGACCTCCACAGTAGGCGGAAAGACGTTCTTTTTTCTTTCTTTTTTTTTTGTCTCGTTCCTGCATGGATCATTAACCTTGCAAATTGATCGTAAAGGTGTGTACAGAGTCATCCGTGTATAAATTCGCCGTTAAGAATTATATAATTCTAGGAATCATCTACTTTGCTTACACTGATTACATTGGCAACTGTCATACCCCCGAGGTATCTAAACTTTAGTAAGGAATGTGTGTACTTTTGACACCTCTGGTTAGCATTTAGTGGTCCCTTTCAAACGTATTTGATTTTTGCTTGTTATTGAACAAATTCACTTCACTGCTTTTCACTGTCTGACATCAATGCACATTCCATTTACTGCATATTGCGCTTTATTCATGTCTTCATGTCTCTCATTCCCCCTGCATCAACATTGTAAAGTTTGTCACAAAGAGATTTATATATTTATAAATACTAATATTCTCTATTCCATTCTGTTCTGCTTTTTTATTGCCCAGATTTTAGTTAGCCTTTGTTAAATTGTCTGTCATATGTCAATAGATACGTATGTCACAAATAAAAGTGTCTTGTAAATTAGGTTTTTGTAAAGAATTTTCTCCCCAAATCTCTTACATGCTAACTGTAACGTGTTATTTCTGCTAAAACCTGAACTTAAATGTGTATATGGTCTTTATCTGCTTTAGATGCACATATCAATTTGGAATTCTGCCACCAAGCCAGAATTGCAGGAATGCACCACGTGTTGCAGAAGACCCTTTCACTGCTCTGTGCCCCACTCTCAGCCCTACTATCACGGCAAAGATTGAGCAGCATATAAATGAACACATTAAAAATGCTTTGCCTTTCAAAGATATGTTGGTATCAAATATACATCATAGTTATAAATATGCACTTCTTTTCAGCACTTCTGCAGTCTCTTTGTTGAATTAAAAATTGCTTTTCACACTGTACAGTTCAGTGCATTCATCAGCAAGAGAAAAAAGTGTTTTCAATAAATATTTTTTTTCTTGTTCACCACATTTCTTGACAGCTCTTGTGATCCACACCATTTTGCTTTCATTATTGAGGATGGCTTGGACATTTTTATTAATATGTACAATCTGATTGTTAGATAAACTGACTGCATTCTATACAATTGCATTTAAATTACATATTGTTGTTGTTTTTCTTTTTTTTTTCTCTCTTACAGACAAAATGATATGCCGGTGCACTTTCACTGCCCTGTCTGTAACATAAAAATCACACAGCGTGGGGATATGGCAAGGCAATTACTGTCATGTCAGCATTCAGGACTGCTCCCCACTGAACTCTCCGTGGAGCCCCATCTCCCTCTCGATGTCTTGTCTCCAGCATCTAAACCATTTTCTGAATTTTTGGTAGAACATTCATGTGCTCTACCGCCTGTGCTAAATGAAACTGCGGCTTGTGGAAAGTCCATGAAAATTAAATTCCCTCACTGTGGTCTTAGTCTTCTTAAAAAAAAACTTCAAGGCTCACATAATGAGGAGGCATTCAAACAAGTCAATAGATGTTTGCCTGGCCTGTCATCTGCAGTGTTTTTGTGTAGAGGGACTTTTTCCTCTTTGTTTTTCAGTTTGCAGAGGACATGGAGCTCTTTTTAAATGTGCTGACGAGCAGAGACTACGGATCAATGCGATGTTTGACACTTAATGGACAGATGAAGGCACTGGCTGTTTGTTTGTGTTTTTTATTTGTTGTTGTGTTTTTTTTTTGTTTTGTTTTTTTGCAGTGTACAGAATTCCAATTAAGCTTATTATAAAATGTTGTTCACTTGTTTTATGTCCATACTTATAGGAAAAATGTTTTGTGTAAATGTAACAGCATTGTTTATACTTGTAACTTCAGTAAGTAAAAAGCTTACAGTTGCTATTAACAGTAATGTATTATCCTGTAATCAATAATATTTTTATACATTTTATGAATTAACCCTCTGGGCTCTATCCTGGCCATTTGTGGCCACTTCACTTGTTTGTTTGTTTTTTGACACTGCAGTGGACCAAAAGAATGACACAGGTTTGATCTTAAGGATCTAATAGTTGTGTGTGTTTGTGCATGACATTGCAACGCAAATATGTATTTGCAAGATAGACTGGAATCAATTATGACGCATCAAATATTACACAGGCTGCAGTGAGTTTTTGTTGATACAGACTATTGAGCTTTGAGTTTCCCAGTCAAACTTAGCTTTGACCACATGCTAACACTTTTACTCTTCTATATATTTCATAACAAGACACCATAGCCAAAATATTAACAAAATATATATTAATAAAAGGTTCAAAGCTGCAGCACATACTGTTAGTAAATGTGCACCTTTATGCAGGTGCAGAAAGTGCTGCTGCTGTAAGTAAGCCAAACAGCTTCCAGATCACTTATTTTTCTGGAAAGATGGCAAGAAGGGCATTACTGCTCATTTCTACAATCTCCCAGATCTTGGAATACAATGTTTGTCCCATGAAAACCACGTCACAGTAGTAGGAGTCCACTAAAACCTACAAATGAAGAGTGATCCTGGAAGAAAGGGCGCACACTAGTGACCTCAACAATTGCAAGACAGCCTTGTCCCCGATGCTTATATGAAAAATAAATAAATAAATTTATTTTTCATATAAGCATATGAAAAATAAATTTTTCGCTATGGTAACACGTAAATAGTTCTTTCAAAATAAGACACACGACCACAACACGGGAAAAGACCCAGGGAAACCAACTCAACGGACCGGTACTGGTCCGTGGCCCTGACCGCTGCTGTACAGGAGACACTGTACTAGGTTGATTGACAATGGTCTACAGCAATCACAACACACAACACAATGTATTGTAAAAATAAATAAATAAATAAATAATTGAAACAGTCCGCGAAAGGTGAACCGCGTTATTGTGAGGGACTACTGTACAATAATTTCCAGTAGCACTGCTGATATATGAAATGGTGAGTTTTGAGGTTGTCTTCAAACAAGTGCATTGTACTAGTAATGACTAGTTTATATTTATGAAAAAACCTTTATGCAGTAAATGTAGCAAAGAAACAAATACATAACACATGGACACTTTTGGCCACGAACAAGCTGAAGGGATGGTGATTTTTTTTAATAAACCCAGAGTGTTAAAAAACACTTAGAACCAAATTTATTTTGAAGTTATTTGTTTACGGTTAGTGTGGAGGTCACGTGTTTCCGGTTAGTGTGGAGGTCGCAACATGGCGCTCCCCAGTGGCTGCAGCCAGGTGCTCTTGGTGGATGAGGGGAATGACCCACCAATTTCCGGAGGCGAGGTCACTGAGGCAGTTAAACAACTCCTTGGTGGCAGAGCCCCTGGTGTTGATGAGGACCGCCCCGAGTTCCTGAAGGCTCTGGACATTGTAGGGCTGTCCTGGTTGACACGCCTCTACAATGTTGCGTGGAGATCAGGGGCAGTACCCCTGGACTGGCAGACCGGGGTGGTGGTCCCCATCTTTAAGAAGGGGGACCGGAGGGTGTGTTCCAACTACATGGGGATCACACTCCTCAGCCTCCCTGGGAAAGTCTTTGCCAGGGTGCTGGAAAGGAGAGTTCGTCCGCTAGTCAAACCTCGGATACAGGAGGAACAATGTGGTTTTTGTCCTGGTCCCAGAACACTGGACCAGCTCTTTATCCTCTCAAGGATACTTGAGGGTGCGTGGGAGTTTGCCCAACCAGTCTACATGTGTTTTGTGGACTTGGAGAAGGCATTCGACCGTGTCCCTCGGGGTGTCCTGTGGGAGGTGCTGCGGGAGTATGGGGTGTCTGGCCCATTGCTACGGGCCATTCGATCCCTATACAACCGTTGCAAGAGCTTGGTTCGCATTGCCGGCAATAAGTCGGACTCGTTCCCGGTGGGTGATGGGCTCCGCCAGGGCTGCCCTTTGTCACCAATTCTGTTCATAATTTTTATGGACAGGATTTCTAGGTGCAGCCAAGTGGTGGAGGGCTTTCGCTTCGATGGCCTCAGAATCTCATCTCTGCTTTTCGCGGATGATGTGGTTCTGTTGGCTTCATCAGGTGAAGGCCTTGAGCTCGCACTGGAACGGTTCGCAGCCGAGTGTGAAGCAGCGGGAATGAGGATCAGCACCTCCAAATCTGAGGCCATGGTTCTCAGCTGGAAAAGGGTGGAGTGCCCACTCCGGGTCGGGGATGAGGTCCTGCCCCAAGTGGAGGAGTTCAAGTATCTCGGGGTCTTGTTCGCGAGTGATGGGAGAAGGGAGCTGGAGATCGACAGACAGATTGGTGCTGCGGCTGCAGTGATGCGGACGCTGCACCAGTCCGTCGTGGTGAAGAGGGAGCTGAGTGATAAATGAAGCTCTCAATTTACCGGTCGATCTACGTCCCTACCCTCACTTATGGCCACGAGCTGTGGGTAGTGACCGAAAGAACGAGATCGCGGATACAAGCGGCGGAAATGAGCTTCCTCCGAAGGGTGGTTGGCCTCTCCCTTAGAGATAGGGTGAGAAGTTCGGCCATCTGGGAGGGGCTCAGAGTAGAGCCGCTGCTCCTCCACATCGAAAGGAGCCAGCTGACGTGGTTCGGGCATCTGACAAGGATGCCTCCTGGACGCCTCCTGGGTGAGGTGTTCCGGGCATGTCCCATTGGGAGGAGGCCCGGGTCAGACCCAGGACACGCTGGAGAGATTATATCTATAAAGAAAAGTAGTACCTATACAGCTATAATGATAAATGAAATCGAAATGGTTCGCCAGTCTTAGGGTGTGTTAAAAGTGTAAAGATTTAGGCTGTATGATCAAAGGCGAAAAAGTGTGAGTTCAAACTTATTCCTGACAATTCTAATACAATATCTGTAATGTAGCTAATTCACCGATGGCGATGTGGAAATGCTGTATATAAATATGTATAGTTAGATCTGAAGTCATACTCCATTGTGAAATTATCATTAGTGCCATCCAGTATTAAAGATTCTTAGTTTCTTAGTTTCTGCCTCGGGGACCAGAGTATCACTTCAGACGATGTTGCAGGCTCCACTGGCAGCAGATGGGAGATAGTTTGTTAGTTAATGTTACAAAGTGTCACAGTGTGCCTCTGGAACTGTCACCTCACAGCAAGAAGACTCTGTTGAAAGTTGACGGGTCCTTTCTGGGTAGATTTGTATGTTCTCCCTGTGACTGTACAGGCTCTTTTTGGGTACTCGAGCGTTCTCTCACAGTCCAAAGGCATGCATGTCAGCTTTAATGGAGCTCCTGTTGGTTGATATGAATTAAACAGTTGCCACTCTCTCTGTCTAAGGCCTGTGATGAACTGGCAATCTGTCCAGGGTGTACTCCACCTGTCAGTAAATATATAATACTTGGATGTATATAAGTATAGTTTATAGGAGGTGGTTTTCAAAGAGCTTTCAGCAAAGAATAAAGACTTTCAACACTTTAAGCTGAGTTCATTCTTTCAGCGTGCACTAATTAATACCAGACTTCCCCTCTACCAGACTCAAACAAGGTACAAAAACCTCTACCACAGCATGCCATTTCAATAATTAAATCAAGCCTTTAGGTAAGCAATAATACGGTGCACCTTCCATTTCCATCAATTATCCTCTCCTCTGCTGCTCATGTGCACAGACCGCTAAACTACCTGCAGAGAGCACAGTAATCAAATACTATATGGGCTAAATAATTTCCTGTAATTACCTGATATTTATTTTAATTGTATTTGACTACACGTGAGTAATGCCATGAGATGCTCTGTGTCTACGTGCAAACCCATGTCATAAATGTTCAAAAAAACATTTGGAGCTTCATGAAAAATATAGAACAGCTAGAATCCTCTATCAGGCAGAAATGAGAGATCATTTCTTTCAGAAAAATCTTACAACTGGTCTCCTAAGTTCCCAGATGTTTGCAGACTGTTAAAAGAAGAACAGTGGCTCTACTTTTATGATATGTGCTGCTGCTATCAAATTTCAAGTGCTAATATTCTTCATGAAACAGGAAGATGTCTAGGTTAAAACATTTGATAAGTTTTCTGTGCTCTGTTTTGATTAAAATATTGCTTCTGTAACGGTCCTGGGTCTTTGACCAGTGTTTCTGTTTCTGTATTACTATTGAACTTTGATTTTGTCATTGTTTATCTTTTCTAGTCTTTAAGTTTCTATGTTCCATGGTTGCTGTCTCACCTAGTCAAGGTGTTATGCTTCCTGTTTTACTTTGAAAGTCTGTGTCCTATGTCAATGTATTGAGTTTTTCTTCCCCTTGGTCTTGTCATATCTGATTACTCCCAGCTGTGTTCCCCTTCTGTGACTCATTCCCTCGTTATCCCTCTGTGTATTTAAGCCTTGCGTTTCCCTCTGTTAGTTGCTGGTTCGTCTGCGTGTCAACCCCTGTATTTCGGGCGTATTTGTCTCCATGGTCCACGTCATTGTAGGCTTTTGTTCCTTTCATTGTGAAAGGAAATAAAGAATAAAGTTACGTTGAAACCAAGCAAACCATTGTTTTTCTTGTGACATTACCAATAAGTTTGATGTGTCACATGGCCCTCTTCCTATTGAAAAAACAAAAGTTGTATCCAACATCGCCGACTTCTAATTGGCCACCATGGTCACCACCCATCTTGAGAAGTTTGCCCCCTCACATATACCAATGTCCCATAAACAGGACTTTAATATCACCAACCATTCCCATTTTATTACGGTGTATCCATATAAATGGCCCACCCTGTAGAATGATGTGCATTTTAAAAATACAGTTGTTCTTCAAGATAACTACCGGTTACTGTATTATTGATTTCTATAGCCATTTACATCACAATACCATACGCATATTAGGCAAAGAAAAATGTTAAAGCTCGTTTTCAAGGGCAAAAACAGAGTGGGCCTGCATGCAGAGGACTCTATGATGTGCTGTGTGCTGATACTGAAAGTAATAACAGATCCACTCATTAAACAAGCAGGCCTTTTCACAGCAGTCCTATCTTGCAAAACCAGTGCAGTAATAAAGCAACAAAACTGCAAGTGACCCCGTCCACATGTGAATTCTGATGTCTGTCCAGGCAGAATCATTTCTGTTCTAGCAAAGTGCTTTTTTTATTACTGCTTATGTTATTTGTTGAAGCCAGTCCTCCCCCATATTGCAATACACAAAGTACTTGGTTTGAAGTCAGTCAGCTGACTGCTGATGTTGTGGCAGAAGTTGTCTACATGCTGTGATTTAAAATGATGAGGACAACTCAGAGTCGTTCTCTTTATGTCTATCTGCTCCCAATACTGTAGAGCAAACGACATATTTTATTTTCTATAGGAATGTTACAAATCCTGGAGAGAGAAACTGCAGAATAGAATTTAAAGCATAAATTAGTGTAGTCTTCTTAATTATAGGATTACTGCAGATTTATTGCACCAGATTTATTTTTTTGAATTGATTACATCAGACCATTTTATACAGTCCCAGTCAAATTTTTAAGACCAGTTGAAAAACTGCTAAAAAAAAAAAAAAATACATATTTTGCATGTTTGGATCTTAACAAGGTCCCAGGCAGACCTTCAACATGCAACAAGGTGAAATGGGAATGAGACAAAACATTTTTTGAACATGCAATTTATGGAAAACCACACTTAAACTGAAACTTTTTTTTACAGGTGATCAAAAGTTCAGGAACACATGCTTTAAAATGTCAAATCTGTGCAAAAATGTGGATTCATTGTCATTTTCTGTCAGGTAGTCACACTGTCATGACGTTCTGATGGCAAAGGCAAAAAAAACCTTTCCCTTTTTGAACATGGTCGGGTTGTTGAACTGCATCTGGCAGCCCGCCATTGCTGCTGAGGTGGGACGCAGACAGTTGTTTGGAATTTCTTAAATGATCCTGAGAGTTATGGAACAAAAAAAGTCAAGTGAAAGACCCACTGAGCCGGAGAATCCATATAGCTGTCCATCAAGACAAATTAAGGCTGTTACTGGTGCCGACTGCAGCCCCATAACCATCAGGCAGCACCTGAGACTGAAGGGCTTCAAAAACAAAAAACCTCTTCAAGACCTAGTTTCCTTGAACACCACAGAACTGACCGTTTGGACTTTGCAAGACAGTGCCAAACATGGGACATTGAAAGGTGTAAGAAAAATTTAATCTCTGATGAGGAAAAATTTAGCCTTGATGGTCCTGATAGTTTCCAATGTCAGTGGCATAATAAGCAGAGTCCACCTGAGATTTTTTCTACGCGCCACAGTAGAGGGGGCGCCATAATGGTCTGGGGTGCTTTGTCCTTCAGTGGAACAATGGAGCTTCAGGAGGTGCAGGGGCATCAAATGGCCGCTGGCTATGTTGAGAGCTTCCCTCTTGACTGAGGGCCCTCGTCTGTGTGTTAACGACTGGGTTTTTCAACAGGACAACACTACAGTACACAATGCCTGCAGGACTCTTTTGGACCATCCTGCGTGTTCCGGTGATCTAAATCCAACTGAGAACCTTTGGAGATGGATGGCAAGGGAAGTTTACAAAAATGTACAAACAGTTGCAGACAGTAGATGCCTGTCGTGCAGCCATCTTCACCACTTGGAGAAATGTTCCCACTCACCTCATGGAAAAACTTGCATTAGACATGCCGCAACAATTTTTTGAAGTTATCAGTAATAGTGGTAGAGCTTCTCATTACCGAGTTCATGTTTGAAACTTAGATTTCTGTTGCATGCTCAAAAAACATTTTGTCTCACTCACATTTCTTCTTGTTGCATGTTGAAGCTCTACTTGGAACCTTGTTAAGATCCAACCGTGCAAAATATGAGTGGTCTTAAACTTTTGATCTGGACATAAATCTGAGAGAATTGCCACATTAAACCACCTAGCGCTAAATTTCCAGCCAGATTTCACATGGTCCAATGACACAGTAATATATTTCTAAGGCAGGGCTTTTAACCTTGGTAGTGGTCATCAAACTGAAGCACAGGTCTATATACAATGTAAAAAAAAAGTGCTGTTTTTACAGGAAAATACTGGCAGGGACTTCCTGTAAAAAAATATAGCAGCACAGTAGATAGCTTTACATACAAAATATGTAAACTGATTTACAGTGAATGAAACTCACAACTGTTAAATCTACAAAAAAAAGAAGTTAATTTCACACAACAATTGTATATTCATAGAATATTTCCTGTATTTTTTACATGTAATAATTGCTTATTGTGGATCCATAAATTGTAAAATTAACAGGGAAATATCAAACAAAAAACTAATTTGAACTGGTAAAACAACTGCGAAAATGTGCATTTTAAATGGAGCTGCTCTGTATATTATACATCAAATCTATTACTATGCTGTATTTTTATGTTTTAATGTAAAAGTATAAATCATAAACCTGCAAACTTCTTACTGCTATGCCTCCACCTAAACATGCAAAAATACATCCTGAGAAAAGACTAGTGAGGAAAATATCACTTTTGGGAAATTTGTTTTGCAGCCATCATCAATAAAACAATTGACAACAATTGGATGCATTTTTTTCAATTTACACAACATGCAAGGAGCACAACAATCACACAATTCAATCAAAATGCTATAAAACTGTGGAACATTCCCGCAAAGCAAGAACTATCTTCATGAAACAAGCATGTGACAGACCCTCTACCAGAAAAAGTTACATAGTAACCTGTTAAGACTTGTCAAAAATGACATATTATAGTTTAATAGTTTAATAGTTTAATTATTTATATAGCACATTTAATTACAACAAGAGCGTTGACCAAAGTGCTGTCCAAGAATACAACATACATAATAAAATAACTGTACAAGAATACAACATACATAATAAAACAACTTAGAGTATTAAAAGCAAACACCAAATATGAATTAACAAATAACTCTCATGCTGTATTAAAAGCCAGTAAATAAAAATGCGTTTTAAGATAAGATTTAAAAAGATTGACAGTGGGAGCCTGTCTGATGTGTAGGGGTAAATTATTCCACAGCTTGGGCGCTACGGCTGCAAATGCTCGATCACCTCTATGAACCAGCCTCGACCTTGGTACAGCTAAAAGCAAAAGATCACTTGATCTAAGAGATCTAAGGGGGGTATAAGTCTGCAGGAGTTCAGATAAATACCCAGGAGCCTGTCCATTCAGGGCTTTGTAAGTCAACAATAAAATTTTAAAATTAATTCTGAAGCGGACAGGGAGCCAATGAAGGGAGGCAAGTACCGGGGAAATGTGTTCGCATCTTTTAGTACGTGTCAGAAGACGAGCTGCAGCATTCTGGACCAACTGCAGCCTTGCCAGGCAGGTCTGGCTAATTCCAGCATATAAGGAGTTACAGTAGTCCAGCTGGGATATAATGAAAGCATGAATCGCTCGTTCAAAGTTTTTAAAAGATAAAAATGATCTCACCTTAGATAAAAGCCTCAGTTTGAAGAAAGACCGCTGTACGACTGAGCTAATTTGTTTTTCAAAGGTGAAATTGCTGTCAAATATAACCCCCAAATTTTTGGCATGTGATTTGACAAAAGGCTCAAGACTGTGCAGGTTAAAATTAGAAGTGTTGAGATTGCTGCTTGGTCCAAAAATTATCACTTCGGTTTTGTTCTCATTGAAGTTAAGGAAATTAGAGGCCATCCAGGATTTAACTTCATCGAGACACTGAAGTAAGGGATCTAGTGAGGCAGAACTATTTCCCTTCAGCTGAAGATAGATCTGAGTATCATCGGCATATGAATGAAAACAAATGTTATATTTTCTAAAAATTTGACCTAAAGGCAGCATATAAATGGAGAACAATATTGGCCCCAGTATAGAACCCTGGGGAACACCACAAGTAAGGGGAGCTGAGGAAGAGATAAAATCGCCAAAGCTCACAGAGAAGGTCCTGTCAGACAGGTATGACCTGAACCACTCTAATGGGGTGCCCTTTACGCCACAATGCTCCAACCGTGTGATTAAGATGCTGTGGTCAACGGTATCGAAGGCAGCGGTCAGATCTAAGAGCAGAAGCACAGCTGAGTCACCTGAGTCAGTGGCTAATAAAAGATCATTAAGAACTTTTAAAAGCACAGTTTCTGTGCTATGAAGAGTTTTAAAACCAGACTGAAACCTCTCAAGAACATTGTGTCCATTTACAAAAGATTGCAGCTGAACAAATACAATCTTTTCCAAAATTTTTGACAGGAAGGGGAGCTTTGAAATAGGCCTGAAGTTAGTGAGGACGGAGGAGTCAAGATTAGGTTTTTTGAGTACAGGCTGTACAACAGCATGTTTAAAACAGGCTGGCACAACACCTGAGCTAAGGCTGCTATTAAAAATAGCTAAAATGTCAGAACTGACAACCTTAAAAATCTTTTTTAGAAAATGTGTTGGAATAATGTCATTTGGACACGATGATGTCTTTGTGCCATAACATACTTCCTCCACCTGATCAAGACACACAGGCTCAAACTGATCAAAAACAGCAGAGCAGGTGAATATTTTAGACGCGTCATGTGAAGGCAGACGCGTCATGTCAAGGCATATTGTGCAAAAATTACCGTAATCACCATTCCGTTCTTCAGTCACCACAACCATGGCCCTGGTCATAGGAAACACATGTGTAGTTACCATACCAAAACATCAGGAAAACCACCTGTGGGGAAACAAACCTATAAACACTGCGGTAACAGCACTGTAAAAAGACAAACGAAAAAAAACTGTGGAACATTCCTTCAAAGCAAGAACATCTTCACGAAACAAGCAGGTGGCTGACCCTTGACCAGAAAAAGTTTCAAAGTACACATTGTGGATTTAACAAAGTAAAAGCTACCAGTCCACAAAGAGTCAATATTCAGGCTTTAACGCCACTCGTGGTCGGAGATAGAGAGTAGCCTATCCTGGTCGGCACTAAACGGTTGCTCTCCAGAATTAACAATTTCTCTCTCACCATCAATAATTCGCTGGTCCCTATCTCTCCCTGTGTGAAAAGCTTGGGTGTCGTTCTTGATAGCACATTATCTTTCCTCCGCCCTTTCCTCACTCCTCATGCCACTGCCATTCTCGTCCATAATCTTGTTATCTCTCGAATTGATTACTGTAACTCACTATTATTTGGCCTTACACAAAAATCCATCAACAAGCTCCAACGTGTCCAGAATTCTGCTGCCCGTATTATTACTAGGACTTCCTCTACCCACCACATCTCCCCAATCCTGAAGCAGCTTCACTGGCTCCTGGTTAAATTTCGCATTCATTTTAAAATAATCCTTTATACATTTAAGGCTATTCATTCTCTCTCTCCACCATACCTCTCCGATTTAGTACAGATGTACTTCCCATCCCGGTGCCTCAGATCTTCATCTTCTCTTTCTCTCTCCGTTCCTTCCGCTCGCCTGATTACAATGGGGGGCAGGGCTTTTAGTTGCTCTGCCCCTCGACTTTGGAATTCCTTACCCCCTGACCTCAGAAACATTACTTCATTCCCTCTTTTTAAGTCCACCCTCAAAACTCATCTGTTTAAAATTGCTTATGTTTAAACCACTGTATGCTCTTAACTTTTATCTGTTATTTTTATTATTGTGTATATTTTCAGTTTTTGTGTTTTTATCTGTTGTACAGTGTCCTTGGGTGCTTTGAAAGGTGCTATTTTTAAATAAAATGTATTATTATTATTATTATTATTATAGTGATGTGCGATACCACTGATTTCCTTTCCGATCCAATACCAAGTAAAATTCAGGGTGGTATCGACGTTACTGATCCGATACCGTGACTTTGTACAAAAACTTATTTTATTTATTGTATCTTTTATTGTATCTCAAATTATAGCATCATAATGATTACAGGACATCAGATTACTTGTTCTTCAGCACCTGTCCACTTCTCCTTTTCAGTTCACCTCAGCATAAGCTCGTCATATTCTGTGATATGATTTACTCTGAGGTGTTTGGCAAGGTTAGTGGTGTGGCCACAACACCTCACTTTTTTGCCACATGTATCGCAAACCACGTCTCGGCTGTTTGTGGATGTAAAATACGTCCGCACATGACTCCATTTACGCTCAGCCATTGTTGTGAGTGCGCACACCAAGGGGCTGCGACACATTTATACAGCCGTATTTCGCACATGACTATGAAAGGCGGAAGAGGAAGTAGTTCCTTCGAATGCAGACAATGTTATAGTTTCCTTCCACTGTGTTCCTGTTAATTATAAACTACAAATTTACCCTAAATTACTAAAATATCGATATTTTAATGTAAGAATTGATTCTAGAACATAAATGACTGGTATCGGAGGAATTGATATTTTAGTATCAATCCGCACATCACTAGTAGCCTACAGTAGCCTACAGCTCTGTGGAGAGGAGGCACCATAGACATCTTATGGGAGGCACTCTTGGGTTGTTTAGCCTGTGATATGATACATTGCTAAACTAACCCAAAAACAGTAGTCTAGTCTAAGTATCAAATTACAATTAAAAGAATCATAAAGAATACAAGGATTATGACTGAGCAGAAGTGTTACTTAGGCTATTGATAATAATAATTTCTTATAGGTTTCTCTACAATAGGCTGCAAATAGCCTGAATGATTAAAAAACCGACAATGTCATTATAATTGTATATCTTTATATAGCCTATAAATAGAGAAGTAACCTCTCAGGTTCACAATGACATATATACCTGAATTTGCATAATTTCATGAATGTTAAAGGTAGGTCCGTTGCAGGCCTACAGTATAAACTTGTAAAGTGACTTACATATAATTCCTGTATTTTTAAAAACAACTGACTAAAACTATCGTTTTTACAATATTTGCATGTCAAATTAACATAATTGTTTTGTATTGAGTATTAAAGTATTTCACTGTTTTTGTTCCCAATATTTGTAGTTTTAACAAATAAATTTGATCATAATCACACATTGATGTTGTAAATATAACAAAAACATTCTGTTTAATAGTTTACAAAAGTTCACTGTGATTGAAACAGAAAAACTTTCTTTTGGGGTTTACTATACATTTATGTAGGGATTTTACATGGTTTTTATATCAATTTTTACAGTGTACTATTTCTGTGTGAGGACTGTGGTGTGCAGGATAATCTGTGTTGTTGCAGTGTTGCTATAACAACTCAGATATAATGACTCAGTGGAAGATGATTATGATAACAACCTTGAGAATCTGTGGAAGTCTGTGTAACCATGGATTCTTTGGTGGGGGAGGCTTAATTTTCACCCCAGTCTCAGAAAAAAATGTGTCTGAAAAACATGTGAACTATGTCCTTCATTAATTAACGCTGTCACTTGTTATTTCTTTAGAGGACAGATAGCAGGGAGCTACAGGACACCCTGAAGTAAAACTGAAGGCCACAATAACGACCTAATATAGACCATAACAAACTTGAACAATAAAAGGGACAAACTGAATATTAACCACAAACTTCTTCCTGTCCTTACACGGCCATCTAAATTGGCTCTGAAAAAACAACAAGAACATTTATTTCATCACTAGTGAAACATCCTTTTGGATATGTGTCAGGAATAGACCAATTTTGATCACAAATTTCATTCTCCCTATTTTATTTCCAGTTTAGGCTAAGAGCTATGATGTATGGTTTGCAGACAGTGGCACTGACAAAAAGAGAGGAGGCCGAGCTTGAGGTGGCAGAGTTAGTGATGTCGAAGTTTTCATTGGAAGTGACCAGAATGGACAAGAATAGAAATGAGTGCATCAGAATGTACGTTTATGCCACAGGCATCACAGATTTGTGAATTTCTGATGCTAAGCCAGACAGCATCTCTTGAGATGTGTGAATACCACAACTGAGGTGAAACAATCTTTTCACCAAGTAATCAACAGATGAAGGAGGATATCTAACGCTTTATACTCTTTTGTAATTAAAAGCAGCTTTTATACAAATTTCCAGAATAAAAGAGCAACATTCAGTACTCATAAAAGTAGCAACCATACATTTGAAGGTATAACATAAACCCTGTAAGACTTGCTATGATCACTTTAATATTACTTTAATATAGAAATACTGTGTTAACAGTGAGTTATGAAGTAATGAAGACATATTTCATTACAGGAAATGATGCAATGTAATTAATTAGTCCTTTTTACATGATATAGGAACAGAATCTACAGCGACTGCATAAAGCACAGTGCTCTAAGGCAGATATAAGTGATGATGTGATATTTCACCTGCTAGGATTTTATGTTTATGTAGACTATATGGTTAGAAATAAATAGTTTAAGATAGGTGCAAATGTGCACAAAAAAAGAGTGTGAGAAAGCCCGGCGGGCACAGGCTGAAGTTCTGGTTAAAGCAAAATAAAAGTAAATATTTTCTGAAAATGAAAAATGAGAAATGCCATCATAGAGTGCTCCATCAAAACACAGCTGAGTTCTTTTTGTTTTTATTTTGTGCACATTGCACTGAAAATACCATCAAGATTTACTCTCAATGTATTCTTGAATTAATATTACTTTTGCTCCATGGTTCATCACGCATGCATGTGTACACACAACTTTAACAATTACTGCCTCCTGTTTGTTTTTCAATTGGATCCCATAGAGCCTTCACTGACAGAACAGAAGAGACTTGAGCACTAGAGCACTAAAAACCAATAGGCTTGTTTTTTAGTTATGTAATTATATATTAAGGTATTTTTTCTGAATTAACAATTTAAAAACATAAGCCTATTTTAAGATAATTTTGAACTTCCTAGAAAAATGAATCGTTACCCACAGATTCTATAAAAGATGAGCCTTTTTTCTTTTTAACTGTGCTCTCATTTTCAGTTTGTTCAAAAAGTGAATGAGAACAATAAAAACTTCTTCTTTTTTTATCACTGAGCTTTTCATCAAGTTTTCTTATTGTTTAGGGACATAGGGAACCTATCATTGCTCAATCTAATAAATGAAATAGATATGAATTTTGCATAAAATCATAAAAGTTTGAAATTCAAGGGAAATTATTAATAATAACTTACCAGTGGGTATTCAAAATCTGGATTTCCCACCATATCTATCCTTCTCCTTCATGCTAACTGCTGGGTATTAAAAGTTAGAAGGTCCACCCTAGCAAGCTAGGTTAGCTAACTATACTCAGCTGTTTGGCTGAAACACATAGACATATACTTGCTAATTGATGATTAGTACTCCCCAAAATGGGACTTCTCAGATAGTCTACATAGTTACAAAGCTGACTCTTAACTCTTGAAGATAGCTACTAGCTAAAGATGTCGATCAAAGTGCTACTAGCTAACTAGCTTCGAACTTTAAACCTCAACAAAATCCAAACACGTGTGTTTCAAAAATAAAGTAAAATAAATCCTGTACAGTTTTGGTCAACTACCCACTGAGCATTTTAAAAATGTGTCTATTATTGATTGGAATTGTATAAATTTTAAAACCAGCTGGAATAGCTGGGTTTGGCTCTTTGCTGATAGCTTCATTTCAATAAGGCGAGGTCATTAGAAAGAGATTTACATGATTTATTGATGTACAGACTTTAGATTAGAGGTTTTAGAGGTATTTTGTGGTTAGACTCTGATGGCCCATCTCAGCAGTGATAGGGTGATAGAGCAGGACCCCCCACAGTCTAGATGCTGTTGATGGAGCCTGAGTGATAAAAGGTGGTGATGGGGAGGAGGGGGGTAGCAGAAGGTGTCTGCAAAGGGAAATGAGAGGTTCACAGTGAGATTTAAGCTATGTGGCGTGCATGCTTATTGGCCTGAAGGAGGCCTGGAGAAAAATGATTGGACTAGACTAGTGACACAAACAGCTTCACAGCTTGGAAAGCAAAAGTGATGTGAAGCTTAGATTCAAGAGTCCGCTACAGATGTGAGACCATAGATCTTCCTTATAAAACTTAAGCTTAATTTCATTTCTAGGTGCTGGAGTTTGATGCTTGCTTTCTACCCATAGGCTCCTTATTAGATTTAGGGCCACAGAGGCAAACACATACAGCTCTAGTATAAACTGTGCATAACCTTCACCATCATTTACCAATGCCTTACAGTCTGCCATGGTACAAATCTTTTTCCACAGTGATCCTCGTGGTATTGTTAGATGGTGTCATTTTATGTTCTCATCCTGTTAAACTGTATGTTTTAATGCTAATGACACAGTCTAGTATTTGATTCATTAGCATTGGCTTTTAAATGCGCACCTGGGGTAAAGGTTTTGGTACTTTGTACTAATTCATTTTCCGAGAACCTCAGATTTTAGATATGTGTAACCTTTAAAGGATAACACATTTTCTGTTTGACTGGGTGAAGTAAAGACAAGCTGGTCCTACATGAGGAACCTGAACAGCTGGGACTTAATGATCTGGATATGATGCTTGAAACAAAAATAACACAGCGGAGTCCAGTCATGGCTTTTGCATCCAGTATCATCACTTGTGGCCACCTTCTGTATTCTTCTATCACCTCTCTTTCCTCATGTTTCACTTCCTTCTGCTCCATATGGCTCATTCTGTCTGAACTAAAAATTGAATGTTTGGGGATTTTGAGGAATTTGTAATAATTGTTTAGATTGTTTGTGAATTAATCCTGTAGGAATCTGCCATGTCTGTAAAAGGACATGGACATTGTGCCAAGCCCTCCTGAGATAATATTAGCTCTGCGCAAACTGGAATCTCTCCAATTTGGGGCATTTTTTCCTTTGAACTATTCATTTGTTTTCTCTTTCTTCTGCCTCCTTCCTGATGGAAAGTTATGCTAGTAATGCTGGATTGGTAGTGATAAATAAGGGGTAGGCCACGGTCTCGGGTGCACAGCAGGAAGAGCCATCAAAGAAAAAAAAAAAAAGCAAAATATTGAAAGATGATAAGTTCATGGCAGACATTCTGGTGTCTTTTAACATTGTGAACAATGTTGCTGGTAACAAGAAAATAGATCATTTCCAATTAATATTTTATATTATAGAATAAAACAAGCCAACTTTCAATAAAGCAAAACAAAATACATTTTATCACTAAACCTATGTAAAATATGGCTTTATATCCTCTCCACAGTCACCTGAGCCATCCCAGTCTCTGCCATTTGTTATTGGAAACCAGCTGATCTTATAGGATATCTTGCAACATTTTGGTAGTACATTAAAGACGGACATCACATAACATCAAAGTTAGCTGAATGTACCGTATTTTTCAGACCATAAGGCGCACCGGATTATAAGGCGCATTAAGCGAAACAAAACAGTCAGATAAGTCAAACTTTACTCAATTCATTCTTCTTGCTTCCCCCACTTCAGAAGTACTATTGATTCATTAATGTTGAATTCTCTCGCAGCTGCTCTATTCCCTTGTTGTTCAATCAATCAAAGCTTTATTCGTCACATGCAGGTTGCCCTGCAGTGAAATGGGACCCCCCCCCCCCCCCCCCCCGACCTTACACACATAACACAGACATTACATGGGGTTACAAGTCGGAGATCGGTAGCGTTACAGAAAAACACTGAAATGTACACAACAACGGGAAGGTACAAGAGGAAAAAAGAGACCTCTACTCATGCTGTGCTTCCATGGTAGGACAGCACGAGAACAGGAAACAAAAAAAACTCCTCTGCACAAAAAAGCACATGAATGTCCACAGCACAACTTTGTGAAAGACATGACAAGCCACAGGATTGGGTGGGGGGTGAGGAGTAATACGAAGCGAACACTAAGACAGTGTCCTTCGCCCTGCCAGGCTAAGTAAACAGTCTTCCAGCCAACCCAGGTGGCCTTGCATGGGATGGGAAGAATAGTCATGACACAGTCATTATCAGGGAGTGTTTGTTCAGCTCCGCCCTTGGGCCTGCAGCTGGCGCCATGGTGGTGTCCGCATTATGATGTTGATTTTGTTGATTTTTCTTTTATGCAAGCAGCTCAAGAGAATTTCAAGCTGCTCTTTAACACTCTGGTCTCTCAATCTCCCGTTGAAGAGCCGCGAGCCTCCCCATGATGGTATCAAACTTCTGTTCCGTGGTGTTGCAAAATATAATGCAGTATATTAATGACCAACCTCGTATTGTGGATGGATTATCTCAGTTGTTCTCCTGACTGAAGTTTGGTCTGTTTATAGCATCCTGCCATATGATTGCATTTGTCTCTAACCACGCTAACTTTTATCGAGTGGAAAAAAGTTCATCCTGAGTTTTTGACCCAGATCACTCCGCGAGGCTCCCGACAACAGTAGCCGTAATGCTCCTACAATCCATCAAGCGTTGCGGCTTGGTAGCTTACCAAAGTTGTACTTAAACATTTTTTGACCGATTTTTGAGCACTGTGTACCACATAAAAACAGGTTGAGGTCAGTAAGCACAACCAGAATTCATACATAAGGCGCACCGAATTATAAGGTGCACTGTCAATTTCTGAGAAAACTAAAGGATTTTAAGCATGCCTTATAGTGCGGAAAATACGGTAGCAATAAGGAGTTATTTAAATATGCCTTTCAGTGGGTTTTCAATGACTTAGTCAGGGGATATAATGATAGTGATCCAAATAGCATATCCTTTAACTGCTGTGACTTTCCCCCCCACAAAGTTTAGTGGAGATCCCATACCACATATCCACAGATCCATATACCCATAGTATAGCTTCGACCCAAAAGCCAATCTATGAGGAGCCATTTGGAAAAGCCAAGATGAGACAACACTCCGGATAGTACAACCTTTCTGATTGTGTAAAGAAGAAATAAGGACACTTCCTGATGATAGACACGGTTGTTCGTAATTTGGCTGCCATCCTATAAATGTTACAAGAGCAGACAGACACTTAAAGCTCCACTTCATGGACTCCAAAGTCATGACCTTCAACTACAGGGAGAGCAGTAAATGATAATTGATGTGTGACTCATATCGAGGGGAAGAGGAAATCAAATTAAACACACATTTCTTTAGTCAAGTAAAAAAAGTCAACCGGCTGAAAAGCTTTACCAGTAGTAGTTCACGGTCGGTTTCATGGAAGAAAAAGAGCATTGAAAGTGAACTGAAAGAGATTTTTCTTTTTAATCGTTGGTTTCATTTAGCTAGACATCAGTCATTCGTAGAGTCACGCAGTAGTGGTGCAAATGACAAATGGGGCCAGTGACAGAAAAATAGTTTCAATTTAAATTTCTAAATGTAAAAAGATGATGTATTCAACTTTCAGTTGCCCTTATTTACGTTTTTCAATAGTGTCCTTGAACCTTTTCTCACAAATGATCCAGCACCGTCTCAAGTGCTTGGAGGAGATTCTAGGAGACAGGCAGCTACTCCTGGAGACCTGGACAAGGCTTTAGAAGGTCCTTAACACATCGGCAGGACTGGAATGTTGCCTGACATAAATCCAACAGAGCACCTCTTGGACATTTAGTTTCGCTCTATCTGGCGCCGTCAAGTAGCTCAGTGATGCCCTGGTTCAAACATGCAAGCAGATCCTCTTTGACACCATCTGTCGTCTCATTATGATAATACCCCAACGTTTTCAGGCATGTATACAAGGACACATACAAACTACTGAGTGAAATTTCAGTAGCATGAACAAGCCCAATGTTTCATTTTTTCACTCTGATTTTCTGTCTTTCTCTGAATTCAGCCCTCTGTAGGTTGATAACTTTCATTTCCATCAAACAGCGTGACATCCCTTCATCCCTAAGACATTACCCAGCCCATATCAGTATAGATATCCAGCATGAGTTTTTCCATTTCACATATCGATCAAAGACATCCTGTAAATATCAGCGGTGAAAGTTTGAGGATAGAAATTTTGTGCAACAGGCTGATGAGTTGGTGACTGGGAATGTCTGCTGCAGCTGACTGAAGATACGATGGAAACTGTTTGCTGTGAAACTGGGTGTTGTTGTTTTGCCTTGAAACAGCCTTTGAGTGCAGCAGTCATTGATTTATTATATTGGTTTATGTCTTTGTGTCTGTCAGTCAACAAAGATGACTAATATGATTTTGGAAATGTTGTTTTTGGATTATGTATTCTGAAATCAGGAACAGAACTTTGATGTTTTTGTGATTTATCAAACACACAAAACATGTTCCCTCTGTTCAGTTTTTTCCTGATCATGCTGAGGATGCAGTGTGTGGATTTGTATTAGCACTAAGAAGCAATATAATATCAGTTGACTAAAAAATTAGATTTTGGCTAATACAGTTAGTGTGCAAAGCATGAAATACGTCTCAGTCAGCTCTCACAGTTACAGGCTTGGTTCGGCACAGTAATGATGACTGATGACCAGTGTTGGTCAAGTTACTTGAAAAAAGTAATCAGTAATTAATTACTGATTACTTCCCCAAAAAGGTAATCCCGTTACTTTATTGATTACTTGTTTTCAAAAGTAATTAATTACTTAGTTACTTTTTAAAAACACGATTTACAACCTGAATAGGTGATAAAGAGATAGATCTTTAAGCCCAATTCTACTTTTTCTGCATAATCCATCATACAAAATGTAATCAAATGGAAAAGTCCCTTTTTAAAACTTGTTTTATTAGTTTTAACCTTTTAACTTTATGCATCACGCAAAAATTTAATTCTATGCAACATTCTCTGACTGGAAGAAATTTGTTTAATATTTAAACCTATTTTCTGCACATTCCAGCACCTTTTGCTCTATTTTCACCTGTAAAGCAGGAGTAGGGTAGGCGGAGGTTTACCCTGGTGTAGGTGTGCCGCAGCAGTCAGTGGAAGAATCCGCGAGTTTCTCTGTGAGTTTCCCATTACGTCGTAGCTACTCGGTGCTTGCTTGGAATTTTAGGGGGTTTTTTTCGCTGTAAAAAGAAGTTTTCTTCCCACGCACAACGGACACTAATGTTTTTGTCACTTTTTATGGAATCAAACTCAAAATAAGGTCAGTACTTCCACACTTTAAACGCTGCATGCTCATACTCTCTCCCGCACTCGATATATGATCCATTGTTGATCTGCACACAGCTGTTGTCACGAACGTCGCACTCGCTTACTCACTGTCATGAGACATTCTCGCAAAAAAATCACGGTTTTAGTAACGCAGCGTTCCTACGGGAAAGTAACGGTAATCTAATTACCGTTTTTGCAATAGTAATCCCTTACTTTACTCGTTACTTGAAAAAAGTAATCGGATTACAGTAACGCATTACTTGTAACGCGTTACTGCCCATCTCTGCTGATGACATTCTGCAGTTTGCATCTTTTGCAATTATCTGAATTAAGAGGATAATTATGGGCTTCATGCAGCTTCCTATGGCTCTCTTTCTTTTTATTAAGATAACATAACTTAACTAAAGTCGATGAATGCCAGCACCTGCAGTAATGCTGTGAAATCATTATTGCTGACACCTGAACGTCCTGTCTGTTTGTGTGAGGACTAAGAAAAGTAAGCATGGCATCCAGGGAATGTGATTGGAGGTCATATTTTGTCATCACTTGTATGAATTATTCAATCTTACTTGTTATGTGTCCTCTGTGAATATTTTCTAAAGTAAGCAGAGTGAGGAAAATTAAGTTTTCACAGTTTGTTCTTTTTTCCTTTTTTTTTTAAATCAGGTAAAATGTCACCACATTTCTTGGTAATAAAAAAGAGATATTAAGGATTAGAAAGTGTGACGGTATTTTCATGTAAAGTTTTTGCTTCAGTGAACTAAGAAAAATGACAGTATTGTTTACAGGTTTCTGGTTTTCAAGGACAACATTGCTTTTTCCAGAGAGTGCACGAGAGATTTGATGCGACTTCTCTGACTGCTGCATCCTGTTATCACAGCAGCACAGCTGTTTAAGCTCTTCGCCACTGACACCTGTATCTCCAGACCATTGCTCTCATGTGGAGTTGTTATAAAGTGGGCCGTGCACTGCAGCTACTGAAAGCCTTCTCTATTTCAGAATCTACCATTTAGACCAATGATTAACTATATATAGCAAATTGTTCAGACTTCCTGTGGCACACAGTCCCCTTCCTACTGGGTGAAAGTGGAAGATGTGAAAACTCTGTGATTTTCTGAAACAGTTAGGGGTAAACTTTATTTGTCGCAGACTTGTGTGTGTATATAAACAGAAGCCAGCAAAGAAGTTCAGTCAGCCAACTTGAGCTGAGCCATGTCATCAAAAGCCACAGCCCCCCCCAGAGGCAGAGGCTGCCTCAAGATTAATATGTATAAACAAAAGGTCTCTGTTTTGGTTAATGCCAAGATTATTTTTATTTTCCCTGTTCATGACCACAGTCTTCTTAGCAATGCATAAGGCAGTGAGAACCATGTGTTCATCTCCACAGTGACATCATCTAGGTCACTTAACAAGCAAACGAAAGGTGAGGCTGAACATTTCAGACTCTTCGATAAGTCTTCACATATCTGGCACCAAAACCTGTGAACAGGTGGACAGAACCAAAGAGGGTGGATGTAATTGTAGGCAAATTGCTTTGACCATGTGAGCAGGTGTTAGATGACACAAAACCAATCCTGGACAACCACTGACCTGACTTTATGCAGGATTCTGTATTGAATTAATTGTAGATTGGTCATTTTAAAGGTTTTTAAGCATTTCTGAGGCCAGAAGTTGTGGTCTAAGCTGACTGATAGATTTCACAATAGAAGGGATATTGATTCATCTATTTTTGAGTGTCCTGTATCTTTTAGACAGTAATGTGGGGGGTTTGAAATTAAGGAATTGCACCACACCTGTTTGTAGTTTGACTTGATTTTGCTTAAATGCCTTTTTTTAAACTCTTTTATTAGACTATCGATAGTCCAAAAATATATTCTTGTTAATCTCATATTCTAATATTCTTCTGCCAAATGGATAAAAGTCTATTACTTTGAATATACGTTCCAAGTATTTAATTCCTTAACAACCCTAATCTGGGACGTTTGTCATATTATTGTGTTGTAAGATGTCAGGGTTGTTCCAGATGGGTAAACGTCTTGATGCATGTACTCATTTTTTTGTGTTTGATGACAACTAAAGACAATTTCTGAATGATGTATAGTATTATTTCACAAAATTGCAAATACAGCAGTCCCTCGCTGTGACAAGGGACCGCTATAATGGCCTCGCTGTTTCACTGATTTTTTTTGTGCAATTTTGCATGTTTTTTGTTTTTTTTGTTTTGTTTTTACAGCACATTGTGTTCTGAGTCCTTTTGTCCGTAGACCATTGTCAGTCAATCTCATGCCGTCTCTCCTGTACAGTACAGAATGCATTCAGCTTCTCAAATTTACATAAATCTTTGATCGCTAGCAGTGTGACTCTGAAGTGCTGTACTGTATGTTTGTTTTCTTCCCAACAAACCCAACAATGTCAATGAAACATTTTGCACCATCAAAGGCACCTACGGGTTATTTTTAGAATGTAACTCCCGCGATAATCGAGGGACCACTGTATAACTACATACTTTTCAGAAATTTTCACTAGTAACATCGAGATTTTTTTAAAAATTAATCTGCTCTAAATCATAGAATTTTGATTGTAAGAAAGACCAATGAAAATTACTTTCAAACATCGCCTCAGACATTGTTCTGTGGGAAAAAAGGCCTGAAATGTTGGTCAGCTGAGTATTTTTCAAAACACATTGAAAAGTAAACATATAAAGCTAAAATTTTAGCTTCATGTGTATTAGCTATACCCATTAGCCGATGCTGTTACAGAAAGGCGCTTCCGCTTTGCGGGCCATATTTTACGCCTACCCCCTCATCGCCCAGCTAAGATTGCCATGACATGGCGTCCACGCACTGGCAAGCGAAAGCAAGGCCGACCAAAGACCACATGGCGTCGAACATTCATGGACGATCTGAGAACTGTCGACATTGCCTGGGACGAAGCTGAAGCAGTCGCTGCTGACCGACATTGATGGAGATCACTAACTGCCCAATGCGCCGCCCGGCGTAGGAGGAACTAAGTGCTAAGTAAGTAAGTATTAGCTATATGTTCAAACTCTTTTGCAAATCTGAGAAGATCGACAATAAGGCCTGTGATTTAAAATGGAATGACCCATTTGCTTATCGGAATACTCTGAGATTATGCTATGCATCCAAATGGTACATTGCACTGAATTGAAATGCACATCTGCACTCAGGTCCAAATTAACAATGATACGACCGCATGTACATTAGTCACAAGCTCAGTATTACCTGTGATGAGGTTGTCCACCAGTGTTGTAGGGATGCAGAAGATCCCCACCAGCAGGTCACTGATAGCCAGGTTGAGGATGAAGAGGTTGGTGACCGTGCGCATACGACGGTTTTCCAGTACGATGAGACACACCAGGATGTTACCCACCATACACAGCAGAAAGATGAAGGAGTAAGCCAGGGTGTAGATGGCAGCCACATACAGAGAGTGCTGATAGTAAGGGGAAAAGGTAATGTTGGTGACATTGGATACACCATCTAGGCTGGTGTTTAAAACAATGGATGTAATGTTTGAGCCCTCAAGTGCCATCTCGTCTTCGTCCACAATGTCCAGAATATCCATCCTTGATATCAGTCAACACTGCAGAGGAAATAAAATGGCAACAAGCAGAGAAAAATTTAAGTTAGAACAAAGAGAAGTAGAGGTGTTGCAGGCTTTGTTCAGACATATGACAACTTTTCAATACCAGCTGCAACAGTACATTGGCAGGGGTTCATCTTCTCCAATGATGCAAGCATCACTAAAACCAGTTAATTTAAAGTGAATGCCATTCATGTCAAGCATCTAATACATAATATTTGTCATACTGTAAGAGTCTGTTACAGATGCCAATGCATCAGAATGTAGGATAGTGTTAGAAGCTCTGCTCTTGAGTAAAGAGTTAAACAAAACAAATCTTTTTCCTGTGCTTTGGGATTTCTCAGCTACTCGTGTCTTCTTCAGAGATGCTTTTAATTTGCACCTTCTTGTCACTCGCTTTCATATAAGTTTCCTGTGTGTGTGGAGGAAAAAATGGTGATAATAGCAAACTAAAATTGTAAAATTACAAAGTGTGTTGTTAGTAAATCACAGTTTTACTTGACACCAAGAGTTTTATTTTCATAAAGTAGGTGAAGATACAGTGGTTTCAACCAAAAAAGAAGGGCTCACTGCCTTACAAGCAACTGTGTGACTGTCCTCATCTCTACACTTAACCATGTATATGTATTGCTATTTTGAGGTAGGTATTAGCAATACAGTACAGTGAGGAGTGTTGCATATATCTATAGTGTGTTTGTTCCCTTCATGATTTATTTGTTTTGTGTTTGTCACACTAAAATGTTTCGGATTGACAAACAAATGTAAAAATTAGACAAAGATAAACACTAAATTAAGGTTTTCATTATTAAGGGGGGAAATTCAAACCTACATTAACCTGTGTGAAAAAACAGCTAAAAGGGTCTCCACAATTCAGGGGGGAAAATGCACAAAGATCAACAAAATGAACTGGCACCAGAATGATGGGAAGAGAAAAGTATGGAGTAGGTGATGCAGCATTCTGCATCATCTATAAAATATCTTATGGCATGTATGGCTGCCAGTGGAACCAGGTCATTAGGGTTTATTGATAATTTGACTGCTGATAGAAGAAGCAGGATTTGGCTGTCAAACACGGAGGACAGCACTTCAGAGCAAATGGATAATGACCCAAAACACAGGGTGTCTTGTTGTCCTTGTGTTTCATTCTGTTTTCTGTGAGATCATTATTCAAACTATGTTATCTTATACCCAGAGTCAAGGTAGACGAATTATGTTAAACAGATGTAGAACATAAATATATTCCTTAGTCTAGGTTGTGTGCAAAGTATGTAGCTTAGTTTTCCTTATATTTTTAGGTTAAAGAACATGACCAGCTTTGTAGTATGTTAGACAAATGTTCCAGTATATCTTTGGGGATTAAAAGAATGTGACCATCTTTGGGTTCTGTTAGACAGGTGGGCGCCGCCATTTATCTGCTGTGAATGTTTTACACTGTTTTCTTGTCATGTCAGACTGCTTAAATCATTTCTGAGAATGTTGCGTGCGAAGGACCTTGGGGCCGGTAACAGCAAAAGCAGACAACATTCTGTGCCCCCACCCTTGTAGGGGGTAGAAAGACAGGGAGCCCGAGGTCATAACTTAGGCGCCATGACAGATAAGGGACTGTGAATGTTTAGGTTTACGACCAGGTGGGGGCCAGTAGAACGTATAAAAAGCTGTGTAATACACCACCATTTTGAGACTTGCTGTGACCCTCTCATGCATCTCTCCCAAGTGTCCAAGTGTGATACTTTTGTAAAGCTCTTTGAATTAAAGTTGAATGCACTTCAGTGTCATCTTGACTATTTGATTTAAAAGCCATTGTGGTAAATGTATAGAAGCAAAAATACAAGAAGTGCCACTGTCCAAAAATCCTTGCACCTACAGGAAGTGTATTTCAGTGAAAATAGACCAATTTGGAGAAAAAAGGTAAACAATTGAAAGAAAACCTGTAATGTAAACAAATGTCCATTTGTGCTGCTGGACATCAGAGTAGACATTTATTTTAAAAGTTGCCAAAGAAGCAAAATCTAGAGGTTTGTGATTGCAAAACATAATCAGGCAGATGGAACGGATGAAACAGGCTAACTGAGGATTGGAGCACATTTCAAATCCCACAAGGTTTCCAGATTTTGTTGATCATTAAGTGTTAAATACATGTAAAGTAAGTTGGCAAGAAAGACAAATCAGCTTAGGCAGCAGCTGCTTTGCTGGCACGTTACCGGGTTTTGATTGACAGACATTATCACGTTAATTAAAGGAGCACGCAAATAACCCAAATAGTGGAAAAAGTGGAAGACAGGGTGTGGGAATAGACGACGTCCTCGAACAGAATGCTCAGGCTGTGGTTCTTCAGCAAAAGTTAATTATGAGTTATGCCTCCAACATTCTGCCCAGTGTTGCCAACTTAGCGACTTTGTCGCTATATTTAGCGAGTTTTCAGACCCCCTAAAAAAAGACGTGAAAGACATTACAAAAAACAATAATTGCTAAAAGAAATTTAATTTGTAGTTCTAAATAAATTCTAAATGCATTTAGGACGTTTTTTGCTCACTTTATGTCTCGTCCACGATGTTATTTCGTGATAACATGACCAATAATAATGACCAATTATGCAAATTAGGTGATGACGTCATTTAGCAACTTCTAGCGACTTTTAGGACAACCAATAGCGATTTTCCTTACTGAGGAGTTGGCAACACTGATTCTGCCACGTTGTAATAATTTACACAAGCTGCCGCTTGTGTTTTTGTTGACAGGAACTTCAGTCACAAGCCTTTTGGTAGATGAGAGCAGAGTGTTGAATGAATGCATTTAATGGGGGAGGATGTCAAACTGGAAATTCAAATACACAAAGCTTGGAGCATCATTTCCTCAAGGCTGGCCAAGAATAGCTAAAACTAGTTGCTATGTCAGATGCGTTTCACAGAGCTTTTCCTATCCTCATGGTAATGAACTAGCCTCTCCTTTTCCTAAGCCATAAACTAAAAAAGGATTTATACTTCCTTTCCAAAAGCCCTTGAAACCTCGGGCTTTCTGTTGCTACAAAAGTGTTGACTGAGACCTTAGATACACCCTGTTCCCTCTGAATGCAAAAATGTGAAAATGAAACTAATATTAATATTTAATTCAATTCAATATTATTTACAGAGTGCCATATAAAAATCTTCCTGCCAGTAGCGCATGTCTGAAACACCTCGCCTAGACGGTGTCCTAATCAGATACCTGAGCCACCTCAAACGGCTGGCAACTGATGCGGAGGGATAGCAGCTCTTCTCTGAACCCCTAACAAATTACCAACTGCCACACCGTGCTTAAACTCTTCCACTTGGGGGACCAACTCCCCTCTGACTCGGAGCGGGCACTTTTCTGACAGATAACCATGGCCTCTGACTTGAGGGTGCTAATTCTTGTCCCGCTCGTTTCACACTTGCCAGCACATTGCTCCAGAACAGGCTGGAGGTCAGCTACTGACGAAACCATCAGATCATTGGCACAAAGGACAGAGGTGATGTTGAGGCCACCAAACCAGAAACTATCTGCCACTCGTCCCCACCTAAAAACCAGTGACAAACGGCAGCTCTGCTACTACCACCAAGAATAGGTCTGACGTACTCCTTACAAACCAAGCTGTCACATAAAGACTGAAAGTATAAGTTATTTTTGTAGAATGAACAACATAATTGACACCAAGCAGCTGTACAATCTTGTGCAATACTTTGTCTTACTGTATTGTTGAGCATGCTGATAAATTATTTGCATAAAGTCCCACCATACCTCATCAACAACCAACATAAATAAAAAGGAAGTGTAAAATATTCTGGCATCATAAGGAGGTGGTCTGTTTTTGTATAAACAGTTCTAGGAGCCCAGTAAGTCATGAGTATGGCTGTCACATTGTGACATTTATTTTAATAATCACACACTTATGTGTTTCTTTGTTTTGGATGTGTGATATGATTTATCTCCACACAGTGGCGACACAATGACTACCCTTGGCTTTCAGAGACAGGCTAGTGCTGAACCTGGAAACGTTGTTGTTTGCAGTAAGTATTGTCTGCTGCCAATTAACTAGGAGGCTAAATCCTACATGAAAAGCACATTTTCCTGATGAAAAGTGCTCCAGTATACACAGTAGCATGACAGGCACTATTAAATGTAGTCCCAGACTTCTGCAGAATATAATCTGCGAATGTCTCTGGCAAAAACAATGTTACCTTGACGAGGGCAATTTCCATGCGGGTTACTCTTACTCTTACGCTTCATAACCATTGTGCTGATTTAAAGCATGTTTTAAGCCCAGTAAAATGGCAAAATAAGGCACATGTTTAAAAATATAAAGATTTTCTTTTGAGGCTTTGATTTATGTCTTTAAGTTAAGTTTTGTATCTCTAATATCTTTAAATTTAGAAAATATATAAAACAAAGGAGATTAGATTACACCTCTTAAATAGTTTTAATTTTCAGGTTGTGAAAGTTACTTACCTAAGGTACACCCTGTGGTGGCAGATTTCTTTTCTCATGTATTAATCACATATTTCAATCATATCACATTAGTAAGAGTAGTGTCACTTTCTCAGTTGTATGCATGTGCACTACAGATGGGCCTTATACTCCACACACACAGACCATTGTAATGGGAGACGTTAAACAGACACTGAGACTCCTTCTGCTTATCAGGGATGTAAATCCTTAGGTGACGGCCAAGCAGAAAACAAGTCAAGTATAAACTCACCACAGCAGTATATACTGTTAAAAAGTGTGCAGACTGTAAGTGTCAAGGCCTTTTATGTTCCAAACACCAAAAAAGAAAGGTCCAAGAAAAGGCCGTGGGTGGCAACGGGAGGTTTGTTTTAGAACGCACTTTGATTTCATTGTTTTAAATCATATGTCTTTATTTCGTGTAAAATCATAAACAAAAATCAACCAAATAACTTCTTAAAACTTAAAATTAAACGAATGTTAACTTAATTTGCTTTAACAACTTCAAAAGTGGTCAAAAAATCATTTCCTCACCCTCCCGACACCCCAGCAGACATTTGGCAAACAAAAAGTATCCTTACCACACCCTTCCAGGGTGCTCTTAATCCCATGATTAATGGGAGGGTCCATAAGCCATTAAACCAATCACTTTCCAATAAAATGAATTACAAATTTACATAAACAAAACTAGGTCAACATATTCTTACAACTTTAAAGAAAAAACAAAAATTAATACAAATTGCATTTTATAAACATTCAACAAAAATGGCCACAACATTCCGGCCCCTAATTCCTGTGTAACATGAATTATATCTGTCTGAGTGGCCATCACAAAGTGCAATACCGATAATTTTCTTCAGTAGTCCATGTCTTCATAAAAACAAACAAAAACAAAAAAAGTCATTGTTCTATGATTTCAGGTCTTTGTTGTTCATGTGTTTGCTTTGTGTGTATTGAAAAAAGGTGTATGTTGCATAATGGAGTGTAGAGCAAAGTGAGTGTCAGTGTGAATGTAGAGCCAGAGGTTCCAGAACTTGGCTCAGTTGGAGGCAAACATTCATTGTTTCCTCTAGATGGCCTCCACCAGGAGACATATTTTGTTGATTGGCCTCTCCAGCTCATTTGTTCGTGTCTTAACTCGAACACGGCGAACAACTCCGTGTACATCGGCCATGGTTTCAGTGATGCGGCCAACGGGCCAAGAATTTCTTGGTGCAGCTCCATCAACAATAAGCACAACATCACCAATGCAAAAGTTCCTACGAATCTTGTTCCATTTTTGTCGTTCCTGCAACATAGGAAGGTATTCTTTCACCCACCTTTTCCAGAACAGATCCACAATATACTGGGCTTGTTTCCATCGTCTTCGCAGATACATATCCTCTTTTTTGAATAAACCTGGTGGCAGCACAGGTTTGCCTTTTAACTGGAGTAAGAGCTTCTACATCATTGGGATCATCAGAAGAAGGTGTGATTGGGCGGTCATTCAGTACAGCCTCCACTTCACACAAAACTGTATGTAAGGTTTCATCATCTAGTATTTGCTGGTTTGTGATAGAGCATAATATTCTCTTTATTTCTTGCACCAGGCGCTCCCATACTCCACCATGATGGGCCCCGTAAGGCGGGTTAAAGGTCCACTTTATGCCATCCTGTGCTAAACCTTTTTGGATTTTACTTTGGTTTAGCTCTAACATAGCTTGTTTTAACTCACGATTTGAGCTGACAAAGTTGGTTCCATTGTCTGACCGCATTTCCTTGACTTGTCCTCTGCGGCAGATGAATCTCCTGATGGCATTAATGCAGGAACCTGTATCAAGAGAATGTGCCACCTCCAGGTGAACTGCACAACAGGTTAGGCATGTGAAAAGAACTCCATACCTCTTAACAAGACTCCTGCCTCTCTTTACTTCTATTGGTCCAAAATAATCAACACCAACATAAGTAAATGGTGGAAGATCAGCTGAGATTCTGTCAATAGGAAGATCAGACATTTTCTGCTCACCTGGCTTTTGCCGTTGTCTTTGACACACTATACAGTCTTTGATTATTTTTCTAGCTGCTGAATTAGCATGAGGGATCCAGTATTGACGGCGAAGGGTTGAAAGCATGTGATTTCTTCCTCTGTGACCAACCTTTTCATGAATATGTTGAAGAATAAGCTTTGAAACGTGGCTTTCTTTTGGCAAAATTGCAGGATGTTTTGTTTCCTCGGGTAAATCTGCTTTGCTCAGTCTTCCACCCACTCTCAGGACACCATTAGTAACTACAGGATCAAGCTTATACAGATGACTTGACTTCCTTACAGTGCTGGAGTTTAGGGCAGTCATTTCATCAGCATAATGTTTTCTCTGCACAAAACTCACTATAGCCTCCTCAGCCATGGACAAATCATCAGCTTTGAGCAGAGTGTTCCCATCTTCTTTAGCACATATTTGCTTTCCACAGTGCGTGTCCAACGTTGTTTGCAGTTTAAGTCTAAGTCTTTCTTTTACTTTCAGGATCCATGCCACACACCTTTTTAATTTTGTCCAGCTGGAGAAGTACATCAGCAGCTTAGTAGTGGGACACACATCTTCTTTCAGCACAGCTGCACACATCAGGCCCTCCCCTTTTATTTCTGGGTCAGCTTCCAAATGGACAGATACATAATTTTTGCCTACTGGCCAGCGAACAACAGGTTTACTGAGAAATTCTGGACCACTGATCCAGGTGGAAGATTTCAGGAAACAGCCAACCGTCATTCCTCGAGAGGCTGCATCAGCTGGATTCAGCTTTGAACTAATGTACCTCCACTGCTCAACTTTTGTCAAAGCATGAATGATGGAAACTCTGTTAGCTACATATGTTTTGAACCGTGTGGTTGTGTTTGCAATGTACTGTAGCACAGTTGTGCTGTCAGACCAAAAGACTGATTCACTCAGATTAAGCTTAAGTTCAACTGACAGCATTTTGTCCAAGCGCACAGCTAAAACTGCAGCAGCCAGCTCAAGACGTGGGATGGTGACTTGTTTTAACGGTGCCACCCTTGCTTTACCAATAATAAAGGAAACACACACTTCCTGCTTGCTATTAGATAGCCTAAGATATGATACAGCACCATACCCAGTTTCACTGGCATCACAAAAGTGATGCAGCTGTGCACCTTTTATCTCCCCAAATCCTTTGGGTGTGACACATCTACTGATACTAAACTTGTTAAGAAGAACTAAATCCTCAACCCATTTTTGCCAAGTTTGTGTCATTTCTGCTGGTATTGTCTCATCCCAGCCAAACCTCAGTTTACATAGATGTTGCAGAATTTGTTTTGCAGGCAGAATGACTGGAGCTAAGAAACCCAAAGGGTCGTAAATGGAGCTGACATTGGACAGAATACCACGTCTTGTAAGTGGTTTGTCCTTGTTCACAATACTGAATGTGAAAACATCATGTTCAATATCCCACTGCACACCGAGGGCTCTTTCAGTGGGGAGCTGGTCCCGACTAAGGTCCAGCATCTTTACACCTGTGGCTCTATTTTCCTCCGGGATCTGACAGAGGACAGAGCGATCACTACATACCCACTTATTGAGCTTAAATCCCCCCTTGGCACACACCTCAGTAAGCTGCTGATAAAGTGAGACGGCCTGCTCAACAGACTGGGTAGATTTAAGACAGTCATCTACATAAAAACTGTGCCTGATTGTATGTATAACCTCCTCTGGGTACAGATGTTGGTTGTCATCAGCAGTCTTTAGTAGTGCATAGGTGGCACAGCTAGGGGAGGATACTGCACCAAAAATGTGGACTAACATCCTATGTTCCACCAGCTGTTTTGTGATGTCACCATCGGGCCACCAGAAAAAACGTAAAAAGTTTACGTGTTCCTCAGCTACTCTGACCTGATGAAACATCCCTTTAATGTCTGTCATAAGCGCTATTGGACCCTTCCGAAAGCGAATCAGCACACCTAATAAAGTGCTAGCCAGATCTGGGCCTTGTAATAGCTCTTTGTTCAGTGATGCTCCAGCAAATGTTGAAGCACAGTCATACACAACACGCAGTGTTTTCTTGCGGGGGTGGTAGACCCCATGATGAGGTATATACCACACCTTTCCTTCCTCATGCTTCAACTGTTCTTGTGGTATAATTTCTGAATGTACCTCCATACTAACATTGTGCATGAATTCTTTGTATTCTTCAAAGAATAACTGATCCTTCTGAAACCGTTTTAGCAGATATTGCGCCCTCTGCTGAGCCACCTGCTTGTTGTTTGGCATTCTTACTTCAGGTTTACGAAAAGGTAATTTCAAGTAATAATGACCATCTTTAAGCACAGCTGACTCTGACATTATGTTCATGAACTGTTTGTCTTCTACAGACATTTCTGCACGCTCATTACACTGGTTCTCCACAAAATCTTGATTATACTGTTTAACCAGCATTTCTTCTAAACTACTTATAGAGATGCGGTTTACCTGGACAAAACTAGCATCATGCTCATCCTTTTGACTACCCTGATTGAGTGGCCCATTGACAACCCAACCAAGACGAGTTAGCACAGCATAGGGTCCACTACCCTCACTGTTAATGATTCTCCAAGGTTCCAGCGCTTTGGGCGAATTCACACCAATAAGCAGCCCAATGCCAGCATTTATCGGTGTCAACTCAACATCTTTTAAGTAAGGCCATTTCCTTAAGTCTTGTTCTTTAGGGATATTTTCTTTAGTGACAGGAATAGCCTTTTGAGTGTACACGTCAGGCAACCTCACATACTCATTCTGTTTTAAAGCAGCTACTTCCATACCAAAAAGTTTATAGCTACTTACTGGCCTTTCTTGACCCATAGTCTTTAACATGATTTCCACTTTCTTTCCAGATGCATTTAACTGCATCATCAACGCCTCGGTGCAAAAAGTTGCAGAGCTGCCGGGATCAAGAAAGGCATATGTCTCAACAACCTTCGTCCCATTTTCCAACTTCACTTTTACTGGAACAACTGACAAGGCACATTCATTAGCCCTGGCCCCGGCCCCAGTATGGCTACCAAAGTTCAAAGAAACAAGAGCATTTGAGACTGATGATTCTTTACAGACAGCTTTAGCTGCTTGCCACTGCCGTTCTTTTGAGTGTATGTGGAGAACAGTAGGGTGATTTTTATTACAGGTGTGGCACGTCAAACGATGTGGACAAGCTTTACTCATGTGGCCTCTCTGTAAGCAACCAAAGCATAAACCTTTACTCTTAAGGAATGTCACCTTTTCTTTGTTGGCTTTCAGTTTGAATGAGTCACATACGTCCAAAAAATTATTTTGGTCACAAAACAAGCACCGAGTTTGATCCAAGCCTTTATCTTCATGGCTTATTTGAAAACGTTCTAGTTTGTGTTTGTCATTGTTCTGTTCTGAAACTACAGCAACAGAAGTAGCAAAGCTACTGCTTTTGGTTTTAAACGGTGCCTTTGATGGTTTTGAAGCCATCTTTTCTTTTGTGTTTTGACTCTCTCCAAAAACAGGATCTAATGCAGCTCTTGTTTGCTTTTCAAGAAAATCAAGAAGATCTTTAAATCTTGCTCTGCGATTGCACTTTTCTGTTATATCAACAACTATTATTCGCCATTTATCGCGAAGTCTAAAAGGCAACTTCGAAACAAGAATCCTCATATTGGTTGAATTTTCCAGCTCATCAAGAAACCCAGCTTCATCCATTGTGTTGAAGCAGCTTCTTAGAAAGAATGTGTAAGCTCGTAATGCTGAAGCATCATCAGACTTTAAAACTGACCAGTTAAGAGCCTTGTCTATAAATGCAGATGTTATCTTTGCTCTGTTACCAAAATTCCACTCAAGCTGTTTTTTTGCCTCAACATAAGCTGTCTGTGGACTCATGTGCATGCAACTTCTCACTAAAACTCTGGGCTGTCCTGTAGTAAACTGTTCTAAATAATAAAGCCTATCCTGCATGTTATCAGTCTTAGTTTCTATTCCTTGCTCAAACGCCTTAAGAAAGGATCTAAAATGCAAAGGATCACCACCAAAAACAGGAATTGCTATTGCTGGAAGCAGTGACAACCTCTGTTGTTTTACAAGCATCTCAGTAATCTCATTTTGCTTTCTCATGATCTCTGTTAGGGCACTGCTGCGGACATCAAGCTGAGAAGAGATTGGCCTTGGGCTTTCCCCTTCTGGTTTAACCTTAGCAGGTGCATGTGTCTCTAGGGGCATTGGCACAGGTGAATGAACTAAAGGGGCTTTCTTTGTTCTTGGAGCCTTTTGAGCGGTAGCAGCAGGTATGAACTCAGTAGATGTTCCAGAAGGAGCTTCTGATTCAACCTCAGCCCTGGAATCAAGGCTCTGCTGGTCCTGAGCAGAGGTGAAAATTTGCATTTTTGCATCTGCCATAACCAACTTAGTTCTTAGAGCCAATGCTTCTTTTCTTGCTTTTAATTGAACTTCTTCCAGTTCGAGCGCATGTTTTTCTTGCAGTGCGTCCGCCTCCGCTTTCAAAGCGGCTCTTTCCAACTCAGCTTCCATCAGCGCCATTGAAGCTGCACGCGAGCTTTTACTCCTTAAACTTAAGGCTGCAGTAACATTACTGGGCGCTTTACTAGAGCCCTTGCTGACAGGTTTAGCAACTCGTTCAGAAATCATGTCGCTCGTTTCTTGCGCTACTTGTGAGACACTATCATGCGGCGCAATGTCACTGTCATGAGATGCTACCTTTGATTCAACATTAGAGGCTGCAACTTCATCCTTTTGTGGATCAGGGTCTGCATTTATCCAAGTGTCGATTTCATGCAGAAAGTCTTTAAAACCGATCAGCTTAGGTTCATACCAATCGCTGTGGTCTGTTTCCTTTTCATCATCATTCAGCAATTTTTGAACTGAAGTCTGTAAGTCCATAAACTCTCCCAAATAATCATTAAATGTTTTCATGTGTTCATCTATGGAAGCTTTTGATTCTCCAGCATCAACGAGAGCATTAATGTCATTTCGTTTTTTTGTCAGAACGCCAAGTTTCGCTCTGCGTTTTTTAATCAAATTAAAAAGCTCTCTTTCTTGTTCCTCCATTTTAACCACAAAAGACATTTCACACGGTCCAAAAGATAATTGTTCAATACAAATGCTTCATGTTGCAGCTCAGCATCTCGGCTCTTCCAAACAAAGTTTCATATTTACTCACGAACTTTGCGTCATTTTTTCAGTCCATTCTGCGAAGATGCAATCTTCCAAGTCCAATCTTGCAAGTTTCTCCCAGATTCCAAGTTGATATCCAAGCGAATCAAATGATTTTTTGACTTAAATGTCAAGGCCTTTTATGTTCCAAACACCAAAAAAGAAAGGTCCAAGAAAAGGCCGTGGGTGGCAACGGGAGGTTTGTTTTAGAACGCACTTTGATTTCATTGTTTTAAATCATATGTCTTTATTTCGTGCAAAATCATAAACAAAAATCAACCAAATAACTTCTTAAAACTTAAAATTAAACGAATGTTAACTTAATTTGCTTTAACAACTTCAAAAGTGGTCAAAAAAATCATTTCCTCACCCTCCCGACACCCCAGCAGACATTTGGCAAACAAAAAGTATCCTTACCACACCCTTCCAGGGTGCTCTTAATCCCATGATTAATGGGAGGGTCCATAAGCCATTAAACCAATCACTTTCCAATAAAATGAATTACAAATTTACATAAACAAAACTAGGTCAACATATTCTTACAACTTTAAAGAAAAAACAAAAATTAATACAAATTGCATTTTATAAACATTCAACAAAAATGGCCACAACAGTAAGTAATGTCTGACAAAGAGCTCTAACCTTGTGATACAATAATTTTTGTTGGTTGCTACCCAGGCTGCTGCTTGTTGACTATAAAGATAAAAGCCAAAGTAATGAATGATTCCAAAATATTACATGTATCCACCGTTCCTTTCATCACCCTTTAGTGTCTTTGTCTGCCCTTTGAAAAAAAAACCCAATTCATTCTTACAGGATTATTGCATGCAGGTGGTACATACAATAGCATACAGTGCTGTGAAAACATATTTTCTTTCTTTCTTTCTTTCTTTCTTACATTTTTTGCATAGTTGTCATACTTATATGTTAAATTATGAAGCTTTAACCGTATTTTTTGGAAAGCTGAGATCAGTTTCACTAACCACACTCAGGCCCGATTATTTCTAGACAAGTTGAGACAATAAATCATATCCGAAATAGAACCTGTCTGACAAAGAGAAGGCAAAAAGATCTTAAAAAGCAACGCATCATGCAACTGAGAAACAAAGCCAGTGAAATCTAACAGAAAGAAAGAGTTATAAAAATATGTCTCTGAAGGTTCTCAGTCATCCAGGTCATCGTAGTGAGCTCCTTTGACAGTTATAAAAATAATTTCTAAGGCTTTGGTACTCCAGTGAACCATTATTCACAAATGGAGTAAGTGTGGAACAGTGATGAAGGTTCCCAGGAGTGCAACGACTCATCCGGGAGGCCATAAAAGACCCAGAACAACAACTGCTGGCCTCACTTGGCTCAGTTACAGTTAGTGTTCATGGTTCAATAATAGGAAAGTGTGATGGTCCGGAGTGACTCCGTATTTATGTTTGTAATTATTTAATATGAATCGCTTTAGTTAAGGTCTGGTAATGTGTTTAGGTGTGCCTCCCTTGTTTCCCTCATATCACCTCTTGTCATCCTTGTCTCTACATTCATGTATTTCCTGTTTTACTTTGACAGTCTGTGTCCCGTGTCTGTGTATTCTGTTTTTCTTCCTCCCTGTCTAATCATTTAATAAAATGATCAGCGTTGCTGCTTTACCAGGTGTAACAATGAAGTTTAACATCCAGGCATCCATGAAAACATAATTTATTAAATTTAATGGAGTTAGAAGTTAGCAGGAAGTTAGCTCGCTAGTTTCCACTTAAACATAATATAGCATGTTCTGACTGAAAGATTTCTGAAAACATTAAAACGTACAGCTCTGCTATCACTTCCAACATAAATGAAGACAGAAAACTAAACAGCAGTGATGTTTGTAGGGTTACTGAAGTTGGGCTAGCTGGTCTATAATGATGTGCTACGTGATCGCTAGCGACACAGCTATGTTAGCATAACATAAACAGTGAAGCTGGAGGATGAACGCTAACTTTTTTCCACTCAATAAAAGTTATGGCGAGGCTTCCTGATGGTTAGGGGCAAATGCAATTGCATGGCGGGAAACTGTAAACGCAACAAACTTCAGTCAGGAGAACAACTGAGATAATCCATTTACAATACGAGGCTAGTCATTAATATACTGCAACAACACGGGAATAGAGCAGCTGCGAGAGAATTCAACATTAATGAATCAATGGTACAGAAGTGGAGGAAGCAAGAAGAATGAGATGAAGTCTGACTTATCTGACTGTTTTGTTTCGCTAAACCCTGGAGAACCCATGGGGTCAGAGCCGACCCCATTGGGTTCTCCAGGGTTAATGCACCTTATAATCCGGTGCACCTTATGGTCCGAAAAATACAGTACCTGCTGTAAATGATGGAACTCTAAATTTTGCTCTCAACAAGAAAATCCTGAAGGAGAATGTATGACCACCTGAAACTCAAAGACACTTAGGTTGTTTCAGCAGGGCAATACTCCAACAACTCCACCTCCCTATAACTCAGAGTGGCACAAAAAGTTAGGTTCAGGGCATAATTACTTTTTCACACAGGGCCTGGAAGGTTTAAAAACTTTCATCCCTTAGATGTAATTTAGTGTCTCTTTATTATTTATTCTATTCTATTGAATTTATTCTACTGTCAAATTACCATGGAGTAGTTAAGAGATGATTATGGACACTAGCTCTAGCTACCAATGATGGGAACCCATAATTTGTCTTGCCAGTATTTACAGTAAGTAATTATAAAATCCTGATCAGATCCTACGTGAAATAGCATTTGATACATGCCCGCCTAATTTTACCTCACAGACTCCACAGGAAATGTGGAAAGAAGATGCTTAACAAGCAATGTTGTCAGACCAACTCTATTAGGTGTAAAATGGCTATTTATAGAGCAACACCTAATGTACCAAATGCTGTTCACATGCTCCCTCACTCTTGTTAACACGTGGGTTTAGGAACTGATATGTTACTGCAAGAAGACACTACAATTTAGAAAAGTTTAAAATCATTCATATGCAACATTGAGGCCTGTAATTGCAGTCTACTTAGAGTATGAGCTAGTGTAATAAAGCTATTTTAGTGATGTGGGGCGGGTCAGTGTGTGGTCAGCATTTTTGGTAATATTGGATTTTGTTGTGTGTGCTGGCAGGCAGAGAAAACAGCTTAGAAATGAACAAAGAAATGCAGCTTTCTATGTTTTTAATCTTTTGAAACAGACCGAGTTACTCTACGCCAAGGGTCGGCAACCCTAGGCACGCGTGCCACAGCTGGCACGCGTGCCTAGGGTGGCAGATGGCAACCCTAGGTGGTTAACTGATGGCACGACCATAGCTGTACTGGCCATCGGGCATACCGGGCATTTGCTCGGTGGGCCGATGATTTCTTTCATTATAGTTTCTTATTTTGTAACGGTATAAACAATGAAAGGTGATTGGCCAGATGCTGGCCGGTGTGTAAAAATAACTCAGTTGTTTGGTGGTGGCTATGGCGTAGCTTCCACAGATTCAGTAACAAGTGGTGGAGGCCAGCAGGTGGATGAGAGAAAGGGGAGGCAGGAGGGGAGGCAGGAGGAGAGACTCGAGGCGGCCGCCGGTCAAAGTGTCAGGTTAACTGAACTTCAGGTAAGAAGTTATGACCTGCAGTCTGTCTGGGTCAGATATAAACCAAGTTTAGGTGGAGTTTATTTTCGTTATGCTGACTTTTTACAGTCAGTTACAATAACTCGTACTGCGGACTAGCTAGCATGATGGAGTTTCTATACAGCTTGGTGGGTGCTATGATGTTACTGATGTTGAACTTTATTTAATTCATAAGGTTAGTTAGTAGAGTTGTCAACCGTCCCGTAAAAAAACAGAATCGTTCTGGTTAACGTTCTTAGCTTTCCACATTCCGACACTTCAAAAGCTTCAGGAGCTCTCCGCTCAGCACAGCATCAGCACCACGGAAATACACGGATACATCTGTAGACTCGAGACAGAATTCACAATGCATTTTTGGGACTTTTACGTGTATGGACCAATGTTTTCTTTTCTGTTCAAACCAGAAAGCTTTAATGAGCAGCTGGGTTTGTCTCGCATTAACTGGCTGAGTTAATGCCAATTAATGCAACATCGAAGCAGCTGGAATCCACAGCTGCTTCCACAGGGCTAGTAAAGCGCTATACAAATACAGGCCATTTACCTGTGTCTCTGAGTGGGAGACCAGAGATCACATTAACATGTGTATCTCTGTATTAACAAACATGCCATATTGGCCCAGTTTATTTTACTTATCATTGTTGTGAGGAGAACATAAATAGCATTTTTATTATATGTTGTACAGTTTATTTGCTGTTATGGATAAAGTGTCTTTTTTTGTTTCAAAATAGCTGATAACTATTCGCTGATAGCTGCCAACATCTGCGAACAAACATAATTCTATAAAGTTCTTCTATATAGTGTGTAACTGTTAATATAGAGTGTTATTAAATTTATTGCTAATGCAATCATATGGCACACTGACTTCTGAGGAAATTTTAAATGGCGCTCGTCATCAGAAAGGTTGCCTACCCCTGCTCTACGCAGTGAAACTTCTGCTGAGAGTCAGTGAAAGTGCTGCTGTTGTCCTGATGTAGTGCTCGATCTATCTGCCGTCAGTGACACTGGGCCATATCTACCGTCACCGCTGAGCTCCTTTAGCTGTTTATGATGCATGAATACATAAATCTCACAGGACTGACGGAGGTTTATCGCAATATTGTAGCTGACGCTGTTTTGCTAGAATTTGATTACAGGCAGACACAGAATGAGTATCCATGTCCCTGCTATGAAACTGAGTCCTGCTGCACCACGGACACTAAGCAAATACTGTATTAGTGTAATACGTAAGTTTGTATGTTTTAGCAATTATTGGAGGGCACCACAGGTGCATGGTGGTGGGTGGATAGGCATTTCCTTTCGTCAACACGGTACTGAACAAAGACTGTAGGAATCCCGCCTGCACCTGCTTTCAGCCTAATCTTCACATGCTGTTCTGCCTCACTTTGTGCTGGCATAATAAGTTCACTTCCCATGAACAGCTCACCTGGTCTACATCCATGCATATCACATAGCAGATGACTGCAGCAGGAGTAAACACACGACACTTAACTACACTCATAACACATCTCAGATACAAGAAAGAACATGAGATCACATTAAACAAAACTCAAATCGTGACAGGGATGGATAACATTTCTGGTACAAAAGCCTGAAGGGAACACAATAAAACCTGAAGACTCCCTGCAGCTGCCATTCTTTTCTTTGTTCCTTGTTTTTAATAAACCTAGCTGAAAGAAACACGTAGATGAAGAAAGCACGTTTGCACAATTTATAACAGATAAGCAGGTGGAATGTTTACGCTTACTAATACTCTCACCTAGGTAAGATAAAAAGATGAAGAAACAAAAATGAAACTATAAAAATAAAGAAAATATGTTTGTCCACATGGGCAGAGTGGTCAAATCAGCGCTATAGAGACAATCCTAGAAACAAGGAATGTAATGGCAAGCTTAGAAACACTGAAAGGCCTGAAAGATGATAGAAGTATTCTTCTTTTAGTTGTGTCCTTAGAGCATCTATCCAAGTCTAGAATCCTTATTAGACTTCTAAACATCTAAAAGACACAATCATGAACCAAGATTAACCAGAATGATTGAAGGAAAAAACCATGGAGAAGGAGGACGAAAGAGCTCATGATCGTGGGCATGTCTGGATGCCAGTGGAACAGAGTTGCTCATGTTTATTAATGATGTGACTGCTGATAGAAAAAGCAGGGTAAATTGTGAAGTTTAAAGGGCTGTACTCTTTGTTCTGATTCAGAAAAATGTGCTCCACCGCTAATGGATAATAACCCAGTGCATACTACAAAAACAATGATTGATGGGCAAATAAATGGGATATTCTTCAGTGCCCGAGTTAATCCGCCTCAGCCCAACGGAGCAGCAAGTGGAGGTGGCTGCAGTCAAACTGTGGCCGAACATCTCAAAGGAGGAACACAGCATTTGTCATGGGTTTGTAAACTTCAGGCAGTCAGCCAACTATAAAATCAAGATCTTATATTAAAAATTACATTTGTTTGTCAGGTTACGGCTTATCAAATCAAATCAAATTCCTGAAAAGAATAATTTAGGACTTTACAAAGCACAGCGTCAATTACACCTCTCAACAGAACATCCAGAACTGATTATCCTAATGAACCCTGATGTGTTCTTAACACAAAGCTGCCAGTGGAGACGGCTCGCGATAGCAAGCCTGACTTTACGTTTGGGTTGTTCCACATAAAATTAGTCAAATTTCTTTTTTAAAAAAGGACTCACCTGAACTACAAAGAATTGTTCTTTTTTTCTTAAATAATTCAATCAAAAACAATAAATTGAGCATTTTTAATGAAGCCTGAACAAGTCTCATGCTCATACTAGAAAAGGCAAACAACATATTTTTTTGAGTTGTTCCTGACACACAGAGCTTTTTAATTCACCCTAACTTTGACAGCCTTTCTGAACACTCACCTTCTTAAACACAGGTAATACACCACATGACATTTTCAGGGCTAAAACGCACATTAAGCTCTGTTAAACAACTGCAGCCTGTTTGTGTTTGGCCCAATTTGAAGTATCACAGTGTAAAGCCAAAATCTTTTGCTCAGGACAGTTTTCACATTTAACAGCTCCCAGCCTCACTGACACATTATAGATTACAGTTTCAATAACTGAAACAAGTGCTGCAGCAGTTTTATACCATCACATAGAGAAACATGTCTTAGTACTCAGCACGTTACACCTATTTTTTTGATCATTTAGTTGAAAATCTTTTCAAAAGTTTATTTTGGGCAAACATTTTTTAGTTCTATCACCATGTGGGATAGCTGACTGGTCAAGTTGTTTAATAAAAAAGTGATGTAGCTAGGGTAACAGTGTTACCTTGCTGTGCAGCTAGTTAATATCAAAGTGCTCTTGTAAGTGGATAATGCTAAGTCACTCTGCAGCTCAATTTTTGCTCCCTGAACAGATTGAAAAATGTTTTCAAAAACTCAGTGATAAAAAAAACTGAGTACCTGAACGCCTGAAAACATGTTCAACCAGTGTGATTTTCAACAGTTTCTAAAGCATCTGAGGTAGACGAGCCAGTCAGGATGAAGAATGAGACAGCTATCATGAATAGTGAAGTGTACGAGAGGGGAGGAGGAGGACAGCAGTCTGTGTGCTGCAGATGAACAGCCAGGTAGAGGAGAAACAACACGTAAGATCAAAACACACAATGACCCCAGACCCTCAACCATCAACCCCCAACAGGCAGACAGTAGCAGCTGTAGCAAATACAATCATCTGTGCAACACTACTGACTATTAATCAACAGTGTTCAATTACAAAACAGTTTGCAATCTGCTCGATAATTACTGATTAACAGTTTTAGTCCCAATCACCGTGTGTGATAATCTAATATAGAGGTCATGATTCTGGGTTTTGGAGCCAGTTATTTCAGTTTTCTGTTTAATATTCTCTGTGTGACTTTTGATTTTATTTAATATTACTTTTGCTTAGGTTGAGCCGTCGTTCGGAACTCATCATTCGTGGTTATTCTTTGAGGTTGTGCCTAGTGGGCATTTCTGTTAGGTCTCCTGTGTTTAGTCAGTCTTGTGTTCATGTATATTTAGTTTTTGTCTATGTCAAGCTTGTGTGTTTCGTCTGTCTTTCAGTGTTTACTCCTGTCTCTTGTCTTATGTGCATTGTATTAAGTTTTGCTTCCCCTGTCTCGTTAATCAGATTTAGTTCACCCGTGTGGCAGAACATCTCAAAGCAGGAACACAGCATTTGTCCTTGGTTTGTAAACTTCACACAGTCATCCAACTATAAAAACAAGTCCTTATATTTAAAATTACGTTTGTTTGTCAGGTTACAGCTTACCTTTAAACAAATGCATTCTTGCACACAGACAAAGGATAAGGCAATGAAAAGCATCTCCTTTGACTGCACACTAAATCAAAATATGATCGTAGGCTGCTATTGGCTTTTGGCTCCAGAGAAACAGCCAATCAAATTCCTGAAAAGAATCACTTAGGACCAGTATTGGGTAAGTTACTTTAAATTAGTAACTTAGTTACATTACTAGTTACTTCTATCAAAAGTAACTCAGTTACTTCAAGTTACTCGTTACTTTCAAAGTAACTAGTTACTAGGGAAAGTAACTTTGGTTTTGCTCAGAATTCTCTTGTTAATGTGTTGCTTCCATAACTTTGCCAGTCTTCTAGCTTGCTTACTTGCCACAAGTGCACTGTGCCACCTACCAATAGAAAGGAAAAGATAATCTGCATATTTTCACGAGAGAAATCCCACGCCTGGACCGTCGTTGATCGCTGACATGATTCTAGCCTACGTCACAGCGTCATGTGCGCTTTTTACATCCAACACAAAAACTGCAGTCGTGGTGCTTTGATTGTACTCAGAACTCGGAAATTCTGCCTTCTGAATAGAAAGATGTAGGTAACACCAGACTGCAGATGAGCTGCTTAAAGAGCTGGACTGGGACAAAAAATCGGCCCGGGCATTTTGACTAGAGACCGGCCACCATTATAGGAAAAATCATAAAGCCTTTGAATGAAAACAAACGCTGTTGTGACAGTGATGTACACTGTTTTGATGGTAAATATGTATCAATCTATCAGTCGTTTGTTGTAAGATTCAGATAATTATTTATTAAAAGCGAGACATTTTAAATGTGAATAAGAAAGAAAAGTATTTCTTTGTGCCCCCCTCTCCCTGTTAATGCCCTACCTGGCCCCCCTGGCAACACTTTGCTAGACCCGTCCCTGCACAGTTACCAGCTGTCAGTTATTTGTCTCTCAGAAACAGTTCATAACTTCCCTTCAACTCATTCATGTCACCTAAAAGGTAAACCTGTTTCTCCATCACCTGTTCAGCTCTGATGATTCAGTAAGGACATCTCCTGGTTTCATCTTCATGTTTCCCTCTCACCAGATAACCAAACCGATATCATGACCAGCAGCTTTACAGCTGTGGCTCCAGCAAACATCAGCTGATACTAGAAAGTAATATTAAATAAATTCTAACAACAGCTGATCAAGCTTAAACGTACCGCTGTTGTTTAACGCGACCTCCGCTGGTTTCTTCTTTCTGGCGCAAAGTGGGAGATAAACAAACAAGAGAGAAAAGCCAATCAGCTGATCATTGATCAGTTTCATGATTGAAGTAGAAACGGGAGAGGGAGGGGGGAGAATGAGAGAAGAAGAGGCAGCTGTGCAGCAAAGACACAGAATAACTCCAGCTTTGTGTCTTTTTCATTGTAGCTGAAGTCCGGGACAAAATGTTCCTTTTCAGCTCAATATGAAACGCGTTTTTTACGGGATGGTTGGCAACTCTAATAATTAACCTTATGAACAAAATAAAGTTCACTATCAGTAACATCATAGCACCCACCCAGCTGTATAGAAACCCCGTCATGCTAGCTAGTACGCAGTACAAAAAAGTCAGCACAACAAAAATAAACTCCACCTAAACTTGGTTGGGTGTGTTCCATCTCCCTAATTACCTCGTATGTATTTATCCCTTAGTTTTCTTCTGTTCCTTGTCGTGTTTAGGGATGGGTATCGTTGAGGTTTTATCCGATACCGGTGCCAAACCGGTACTTTTGAAACGGTGCCGGTGCTTAAACAGTGCTCGAACCGGTGCTTAAAGAATGGAAAACACAAACTTTGTCCACAAACCTCTTATGTTTTTATTTTTAGCAGTCTCTTTTTTTCTGCAAAATGATAACCAAGTTAGCCTTTTCTGTTGATACAACATACCTCATTTGGTTGGAACCGGTGCTCAAACAGTGGAAAACACAAACTTTGTCCTAAAACCTCTCATGTTTAGCTGGGGGTTTTTTTTGTAAAAAGAAAACAATGTTAGCCTTTTTTGCAGCTATAGGGCATATATGGTATCACACTATCAAACAAGAAGACAGCAACTACTGTAACTACGACGGTGTTTGCTAGTTCACCTGACGTGCATTAATTTAATCACGCGGTTAGCCTACTCAACGTAAATTACACACGAACAACAGAGAAGAACGGATGCTGCTGCCATCATCATCCTCATCATTTCTGCTACACTGGCAGGGCTAGGGGCCAGGACTCTACTCTTTGGGTTCTTGGGGGATGTTGCTAACTCCGGGTCCGATAACAGGCACCACACCCGCAGTAGATGTGCTCGGTGTGAGGTCTTGCAGCAAGCTATCAAATACGGTGCATTTCTCAGCTTTTAAAAAAACGCTATCCGTCTCCAGGTGTTTCATCAGATTCGAGGTGTTACCTCCTTTGCACAGTATCACCTTAAAGCACTTTTGCTGTGAAGTACAGCAAGACTTTTGACCGCTTCGCCTTAGGCATTTTTATGGTAAATGGCCTATAGCGTTTTACTAGTCCCTAAGGAATGCGCTTTACACATTCAGTCATCCACCCATTCACATACACATTCACACACTGGTGATGGCAGCTACATTGTAGCCACAGCCACCGTGGGGCGCACTGACAGAGGCGAGGCTGCCGGACACTGGCACCACCGGGCCCTCTGACCACCACCAGTAGGCAACGGGTGAAGTGTCTTGCCCAAGGACACAACGACCGAGACTGTCCAAGCCGGGGCTAGTTACCGTGCTCATTACCACAATAATGGTAATGGCAATCGGCAACCTTCCGATTGCAAGGCGAACTCCCAACTCTTGAGCCACGATTTCCCCATCTGTAACTCTGCTCTAAAAGAACATACGTACCTGGGCCCGCCTACTATCCTTGGAAAGTTAAAATGACAGTAAAGCTGTCTTTTAAGTTTACCTGTTGCTTCTGGGGTCCTGCATATTGGGTCCTAAACGTTACTGCAGCACAACATCACCATGACAACAGTAATAATATAAGAATTGCTTTTATCCCTGAATTTTCAAATTTACAAATAAAAACAAACAAACAGAAAAATAACGCATAATTATTTTTTTTTTCAGAACTCAAATTCCCATTATTTACTTTTGCTGAACAGGAAATTTTGTTTTAGTGGTTGAATGTTTTGCTTTAATTATAACTAGACTTTTCATCTACGTATTAAAATGTGATCTCAGTTCATTGAATTCAATTCAGTTTTATTTATACAGCGCCAAATCACAACAACAGTCGCCTCAAGGCGCTTTACATTGCAAGGTAGATCCTACAATAACAGAGAAAAACCTAACAATCATATGACCCCCTATGAGCAAGCACTTTGGCGACAGTGAGAAGGAAAAACTCACTTTTAACAGGAAGAAACCTCCAGGAGAACCAGGCTCAGGGAGGGGCGGGGCCATCTGCAGCGATCATTCAGTAAGTGTTAGTTTTGAACAAGTTTTTGATACAATGCTATAATATTTGTGTCTTCTTGTGATGACAGGTTGTCTACTAGAGCCATTCTGCACTGCCCATGTTAGAGGCCAATGATGTTGATGGTGATGAACAGCATAATTTTGCAGCGCTGTAAAATAACTGTAACTTCTTGATAAAAGGCCTGTGCCAAATCACATTGAAGTTTTGTAGGTTAAACATTACTCCACCATGAGAATGAAGATATTGTAAATTTTCTTTTTAAAGAGAGCACACCTCTGAGTTCTTTGTTGATTTAGCCTGTTTGTACCCCTTCCAAAGAGCACCTCAAACAGAAATAATTTGCATCGAGGAAGAAGCCCTTCTGAAAAAATGGTTACTGATTAAGTGTTACCTCTAATTGCAAAGCATCAAAGGTCTAAAATAATTACAGCAGCCTTAACGATTTTTCCAAAATAACATCTTGTAAAATTAAAGGTAAGGTTTGTTCATACTGTAGAGCAGAGGTGTCAAACTCAATTGCACAGGGGGCCAAAACTCAAGGCACACTTTAGGACGCGGGCCAAACAAGATAAACATTTATTGAACACACTAAAACAATGTTTTTTAAAAATAAATATGAATAAAAGCAGACAAGAATATAATTCCAGAATAAATAAGCTTAAAAAAATCTACTTTAACTTTAAATATTTTGCTCTCCATAAAAATATATCCTGTCAAAATTATGCAAGTTAGAAATATGAACATGCTGCCAAAACCCCAGAAAAAAATAAATGAAAGCATACACAAGGTTGGAGCCGCATGTAGACAGAGCTGGGCGTTGCTTCAGGAATGGAACTAATAAACTGTGCGGGCCATTCGGTGTCGTACTTTGCCCTGAGTGTACCATTACACTGCAGCTCCATCTGAATCTGCACATGTGCAGTTTCAACGTCAACTTTACATGGGTTGCAAAGCAGCTCGAAATTCTCTTTTTGTGCTTCAAAGTCACCAAAGCGTCGTGCAAACTCAGTGCGCTCAGTTTATCAGCAAAGTGTGCCGACTTGGTTCAACATTACTTAGCAACAGGGAAAGTGAGGCAGGTTGCACTGGTGCATTTGTGACAGCTTCACTTGAAATGCCTTCACCGCATCATACATGCCATGTCCATGAACTGACAGATTTCATTGCTGAGCTCAAAAACTGTTATTGAGAACTTTTCCCCAACTCAGCCAACGGACCTCTGTATGATGAGGAATGTCGGCAAACTCGGAATCTATTTCCCACATAAAAGACTGAAATTAACGGTGATTTAAACCTTTAGCTCAGATAAAATTTACGGTTTGCGTCACAGTGATCATTACATGCTCCATCTCCAAAAGTTGATTCTGTTCATCTAGATGTAGCGTTTTCTGGGAGAAACGTTTCGTCACTCATCCAAGTGACTTCTTCAGTCTCAGCTGACTGCAGGATTCCCCAATCTTATAAACAGTACATTTGCATAATGACTGAAACCAGCCCACTGAGGGAACAATGGGCTGTGAGGTCAGTTCCTTAATCAGAATTATGCAAATTCTCATGACCATTGATCAACAACCACTGACCAAAACCCACTGATCAAAGCCCACTGATCAATGGCCATGAGTACCATTCACAGAGAGTTGGGGAATGGCTGCAATCACAGCATTGTAAGATGGCGAAAGATGTATCCTTAGGCCCCCTCCTCGATTCAGAGATGGTCTTTCCCTTTTCACGTAAATGGCCTCCTTGACTCCACGCTCAAACCAGCGTTCCTCCTTGTCCATGATGTGTACATCCTCATCCTTGAAAGAGTGTCCACTAGCCTGTAGGTGTAAATAGACTGCAGAGTTCTGGCCTGACGAGGTAGCTCTTCTGTGTTGTGCCATCCGCTTCGCCAGAGGTTGTTTGGTTTCCCCAATGTATAAATCCTGACAATCCTCCTGGCACTTAACAGCGTACACTATGTTACTCTGTTTGTGTCGGGGGACCCGATCCTTGGGGTGGACCAATTTTTGGCGCAGCGTGTTTTGGGGTTTAAAATGGTAAATGGCCTGTATTTGTACAGTGCTTTTACTAGTCCCGCCTAGGGACCCCAAAGCGCTTTACACGTCCAGTCATCCACCCATTCACACACTGGTGGAGGCAGCAACAGTTGTAGCCACAGCTGCCCTGGGGCAGACTGACAGAAGCGAGGCTGCCATATCGCGCCATCGGCCCCTCTGGCCGTCACCAGTAGGTGAAGTGTCTTGCCCAAGGACACAACGACCGAGACTGTCCGAGCCGGGGCTCGTACCGGCAACCTTCTGATTACAAGGCGAACTCCCAACTCTTGAGCCACGATCGCCCAAGCCACAGAACCGCGTCACAAAGCCACAGAGACCCGGTGTTTAGAAAAAATGCGTCTCAACTGTTCCGATACTCCTGACACATATGGGATCACTACAGGTTTTTGCTTGGGCAGCGGTTGTCCTTCTCTCCTGGATCGGCTGGAGCTTTCTTTAGGTGCCTTTCCAGCTTTACATTTTTACATTACATGCTCCATTTTTAGGACTTTACCACACAGTGTTTCCTGGTGTATGATGCAGTATGCTGTTAACTGTTACAGTTCTCCTCCTGTATCTTTACTCGTTTCTTCTCAGGCTCACATTTGCCAAAATCTGCGTCGCACAAGATGTCACACACCTTCATCACAAACTCTCCTTGGTAAATGGCCGGGCTGATTTGGCTGTCTCCTCTGCTACAATAAAACTTGCTTTCACAACAGCTTCACTTTATGATTTTGATCTGATGAAAAACGTCTGCTGAAATGTCAGATTCTTCTTTAGCTCTTCTACTTTCTGTAGTTTCTGCTCTGCATTTAGGTTTTTCAGCTTATCCTGATGTTTTGTCTCATAGTGCCGTCTTAAATTAAATTCCTTAATTACAGCCACATTAGCTCCACTAATAAGACACACGGGTTTACCAGCAATGTTTGTAAACATATATTCAGCCTCAGGCTCTGCTTTCAGAATCAACTTTTCTCTTCGCCATTGTGAGCAGCTAGCTTCCCAATAACAGAAGTTTGACTTGACTGACGCGGGAATGTTCTCAGGTAGCCTAGCATTCGGCAAGGAGGCTGCAGCGCTGCATTATGGGCTCTGTAGTTTGTGTGTTATTAGCGCCTCATATCGCCGGGCCATGCATAACAATAACAATAAATCTATAGAAAATGATTTCGCGGGCCAGATATAAATGTCAGATGTGGCCCGCGGGCCTTAAATTTGACACATGTGCTGTAGAGTCATACAAAGGTGGTCCAATAACGCAGGCATCTCTGTAACACCTGGGTGTGGGCAGGGAAACACTTGCCTTTTGAATGTGAAACCAATTAATGGCAAAGTGAAAAAAGTATTCTTAAAGTTGTGTTTTTGCTTTGTGACGCGGTTCTGTGACACAGCAGTGTCAGTGTTTCACCCACAGTATGATGCAGCCTGCACCTCAGACGAGAGGACAGAAACAGGAGCCAAGGAGTGTAGCGCTTATGTCTATTTAAAAATCTGTAATACAAAATGTAATTGTGAGCAAAAGCTTCTTTAACACACACAGTGTGCCCCTTTGGAAGCTGATGGCCACAAAATGTATTTTTGCTGTTTTGGGTTTGAGCATACGGCGGTTTTCATCGTGTCTTTCAAATGAATTCTTCTGTTTCAATAGACTGACAGTGAGTGCTGTCTTTTCTAAGAATTTTCTTTTACTTTATCTTTTTCTTTTACAAGATACTAACCCCATGTTTGCCTACTGGTGGTGGTCAGAGGGCCCGGTGGCGCCAGTGTCCGGTAGCCTCGCCTCTGTCAGTGCGCCCCAGGGCAGCTGTGGCTACAATGTAGCTGCCATCACCAGTGTGTGAATGTGTGTGTTAATAGGTGAATGACTGAATGTAGTGTGAAGCGCTTTGGGGACCTTAGGGACTAGAAAAGCGCTACACAAATGCAGGCCATTTACCATTTTACCATTTTAATGTCATTATGTGTTTTTAGATGATTCATTTGAATCAGTCCAGTCAGGGGAACAAAAGCCAGCAAAACTGATCAGAAGAACAATATTCTTAAAGTCTGTTTGAGAATAAGCAGAACTCATAAATGTAACTGAACGCTCCACATGCAAATTTGGAGTAAAGGACCACTGAGGGGTTTTAGGACTGATGTTTGTTAAAAATGATGTCATGTAACCAGTGACTTGGTTGTAATAAATGTTGTGTTGGATACCTGACTCTGATTTTATTTCACATCTTGGTTAACTTTGAATGAACAGCATGCCTGGTCTCACTAAAAACACAATTAAAATGAAAATGTTAGCCATCTGTCAAAGCAACAAATTCAATCTCATGGAATTTAAAGAAAACACATAATTGACTGATTTAACTGAGTGATTAGTGATTGAATCATGGTTTCAGCTTGATAAGCTGAACAGTCTGGAGTCTTCTCCTTGCACCCACACATACTACAAAGTGCATTTTCAGGAGAGTATGTCTGTGAAGGTTCTCAGTCATCCAGGTCATCGTAGTCAAAGGAGCTTGCAAAGAAAAGCGTCTGGACTTCTTTAAGTTACTTGAAGACGTTTCACCTCTCATCTGAGAAGCTTCTTCAGTTCTAAGGTCAAATGGTGGAGAGTCCCAGATATGGCAAACAGTCATCCTTTGTGTCTTCCCTGGTGGACTGATAAAAACATCAAGTTCACCAGGGAAGACACAAAGGACGACTGTTTGCCTTTCCTGGACTGCACTGTGCACATTGAAGAGAATGGCAACCTCAACATCGAAGTTTACCGGAAGCCCCCACACACGGACCAGTACCTCCTGTTTGACTCCCATCACCCTCTGGAATACAAACTTGGAGTAATTAGGACCCTACACCACCGGGCAGAACATGTTCCCTCTAAGCCTGAAGGGAAAAAGAAGGAACACACACATGTAAAGGAAGCACTCAAAACGTGCGGCTATCCTAAATGGGCGTTCTTAAAGTCAGCAAAGAGGCACAGAAAAGAAGATCAGACACCAGCGAGGGAGGATAAGAAGGACAGACGCAACAACATTGTCATCCCCTATGTAGCCGGTGTATCAGAAAAACTCAGGAGGGTTTTCTCCAAGCATGACATCCCGGTGCATTTCAGACCCAGCAACACACTCAGACAAAAACTGGTTCACCCGAAAGACAAAACGCCAAAACACAGACTTAACAATGTGGTGTATGCTGTACAGTGCAGCGAGGAATGCCCAGACCTCTACATCGGAGAGACCAAACAGCCACTTCACAAGCGCATGGCACAACACAGAAGAGCCACCTCCACAGGACAAGACTCAGCTGTCCATCTGCATCTTAAGGATAAAGGACACTCTTTCGAGGATGCCAATGTTCACATTTTGGACAGAGAGGACAGATGGTTTGAAAGAGGAGTGAAAGAAGCCATCTATGTCCACTGTGAGCGACCATCTTTGAACAGAGGCGGTGGTTTACGACACCAACTCTCTGCCATCTATAATCCAGTTTTGAGATCCCTCCCCAGACGCCTTAACGCCCACTCACACCCTGGGCCATCTGACCTCAGGAATTCGCATGATAAGGTGGGGCCAGGTTTCACAATGAGCTCACCCGAAACAAGTTTTTACTGCTGATTGGGACCCACACCCAGTTTCACACCTTGGCTCAGGCGATTAGAGGATCATCAGGGGGTCCTTTTGTCCCTCTGTGGGGGGAAACTCCCACTAGGTTTATATCTGGGACTCTCCACCATTTGACCTTAGAACTGAAGAAGCTTCTCGGATGAGAGGTGAAACGTCTTCAAGCAACTTAAAGAAGTCCAGACGCTTTTCTTTGCAAGCTCCTTTGACTTTCAGGAGAGTAGCATTAGCTCCCCAACCCATGATGAATAAATAATGATCATTGCAATGCGTATCACATCGTTTTCAGAATGTGCAGCATTATCTAAGACAGATTGTTTTCTTTCTCAGCATATTTTCCAGTATTCTCCTTTTCCACATTCCTCCAGGTGGGGCAGCAGCCAGACCACAAGCTTTCAAAAACACACATCACATTGTTACAGTCGTTACAAAAGGCTGACAATCAATCAAGCACTAAATGAAGGCCTGGACATTGAATTGGACAAACCGTACTGATGGTTCAAAGCATCACAGTGGCTACAAGTTAGGTTTAAAGTTAAGTTATGTGAGAGAAAGACTCTCTTTGATCAGCTCTGTTCTCTTGTTCTCTAGTGTTCCCTGAAAACACAAATTTAGTATCACGCTTCTTCTCATTAATATTCAAAGTGTTTGCTAACACAGGTGTCTGCCTAAAGGCATGGAGCTAATTCAAGCTCTCCCTCTGGAAGTTAGAAATGTCAAACTCAGAAGGAAGCAGAGTTACAGCCTCGCAGTTGTAGCTCTTCTAATATATGAATTGGAGAGTGAAGACATTTAATAGGTGGGCAGCAAAGATAAATGTTACCATGATCAAAAAAACTTTCTTTTGTTTTTTTCCCCCCTTGAAGAATCATCAGGAATTTGACCTTTGAAACTGAGCATCATCCTCAGAACTGTGATAACTCTGAAATAAGAAAACTAATAATATATTTGGTAAATATTTGGTGTATGTATTTTAAAATAAATCAGGCCATCATTCAAACAACGTGGTATCTGTTTTTTTGTGAAAGCTATTCAGAGGAACGAGGAAAGGCAAGCTGCTGCCAGACTGGAGCACTAGGGGTGGGTTTTTATAATCGATTTATCGATTAAAATAGATTCTGGCTTGGATAACTCAAAATCGATTCATTAAAATCCTGAATCGATTTTTTAATATAAATTTATTTTGCCTGAAATGCCACAAAATTTCAACAACCACCAAACAGCTAAGACAGTAAATGAGAGCAGGAACACAGATTCTGCACAAAGATGTCGCCTTTCTCACGGTCGGGCTGAAAGCCGACAGCTCGCTGATTCTGATCTGTCGGCGGGTCCGCGTTTTGTGTTCACGCCCTTAATGCGCTGATTCTAAAGCTGTTAGTTTGATGTCTCTCCAAACAATATTGACCGAACCAGCAGCAAAAGAAGATCCAAACTACGCTTCACATAAACATCGTCATGTATTCACTCTGACTTTTACTGTTTTGCTTTGACCATGATGCACAGCTCTTTCTCTCTCTCTCTCTCTCTCTGTACTTCAAGAACAGTTTCCCGTCTAAAAATCTGTTTTCTTCATTATTTGCTTGCTTGTTATGCATAAGTCTACCGTTGTTTACAGCGCTGTCGGCCAACGTTTTTTTTTTTTTATATATATATACTTCCGAAAAGAAAACCTAATTTCTGCCGTTCAATACTGAACAAATTTAAACTTTTTAAAATTATGCAAAATGCAAAACGCTTAGCCGTGTCTCTAATAAAACCTCTGTAACTTCAGAGGTAATGTTCATGTGTTGATTAATGGTTTTCTTTCGTTTTTGATGTACTGCAGAATATTTTTATAAAATCCCAGGCCAGGAAAATCGCCTTCATGTTTTTCTGTGTTTTATCCTCAGCTACTTTGACACAAAGGCATCTGCTGTGACGCTCACACCTTTGATAAAGTGTGTCAGCTTCCTTTTTATAGATACAAAAATATGTAAATGTACTGATCTGAATTATAATATTTCTGACTGTCAAAATTTCCCAGATTCAAATCGAATTGAATTGAATCGTGGATCAAATAGATTCGGGACCTTGTGAATCGGAATTGAATCGATTCTAGAAATCAGTGACGATACCCAGCCCTATGGAGCACCCTAAGTAAATATGAGCAGGTACAAAATTAATATGTAAACCAGAGGATTATAGAGTTTATAAAATAAATAAATTAATTAATATATACATATATCAGTGCATACAAAGGTTGTTTCAATGCAGTGCAGTAACACAACATTTCCTAATTTGATTTGCTTTCTTCTCACTCTCAGTGACAGACACTGTGATAATTGTGTCTCCCAGATAATAGTAAACCCATATGCTGCTCACTGAGAGTCTTGGAGCAGCTGCTGGGTTACTGTACGAGTAGCCGTGGCAAATTAAATGAAATATGTATGCAGTTGTATACCCGGCAGTGATATTTGACTAATTTGTATGTAAATCTATGTAGCTCTTTATGAGGACTTGATGTGGATTTTGTTTTGTGTTGGATTTTTTTCTTTAGAGTTGAATTTAAATTTGAAATCTTCTATTTTACACTTATTCATGCAATAGTTTGTGATGCAGTCTCATTTAAGGAACAAAAGGGTGTCACACAAAGTGGAAAATAGTGGCAGGTTATCCTTTAAATAAATAGGAAAATCAGATTAACACACGTTGTGTCATTTACTGTCTGTTTGTGTGTGTGTGTGTGTGTGTGTGTCTGGTTGTATTCCAACAGGTTGTGCACATCCATGCCATGTGTAGTTTGTAATAATTAAATTTTGGTTTTCTCTACCACAGCACTGGAAATGAAATGAGAGCCAAATCCTGTCATTTTCTCCTGATACAGCTTGTGCGGTACCAAACTGGGAGCGCACACTGTGTGTAACCTCTGTGACTGCCACTTACTGTTGTGGAGCCTGTTTGAGGGCAGGGCACATAGAAGCTACAAACTCACAGGACTGGAGCTGCATCCAGCAATTAATGTTTATTCACATATGCTGTCTATGGAGGCTGTCAAAGCTGCTGTTTGTATGTATGCTTGAAATGGGTATAAAACACAAAATACACAAAACCCTTTACTGAGAAACACTCCAGTTCACCCCATTCACCTCTTCATTCTTCCTTTTTTCAAACTGGAGAGTGTTTTATAATGAGTTTCTTTTTGGGAGTACATAACGTTTGCAGTCGTCACTGGTCCCATATATTCTAGTTTATCCCGAACTTTTTCACATTATAAAAGATAAATGGGTGACTCAGTTTCATACAGGAGAGCTTGAGATTGACACTGCACTACCATCCACAAGTGCACACCCGTCTCTGACTGAATTGTTTGTTGATGAATTGATGCAGGGACTGAATGTTGGACAAAAAAGGAGGAAAATGCAGGGAATAGAAAGGGTGGAACTTCTAGCTGGGCTGCTTCTGAGTTGTTTTCAGCTCTGCACTGTGAGCACATAAATGCTCATAAGGAACGAGAAATCAGTGAAATCAAAATCCTGCAAAGGCAGTGCATTCAGGGTGCATCTTGCAGTCTTTTTCGTTGTCCAAGTGCAAACACGACTCTGAACAAGTTGGGACGATGTGTAAATGAAAATTGAATGCAGTGATTTGCAAATCTCATAAACCTGCATTTGATGCATAAAAGGATGTAGAACGTTTAAACAGGGAAAATGTACAATTTTAAGACATTTGTTGTAATGTACTGTAGATGATGACATGTTCAAAGTCTTTGCAATTGATCCACAATTTGCACATAGTTCTCTGCAGGTTGGTAAGCATCTGCTCATCTTTACTTCTTTAAAACATCTTCTGGATGCTCTTTTTATACTCGATCATGTTACTGAACTGTTTCCAGCTATTTGCTGCTCCCATCAGCAGCAAGGAATTGAACATCAAATTTTAAATAAGCTTTTCATGAAATGGTAAAATGTTGCAGTTTAAACATCTGAAGCATTTTTGGTGTTCTAATTGTTTTTCATTCAGTTTTTAATTATTTTTTTTTTTTAAATATTTTACACAGAATCCCAACTTTTTGAATTGAGGTTGTGGTAAACGACAACAACAAAACAGATCGCTCGCATTGCTGCATTAAACAGACTTTTCTTTTCAACCTTCTGGCTGTCCCACTTTTATGGATTTTCACTCTACTTTTGCAAAGAATTCATTATTGAAATTCCAGTTAAAATGCCTCAACAGTGATTCTTAGAGGACAGGCAAGAGACCAGACAGTAGAACAGTCCAATGTCAGCTTATTGTCCTTTACTTATGTTTATGCTAACATGCTATTGGCCAAGCACGAGTGAAATGATGAGGAGTTCCCTTGAAGTGTCAAAACAACAACTAGAATTCAATATTAAGGCTGCACTGGGAATCTATTATAATCTACAAGTGTTCACCACTGGTATAAACCTGTTAAGCAACAGAACAGCTTATAAGGTATAAAGTAAAAAGCTTTATAATGTATCACTGAAAAATCTCTGCCCAGCCAGAAAAGTCACATACTTATATTTTGTTGGAAGACAAACTTTGATGGCAACTAATTTCAATAAGTTTATGTAATGTCACAACATGCTTTTCCACCCAGAGTTGCACTAGAGCTTGTACTGATGATTGGAGACTTGGACCACTTCACAAGTCTTCTCCAGCACGTCTCACAGATTCTCAATGAGGTTAAAGGGTGAGAATTTCTTTCAGAGTGTGAGCCTGATGAATCCTGCCATTGTAGAATATGCTTGTGTGGTCCCCTCTGCTTATGCAAGGTGCCCATTTACCTTTTTCCTGAATTTATGATCAAGGTTCAGTCAGTGGGAACACAATATTGACAATAATATGTTATTTAATGTTAATTTAACAAGATAAAAAGTATGAGCTTCAAACTAATACCAATACCCTAAAAAATCAAAGTGATCATCCTGTAGACACAATAAACTTTGGTCTCCAGAGTCCTTGGAGAAAATGGAGATGCTGACTGATTCTCACACAAACAGGTAGTGCTGACATCGACTACAATGCCTCGACTAATGCCACAGCCATGAACAGCAACAGAGCTCTGATCTTCAGCTGTAACATTGTTTCTTCACTTTTTCAGAAACAAATATGCAAATGAAGCTCATCACACCAGTTCACAAGCCTGTTCACCTTTATAACAGGAAATGTCAGAGTTACTGTGAGTAAGATAAGAATCACCGTGTTTAGGCAGAATTACAAAATATATTGGTTAGCATGGGAGCTAGCAGTTTTGTTGAATAAAGACAATGATGAGCTGACACATCCTTGCTGCAGTGCTTACCATTGGGTCTAATTTATTTTAATTTGTTGTGCTCCTTCTCATAAAAGGAGTAATGCCACTTACTTACTAAAGGATTAACCTTCAGCTGGACTCATTTTCTAGAAGGAGCATGTGGAGGGATTATATTAAAAACAAGAACATAAAAAGCAGTCTGGCATATGCAACAGGTTGCTTCAAAAAAGTGCAGTACTGGGGAGATGGTATCATGGTATCAGGAGATGGTATCATCTGTGAAGTGTTTTCTGCTACAGGCAAAGTGAAGCAGCTCAAACAGTTAAGCTAATGGAGTCAATGGATTTTGACTGGGGAGCGTGGCAAGAACAGATGCAGAGCTTTGCTGGGACAACGGGCTGTGCTGCCTCAGCTTTAAAAGATTTACTCACCTGGCACTTGATCCTGGTAATGCCTACTGCATGGGCTACAGCACGGAGGATGTTTTTCTCTGTGTTAATGTCTCACTGGCTGGACTTCTTCTGGCCTTAAAAGATCCAAAGAAGAGAGAAGGCCTTTAGGTCTGCGCTCACAACATTGCATGCAACAGGACCCACAGCAGCTGTGACGATAATCTCCCAACATGTCAAATCAGTGTAACTCTAAAGAAGGAGGAAGAACTCACAACACGGTTCTTTTACTCACAACTTCAGGTAACACAAGCATTTCTGCCATTGGCACAAGCTTCATTAATTATTCATAACTTTTAATTAGTGGAAACAGGAAGGATCAGTCAGCAGAGACTCACAGTGATGTTACAGTTTAAACATTTGTTGCACAGCAGCTGTCTTCAGGAAGATGGGATGTTTTTATTTAAAGGTCTGATGTGTCGACTAAAGTCAAGAATATCATTCTTGATATGTGTTTTTTCCCCCCAATCTGCTGCCATAATTACTGTGCTGTTATTGATGACCTCATCAGTAACTAACAAAACATGGCAACGAGTATCTTGGTAATTCGTTACTAATTAGTTGTCTGGGCTATTAGTATTGTGCTGCCGGTTCTCCTAAAATGTACATCAGTATTCCTCTCTGGGCCGACTGGAAGCTGACAGGCTTCTAGGCAAACATGATAACATGATACATGCCGTTCATTCCCCTCCACAGCCCACAGTGACCATTTTTAGGAAGCCATCATTCCACTTTAAGTTAACCAGAGGGAAGTAGAGATAAACAGCTAAATAGTGTAAAATAACATGGTGCCACTGGTTTTCCTTTTATCCTCAATTCTTTGAGTCACCAGCTTCCAGCCTCCCCAGTAAGACAGCAGCTTTAAGAGCCTGCATTTATGTTCTTTCCTGCAAAGGTAACCTTTACCCGACTTCTTTTCTTTTTAGCAAACAAGTGCAATTTTGACAGTTCGTCTGTTTTTCCTGCTACTGTAGCAAAATATAGAAAGCCATCATGACAGCTCCTGGAACTTAGATTTTAAGTGTTAAATGAGTAAAATTACACAAACATGTTAACTGAAAATGTTCCAGAAAAAAAAGTTAATGTCGGTAAGAATACTGGAAAAACTGACAGAAAAACAGTTAAAAGACCAGAATTGATTTTCTCCTTATTGTAGCTACTTATTGGGGTTGTTGTAGCTCAGGTCAGCCACTAACCAGAAGGTCGGGGGTTCGATCCCAGGCTGCTCCAGGCTGCATGCCAAATATCCTTGGGCAAGATACTAACCCCATGTTTGCCTACTGGTGGTGGTCAGAGGGTCCGGTGGCACCAGTGTCCAGCAGCCTCACCTCTGTCAGTGCGCCCCAGGGGAGCTGTAGCTACAATGTAGCTGCCATCACCAGTGTGTGAATGTGTGTGTGAATGACTGAATGTAGTGTAAATCGCTTTGGGGTCCTTAGTAAGTAAAGTGCTATACAAATGCAGGGCATTTACCATTTTATTTGCAATTACAAAAAATAACCGTTGGGCGAGTTCTGTTGTCTGAGCTGTATGTTTCACACACCTGATTTAAATACAAGACATTCTAGTCCTTTGTGAAGGAGGAACCTGCCAGTCATGCAGCCATCATGACAAGATAATCACAGCCTACCACAGATTAAGCCACACGTGTGCAGGATATTTAGCTTTGTCAACTACAAGCGAGAAGTAGACAATGGGAAAAAAAAGATTGCCTTTTTGTTTCCGATGAGATATTTAGGAATTGCACCTGTCCTCATCATATCATGTCTCTACTGAACTCCTGCCACTTCATTTACAATGTCTCTCTGTAGGCCCAGTGCACAGGATAAACAAAGTATAGTGTGTTACAGCTATCACACTAGATCCTCAGAAGAAGTGAAGCAACAGTTGTGCGACACTAATATTTAACTTCTAAATAATTTACTTGTCAAAACAAAGACATTCACACCATGAATGAAAAGCAGACACAATAAAGAGATATTTGACAGCGATGAAAAGAAAAAATGGGCAACGCTTCGGAGACAAACAAGAAATAAGAAATAAATTAATCATCTGCAAAAATGAAGAAGAAAAAGAAGCCAAAAAAAAAACCATGACATGTGACAAAGCCTCTTTTGTTCAACTGGATCAAACAAAATCAGTGCATTCACTCAAAATCTTGATATTTATGTACTCAGCATTCCCTTCATCAAGTCGCCTTGATGAAGGGAATGCTGATTCCTGTGAGCATTTTAGTGAATATACTAATCCCAGTGATTTCAGAGCGATTAGTTATGGCACGCCTTAGAGAACAAATCGTTCCCTTGAGAGCATCCTTTCAAAAATTCTCCCCATGATCCATTTAATGCAGCTGCTGGTCTTACTTCTGCTGAAGAGGAGCAGGTCATCCAGACAACATCTGAGTCCATCCTCAGGCTGAGGTTGTACAGAAGTAAATGGTAAATGGACTGATTCTTATATAGCGCTTTTCTACTCTCTCGGAGCACTCAAAGCGCTCTATACAACATGCCACATTCACCCAATCACACCCATTCTCACAAGCACTTTATCTATACTTAGTGCTATTTAACTACATTCACACACATTCATACTCCGATGGATGCATCGGAGAGCAACTTGGGGTTAGTATCTTGCCCAAGGATACTTGACATGCAGACTGGAGGAGCCAAGGATCGAACCACCAACCTTCCGATCAGTAGGTGACCTGCTCTACCTCCTGAGCTACAGCCACTCCACACCAAGTCAGAAGTCTGACTTGGTGTGGAGAAGGGGTATTCACACATAGGACAGAGTACTGTAGGCATTCTGCTTGTGTGTCCCACATCTCCAGCAGCTCCAGGCTCAACACTGAGAATGACCTCAGCAGGCACCGACCCTACTGACCTGTTAATGTTCAGTGAAAAAAACCATCCTTGCAGCCAACGACTGCTACAGAAATACATCTTGAACTCTTGATAAAGGACACTTACTGTTACAATTCTGCCAAAGTCAATTTATATTTCCCTTTTCTCTTTTTGAAAAAGCACAAAGCCCACAGATAAATCTAGATGTAGAAAAGAAACTACTGAAGAACGTGTGCTACAGACATGAGGGAAGCGGGTAATTGCCTGTTTTAGAAGTTTTGCCCTTCACTTGTGAAGAAGTGCTGCTCAGTCGGAGTCATCATCCAATCATTCCAACATGCCAGGTTCTTGAAAGCATGCACTTGCGTTTCGTGAGTACATAATATACTGTGAATGCAGTATGCTGGACAGTTTTAAGTACCTCTGAATTGGCAATTCGACTACAGATTGTGGAAAAGGACAAAAAAACATGTGTGTATGTGTTAGTCCCCATAGGGAAATTGCTCCTCTGCATTTAACCCATTCACTGAGTGAAGCAGTGGGCAGCCACCAATGCAGCGCCCGGGAGCAGTGTGTAGGGACGGTGCCTTGCTCAGGGGTACCTCAGGGTAACGGTTCAGTGGAGTCTAACCCCCGACCTTCCGATCATGGGGCCACCACGCTACCTACTGAGCTATCCCTGCCCCCAGAGCATGTCACGGTTCTGGGTCAGGTTCGACCCAGCATTTTGAGTTCTTATGTTTTGGTGTATTTTTGAATGATTGTTTTGTTTCTCTGATGCTATGATGATGATTATTATTAGAGTTCCATGTTTCTGTTTATCCGTGTTTAAGGATTTGTTGTTTCATGTATTGTTTGAGTTGCATGTGTTATATTCTGTCTGCGTCTTTGTTTAGTGGTTTCTTGTTTCCTGTTTTATTGTGAAGGTCTGTGTCTCATGTGAGTGTGTTCAGTTCTACTGCTCCCCTGTCTCGTTAGTCCAGTTTCTCCCAGCTGTGTCTCCCTCCTGTTGCCCATTCCCTGATTACCACCCTGTGTATATTAGCCCTGTGTTTTCCGGTGCTCAGTTTCGCGTTGTACCATCAGATTATGCCTGTGTGTTTCTGTTCTCAGTGTTCACTTCATGTTTTGTCTTCATGCCAGCAATAAAGCTGAGGTTTTGAGTTGTATTTAGTGTCCGAGTCTCGCATTTGGATCCTCCTCTCCATCCGCCTGCACACAGAGCCCTGACAAAACAGCACACCACAAGTAATGCATGGAGAGATGTACAGCGGAAGCTATCATGGGTACAGTGACACAGAACACACTGATTGAAGGAGATGAAAGACTGCCACTAACTTGTTCAGTCTGAAGCAGCAAAACTTGAGGTGGTTTGGCTACATTAGGTCTGACATTCGATTTTTAGTATGAAGAAAATTCTGGTACTTAACTAAAACTGGTCCCCTGACATCTTTACCCAGACTGATGCTGTCTGGAAGCCTTAGTAATTTTGTTTGTATTTGGCAATCCGTGCTTCCATATTTCAGTCCTTGCAAATGTCAGAGCCCCACAGGCTTCTTTTTTCTTTTATTGGAGCCGTGGCATGTTTGCAGTTATCGGCAGTTCATTTATACAGGATAAAGAAAAAGAAAAAAAGCCATGAATGAGCTAATGAATGATTGAATGGATGCACATATTTGTTGGTAGTCAACGATCTGACTAAAGCCACAAAGGGCTGCTGTTTTTTGAAAACCGCAGATAGGAAGAGAAATAAAAATACCTGCACTCCAAACCAGCAAACTGGAGGTGCTGGTGTAACATCGAACACCTTCAGATCCTTTGGTAAGTCTGTGCTGTGCCTTTTTTTAAAAAGGTGAGGCAGTGAATCCGAGAACCTCCACGTATCAGATCGACGAGACTGTTATTCTTTGCATGCAAAGGCTCATAGTCTATTACTTAAGATAACTGCTTAAAGCCACCATGTAACTTCGCATTCTGTGTTTTTTCCTCTTAAATCTCCTGTACTGAACACACACCAAAAGCAAGAAAATTTCTCTCTGACTGTCCTAAATTCATCATCGAAGAGCATGCACAACAAGCCTGCTGCAGCTCGACTTATATATATATAAATAAAAATTTAAAAAAAGCACCAACCAGGTCCTTTTAAATCGCGCCACCAACTTTAATAACGAGATAGATGAATAGAAAGGTAAAGAGTTTGTATTAAATCATTTGATGCAGTGTTTGAAGGTTCACGTTTGAACAAGTTTAACAAACTGCTTTTTTTTAATCGTTTTTCTTAAGCGCATCGAAAGAAACAGATACAGGCAGTAGCGGTTTTTGATACGGGCGACACGGGCGGTTGCCCGGGGCGGCATCGTGGTGGGGAGCAGCATCACGGGCAAAAAATAAAAGTAAAAAAATTGCTCGTACTCAAGCTGCCCCGATGTCATGCCAGCGCATATTGGGTATGACATAGGCACCAATCGGTTTTCTGCCGCCCATTTGCTGAGAGCAAGGGCGCCCTCCGCTCGCTGCACAGGGAGGAGAGGGGCGGGGCAGCGGGGGATTCTCTGGCTGGCTGGAGCAGCATCTAATAACCAACTCGCAAAATAAAACAAAATAAAAACAAACTAACAAACACGAAAACACCAGACATTATATTACAGACTTATAATTTGCACCGATGTTTTTTCGAAATTCTATACGCGAAAAGTGAGCGCGAGAGCCCTCGGTGCGCCTGCTCGCTGCTGAAGTCAAAGTAAACTTTATTGTCATCTCCGCTACATACAGTCCAGTTTATAGAGAGACGAGGCTCCAGTTACAGCAGTGCAAGTAAACAAACAATATATATAAGAAGAGTAAGAAAATAAATATACACTTTAGGACCAGGGGTAAAGGGATCAATAACAATTTAAAATTCATAATTTACAGTTTGATGATTTAAAGTCTCACACACAACCTGTCGAAAGGGGGGGGGGGGGGGGGGCTGCTGCTTCCAAATAGAGCACATTTTATTTATAATGTTGTAAATCCAAGCCCATTATGTATTCGTGATTTGAATCCTGGGTTGTGCGAAATCCTCGAAATAAACCCTAGACAAAGTGAACTAAGGTGTATGTTTATTAGGTTATGTTGTGGTGATCCCTGAGTTGGGGGATGGGTGTTCATACTGGAGTGTAAAATTAAAAACAAGATGGACAAGAAAAGTTCAAAGCCATCAGGTGCTCAGTTTAGAAAAAAGAGAAAAGAAGAGGAGGAGAAATGAGCAAAAGATGCAGGTAAGCAGATGTATCATTGGATAATGGCAGGTCATCCTGAAACAATCAGAATCAGAATACTTTATTAATCCCTAAGGAAATGATGTGGGTTACAGTTGCTCCAAGAACAAATGGTAAAAATAGTAACAGTAACAGACTAAACTCCAAACAATACTATACTATGCGCACTCTCTCTCTCTTCATGTGTGTGTGTGTGTGTTTTTCTGGTGAAATTCAGTATGGTTCTGACAACAGTTTTATGTTAATGTACAATCCGTAATATGTTTTGTGTGTGTGTGTGTGTGTGTGTGTGTGTGTGTGTTGGGGGGGCGCCAAACAGACTAGGACCGCCAATGAATACAGGGGATGTTATCCCCCAACCCCCTTGCTTTTCTTGGCACTGAGGTAAAAGTAAAATATGTGAAAATGAAAACCTACCTCTGTGGTGTCCGGCTCCACTGCTGGAAAAAGAGTCAATAGTAGAGGAGAAGCGACAGAGGTCCTCAGCGTAGTGCGCGGCGCTCAGACATCTAACTGTTTACATAGTTTTAATAAAGAACCTTCAGTAATGTTCCTTCAGAAAAAAAAAAAGTCCGTCTACAGTTCATAGGAAGTTACCGGCGGTCTGCAGCCACGTACTCCAGTCCGACTGACTGCGCGCAACAGAGACAGCGACGTGTGCCGCGGTGAGCAGCACACCTAGTGTCTCATGCCACGAGGTCCATTTATATATTAAACCCGGTTTATATAAGCAAACGTGGCAAATAGTTCCAACAGATCCTCACGATGAAAAGGCAGACAGCAAATGGATTTTATATAAAGTGTAAATACATTTTAACGCTGCAAGTTAGTGCCAAAGATAAGATCAAATTAGTTTATGGTCTTTCACTGGAGACTTAAACTTCAGTGGTATCGCTGCGGCGTAATGAAAGAATGAATGCAGACTTCTGAATAAATAACAAATGAATAATACTAAAAATAATAATGATATAGTCCACTACAATACATTTCCCAAGTCCGCAAAAAGCCGTGTAATAAAACCCCAAAATAAATGTTTTTTGTTTTGTTTTGTTTTGTTTTTGTTTTTTTGACAGGGCCAAAAAGTGTAAGCTACATCAGAAAAGTGCTCCCCTGCAAGAAGAGGGTGTACTTCACATGGGGCGGCATATAAGTGGAGGAAAGTGCACTGGTGGACTACATCTTACAACGGGCTACTTAATCAGAAGGAGGTGGTTAGATGGAGGAAGTTTAAGACGGACGATTGTCGCACATAACTCACATCCCACTATAAACCTCTTCCTTTGCCACCTCTCTTTGCTGGGCCCGTAGCCTCCCAGTACTCTCTTCATCGCGCTGACTATCCACCAGGTTTCCTTCACTTCTTTCCTTTGTCTAGAACCCAACACCAAACAGCTGACCTTGAATCTTGCAGCAAGAGCTGTCCCGCTGACATAGTACTGATTCCTAATCCTGTTACTGATGATGATGATAACCCGGGTGAAAGCCACAAGCTGAAACACATCTGTCAAGCAATTAAGTTGTTCTTGTACACCACAGGTGTTGTTAGAGCTGCTTCACACTCTTGCGGTTACTTCCCACTCAATTCTTCATCTTTAGGTTTCAGTGTATATATGGATATAGTCTTCTTTTTATTGTTCTATTTTTTTTTTTGTTTGAAAATTAAATATTCTGCCCTTCACCATTTTTCTGTGAGATTAAAAGAAAAAAAGTGTATTTGTCACATTTACTGTTTAAATCGTTGTTACACCTGAGACCAAAGTATACAACAGTAGCAGCACTGCTTCCTCGCGATAGTAGCGAGTAAATAAAGAGCAGAGCTTCTACATTAAGCCTGTGGACTGAGGAAGATGAATTTGTGGAGCATAATAATTATATAAAGACACAGAATTGGAGAAAAGAGTTATTCTTACCAACGTCATCTAGTCATCATTTACCTGAGTTGAATTTTCTTTAGTAGCTAAAGCTGGAGTTCTATCAAATTTTATTTTTGATTTTAAAATTGAAGCTACAAAAAGAACTCGCTGTATTGAAAGATGTATTAAAATACTTTAAGGCATGAGTTAAAGGAGATAAATGAAGACTAAGAGAAAAAACAACCACGTGAGCTTAATCTCAAAATGCATGATGGGGAAAGTGAAACATTGCAACTTCAGTTAGAAAATTCTTGTGTCCACATAGGGGGAAAAAACTCACAGTCAGCAGGACTGAGTAAAAAGGATATGGGACTTCATGGTGTTATGAAGAAGTTCTGGCTAGAAACGCATCAGAAACAAAAGATCTCATAATGGCAACCAATTAAAAAGTGATGGATAAAATTATAAAATACAGTATGGAAAAAAAGAGTATGACATAAGAAATATGTCATAAATATGTCCTTAAAAAATGCAACATATTTCTGTATACGTAAGTGGAAATTTACAGAGGTTTTTATTCCTAAATTCTCTCTTTTGGCTGTAAGTTTTCGTTGTTTACTTTTTGAATCATTCGTCTCATGGTCTTGGGCTCATGTTTTCCTTGTCCTCTGCTACTTGTATTGTTCCTAGATTTGTGTAAGCTATAGCTGGTTTCTGCTGTTTATTGTTCTTCCAGGGGTTTTGTATTCCACGGTTGTCCTGAGCTCCTGTTACTTTACTCCTGTGTAAAGTTTATTATGAGTCTTTGTATTTTTGTCTATTCAGACTTCCCCAGTATCCTTTTGCTTCTTGTCAAGCATTGCTCTTTGTGTCAGGTGTTATTGTCATCTTACTTCCTCTTTGATTTTTACAGTCATTTCTCTTTTGTGGTTTCTTTTTAATTTCCTTCCCCAATTCCTGTAATCAGATTTGGTTAGCTGTGAGTTGTTCCCAGAGTGTCTCTGCTCTGCTCTCATCACTTTACTATTATTTGTAAATTCACTGGTATAATTTGAGCTGTTTGAAAATGACCGCTCATATATTGCTTCTCTCTTCCTTATAATAAATATTTTAAGTTAATCGGTTACAGTGACTATCCGGTCAGTGCTGCCCACACTTGTTGCTGAATTGGTGGAGGAGGTCGCACTCAGTCACCCAGACAACTCTGTGTGGTGGTCCACCCTGCCTCCGGCATTCCTATGGCACGATCTTGATGGGTTGCTGCACTCATGTCATTTTCTCCAGATCTGTGGTGTCTTTTTATAGAGTTGGGTGTGTTTGACACAGCAGTGGTAATCTGGGACTTTGTGGGTTATAAAAGCATTGTGTGTTTTGTGACACATAACTACTGAAAATAATCATTCAGGCATGACTAAACACTCTATGATAAATGAACTGATTCTTATAAAGTGCTTTAGACAACATGTCTCGTTGGCTAAATGCTTCTAACATTCACACTTCAATGAATGCACCAGAAGAAGCTGGGGTTCAGGATGTGCAAAAGGATGATTTAGGATGCAGGCTGGAGCATCCAGTGATCAAACTACCAACTTTTCTAACTAGGTAAATTAAAATGAGGTTCTCTCCCACTTCACTGAGTCTGTATTTTGTTGATGCTTTACTGTAAACCTTTAAAGGACAATATGAACGCTTCAGCAGTTGAATTAAATGAATGTTAATGTCAATTAATTGAGGTGTGTGACATCAAGCAGATGATTTTTTTTCTACACTGCCATCAGAGAGCAGTAATATACAGCAGCATTGCCTAAAAGGCCAAATATGAACTAAACTGGCCTAAACGGCGTGCCTTCTTGAGCATAAGTGAAAGGCAAATTTGGGAATAGCTGCAGAGGCAGCTGTCATTTCCTTTGCATCATCGCCTCAGGCAAACCTCTTGTGTGTGGTTTAATTTCTTCCTAAAAAGTGAACTTGTGTACTGATGCTACAATGAAAAGTGAGACTAACAGCACTACTGTGGCCAGGGTTTTAAAGTCAGGAAAACACTTTTCAAGTGCAACACTTGACCAGCAGCACTTTGAGGGAATCCTTGTTTGTGAATTTATTAAGGTTTTTTTTTTTTTTTTTTTTTAAATATTCATGTCATTGGGGGGGAAAATTTAAAAAAAGGGTAGGAAACACCACCAAAGTATCTTTAAGCTATGTTTCTTTGGTTGTTGAGGGATTTTCCACCTATCCATATACCTTCTACTGCTTATCTGGCGCAGGATCATGGGGGCAGCAAGCCCAGACCTCCCTCTCTACGGTTGTCTCCTCCATCTTATCTGGGGGAACACCAAGGCATTCCCAGGATAGTCAAGAGATTTAATCTCCCTAACGTGTCCTGGTCTTGGTCATCCTGCTCAGAACAACTCACCATTGACTTTTAACCTGACCCTCTGTGAATCCTAGGGGCTATATGTTGTCGGTGGTCTTTTGCCCCCTGGTAGGGTCTCCCATGGCAAATTGGTCCTGGGTGAGGGACCAGACAAAGAAGCAAACAGTTCATCCGGCCTGGGATAGGGTAACTGAGGCCCCGCCCTGGAGCCAGGCCTGGGGAGGGTGCCTAAGGGCCCTGTATGCAGAGCCTGAGTCCATGGGGCTTGGCCAGGCAAGGCTCAAAAGGGGGACATGTGCCCACCCTGCGGTAGGCCATAGGGGTCGGGTGCAGTCTGTGCAGGGCGGTGGACAGGGGTGGAGACCCTGGCAGACCGATCCCCTGCTGCTGAAACTAGCTATTGGGACAGGGGTTTTTTTTTTTGCTTTCAATTAGAAAAATGAATCCGTCCATATGAAAATGCACAAAATGCAAGAACAAACAAAAGCAACTGACCCCACTCTAATACTCACTATAGAGAAATGATGGCCAATTAAAAGCCTACAAACAATAACACAGCACTAAATCTGATGCCAAACAAGGAAATACAGGGGGGCATACAGTGTCTTACAAAAGTTAGTGCACCCCTCAAAGCTTTGTAAATATATTGTTATATCATTTGATGCAACAGCACTGAAGATATGACACTTTGGTACAATGTAAAGTAGGCAGTGTGCAGCCTGTATAATAGTGTAAATTTGCTGTCCCCTCTAAATAACTCAACACACACCCATTAATGCCTGAACCACTCGGAACAAAAGTAGGTACACCCTTAAGAGGTCCTTAGGACCAAGTAAAGCGCTATACAAATACAGACCATTTACCATTGTGGAAGAATTTTGTTCCACTCTACTTTACAATATTGCTGCAGTTCATTAAGGTTTGCTGAAGCTGTATATTAAGAAATCTAAAGAAAATACATCTAAAAGTCCAAAATGTACATCCCCACATTTTCCAAAGCCATGCAGTGGGGCTGGATTGGAGGCTTTGCAGGGCCAATCCTGACCCCCAGGTCTTTTGTTTGACACCCCTAAACTAATTCCTGTGGTAGCAGTAATGGTGTACTTAGTTTTTGACACATTGTTTCTGCATTTTGGCTTAGTTCTTGTTAAATAGCATCATGTTGTTGTTGAGTTTGTGTTAGTCTAATAAAAACCAGACGATTTTTATTGTGCCCTGATAAGTAACACGATTAACACGAGTAACTAACACACAATCATATACATACAAACTTTGCAGAAGAACCAAAAGCATTTTGAAATAATTTACAGTGTTGTTCTCTTGACTGATTAAAACTAGCAGCGTGTCTTGTAAGTAACCTTGACATATTATGAGCTTATGTTATCATCTTTATAAATCCTACAAGGACATTACGATCACCCACACGTTGCTCATTGTAACTACAAAGGTTTGTGCATTTTAAAAGTTTCAACAAACAGCCGAGGTTTGGTTCATTTTTTGTTTGTTTTTTTACATAAACCAATGACGCACGTCATTTGTGTATGTGGAAGGTCTTACTCACACATTGGAGAGCTCCGTAAAAGGGTTGACTTATTATTGGTACATTGCACTTATGTTCTGCCCGAATGGAATGACAGTTGCATGAAAGGTGTGCAGCTTGCGTAAGTAGCTGACAAAGAGGTTAAAAAACAAAAGATCCTCCTGTCCGATGCCCCTGTACGTGGAGCTAAGTCACATCCTCCAACAGATAACAAACTATTTCTCATATCATTGTTGGCGGCTTCCAGTCTGCTCCTTTCACTCGGTCTCCTACTGTTCAGCTCAACTACATCAAACTCTGTAACCCCAGGTAACCGCAGAACTTCACACTCTTTTCTCTTTGGAATCAAAAATCCTAGATGTCTTGATTACAAGTGCACTGGAGAAAACAGTTCTAACTAAGTCTGAGGCTGATTATGTCCAGGAAATACCAACCCAGCAGTCAAACCCTCTCCTTTGGTTTGAACTATTGAGAGAGTCATATGGCTGAATTACCCACTCAGTTTTGTTCCCCATTCACAACCAGCTCCTTCACTCATCATGTCCAAATGTTCAGATTCATGTGTCTGCATGGGTTCTCTCCCAGCTTACTCCCAAAGTCCAAAGACATCCAGTTAGTGGGGTTAGGTTTATTAGTGATTCTAAATTGCCCATAGATGTAAATGCATGTCTATTACTCTCTGGTAGACCTGTGACAAACTGGCAAGCTGTCTACGGTGTACCCTCCCTCTTTCTGTATGTTAGCTGGAATATATTTAAGCTCCCCGAGTGACCTTAAGTTGAATAAGAAAAAGAAAACAGATGGATGACTATTTGAGCGTTCCTTTTCTGAGTTTGTCTTTTGTTTTTACTTTCGTCTGCTCTGCCTTGATTGTATTCACCACGACGTCAGGATACAGCAGCCAGACCTTGGATTTGGAGTCACAGAAACGTGTCTGTTGTTTCCATCGCTAAGCTCGAAGAACCAATTTAAATGACAGGGGATTTCTTAAAATCACCCCGCAATTCTTCAGCTGAGACACTTGAGTTAGAAAGCACAAACACTGCAGTTGTCTTTACTTGCAAGGACAAGTGACAGAGCGCTCCTACACAAAAGAGACACTCACGGACTTGTGCTCTGTCACCGTCTGCGTTCTTTATTTATACAAGAGAAATGAATACATTCGTTCAGTGACATGAGCATGTGCGTATGTGATTGTGTGTGTGTGTGTGTGCAAGGTCAGAACTGCTTGTTGAACTTCTTACTATCGCTGTGGAAAGATTCAGATACAAATATCAGAACACGTTTAAAAAACAAACAATCAGTTCTGAGAAATGAAAAGAACAATCAGTTCTAAACAAGGAAAAGGTCATCATGCAGTATTCTATCATCAATAAACTTATATCACTAAAAGCTTATACTGACTACTCAGTACAATTTTCCATTGACACATATATATAGGCATTTGTTGTAATGTCACTAATGGGAGTATCAAGATGATGTTTCAGATTTATTTAATTCTTCCAGCAGCTATTTAATAGTATCATTTTATTTGCTCTGTAAACAACTTGCATGAATCTCTTTCCAGATCCTGTGTTTAAATCTGCACACCACAGCCCCAAGTGTGCACTTATTAGAGAGGAGCTCACATACAAGGTCTTCAAAAATCAGGCCCCATCTTACCTCAATGACCTTGTAGTACCATATCACCCTATTAGAGCACTTTGGTCTCCCACTGCAGGCTTACTTGTTGTTCCTAGAGTATTTAAAAGTAGAATGGGAGGGAGAGCCTTCAGTTTTCAGGCCCCTCTTCTGTGGAACCAGCTTCCAGTTTGGATTCGGGAGACTGACACTATCTCTACTTTTAAGATTAGGCTTCAAACTTTCCTTTTTGCTAAAGCATATAGTTAGGGCTGGACCAGGTGACCCTGAATCCTCCCTTAGTTATGCTGCAATAGGTGTAGGCTGCCGGGGGATTCCCATGATGCATTGAGTTTTTCCTTTCCAGTCACCTTTCTCACTCACTATGTGTTAACAGACTTCTCTGCATTGAATCATATCTGTTATTAACCTCTGTCTCTCTTCCACAACATGTCTTTATCCTGTCTTCCTTCTCTCACCCCAACCGGTCGCAGCAGATGGCCGCCCCTCCCTGAGCCTGGTTCTGCCGGAGGTTTCTTCATGTTAAAAGGGAGTTTTTCCTTCCCACTGTCGCCAAAGTGCTTGCTCATAGGGGGTCATATGATTGTTGGGTTTTTCTCTGTATCTATTATTGTACGATCTACTGTACAATATAAAGCGCCTTGAGGCGACTGTTGTTGTGATTTGGTGCTATATAAATCAAATTGAATTGAATTGAAATGAATTACTTCTCCACATCAGAAAGACACAATTTAGGTTGTTCTGACTAGAATGCTTTCTGGGAGACGTTTTCTTGCCCTGTCATACCAGGAGAAGGCCCCAGGGAAGACCTCGGATGTGCTTGAGAGATTATAGATCTATAGGCTTCTCAGCTTAAGCTGCCAGCCCCACAATCCCACCAACTGGATAAGTGGACGGACGGACGGACAGATAGACAGATAGATAATTTGATAAACTGCTCAGATCATCTTATTTCACCACACTGACTGCATCCAATTACACGCGGACCCCATAATGTAAACAATGTGACACACAGGTGTAAATACAGAATATATTCCCATAATCAAATGTTTCTGAAACAGGGTAACTACGTGAGAATGCTGTTTGTTGATTACAGTTCAGCGTTTAACACAATAGTGCCCTGCAGACTGTTCACAAAGCTGAGGGATCTGGGACTCAACAGCCGTCTGTGTGCATGGGTGTTGGACTTCCTCACTGGCAGAACTCAGGTGGTGAGGGTGGGTAGATGCGTCTCTAACAGCATCACCATCAACACAGGAGCACCTCAGGGATGTGTCCTCTCGCCACTGCTCTACTCCCTCTACACTCAGACTGTGTGGCCACCCATGGCTCCAACACCATTATGAAGTTTGCTGACGACACAGTGGTGTTGGGTGCCATCTCCAACAACGATGAGGCGGCCTACATGGACGAAGTGAAGAATCTGGCATCATGGTGCCAGGACAACCACCTCCAGCTGAACGTCGGCAAGACCAAGGAGCTGGTGGTGGACTTCAGAAGGAGTCAGCACAGAGACTACAAGCCCATTATCATCAATGGAGCTCCAGTGGAGAGGGTGCAGTCCTTCAAGTATCTTGGTGTCCACATCTCCTCAGACCTGACATGGTCTGCCCACATTCAGGTCCAGACCAAAAAGGCTAGGCAGCGCCTGTATCACCTACGACAACTGAGGAAGTTCAGGGTCTCTCCAAAGATCCTCAGGATTTTCTATACAGGCGCTGTGGAGAGCATCCTCACACAGAACATGACATTGTGGTTTGGGAACAGCTGTGTGAAGGACCAAAAAGCTCTCCAGAGAGTGATCCGTACAGCAGAACGCTGCAGCAGGATTGCTCTCCCCCCGCTTCAGGACACCTACACCAGGAGATGCTGGACTAGAGCAGCGCAGATACTGAAGGACCCGTCCCATCCTGGCAACAAACTGTTCCAACTTCTGCAATCTGGTAGAAGGTTCTGCATCATCCGGGCAAGGACAGAGAGACTCAAGAGGAGCTTCTATCCCCAAGCCATCCGGGCCCTAAACACACACACCCACCCTCTCACATCATCTATAATTGACTGAGACAGGACTCTCTTCCAGACACTCTAAACCCAGGCACAATGTACATTCAAAATTCCTTTAATTTTAAATATGTTTATATTGTCTATTCTGTAAAATAGTCAGATGTCTATTCATATCAATGTACAGAATTCACCTGCTTGCTGCTACTACTGCACATTCACCCAATGTATATACTATATATATATATATATATATATATATATATATATATATACTATATGTATATACAATGTATATACTATACAGTGGGGCAAAAAAGTATTTAGTCAGCCACCGATTGTGCAAGTTCCCCCACTTAAAATGATGACAGAGGTCAGTAATTTGCACCAGAGGTACACTTCAACTGTGAGAGACAGAATGTGAAAAAGAAATCCATGAATTCACATGGTAGGATTTGTAAAGAATTTATTCGTAAATCAGGGTGGAAAATAAGTATTTGGTCAATAACAAAAATACAACTCAATACTTTGTAACTTAACCTTTGTTGGCAATAACAGAGGTCAAACGTTTACTATAGGTCTTTACCAGGTTTGCACACACAGTAGCTGGTATTTTGGCCCATTCCTCCATGCAGATCTTCTCAAGAGCAGTGATGTTTTGGGGCTGTCGCCGAGCAACACGGACTTTCAACTCCCGCCACAGATTTTCTATGGGGTTGAGGTCTGGAGACTGGCTAGGCCACTCCAGGACTTTCAAATGCTTCTTACGGAGCCACTCCTTTGTTGCCCGGGCGGTGTGTTTTGGATCATTGTCATGTTGGAAGACCCAGCCTCGTTTCATCTTCAAAGTTCTCACTGATGGAAGGAGGTTTTGGCTCAAAATCTCACGATACTTGGCCCCATTCATTCTGTCCTTAACACGGATCAGTCGTCCTGTCCCCTTGGCAGAAAAACAGCCCCATAGCATGATGTTTCCACCCCCATGCTTCACAGTAGGTATGGTGTTCTTGGGATGCAACTCAGTATTCTTCTTCCTCCAAACACGACGAGTTGAGTTTATACCAAAAAGTTCTACTTTGGTTTCATCTGACCACATGACATTCTCCCAATCCTCTGCTGTATCATCCATGTGCTCTCTGGCAAACTTCAGACGGGCCTGGACATGCACTGGCTTCAGCAGCGGAACACGTCTGGCACTGCGGGATTTGATTCCCTGCCGTTTTAGTGTGTTACTGATGGTGACCTTTGTTACTTTGGTCCCAGCTCTCTGCAGGTCATTCACCAGGTCCCCCCGTGTGGTTCTGGGATCTTTGCTCACCGTTCTCATGATCATTTTGACCCCACGGGATGAGATCTTGCGTGGCGCCCCAGATCGAGGGAGATTATCAGTGGTCTTGTATGTCTTCCATTTTCTGATTGCTCCCACAGTTGATTTTTTCACACCAAGCTGCTTGCCTATTGTAGATTCACTCTTCCCAGTCTGGTGCAGGTGTACAATTCTTTTCCTGGTGTCCTTCGAAAGCTCTTTGGTCTTGGCCATGGTGGAGTTTGGAGTCTGACTGGTTGAGGCTGTGGACAGGTGTCTTTTATACAGATGATGAGGTCAAACAGGTGCCATTCATACAGGTAACGAGTGGGGGACAGAAAAGCTTCTTACAGAAGACGTTACAGGTCTGTGAGAGCCAGGGATTTTCCTTGTTTGAGGTGACCAAATACTTATTTTCCACCCTGATTTACGAATAAATTCTTTACAAATCCTACCATGTGAATTCATGGATTTTTTTTTCACATTCTGTCTCTCACAGTTGAAGTGTACCTCTGGTGCAAATTACTGACCTCTGTCATCATTTTAAGTGGGGGAACTTGCACAATCGGTGGCTGACTAAATACTTTTTTGCCCCACTGTATATATATATAATATAATGCTCTTCCTCTGTGTGTTATACTTGTATAACTATGCATGTGACAAATAAAGAACCTTGAAATATTCCATTATTCTTCCATGTAATGCTTTTATATGATCAGCTGGAAATACTCAGACAGTTATCCACATAAATTACTTCATCCACATACGCCTCTGAGTTATCTCGCTGAAATAACCTGAAACACATGTGTGCATATCCATAGGTGCTACTTCAGTTGCAAAAATGATACCGGGGAGGGTGCTGTTTGTTAAATGCCTAAATTGTTAAATTGCCCACATGCCTTGTTTTTTCAGACTTCGATCCTCCAACCTGATAAACGACACAAAACAAGAGTCAAAAGCAAAATAAGCCATCGAGCAAGAGAAAGACACTCTGGGTGTGTTTAATTTGCTGTACAGTACCGTGCTCAGGACCCAGGAAAAACTAATTCCACTTATCTAACCAAGTAAACACAAAACAAATGGCCCCCTGATGAGTAATTTGTAATTTGACCAGGTTAGTGCTCAGAATTTAACGTATTCAATCACCTCAGTGAGCACTTCAGGACAATAATATATTTCAAAAAGGAGATATTATTTAAAGGATCTATTTAGTGATTAAACTCTAATGAAGTTGCATAGCAAAGTGGAGTCCCGTGACGATAGGAAGGAAGACCTTTTGTCTCTTAACACCAAGCCAGGTGAGACATAATTTCTAACCCTGACACATTTTTTTATCAGTTACCTTCAGGATGAATCACTCTGCACAGCTGATTTCAACCAACCAACAGCATCTGGCAAACCAAGCACACCATTGTTTTTCTTGTGACATTACCAATAAGTTTGATGTGTCACATGGCCCTCTTCCTATTGAAAAAACAAAAGTTGTATCCAAGATGGCCGACTTCTAAATGGCCACCATGGTCACCACCCATCTTGAGGAGTTTGCCCCCTCACATACGAAATGTGCCACAAACACATACCACCAGCCATTCCCATGTTATTACGGTGTATCCATATAAATGGCCCACCCTGTACTTCATTTGCATTGTATTTATAGTCTTTGAGTTTGTTACAGCACAGTGAAGGTAATGGAAGAAAATTGGAGTTAAAAATAAATGAGTCATCCGACATCGGCATCACGACTTTGTCCTGGTTCCCTGATTGTAAATCCATCACCACACAGCGGTGAATCATACTGTTTCCGATGAAATGCTGTCAACCTTCAGATTGCTGGGATATAATATCAGTTTCACATCATTAGGAACATTTTTGAGTTGTTGTGTGAAAGAACTGCCTTCAGTAACAGTGTTTGATGTCTGCCTTCACTGGATAGCAAAATGAATCACAGGAGGGCTAAAGTGCAAAATATGCTTCACTGAGCGAAAATACATTTTCAAAGAAGACTAAATAAGGCTTGTCAGTGGTGTTATGGTGATAATCTAATAAATAGATTGAAGATACTGAATAGTCAGCTCTTGAAGGACATTCAAAGGTCTTATTGGATTTTTTGTCTTTTGTTCCGTTCAGTGTCAAGTTAATAATAATAATGGATTGGATTTATATAGCGCTTTTCAAGGCGCCATCGGCCCCTCTGGCCAACACCAGTGGGCAATAGGGTAAAGTGTCTTGCCCAAGGACACAACGACCAGGATAGAGAGCCCAGGGATCGAACCGGCGACCTTCCGGTTACAGATACGCTTCCCAACCCCCTGAGCCACGGTCGCCCACAGTTGACTCCATCACTGCTTCAACAATGTCGAGGTTCTTGATGTTTCTTCTGTGGAGGTCATTACATGACTGATAGTGACTTAAAAATTATCATTCATCGCTCCATATGACCGATGGCCACTGATTCTCAGCCCAGTTCTTCTCAGTCCACCCCCCAATGCAGTCTATTTCTAATGAGGCTCTCAACAGTAGATGGATCAATTGAAGGACCACATGGATCTCAGGTCTTCAGTCAGGTCTTTGAGGGTTTGTTTGTTTTGTTTTTTTCAGATACTGCTCATCTGCTATAAATAGGATTTTTAAAATGTGTCTAAAGATAGAGCTTAAAATTGGTTCTGTGCTAAGGTATTTTCTATGTGTAGACACAACACTGGTTTAGCTCACGAGTTAGTTGTCATTTCTATGCTTAATGATTCATAGTGTTTTTTTGTTTTTTTTTTAAACAGCATGGTCAGGTCCAAGAACTGGAAATGAGTTAAAAAGCAGTCAAAGTCCAAAGAATAAAACTGAAAGATCTTCAGAAAGCCTGAAGGACTATTGCTTATGACTGTTCTAAAACCTACGAGAAAGTCCGGCTCCTTGGAAGCAAAACATAAACAAATGATGGGTGCCTTAAGACTTTTGCACAGTATTGTATGTTCCAATAACATTTCAGAACGACTTTACTTTCCATGTTCTTAAAACATTTAAAGAATGTCTTTACTTATCTTGTAGCCTTAGAAAAATCCTCAAATGGTCATGATATAGGGTTCCTTCAAAATCCCTTCCTTTAACTTTGATATATATGACAGTTTAATGCTAAACGTTTGCTTCAAACCTTAAGGCTATTGGAGAAAAACACCACACTATTTGATTTCAGATCTGCAGGAGTGTGTAGGAAGATTTGAATCCTCTAATCTTTTTTTTTTTTTTTTTAAACATCCCAGTACATCACAGCATAGGCTGTCTGACACTTTTTTCAGAGTCTTTTATCTGGGTTCTTTGTGTATGATGTGTATTTGTAACACAAGGCATAAGGAAATGGAGGAGGAGATACTCTCATCTGCAAAGGTTTGAATAATTATACATGGTCGTGAAACAAGTCAAACAGATATACAGCAGAAAGTAAGTATTCAAACTCTGGAATGTGTTCAGCAATGAAAATCCCAAATGTAACAGTAAACATACACAGTGTAACAGTGTATGTCAGCTACACAGCACCTCAGCAGATTCAAAGTGGGAGTGTGCCTCTAATTTAAAGTGAGGGTGGCTAGTTGGACATTTGAAAATGATGAACCTATCACCATAAAATAATGCTTACTTCACAGGTATCTATAAACGTGTTTTTTTTTTCTCTCTTTTTAGCATTAGTTCTTGTTTTGACCCCAAATCCTCCCCGGTTTGGTCCAGGTGTCCTACCTTTTGCTGAGCACGAGAAGGGTAAGACGGCAGGATGGCTCCATTAGAAGTTAAGTCTGGTTTTCAAGAAGAAAAGAGAGATGGGTGGAAAAAAACTTACGCCGACATCCATGAAAGAAACTGCTTTACTTTCCTAGTATTAGTTAGTGTTCTTGGTTTCTAACAGAAAATAATGTGTTTGTGTTATTTTAGCCAACATGGAGTCAGTGCAAGCAGACCCTTTGTACACATCTATATTAAATCACTTATCTGCTGACCTGCTGCCAGGACACACAGATCAAACCTTTGGCTTAGGCTTATCTGTCCCACCCCATCTCCCCACACCCACAAACATGACACTGAACCACAGATATCTGAAAAAGAAGGTGACTTCTTCTATGTCGATAACTTGTCTAATTGCAGGAGGCCCCTTAGGAACTTTTTTTTTATTCTATACAGTGCTTATTTAGTATTAACAATACATTATCACTATAAACCACATAAACAGAGATTTTTTTGGTCTGCATATATACGCACACTGCCTATAACTGCAGGTGGTGCAAGCTTTCAGTAAGCTAAATTATATTAAAATCATTTTGAGTTCCACTGTGTCTCAGGACAGAGACATACAAGTGGGCGATAATTTGTATGAAAATAGATATTCAACTTATTATTCATATTAATATAATAATGCATATAGTTCTATTTGCCAATAGTTAATATTATAAATAAATGTTTAAGCAGTAAAAAATATGTTTACACCACTGAAATTTACTTCCATCCAAAAAATTAACGTATATTTAATTTGTATTTGTATTTGGTGTAAGGTACCAATTAGGGCTGCCACAAACAATTATTTTGATAGTCGATTAGTCACCGATTATTTTTGCGATTAGTCGACTAATCAGATTATGCGTCCATTGGACGTAAAACGTACAGCTTGTTGCACCAGCATCTGCTCTTATATAACTATCATTAGCTTACAGCTTTGAGTGTTTAAGGTATGTGCTAACTAAAAATAAAGACAAGAGTTTATTAAACTTTTAATGAGATATGCAGATTGTCTCGGTGGTTTAATAAACTCAGTCGTCTGCTCTTTGCTCCCTAAAATTTAACAGGACATTGGCGTAAAATCTCTACCATCCCACACTTCTGTTTAATCAGTTTTCTGTTTTGCATTTATTCAGCTGTGTAAAAACTATAACTAATCTCAGCCAAACCGATTTACACAGGAACAAATAAAACACAGAAAAAAGCCAAACAATAACATTTTTAAGTTAAGTGACTTATATATATCATGTTTAACTCGAGTAGCGAAAGATCGCAGGGGGTTATCAAAGGACTATCAAAATAAAACAGGAAACACACGAAAAACAGGAAAGCACGGACTTGATACTAACAGAGGGGAACAAGATAATAAACATGAAGGCTGAACAGAATCTACACTAAACATGAGGGGCACAGGAATTAGAAATACAAAGCAGAGAGTAAACACAGGTTAACAGAAATACACGGAAAGGAAGGACTGAGAACACTAAGCATAAACAAAAGATAATCAAAAACCAGGAACAACAATCATCAAATATAATTAAAGTCAGAACGAAAACACAAATGCTCAGTACCGTGACAAAAATAGCTGAATCACATACAGTAGTACCAGGGGCGATTTTAGCAATCAAAGCACCCCCAAAGATTTCATACTTTTTTTGACAATATTTGCTGTTTGTGTGACACACTGCTAAAAATATAAAAATCATACAGTACTTGGTTGAGACATAACATTTTAACAACAAAAGTATAGAGATTGACAGACCACGTGACTTTTGTGCGTTGCATGCCGGGAACTCGTGGCAAAACAATCCAAGTACTGCATCAAACGCAAGCATTTTCAGCACCGCAAAACGTTCATTCTCCGGTTCCAGTACCTTCTTGCTTTTTCTTTGCCCCCCAAAAAGGTATGTACAAAACAAAGGAGAACAATGCCGGTCCGTACAAACACAGACTTGATGAAAAGTCAAAGAAAAGATACGAGGAAAAAATCAAAGGAGTGAAAGGGTTAGACCCTTACGAGCACACAGAGTGGACAAAATACGTTAGCGTGCTGCCCAACTTTCACCACGCTCATATTTATAATTATACGGTTCTTGGAGTGAGCGCATACACTCATGAAGTTTAGTAACTTCAGGTCACTGTAACAAGCCCAGGTACAGTTTACCGACGGATGGGTACAGGACCATGAAATGCATCGTGTAGAACGAAAGACCATCGTACGAAGTTTACCAGTCTCACAAATCGTCTTCATAAATAAAAATTCGTTAACCGTTTATTAATAGGACCTTTGAGCTCAATGGTAATTAATTAGCAGTGGAAATAATTTCTGGTACGCGTTACAGAAATGTAGCAGTGACAATAATATTGTATGCTGTAATCCTACTGTGCAATTCGTGATACAAAAACACTGTTTTATCCTGTGAATGAAAGTATATGTTTTTGTCAATGTACCATGGTAATAACAGAAGCGAACCTATATCACCAATTATGTTATAAAAAATGACGTATTAACTACAACAGAAGACTGACCTTTGTGGAAATGCTTGGAGCAGACTAACCTGTGAGCTGGAGTGTTCTGGGACGTTCTATTTGGTCTTTGAATGGCTGCAATCCAGGCCATCCGTGGCTCTTTGTTACTTTGGAAACATGGCTCGAACAATTTCTCTTCAACGACGTAATCCGATAACAACCGATCTCTTTACCCGTCGGCTTCCCGTGGCTGTCATGCGACCGGCTATTGCAGTTAATAATACAACAGCTTCTTGCCATTTTTTGTTTTTCTTTTTATCGCTGTTTAACTGATTTCATTTGACATTTGACCGTCCTGTTGCTCCCATTGAAATTTATACAGCCTATTTAAAACCTAAAACTTAAAATTGTCCGTAGCCCACTGTTGTTACCACTGTCCTGTTTTAAATGGATACTAACTAGCTAACTGACCGCATGCCCATTAACCTTATAACTCCTGTTGTGTGTGTGTGTGTGTGTGTGTGTGTGTGTTTTGGGGCCACCCAGGGTGGCTGTGGCTACAATGTATATATAAGGAAGTTGTTTTTTTTTTTTTAAAAAAAGGAGCCACATTCAGGTAAAAGTGTAAAATGAAATGATCCATCAATCAAGAATAATGTTGGATCAGTGTTTCAATATTTATATCTTTTATTAGATGTTCATGTGGTTTGGTTATTTTCCTTTTGGTTGAAAGTACACTGAGAGTGGACTTTTTGTTAGTGATTTTGATAGAATTTTTTTTTCATATTCATGTAATATTTTTATCTAATTGAATACAATCTATTTGTGTATGATTGTCAGTCCAAAGAGGGAGAGAGGAAAGAGGGGAATGTGAGGAGAAAGGGCAAGGTCAGGAAGAACCAGGTAAGAAAACAGACAGGGAACAGTGACAGGCAAAACAGAAACTATTAAACTGACGAAGAGAAAAAAAATGATTTTACTCACACAATCTGGAAGTTGTGTCCTCCCTATAATAAAGCTGCTGTACAGAATCTGCAAAACAAACTGGGTTGAAACATTTTTGACCCTCTTTAACAACATTCCAACATAACATTATCATTGATCGGGGAGATTAAAATTAATAATATATTTTTATGTGGTTCAGCCACAACTCTACTAAAACCTCAGCCAGTAATAGGTAGGCCAACTTTTGGACCGTCCAGTTGTCTGTATGACTGCCGCAGTACGTGCATCACATTTGCACACTATCAGAAAGTGCCAAACGGTGCCCTGGTGGAGTGAGGAGCTGTAAAGAGAAGCAGATGCTCTGTTTCTAAAAATGTTTTAAGCTTGTTTCAAAGATTCTGTACTGCAGCTTTAAATGTTTTCCAAAAGCACACATACACTTATCAGTGTTTCTCAAACTTTTTACAGTGTGGACCACCTGATAAAAATGTCAAGCTCTCCCAAGGACCACTATGAAAGCATGAAAATCATAAATCTTACAACACCAAATTAGTATTATTAAATTAGTCAAATTAGTGTCTGCAGTAAAGATTTTTATTAATAATATTTTTTTCTGTTTTGGGAGTGTTTTTATGTATCTGTATTATATTATACATACACATTAAAAGTGAATCTCTGTCCAAAAAATGCACTCCGTTTACTTTTTACTATGAGCATCATTCATTATTCTCTCCCAGTTTAGGATATGTATTTTTTTTTTTTTTAATTCCAATCCATTCTTCTTTTGAAGCATTTAAATCACCTTTATCAGATTTGATGGTTTTGTTACAGACTTTTCAAAAAAGTGTTTTGCTTTTCTTTCACAAATGTGGGGATTAAATTGTGTTAAAATGTACAAAACAGTGATGTCATGTTTTGAGACGAGGACCCAGGCACAGAGAGACTTGATGAATTTAAGAATCATATGATTTATCGTGCCTGACTGGGCAGCTCTCTGGGTGCTCAACACCCCCAAAGCTCTAATTCTAGAATCGCCCCCGAGTAGTACTAAAGTAGAGGAACTTAAAAAGTTGCATGGTCTAGAGAACCTCACCTCACCAGGTTACAAAAGCAGCTTTGTCAGCAGGTAACTCTTCTCAGCTACCCTGTCAATGATCATGTCGGAGTCCAATGACATGAGAATGTCCTTGTCAGTTTCCATCAGCATAAACATCTCCAGCCTGTTTGCAGACAGCTGCTTTGGAGTCTGCTTTTAATGAACTTGAGTGTAGACAATGTTCTTTCACAGGCAAGAGAGAAGAGGGTCAGCAGGTACAGCCCAAGGAGACGACAGGCATCAGACAGCATGTTGAACCGCCTGAGAATTTGATAGCTGCACAGTCTGCAATTTTTGCAAGAATCACAGCTTTTGGTCACAATTTCACTTTCTTCGTCCCATTCTTCGTCCTTTGCTCTTCTGGTCCTGTAGTCATCTTTATGTGATGTCTTAAGCCTTTCCCACTGTCCAGCAAAACTTTTCAGTTCTGACTAAAGGTTATTTACTGTAGCTCTGCTGTCAAATTGGAGGACACATGTTGCAATTTTGTTACTAGGAAGAGAAACTGTTCTGATCTGGCTAAACGTCCTGGGGTCCAACCATGCCAAATCCACCAGAAAAGGGCCATGTGTGACAAATCGTCTTTGGATTGCTTCAGTAACTGTGTCCAGGATGGTGTTGTGCACTTTCATCTCATTTGATTTCTCAGCACTGATTTGCAACTCATCTTCAGTCATCTCTTCGGCCATGCCTTTTCTCTACTTGGCTGTCTTTTCAGGTAGTCCATCCTCCACTTCCATGTCTGTGTTGTCCTCCCTCTCCTCGAGTTTTTGATTTGTCTCTTTCACAAATGTGTCTGCAGCTGCCATCACAGTTGGAAAGTCTCTTGAGATACTTTTGAGTCTATCTTGTTGGGTAGTCACCATATAATGGGCAGAGAGAACATCCATCCATCCATCCCATGACTGGAGGTACTTCAACAGAGGAGTTGCTCAAACACTCAAACACAAATAAAGTGGTTCCCAAAGTGGAGGGGAGCTATTACAGGGGGGGCGCGGTATTACTAAAAACAAAAAGAATGCTTGGACACTGCTAGCATAATTGACAGGTTTTTGACGGGGCTCCCACACAAACGCAAAGCAGAAGATGAAGCAACTATGTTTCCAAACCAACTTCCTTCCACGCCAAAGACTAGAAAATATGATGAAGCATATCTTGCCTTTGGCTTCACCTGCACAATGGTGGTGCCAAGGTAGGTATCTCCGACAGAATTTGTTTCCCCTGTGTCAGAACACAAGCTAGACTGTCCAAATCACGGGCAAGCAGTATCCCACATTGTTGATTTTGAGTTCACAAACACAAAGACTAACTACTCCTGAAATTTTGGAGATCTTAGCTCTTGTACAATAAAGTTACAGTGGGAAACAAATAATATCAGGCTGATCCTGACAAAGTTTGTTCCTCCTGTCCAAATCACGGATAAACAGTATCCCACAGTTGATTATGTTTTTAAACCCATTTTGGACAAAGAGGCGTTTATTTAAAAAATGTATTGATAGCAATGTTGAATATTATTACACAGGGAAAAAACAACAACACAATAAATAATTAAGCTATAAAGATGTTTGTTTGCTTTTCTGTTACGTCCACACGTACACGGGTATTTTTGAAAATGTGCAGTTTTAAAAAAATATCTCCATCCACATGTAAACACAAAAAATGAAGTCAAACGCTGTCAAGAACATGCCAAATCCTAACTGTGTAGAAATGATGGTGATTCAAAACGCTGTTTACGTGTGGACGAAAGGCCCAAACACATGGAAAAAGCTGCATTTTCAAAAATACCCGTGTAGGTGTGGACGTAGCGGGAAAGAAGTAGTAGTTTATTTTATTCCAGTTTACTTGTATTTTTTAATTGTTTACAAAAGGTTTGAGGTGTGAAATAAAATGCAATGGAGTTTGAAAACAGTAAAGATTTTCTTGTAAAACAAAGGGGGGCCTAGCAAAAAAAAAGTTTGGGAACCACTGTTCTAAGAAATATCTGTGCTGTTAACAGTTTCATGCTTTAAGAGAAACTCTTTAAAGCATTGCACTTTGGCATGAATAGCTGGCTTTTCAGGCCATCATCTGGTTTTCCAAAATGTCCAAAGATTTTTTTGGAGGGCATCACTCTTGGGTTTGTTTCTCCCTGTGATAGGACTCCTTGACAAACACAGCTATGTCATTAAGTAAATTGAAGAGTGATTCATTTTCAATGACACTTGACATGTTGACATGTTGTGTCAGCAAGCACTACATTAAGCATGTGTGCATAGCACCATACATGCACATGAGTTGGATACTTGGCAGTCATAAGTGCCAAAAAGCCTTTTTACTGGCCCTGCATATTTGAAGCACTATCTTTTCCATTTCCAATGCACAATGGCATTGTCCAGATTCAGATGCTTTAAAACTCCACAGAAGCCAGTTTACAAAGTACTGCCCTGTGGATCCTTCGCACCTCACTATGGAGTCAAACCTCTCCTGCACAGCCTCAGTAACATACCTGATGATTACGGAACACGGATCATAACCTGTGATGTCTGGGGTTGTGTCTAGCTGAACAGAGAACATCCCAACTTTCTGGAAATTACTGGCAATGCTCTCTTGTATGAGATGGCCAAGTGCGTCAGTCACTGAGTTGACAGTTGTTTTGGAGAGTAGGGTGATGAGAGACCCTCTAGTTCTTGATCCATTGGACTGATGCAACATTGCTTTTCTCAGTGCATTCAGTCAAACGTTCTCCAAGGCACATATCATACCAAAGCACGTATCATACTTGCACACAATCAGTTCCAGAAAGTTACCATGATCAATGGTGTTATCAGCCAAAGTGTATGCAGGCACATTCTCTACATGCCTATAGCCGAGTCCCCTCTTCCCAAGTACTTTGACCACATCCACTATGACAGGGTCGGCAACCCTGGGCACGTGTGCCACAGCTGGCACGCGAAGGGTTAACTGTTGGCACGACCATAACTGAACTGGCCATCAGGTATACCGGGCATTTATCCGGGCCGATGATTTTTTTTTCTCTTGTAATAGCATAAACAATGAAAGGCAGTGGATTGGCCAGATGCTGGCCAATGTGTATAACTCAGTTGTTTGGTGGTGGCTATGGCGGAGCTTCCACAGAGGCCAGCGGGTGGATGAGGGAAAGGGGAGGCAGGAGGAGGAGAGACCCGAGGCGGCCGACGGTCCGAGTGTCAGGTGAACTTAACTTCAGGTAAGAAGTTATGACTTGCAGTCTATCTGGGTCAGATATAAACCAAGTTTAGGTGTAGTTTATTTTCGTTGTGCTGATTTTTTACATTTTACAGTCAATAACTCGTACTGCATACTAGCTAGCATGACGGAGTTTCTATACAGCTGGGTGGGTGCTATGATGTTCCTGATAGTGAACTTTATTTTATTTATAAAGTTAGTTAGTAGAGTTGCCAACTTTCCCCTAAAGAACTGAATCGTCCCTCATTCAGAGAAAATATTACACGTTTCGTGTTGAGCTGAAAAGGAACACAGATTGTCCCGTACTTCAGCTAGGATGAAAATAAGAGAAATAATACTCTTTAGCATTTATGGAGCCTAACTTCTTCAAAGGGATAGAAAAGGTGATAGAGAGAAGTAAGACGAAAGGGACAAGATAAGAGAGAGCAGAGAGGAGAGCCGGAAGGGGGGCACCTGATCTGGCTTCCCACACCTCCCCACCGGATCGGGCTGTACGCTCTACCTCCCCACTGCCTCACAGAAAAGGGAAGAAGAGCAGAGGGGAGAAGAGCGTAATATTTTTTTTTCTCGTGGTTAGCTGACTGCCTGGTCCTCTCAGCAGTGCTAGCTAGATCTCTTATAGCCTGCCGTTGCGCCTGTCCTCTGATCCCAATCTCTCTAAGCAGTTTTGCTGTTGTACTGGCAACAAAGCCCCTGCACCCCACTTCCACCGGGCACACCTTGATCTTCCAGCCTCTGTCCTCTGCCTCAGCTGCCAAGTTGGCATAGCGCAGCTTCTTACGCTCAAATGCTTCCTCAATTGCTTCCTCCCATGGTACCGTCAGCTCAATGATGTACGCAAGTTTTCGGGAGTTAGACCAAGGGATGAGGTCTGGTCGCAGAGTAGTTGTTACGATCTCTGTGGAAAAAATTAGCCTCTGGCGGAATTCTCTCACCATGGCATCATCGAGAATTGCGGACCGCGGCACACAGGAACGCTCTTCCGGACCCTACCCATCCCAATCCACCAAAAACTGACGCCAGGCATCCATAATGCGGGTGATGGAGTATGCCGGGGCGCCGTCGATAATCTGGGCGGGTGGCGGTGGCCCGGGAGGCGGGCACAGCGGGTTGGTCCGAACAGGTCTCACCTGAGAGACATGAAAAGCATCGTGAGTTCTCATGTTACGAGGCAGGTTCAGCCGAACCGTCACAGGGTTCAACACAGCCTGGATAGAGAAAGGCCCAATGAACCGGGGAGCAAGCTTCTTTCATTCAGTTCTGAGGGGAATGTGTTTGGTCAAGAGCCATACCTGCTGGCCCACCTGGTAGTCCGGTTCCAGGGAGCGGCGGCGATCGGCCAGTTTCTTGCACGCAGCATCGCCTCCAGCGCCTGATTAGCCCGTTCAGTCTGACCGTTGGTTTGAGGATGGAAGCCTGATGACAAACTAACTAACTAAGCCCCTAGCTCAGCACACTCCCTCCACACTTGGAAAGTTAACTCGGGACCCCGGTCAGAAACGATGTCCCAAGGGATGCTGTGGAGCTGGAACACATGCTGGGTAAGTAGTCGGGCTGTCTCGCAAACTGGTGCAACAGCGCATCCACCTTGGCATTGCGGGATCCAGGTCTGTATGTGATGGTGAGATTAAAACGAGTGAAGAACAGGGCCCACCTGGCTTGTCAAGGGTTGAGGTGTTTCGCAGCTTGGAGGTATGCCAAGTTCTTGTGGTCAGTCCACACCACCACGGGGCACTTGCCCCCTTCAATGCAATGTCACCACTCCTCCAGGGCCAGTAGTAGCTCCTGGTCTCCAACGTCATAATTCCGTTCTGCGGACGACAACCGGCGAGAGAAAAAGGCGCACGGGTGCATTTTACCCTCCACCTGCTGCGAGAGGACAGCCCCACCCCGGAATCTGAAGTGTCAACTTCCACAAAGAATGGACGTTCAAGGTCAGCCTGCACCAGCACCGGTGCTGACGAAAACAGATCCTTTAGCCGTGTGAAAGCCTGCCGGGCGTCCGGAGACCAATGAAACAGCAACTTGGGAGAGGTGAGGTTAGTCAAAGGTAAGGCTATCTTGCTGAAGTTACGAATGAAGCGCCTGTAACAGTTAGCAAACCCCAGGAACTTTTGCAACTCCCTGCGATTTTTGGGCTCTGGCCACTCGACCACCACCTTGACCTTAGCTGGATCCGCACGCAGGCACCCCTGTTCCACGATAAAGCCAAGGAAAGACACAGACGGAATATGGAACTCAGATTTCTCGGCCTTCACAAACAGACAATTCTCCAACAGGTGCTGCAGCACGAGCCTCACATGCACCACATGTTCCGGGAATACACGAGAATGTCATCTAGGTAGACAAAGACATGGTTAATGAGATCCCGCAACACATGATTAATCATGGCCTGGAAAACGGCAGGGGCATCGGTGAGCCCAAAAGGCATCACCAGGTATTCAAAGTGCCCAAGGTGAGTGTTGAACGCCGTTTTCCATTCATCTCCCTCATAAATCCGCACCAGGTGGTAAGTATTGCAGAGGTCCAGTTTGGGAAAAGACCGTGGCACCCTGAAGGAGTTTAAAGGCGGAAGCAAGCAAAGGCAAGGGATACTTGTTCTTGATAGTGATCTTATTGCACGGCCGAAGCGTCTTGTCCTTCTTCGCCACACAAAAAAATCCTGCGCCCAAGGGTGACGTGGAGGGTGGAATGATGCCGTTCCATCGACTCCCACTTGGGCTTAGAGATGTTATAAAGCCGACTGATGGGCAAGGGAGTGCCGGGAATTAAATCAATTCCACAATTGTACGGTTGATGGAGCGGAAGCGAGGAGGCTTTGTCCTTGCTGAAAACCTGGGCCAGGTTGTGATATTCAGGTGGGACACCAGACAAATCAAGGGGTTCAACAGGCTCCGCGGAGTTAGCAACTGCCGCACCCAGAGTGGCAAAGCGTAAGCACAAAGCATGACACTGACTGCTCCACCCAGAAATACGGCCCTTTGCCCAGTCAATCTGCGGGTTATGCTGCTGCAGCCAAGCATAACCCGCAGAGCACAAGCAGACCCGCCTAGCACAAGCGGAGCATCAGGAGATTTAAAAAGAAACAAACTAAGCTGCTCCGAGTGATTGCCAGAGAGAGTGAGTGTGGTGGTCTGTGTGCAGTGAGTAACCGTAGTCAGCGGGCTGCCATCAAGAGCTGAAACTTGAAGAGGTTTGGGGAGAAGAACAGTGGGTAAGGTTAATTTACGAGCTAGCGATTCATCCAAAAAGCTCTGCTCAGCTCCAGAGACAATTAGCGCACTACACTGGTGAGTGAGGGAATGAAAAATCAATTTGGAAGGACAGCTGAGATGAGGGACAGAGTTAGCAGTGGCACCCACCAGTATTCCCACCGCTACTGACGGGTGGATTCTTTTACTCGCTTCGGGCATGTGTCGGCCCAGTGTCCCCTTTTCCCACACACAAAGCACTCACCCGTGCACTGTCTCCTCCTCCGGTGGGAAGCACTGAATCGAGCTCGACCCAGCTGCATCGGTTGTTCCTCATCCTCCGCTGGTTCTTCTTCTCCTTCTCTCCACTGAGAAGAAAGCAGTCCGATAGGCGTGCTAGCGCCCCCTGCCGGTCGCCGTACCTCTCCTGTCTGCAGGAGGCAATTCAGGAAGGCTCCCCGGAGCGCGTTCTCCGCCCAGCCCGTCTCCTCGGCCAGGATCCAAAAGTCTATGGAGAAATCCGCCACACTCTTACATCCCAGCTTCAGGGTAAACAAACGGTTAGCGGCACCATCTGGGTCTGTCCCCTTATCAAACACACAAACAAACTTGGTTAGAAAATCTTGATAGGAGATATTAGGTTGAACATTCAAAACAGCTTGCGCCCACTGCAATGCTCAGCCAGTCATTAATTCCACCATAAGAGTATTCTTAGCATCTGAGCCTTAAGCCTGTGTCTGTTGTCTGAAGATTAATGAACATTGCATCAGAAGCCTCTACTCTTAGTCAGGTCCCCATCAAACTTCTCCGGGACCGGTAATGTGTGTTCTCGCCTAGGTGGAGGTGGCGGCAAAGGAGGTAGTGGGTAAGCCGCGGACACACTTACTGATGGAGTGGGTTGTGGATCTTTAGCTGAAGTGCCGGGAGCAGTGAGTAACATACCTTGGAGGTCTGCTAGCACCTGTCGCATCGCCGTTTGTTCCATCATAAAATGCTTCATCATGCTCTCATGGCGGTCCAAAACTTTGCCCTGAACAGAGAGCTCTCGTTGGACAGGATTAGAGTCCGCTGAGTCCATGGCTGGCTGGAGTATTTTGTCACGGTTGTTTACTGAGTGGACTCAGGCGCGGAGCTCAGAATAAAGGCAGTACGTTTATTTACAGTGAAACAAGGTTGACAACAGTTTGAATGTGCAATAATGATTATAGGTGCGTCCTTCTTCCCGTGCTCAGACCGTGCTTGGTAGTGAGTGCCTGTCTCTCCTCCGAGAGCTTCCTTGTGCCAATGAATCCACCTCCCAGTTACCTAGGTGCACACAAACAACAGCAGAGATAAATACGTTGAGCAGTCGACACTGAGAGAACGCAAGCAGCTCGTAACACTACCAGGCTTGGTGCAATACTCCAGCGCTGTCTGCCACTCAGCCACACCATTGAATAGCCCTGCCCAAGATGGTAGATGATTGGCAGCAGCTGGTGAATTGATTGCAGGTGAGGCAGCTCAGGGCGACAGCACTTCCGGGTCAGAGATCCCTTGTTGCTAGGCGACCCCCGTAAACACCACAGCGAAGCCGGAGGGAAAATACAAACCGAGAGAGGAAACACACACACACATATATACACACCGGCAGGACGACCAGTCGGGGCACCGTCCGACCCTGACAGAAAAAGACACAAAGGTGGAGTTTTTCTGTGTCTTTATGCTGCAGCTGCCTCTTCTCCTCTCATTCTCTCCCCCTCCCTCTCCTGTTATTACTTCAATCATGAAACTGATCAGTGATCAGCTGATCGGCTTTTCTCTCTTGTTTGTTTATCGCCCACTTTGCGCCACAAAGAGGAAAACAGCGGATGTTGCGCTAAACAACAGCGGTACGTTTAAGCTTGATCAGCTGTTGTTAGAATTTATTTAATATTAATTTCTAGTGTCAGCTGATGTTTGCTGGAGCCACAGCTGTAAAAGCTGCTGGTCATGATATCGGTTCGGATGAGAGGGAAACATGAAGATGAAACCAGGAGATGTCCTTACTGAATCATCAGAGCTGAACAGGTGATGGAGAAACGGATTTACCTTTTAGGTGACATGAATGAGTTGAAGGGAAGTTATGAACTGTTCCTGAGAGACAAATAGCACCAGGATCCTTTTCTACGTAGCTGACAGCTGGTAACTGTGCAGGGGCGGGTCTAGCAAAGTTTTGCCAGGGGGGCCATGTAGGGCATTAACAGGGTGAGGGGGGCACAAAGAAATACTTTTCTTTCTTATTCTCATTTAAAATGTCTAGCTTGTAATAAATAATGATCTAAATCTTACAACCAAAGTTTTTATCTGATGTAACATGTATAGAAATGAAACCAACAAGACTGTGTACATCACTGTCACAACAGCATCTGTTTTCATTCAAAGGCTTTGTGGCTTTTCCTATAATACCTGGTGGGCCGGTCTCTAGTCAAAATGCCCGGGCTGATTTTTTTGTCCCAGTCCAGCCCTGGGCACGACACGCAGTGAGTTAATCTGAGAAGGTGCATTAAAAAATAAATGGCTGGCCAGCGGTGCACATCGCAAATTAGCTCGCATAAACACATTAATTGTGCCGCTTCTGATGGTATCTTAGCTAACAACCCCAACTACCAGATTCAACTTGTAATTGGCTAAAAATAACTTAGCCCACCTGTGAGAGGGACGTTGCTAGCTGACAGTCTTTTCAAGAGATGTTAAAATTTCCACATTCTGACACTTTCCGTTCAGCGCAGCATCAGCACAACATAAATACATGGATACATCCGAACACTCGAGACAGAATTCACAATGCGTTTTCAGGACTTTCAGGTCTATGGACCAATGTTTTCTTTTCTGATCAAACCAGAAAGCTTTAATGAGCAGCTGGATTTGTCTCGCATTAACTGGCTGAGTTAATGCCAGTTAATGCAACATTGAAATGCAGCTGATTGAAATAAAAACCTCGACTCTGTGGGGGTCAAAGTTTGCAGACCTACAAACGTAGATGGAATCCACAGCTGTGCGTGTTCATGGAGCTTGCATTTTCACCAGCTGGACATCACTACCTGACAAGTTTAACTGTCTTCAGAACATTGCCTTATTGGCCTTATTGACAGTATTTGGCTCTACATCTGTGTGAGCAGATTTTCTCTCACATGAGTGTCCTCAGGTAGCCGTCTGAATGCTGGACACTCGGAGACCTGTGTCTCTGAGTGGGAGACCAGAGATCACATTAACATGTGTATCTCTGTATTAACAAACACTTCTCCGGGACCGGTAATGTGTGTTCTCGCCTAGGTGGAAGTGGTGGCGAAGGAGGTAGTGGGTAAGCTATGCAGATGACACCCAGCTCTATCTGTCCATGAAGCCAGATAACACACACCAATTAGTTAAACTGCAGGAATGTCTTAAAGACATAAAGACTTGGATGGCCACTAACTTTCTGCTTCTTAACTCAGATAAAACTGAGGTCATTGTACTCTGCGCTGAAAAGCTTAGAAATATGGTATCTAACCAGATTCTTACTCTGGATGGCATTACCTTGGCCTCCAGTAACACTGTGAGGAACCTTGGAGTCATTTTTGACCAGGATATGTCCTTCAACGCACATATTAAACAAATATGTAAGACTGCGTTCTTCCATTTGCGCAACATCTCTAAAATTAGAAATATCCTGTCTCAGAGTGACGCTGAAAAACTAGTTCATGCATTTATTACTTCCAGGCTGGACTACTGCAATTCATTATTATCAGGATGTCCAAAAAACTCACTGAAAAGCCTTCAGTTAATCCAAAATGCTGCAGCAAGAGTACTGACAGGGACTAGAAAGAGAGAGCATATTTCTCCTGTTTTGGCTTCCCTTCATTGGCTTCCTGTTAAATCCAGAATTGAATTCAAAATCCTGCTCCTCACATACAAGGTCTTAAATAATCAGGCCCCATCTTATCTTAATGACCTTGTAGTACCATATTACCCTATTAGAGCACTTCGCTCTCGCTCTGCAGGCCTACTTGTTGTTCCTAGAGTATTTAAAAGTAGAATGGGAGGGAGAGCCTTCAGTTTTCAGGCCCCTCTTCTGTGGAACCAGCTTCCAGTTTGGATTCGGGAGACAGACACTATCTCTACTTTTAAGATTAGGCTTAAAACTTTCCTTTTTGCTAAAGCATATAGTTAGGGCTGGACCATGTGACCCTGAATCCTCCCTTAGTTATGCTGCAATAGATGTAGGCTGCCGGGGGATTCCCATGATGCATTGAGTTGTTCCTTTCCAGTCACCTTTCTCATTCACTATGTATTAACAGACCTCTCTGTATTGAATCATATCTGTTATTAATCTCTGTCTCTCTTCCACAGCATGTCTTTATCCTGTCTTCCTTCTCTCACCCCAACCGGTCGCAGCAGATGGTGCCCCTCCCTGAGCCTGGTTCTGCCGGAGGTTTCTTCCTGTTAAAAGGGAGTTTTTCCTTCCCACTGTCGCCAAAGTGCTTGCTCATAGGGGGTCATATGATTGTTGGGCTTTTCTCTGTATCTATGAAGCGCCTTGAGGCGACATTTGTTGTGATTTGGCGCTATATAAATAAAATTGAATTGAATTGAATTGAATTGAATTAAGCCACGGCCACACTTACTGATGGAGTGGGTTGTGGATCTTTAGCTGAAGTGCCGTGAGCAGTGAGTAACATACCTTGGAGGTCTTATTGGAGGAACATTGCCTTATTGGCTTTATTGACAGTATTTGGCTCTACATCTGTGTGAGCAGATTTTCTCTCACATGAGTGTCCTCAGGTAGCCGTCTGAATACACATTAACATGTGTATCTCTGTATTAACAAACATGCCATATTGGCCCAGTTCATTTTTCTTATCATTGTTGTGAGGAGAACATAAATAGCATTTTTATTTTCTGTTGTACAGTTCATTTGCTGTTATGGATAAAGTGTCTTTTTTTGTTTCAAAATAGCTGATAACTATTCGCTGATAGCTGCCAACATCTGCATACAAATATAATTCTATAAAGTTGTTGTAGATAGTGTGTAACTGTTAATATAGAGTGTTATTAAATTTATTGCTAATGCAGTCATATGGCACACTGACTTCTGAGGAAATTTTAGATTGTACTCATCAACAGAAAGATTGCCTACCCCTGCACTATGGGCTCTAAAACTTGCCGTCTCTTTTAACTTGTGCTCTGTGAGCTGACACCTGACTGCAAGCAAACAAACTGCTCATGTTGCCTTTTGAGCACCTTAAGAAAAAACCTTCAGCACAGGTCTGATGTGTAGTGCTCTTTTCATGCTCCTCTGTGCACAGATGTACATGTCGCCAGTCAATCATGCCTGTTATAAATGCGCTGGTGTCAGTCTGCCTTGCAAATCCCAGACACACAAAGCAGAACAACAAATGGCGTTCTTTGCAATACGTAAGCCACTTCCTGTTGGTGCCATCTTTACAGCTATACACCCTCATCACAACTGCACTGCTGGTGTTCAGCTGTGGGTGGTAATAGATAAAATAATCTCAGGTCTCTCCTCCTGCCTCCCTTCTCCCTCATCCACATGCTGGCCTCCACCACTTGCTAATGTTACTGAATCTGTGGAAGCTCCACCACAGCCACACATTTAGCAGCCTCTGTCTGAAGGGCTTGTTTCTTTTTGGCCCTAAATTTTTCTGCACCTGCTTTCCGTTATTTGTTTTCCATTTTCTTCTTCATTTTCTTTCAGGGCCGTTGCCCAAGCAAGGAGGAGGGTACATCCGACCTCCTCACCTTTCATTGTTTATACCGTTACATAAAAAGAGAGAGAGGAAAAAAAACATCAGACCATAAAAACTAAAAATCACCATCAGCCGATGGCCACTCCAGCTGTGGTGTCTGCACAGTATTATACTTTAAGGCTGGCATATTTTGTAATATTAAAGTGGTGGGGCACAAAGTGATTTATTTCTCATGGGGCCCTAAATCCCTGGCAACCTTAACTCTTGTTTTGTGTGATTTCATCCAGGAAGCATTGCGCCTACATTCTGGTTCAGTCTAGTCCTTCAGTCTGCTCAATAAGAATACAGATGTGTCTGACAAAGAGATTGGGATAGTACTTTCCCAGAACTGTGGCAGTTGTTATCTAGACAGATCACAAGATCTTACAGTCAAACATCTCTACCCCTGCCAAGCACCTCAGGTTCTCTTCTCTGGTCAGTTCAGCTTCATCTGCACTATCTTCTAAAAACATTTAACCTGATGATCTCTACTGCCAGCATGATTTAGTGTAGTCGCCCTTTCACTCTGACCCCATTTTTCAGCCTTCTTGCACCATAGCATCATTTTCTTTGAAGACAGAATCAGGTCAGCAGGAGTTTAACCCATTTTTGTGCTGACAGAAAAGCTGTATGTGCTTTGATGTTGGTGAAAGTCCCCAGGACTGTACTGAGGGGTTTAAATGTTACTCTTCCAAAAGATGTTTCTCGTTTTCTTTTAATAATGACTGTAAAGGGTGCTTGCTAATGTGTTAGCCCAGCAGAGTTGCAATATTGTCATTGTACAAGTCATGTTAACATGTTACTGACATACTTACTGACTCCTTGTATCATATGAGTGAAAACATTGTTATATCAGAAGAGACGACTCCCATTATGACAGAAGTCTTTGATCTGAATGGATGTTATTTTGGGACTTTAAGATAAGATAAGATAAGATAAGATAGAACTTTATTAATCCCTCGGGTGGATTTCTCTGGGAAATTCGGTTTTCAAATAGCACAGCACCAACAGAAGTTACAGAATGTGAGCAGAATACTATATATACACATATATAAATAAAGAGTATACAAAAGGGATAAATAGAATAAATAGGAATAAGAACACAAGGGAATTGCATATTTCAAGTATTGAAGTCCATTGCACCGTTGGTTATTAACAAAAAGTATTGCACAGTGAAGAGGCACTGCATCTTAGTTGTCCTCCTGTTTCCCCTCCCTCTCCCCCCCAGAGAGGAGTTAAACAGTTTGATGGCGTGTGGGACAAAGGAGTTTTTAAGTCTGTTGGTTCTTGTCTTTGGGAGAAGCAACCTGTCACTGAACAGACTCTTCTGGTTGTTTATGGCCGTGTGCAGAGGATGCCCAGCATCGTCCATAATGTCCAGCAGTTTCTTTAGTGTCCTTTTCTCTGCCACTGTCATCAGAGTGTCCAGCTTCATGTCGACCACAGAGCCAGCCTTCCTGATCAGTTTTTCCAGCCTGGATGAGTCCTTCTTTGCTGTGCTGCTCCCCCAGCACACCACAGCATAGATGAGAGATGAGATGAGATAGCCTTTATTTGTCAGTTGCAGGTCTTTTGCCCACAACCGAGATGACAGACCTTGCCAACCGTACATACAGTACAAACATCACATTGGGGAGACAGGTCAGGCCAGGTAGCGAGGAAAAAACATCGAAATGTGCAACACAAAAGGATAATACAGGAATGAACAGGTATCAACACACCATAACACAAACACAGACAAGCAACATGGGAAAGTGTTCCAGTGTGTACATCTGATCTGGGAGCGCTGCAATCTTCGGCTGCGCCTCCAACTGACCCGATGTCCACATCATAGACATCTGGGCACTCAGGTTCTCCTGAGCCCAGACTTCTCGTTAAAGGGTGTCAATAGCATTCAGAGACCAGTTGATCTGTAGAAAAGTTCTCCAGCAACCACCGACTGATAAAACATCCTCAGGAGGATCCTCATCCTGCACATGTTAAAAGACCTCAACCTCCTGAGGAAGAACAGTTGGCTTTGAGCTTTTTTATACAGGTGCTCTGTGTTGCATGACCAGTCCAGTTTGTTGTCCACCCACAACCCGAGGTACTTGTACTTGTTGACCACCTCCACCTCCTCTCCCTCTATCTGAACCGGCAGTGGACCTGCTCTGGACCTCCCGAAGTCCACAACCAGTTCCTTAGTCTTTGAGGTGTTGAGTTGCAGGTGGTTTGTGTGACTCCATGCGACAAAGTTCCTCACCAGACTTCTGTACTCCTCTTCCTGATCATCCCAGATACACCCCATGATGGCTGTGTCGTCTGCAAACTTCTGAATATGGCATAATTCAGAGTTGTAGCAGAAGTCAGAGGTGTACAGGGTGAAGAGAAGAGGGGAAAGCACAGTTCCCTGTTGTGCTCCTGTGCTGCTGACCACAGTGTCAGACAGGGGCGATTTTAGCACATTTTGAAAATGAATCAGGGCACCCCCAAAGATTCCTTACTTTTTTTGACAATATTTGCTGTTTGTGTGACACACTGCTAAAAATATAAAAAGCATACAGTACTTGGTTGAAACATAACATTTTAACAACAAAAGTATAGAGATTGACAGACCACGTGACTTTTGTGCATTGCATGCCGGGAACTCGTGGCAAAACAATCCAAGTACTGCATCAAACGCAAGCATTTTCAGCACCGCAAAACGTTCATTCTCCAGTTTCAATACCTTCTTGCTTTTTCTTTGCCCCCCAAAAAGGTATGTACAAAACGAAGGAGAACAATGCCGGTCCGTACAAACACAGACTTGATGAAAAGTCAAAGAAAAGATACGAGGAAAAAAATCAAAAGAGTGAAAGGGTTAGACCCTTACGAGCACACAGAGTGGACAAAATACGTTAGCGTGCTGCCCAACTTTCACCACGCTCATATTTATAATCATACGGTTCTTGGAGTGAGTGCATACACTCATGAAGTTTATTAACTTCAGGTTCACTGCAACAAGCCCAGGTACAGTTTACCGACGGATGGGTACAGGACCTTGAAATGCACCGTGTAGAACGAAAGACCTACACGGTGCACTTATGTTTTCATAAGTTTACCAGTCTCACAAATCATCTTCATAAATACACATTCGTTAACCGTTTATTAATAGGACCTTTGAGCTCAACGGTAATTAATTAGTAGTGGAAATTATTTCTGGTACGCGTTACAGAAATGTAGCAGTGACAACAATGTTGTATGCTGTAATCGTACTGGGCAATTAGTGATACAAAAAAACTGTTTTACCCTGTGAATAAAAGTATATGTTTTTGTCAATGTACCATGGTAATAACAGAAGCAAAACGCAATATTGTGTCAGGACAATTCACTATTTATGCACAATAAACAAAGGAGCATAGCGCGACAATTTCTGTTCAGCGCCAGACTTGCTTGTAACCTATATCACCAATTATGTTAAGAAAAATGACGTATTAACTACAACAAAACACTGACCTTTGTGGAAATGCTTGGAGCAGACTAACCTGTGAGCTGGAGTGTTCTGGGACGTTATATTTGGTCTTTGAATGGCTGCAATCCAGGCCATCCGTCGCCTGTTTGTTACTTCGGAAACATGGCTCGAACAATTTCTCTTCAACGACGTAATCCGATAACAACTGATCTCTTTACCCGTCGGCTTCCCGTGGCTGTCATGCGACCGGCTATTGCAGTTAATAATACAACAGCTTCTTGCCATTTTATGTTTCTTTTTATCGCTGTGTAACTGATTTCAATTGAAAGCCTGCGTGCGCTAGTACCTCTTGCCACGAGTTCCCAGAATTCTTTGCGGTTTTACCCCTGAATGACGTCACATTTTCAATCTCTATAGATAACCCTCCCAAAATGGTTTGTTCCACCTCCCCTCTCCCATACTCTGGCTCTAGCGCCGTTGCTGCCAGAGCACTGGTGGCTGAGACGCAGCGGAGTTAGTGCCTGGCTTAAAACAGGACATATTAGCTGCATTTAACCTTCAGTTACTCTTTATATAGTTAGGTAGGAGTCAGACCATGTTTCTTTTTAGCTGAAAAACATTAAACCCAGGTAACCTGGGTGTAAAAAAACTTGTTTTCCGGCGATGTTTGCTACCCTACAATTCTTCCTACACTGCAAATTATTATTTTCCATCTTTTCTTTATTAAAAAGTTAATTGTAAGTCTGTCAAGACAGCGCGCGTTTGCACTGTGAGGGAGCTACAATTACTGGTACCATCAGAAGACACCTGTTGAGTGTGTTTTATGTCTTCTGCAGGAATAAACCGTGAAAAGCCAACCTTTCTGAGCGTCTGTGATTTTTGAAGACCTGGAAGCGTTACACTATCCTGTGTGAGGCCAATGAGGATCAATCAACCAGGAAAGTTCAGTGGTGTGTTAAGTCTTTATGTCCTATGATAAACAGTCTATTCACAACTGTTAATTTTTAACAGGAGAAATGGCTCCACACAAACCAACACTGTGGTCCTGTAACGAAGTGGAGACGCTTATCATCGGTTTAGCAGCAGGTATCCCATAGTCGTGATGTCCTCCATTGTTGTGTTATTTGTCTGCATACAAATGACATCACAGGACTTACAGCCATGTTGCCATAACAACCCCAAGCACATTGAAGTAGTACTCAAGTCTAATGGAAAATGACAGAAACCATGTAGAATACAGTCGAGAGGAGTAGGCACTAATGCAAAAGAGGCATTAGTGAATACCTCAGGCAGCAGGACCCTAAGAAAGAAGAGGAGCAAGAACAGAAACCACAGTGGAAGGACAGGCCCCTGCATGTACCACCGGTAGATAGAAGAAGTGGCTGATATCGAAAAATCCTATCAATAGCTGGACAAAGCTAGATTGAAGACAGCACAAAAGGTACTAAGCATGGCAGTGGAGGAGCAAACTCTAAACACAAGATCGATAGAGGTTGAGGTCTACCACGCTTGGCATGACCCCAGGTGCAGGCTGTGCAAAGATGCCCCTGAGACACATAGCAGCAGGGTGCAAGATGCTAGCAGGCAGGGTATATACTGTATGGAAAGCCATAACCAAGTGGCCACTAATATGAACAGGAACATTTGTGCCAAGAAATGGCCTGGAAGTCCCATGGTCAAAATGGGATACACACCCTAGAGTGGCTGAGAATGACCAAGCTACGATCCTGTTGGAGTACCAGATGCAGATTGACAAACAAGGCTAAGGCTAACCAACCAGACATAGTGGTGGTGAACAAGCAGATGATGACAGCAATAATGATAAATGTAGGTGTATCAAGTCAAGTGAAGAAACACAAGAAGCTTAAGAAATACTAAGGCCTGAGAGAAGATCGGGAGAAGATGTAGAAGGTAAAGGCAAGAGTGGTCCCCATGGTAACTGGAAGACTTGAGGCAGTGACCCGCAAGCTGGGCGAGCAGATCCCAGGAACGACATCAGATCTGTCCAGTATTCAGGAACAGCAGATATACTGCACAGGACCCTCAAGCTCCAAGGTCTCTATGGCTCATAAGATGCAAGGAGTAGAAGAGGTGAAGTAAGGAAGCTGAAGGCTAAATATTTAAAACAACAGACGGCCCGTGAAGAAAAGAGTGGGCATTGTGGCGACACATGACCGAAGCAGCTGAAACAAGAAGTTACATAAGACTTAAATCTCTGTGCAAGGTACTCATGGCCTTTGATCAATGGTCATGAACATTTGCATATTAATGTTCAAGGAACTGACCTCACAGCCCATTTTTCGTTGAGTGGGTTACTTTGAGTTATTGTGCAAATATACTGTTTTTAAGGTTGGAGAAGCCTGCAGTCAGATGAGTATGAAGATATGACGAAACATTTCTCCCACTTAAAACACTACGTCCACGTGAACAGAATCAACCTTTGGGATTTACTTACCTGAATGACTGAGTATACATCAAGACATAAGACCTAAGGAGAAATAATTAAAGAGTAGTCAATAAAAGCTTACCTTGCTGTAGTAACATAAAGTAGCACTGGGAATTTCAGTTGCAGTTGGGCTACTTCAAAATTCATCCATGAAAAGAAATATCCACAGTTTTATTATTTGAAGTCCATGAGAAAAGTGGAAACATAAAGGTCACGCCAGAGACACGCAGCAGACAACTTTAATGACAGAGCTACAATTAGCAATTGGTGCAATTGCTAATTATGTTGTGTGATGGACCAGTGGAGCAGCAGCTCACACAGAGCAACCAAGAACACATAGAGACAGTGGGGAGGTTACATTGTCACTACCAACATGAACAGAAAAAAGCTGTGGTTATAAGTTTAAGGTTTAATAATCTAGCATGTCTGCTATTCATTTCCAAGCACATCGGTTTGGCTGCTGGCAAACAAAAGGTTGATTACCCTGCTGAGGTAAACATCAGAGCTAGGTGGACTTTTAGAAGGATTTCCTGAAATGACTTATTTAAGCCAAATAACATGTGAGGCATGTTGCTTTATCCTCTCTAATGAAACTTTGCATCTTCTAAAATGTCCAGTAGGTGCTACCTTGATAAATAATAACTCACAATTAGTTTATAAAAGTTTCCTACTTAGACTCCTTGAAAAAGAAGTTACAGCTGGATTTTAGAAATGATAAATTCTTGGTTTTTTTCTACATTTACTTACCTCCTTCAACAAAGTATTGTGTTTTTCATTAAGCACGCACACAAGGAAGCTCCATCTCACTTCCATTTTCCAACCACCTGATTGGGCTGTACCACCGAGGGTAGAAGGAGAGGATCAGACGATTTGTTAAAGTCTTTGTATGATTTGTTTAATTTTTTTTGTCTATTTATTCTAGGGTTATATATGAGCAACTTGAGATATTTATACTGAAATTGTAAATGGACTGCTTCTTATATTCTTATCTCGCAAAACTTTTGCGAGATCTCACAAAACAAACTCGGGATCTCGCAAAACTTTTGCAAGATCTTGCAAAAGTTGAATTCCAACAATGGCGGCAGCTACTTAGTTGTAATATTACTCTTTCTGGGTCACAAAATACACTTTTAAGATATTTTGAGGCGTGAATGTAGTTGTGTAAACGTCAGATACCTGCTCGGTTTACAAGACATCACATATTTGCAAAAGTGCTCCGACGTTTTCGGAGATCTGACACCCACTAGCTCGAAGCTAACGGGACCTACTACAGCCGGGAGTAACAACGCTTTCCCGGCACATCGTGCCTCGACCTCCCGGTCAGCTTCGAGCTGGCAGCCTCCAAAGAATGCGGCTAAAACTTTTGCGAGATCTCGCAAAACTTAAACGAGAGCCCGAGTTTGTTTTGCGAGATCTCGCAAAAGTCCGTCTTCATTTTTTTTTTTCTCCCATGTCCCCTGCGGGGCTCCGTAGATAACACTCTGGAAACCTGGTACAGGTGTTATAAAAAAGTTTAATGGCAGCGTTCTCACAAAATAAATAACCTGAATTCAAGCAACAAATGTGGGGGAGAAAGGGACAGTTAGGTTGTGCCAAAAAAAAAAAAAAAAAACACCAAAAAGACAAAACCAAAACTTAGCTGAGCTATTACCCTAGAAAAACAAACACAGGGGGAAAAGACCCTAAACCTCAACTCAAAATAAGCTCAAAATTACATGGGTGGCACCAACCTACTTACCTAGTGTTTCTAACAAAAAGACTCTACGTGAGTAAGTGTATGGGGTCCCCAAACTTACCTACTCCACTTTACTCCCACCACAACCATCAAACAAAAGAAATACAGCAGAGGCGCTTTACACATGTGCCAAACAATTCGAAGGAGGGAAGAGAGCCGCACCCAGCCACAGGTGAGTCTCCTTATCAAGGGGTGCATTCCTGGTTTGTCCAATCAGAGCCTCCTCCACTCCTCCTCTCCAATTAACTGGAGATCCCCAAATTGACACCAGCCTGCAATCTGTGTACCTGAGGGAATGGCAAATAAAAGGAGAGGGAAAGAAAATATGCAACCTGCAGACACGTAACAGCTATATATCTATAACCTAACTATAGTCTAAATTAGGGCTGCCACAAACGATTATTTTATTATTTTGATAGTCGATTAATCAGATCATGCATCCACTGGACGTAAAACGTACAGCTTATTGTACCAGCATGCATCTGCTCTTATTTAACTATCATTAGCTTACAGCTTTAAGTGTTTAAGCTATGTGCTAACTAAAAATAAAGACAAGATGATAGTTTATTAAATTTTAATTAAATTTGCAGATTGTTTCGGTGAAGTTTAATAAACTCAGCCGTCTGCTCCTTGCTATCTAAAATATAACACCTGAAAATATGTTAAACGTTTATTTTGTGACCCAGAAAGAATAATAAGAGTAATATTAAAACTAACTAGCTGCCGCCATTGTTGGAAACTGAGCAGGGCCACGCTATGAATTCTGGGATAGGTTAGGCCACGAAGCAACCCATCCTTCAAATCTGGGGAAATCAAGGGCGCATTTATCAGTCTTTGAGTTCAGACAGTTGTGTCGCTGTAACGTAAACGGTCTACAAATGCTGGCACAGGAGGATGCGGTTCCTGAATTTGGACACAGCTACGATACCGGACACTGCTTCTTCTTCTTCTCGGGGTTTAACGGCAGCTGGCATCCTTGTACATGCAGTGCTGCCATCTTCTGTTTCAGTCCGTTATTACACTCTTAAATCCTACTACTTATTCCTGCGTCTTTTGGGATCTTACAAAGCTTCAAACAACGTGTCGACTATTAAATTATTCGTCGATGATTTTGATAGTTGACGTAGTTGTGACTAGTCGACTAATCGTGGCAGCCCTAGTCTGAATAAATGTCATTTTGGGGCACTATATATTAAAATGCAGTGTTGACAAGAAGCAAATCTCCCTCCCTTTAGTTGCAGGTCTAAGGTAGATGTGTCTGCGATTGTAAGGGGTTAGAGTCCAAAATAATAAAGTGCCCTTGGGAAAGACACCAATTAATAAAATGTGTGTGTGCTAAAGTGTGTTATTATGTAGACCAGGGGTAGGCAACGCCAGGCCTCGAGTGCCAGTGTCCTGCAAGTTTTAGATCTCACCCTGGGTCAACACACCTGAATCAAATGATTAGTTCATTACCAGCCCCCTGGAGAACTTCAAGACATGTTGAGGAGGTAATTTAGCCATTTGAATCAGCTGTGTTTGATCAAGGACACATCTAAAACCTGCAGGACACCGGCACTCGAGGCCTGGAGTTGCCTACCCCTGATGTAGACAGTAACAAGTGCTATATAACTGTATATAAAAACAGGTGTTTGTGGCTTCAAATGGGCAAAAGCACTACACATAAGTATTCATCATAACTTCAGTGGTTACCCTTAAAAAATGAAAAATCTGCTCTTTGTTCTTCAGAGGTTTGCTGCTGCATTGTGAGCCAGCTGCAGAAAACACAGGGCTGACTGACTTGTTTAGAGAAAACTGCAAGAGACAGAGAGTTAGAATAAAAGCATGAACTGTAGCTGCCAAATCTTTCACAAGCAGGAAAGAATTACATTTTGCAAACAAGATGGAAAGGGGTTTTTTGCCATGCGGTTTTATTTTCAGAAGCAAACTGGATGTAGTGATTGAGTTGTGTGCAGTGTCAAACATTTAAATGCTTGTTTTCATTCAGATGTAGGAAAGTTTTTGTCAGTAACAGCCTCAATGCTATGAAAAAGGGAATAAACCCTGCCTTGATCCTCAGGTTTGAGCGCAGTATTAAGAGCAAAAAAATGGAAGGAGATTTACTTTCTCAGAAACCACCTCAAAGGGTTCATATACAGGCTTCTGTCTAGCCTTGTAGAGAAACAAACTGCCTTTTCAGCTGAAACGTTACTTTGATCTCCCTTTGTGGTAGAAGTACAATGAACAGCACACTTCCTGCATGCCAACAACATCCTTGAGCCAGCCTAGGATGACGGAGTGAACAGCTGTGTCAAAGAAAGAAATGTAAGAATTCAGAATGCAGTTTCCTTGTAGTAAAGATGAGAATAAACCAGTGTTACTTTTAATCATCACTGGAATCAAAATAGTTTATGAATCAGAGAGGAAAATATCTAAAGGCCTTTACACATCAAGTATATTGCAAAAAACGACATGAAATTCCAAATTTCTCAGATTGCTAAGTTGTTGTGTAACGTATGTAAAGTGTGCTGTTTTTGAGAATTCTTTGTCGTCAAAAAATACATTGTAAAGTCCACATCAAGCCATAATGGGTTTCTAAAGGAAGAAACTGGGATTATGGGTTCATCCAGTTCTCAAGAGAAAGCAACAGCAGGGAGAATTTCATAAAAGAGAAATAATTTCAGCGGCCGGTTGAGCTGGAGCAGTTTCTAGATGTGTGTCCGAGGTAAACTTGGTACAAAAAATGAGGGAATTTGTGTTTGTGTGGTTATTTTTTGTTGTTGTAACAATGCTTCTTGGCGATAAATCTTAGACTCATGGAAAATCTGTTTATTCCGCCTTAAATATAATAATATTAACAATAATAATAATAACAATAATAATAATAATAATAATAATGAGGAAAATGTATTTATGGGTTGAGCAGGAGAGTTGAGTTTGTGGGTTGAGTCCATTAAAAAAGTGCCAATTTTTTTCTGTCAATGTTAAACAGTTATTCTGCAATTGACTCTTGTTTGGTGTTGCTTAATGGACGAGATGATCAACGTCTGAACAAGACACGTTGGCACTTTTGACCATTTATTCATTTACCAAACAGGGGCCTCTGTACTTTGTGGAGGAAGAATACAGTCACAGCAGCCTGGCAATTCATGTTGTCATCTTGTCTCAGCTCAGTAATCTCTCTGTACTGAGATTGCCTCCAATGATCGATCAGTTTCATGACTGAAGTAGCAAAGGGAGAGGGAGGGGAGAGAATGAGAGAAGAAGAGGCAGCTGTGCAGCGTAAACACACTGAATAAATCCAGCTTTGTGTCTTTTTCCATTCTAGCTAAAGTAAAAAACTGCGTCCCTTCTCAGCTTAATACGAAACGCGTAATATTTTCTCTGAATGAGGGACCATTCCAATTTTTAGGGAGCCATTGGCAACTCTACTAACTAACCTTATGAATAAAATAAAGTTCACTATCAGTAACATCATAGCACCCAGCTGTATATAAACTCCATCATGCTAGCTAGCAGAGATGGGCAGTAACGCGTTACTTGTAACGCGTTACTGTAATCCAATTACTTTTTTCAAGTAACGAGTAAAGTAAGGGATTACTATTGCAAAAACGGTAATTAGATTACCGTTACTTTCCCGTAGGAACGCTGTGTTACTGCGTTACTAAAACCGTGATTTTCTTGCGAGAATGTCTCATGACAGTGACGTAAGCGAGTGTGATGTTCGTGACAACAGCTGTGTGCAGATCAACAATGGATCATATATCGAGTGCGGGAGAGAGTATGAGCGTGCAGCGTTTAAAGCGTGGAAGTACTGACCTTACTTTGAGTTTGATTCCGTAAAAAGTGACAAAAACATTAGTGTCCGCTGTGCGTGGGAAGAAAACTTCTTTTTACAACGAAAAAAACCCCCTAAACTTCCAAGCTAGCACCGAGTAGCTACGACGTAATGAGAAACTCACAGAGAAACTGCGGTATCCTTCCACTGACCGCTGCGGCACACCTGCACCAGGGTAAACCTCCGCCTACTCTACTCCTGCTTTACAGGTGAAAATAGAGCAACAGGACTGCTAGTCTTTGACTTTATTTATTTTCTACTGTGTTTTACTTGCATCTGAAAGAGTGAGTGTAAACACAAAAAAAAAAAAATGTATATATATATATATATAATATATATATATATATATATATATATATATATATATATATATATATATTATGTGCTGGAATGTGCAGAAAATAGGTTTAAATGTTAAACTAATTTCTTCCAGTCAGAGAATGGTGCATATAATTAAAATTTTGCTTCATGCATAAAGTTAAAAGATTAAAACTAACAAAACAAGTTTTAAAAAAGAGACTTTTCCATTTGATTACATTTTGTATGATGGATTATGTAGAAAAAGTAGAATTGGGCTGAAAGATCTATCGCTTTATCACCTATTCAGGTTGTAAATCATATTTTTAAAAAGTAACTAAGTAACTAAGTAATTAATTACTTTTGAAAATAAGTAATCAGTAAAGTAACGGGATTACTTTTTGGGGGAAGTAATCAGTAATTAATTATTGATTACTTTTTTCAAGTAACTTGACCAACACTGCTAGCTAGTACCCAGTACGAGTGTAACTGACGGTAAAAAGTCAGCACAACGAAAATAAACTACAACTAAACTTGGTTTATATCTGACCCAGACAGACTGCAGGTCATAACTTCTTACCTGAAGTTCAGTTCACCTGACACTCAGACCAGTGCCCGCCTCGGGTCTCTCCTCCTCCTTTCTCCCCTTCCCTCATCCACCTGCTGGCCTCTGTGGAAGATCCGCCATAGCCACCACCAAACAACTGAGTTATTTTTACACATCGTCCAGCATCTGGCCAATCCACCACCTCTCATTGTTTATGCTGATTAGGGCTGCCACAAACGATTATTTTGATAGTCGACTAGTCACCGATTAGTCGACTAATCAGATTGACCCTACTGTGCCTACTGCTGTGGGCAAAATGTGGACTTATTGCTGAACATAATGTTCCTTCATATGTTCAGGTTCTGTACATGTTACTAAAACCAGAGAAAACAGGCCTGGCAGAGACAGGCCTTCAGAGCATCCCTCCTGGCAGCCCCATGAGCCTGCAGATCATCTGTGGGCAGTCAGCAGTGGCGTGTCTAGAAAATTTTTGTTGGGGGGGCCAGGTAGGGGCACAGATTTGGAGAAGGGTGGCAGATGTAATTGGCAGATAATGTTAAAAAAAATCTACCAATCGTTAACCATAATTCAATAACCCTATAGACCTAATAACCGAATGCGCTTTTAACTGTTATTAGAATGAGATTTTAACCACTACGGTGCAAAGTTTTTAGATACTGCACTGATAAAGTACAAGAGATACAATCAGTTTTTTGTCAGTGTTTATTCAGCAGTCAAGGACATCAATATTTGCATAGTATTTTTATTGACATATAGTGCACATATGTTTTGGGCAAAAACATTTTTGAATATTAAAATATGAACATTTTAACATACAACTGCCAAATTAGCCAGTGCAAAATTTTATCTGCCTATTAAAAAAAGAAGATAATCTTCTCACAAACTGGCATTTGATTTTGAAACAGGAAAAAAGTGGGGAAACAAATCAAAGCAAGTAAATACTTTCTATGCTGCCTTATACATTTTACGTCAGATAAAAACGTTGTTCGCAAGATTCAGATAATTATTTAATAAAAGCTAGACATTTTAAATGAGAATAAGAAAGAAAAGTATTTCCTTGTGCCCCCCTCTCCCTGTTAATGTCCTACCTGCCTCCTGGCAAAACTTTGCAAGACCCGCCCCTGCACAGTTACCAGCTGTCAGCTACTTAGAAAAAGATCCTGGTGCTATTTGTCTCTCAGAAACAGTTCATAACTTCCCTTCAACTCATTCATGTCACCTAAAAGGTAAACCTGTTTCTCCATCACCTGTTCAGCTCTGATGATTCAATAAGGACATCTCTTGGTTTCATCTTCATGTTTCCCTCTCACCACATATCCAAACCGACATCATGACCAGCAGCTTTTACAGCTGTGGCTCCAGCAAACATCAGCTGATACTAGAAATTAATATTAAATACATTCTAACAACAGCTGATCAAGCTTAAACGTACTGCTGTTGTTTAGCGTGACATCCGCTGGTTTCCTGTTTCTGGCGCAAAGTGATAAACAAGCAAGAGAGAAAAGCCGATCAGCTGATCATCGATCAGTTTCATGATTGAAGTAGCGAAGGGAGAGGGAAGGGAGAGAATGAGAGAAGAAGAGGCAGCTGTGCAGCAAAGACACAGAATAAATCCAGCTTTGTGTCTTTTTCCATTCTAGCTAAAGTAAAAAACTGCGTCCCTTCTCAGCTTAATACGAAACGCGTAATATTTTCTCTGAATGAGGGACCATTCCAATTTTTAGGGAGCCATTGGCAACTCTACTAACTAACCTTATGAATAAAATAAAGTTCACTATCAGTAACATCATAGCACCCACCCAGCTGTATATAAACTCCGTCATGCTAGCCAGTACCCAGTACGAGTGTAACTGACGGTAAAAAGTCAGCACAACGAAAATTAACAAAATTACTTGAAGTTCAGTTCACCTGACAGTCAGACCAGTGCCCGCCTCGGGTCTCTCCTCCTCCTGCCTCCCCTTCCCTCATCCACCTGCTGGCCTCTGTGGAAGATTCGCCATAGCCACCACCAAACAACTGAGTTATTTTTACACACTGGGCAGCATCTGGCCAATCCACCACCTCTCTTTTTTTATGCCGATACCCAAAAAAAAAAAAAAAAATCATAAATAAATAAGTCATCAGCCCACCGGGCAAATGCCCGGTGTGCCCGATGGCCAGTCCAGCTATGTTAACCTGCAACCAAATCTGCAGCTCCATACAGCAATGTTACGACTTGGATTATATCTTATAACTTATAACTCTTATGCTAGCTCCCCCCAGTTAGGGATGGGTACCGGTATCCGGTGCCATGGCACCGGATAGCAGCGCACATTTCGGTGTTTTTTTTTCCTGAGACGTGATACACTTTGGATTCTAGCCAGTCATTTTACCTTTCCGAGGATAGTAGGCGGGCCCAGGTACTACGTTCTTTTAGAGCAGAGCTACAGATTAAAAATGCCCAAGGTGAAGCGGTCAAAGTCTGGCTGTACTTCACAGCAAAAGAAGTTGCAAACTGAGCAGCCTGCAACAAGTGCTTTAAGGTGATACTGTGCAAAGGAGGTAACTCCTCGAATCTGATGAAACACCTGGCGACGCATAGCGTTTTGTTAAAAGCCGAGAAATGCACCGTATTTGATAGCTTGGTGCGAGACCTCACAACGAGCACATCTACTGCGGGTGGGTTGCCTGTTATCGGACCCGGAGTTAGCAACATCCCCCAAAAACCCGAAGAGGAGAGTCCTGGCCCCTAGCCCTGCCAGTGTAGCAGAAATGATGAGGATGATGATGCAGCAGCAGCCGTTCTTCTCTGCGTGAGTAGCTTAATGTTGTTCGTGTGTAATTTACGTTGAGTAGGCTAACCACGTTATTACATTAATGCAGTAAGGTGAACTAGCAAACACTGTCGTAGCTACATGCGGCTGTCTTCTTGTTTGATGGCGGGTACTCCCGTCACCCTGGCCAAAAAGGCTAAAATGACCAAAGAAAAAGTGGAAAACAGCTAAACATAAGAGATTTTTGGACAAAGTTTGTGTTTTTTCCATTGTTTAAGCACTGCTTCCAGCCAAGAGTGATACCATATATGCCCCGTAGCTGCAGAAAAGGCTAACATTGTTATCTTTTTACAAAAAAACAGCTGAACATGAGAGGTTTTTGGACCAATTTTGTGTTCTCCATTCTTTAAGCACCGGTTCGAGCACCGTTTAAGCACCGGCACCGTTTCAAAAGTACCGGTTTGGTACTGGTATCGGATAAATCCTAAACGATACCCATCCCTACCCCCAGTAGCCTACTGTCTGAAATATTCAACGGTTGCAATAATTCTTTAAGTATTATTTTTTCCTTGGTATTCTAATTTCACCGAAGTTTACTAAACTCAACAAACTTAACATTACTTACCAGGACATTTATTCTCTCCTCATTTTCTTTTGCCAAAAAATTTTCTGTGGTGCCTCTTTCGTAGGTGATGCTCATAGTGCAGAAGCCGATGCTGCATTCACTTACACTCGGATATCTGAGCTTCACTGTGAAAACATAATCGTACATTTGATATTTGATTGAATTTTATTGTTTTAGCTTCGGAGTGGCCAGTCTGGTTGGGGGGGGTGGCCTGTGCCCCCCAGGCCACCCCGCTGGACACGCCACTGGCAGTCAGTTCTCCATATTGTCCTGCAAATCTGTAGAAGACCGCCTGCGGTTCGTAAGTGCTGAGAAGGTGAGGAAACAGTCTTCTTGTGATTCGTTTTCTTGGCATGCTCACTTCACAGCCTGTGTTTGATATCCCCTGTTATATGGAAGTTGGCCTTCAATTTGGTGATGGTATTACGGCTCACTCCAAATAATCCTACAACTTGGTTTTGGAGAACACCAGTTTGAAGTTCCTCTGAGGTACAGGCCACATCCAGATCAGCCAAACGTGGTATACTTGGAACATACAGACCGCTGCAGCAGGGTCCATGCTCATAGCCTGGAAAGCCTCACCAGCGGGTCCTACCCCTCCCTCATCCGGTGCAATGTCACTGACATCAAGTTGCCTAAATGCTCTGGTCCTTGCTTTACTGCACCATGATACACTCTCACCACTTCTGCCTTCTGTGCTCAGTGGACTGATGACTGTATAATAGCTGTAGTTACCTTTTTATTCATTGCCTCCACATCTTTTGAGTACCCAATAACTCTGAAAAATTTGCTTCACTTAGAGTTTAGAACGTATGCTGGTCCATCTATGAGCTATATTTGTAGCAAAACAGTTTGTGCATTTCAATCCGTGTGTCATGTTTACATATCTTTGTGGGGACCAAAAATCGGAAATTTACTCTATGCGTTCGAAGGCATTTTTGAGACTCAAAATGTGGTTTTAGTGTCAGGGTTACAATTAGTTTATGGCTAGGTATTCATTCATTTGGTGGTTAGAGTTGGGGTAAGTGGCTAAAGGAAAGTATTATGTTGGTTAGATGTCCCCAGAAAGATATGAAAACAGCTGTAGGTGTTTGTAGTTTTGTTACAGTAATATTCCCACACCGCTCCACTTCGCCTAACTTCCATCATGGTCAATGTGACCGTCAAGTTCTGTTTATTCTAAACTATTACTGTCATGTACTGTGAGACAAGTAGGAATAAAAATGCAGACTCTCAGACAAAAACTAGACTCAAAAGGCAGCTTTATTGCTGGACTTAAGAATTACAACAACCAGACAAGGTTGGACTGGACACTAAGGAAAGAGCAGAACACACAGTCAAGGAACGAGGGAGACGCAGGCACCAAATACACGAGGGAATCAGGGCAAAGAGGAAACACCTGGTGAACACAGCTGGCAACAGACAGATGGGACAGTGGCAAGCAAAACTGAACATGACGCACAAAACACAGGAAACTATCACAGTAAAACTAGATATGAAGGAACTGAGACGCAGACTGATGGAACAGCATGGGAGGAGAGAGAGGATGAGAGAGCACACAGGGACATGACTGTTAGGCAACATCAGAATCAAAATACTTTATTAATCCCTAAGGAAATACGTGAGTTACAGTTGGATTAAATCATAAAATATTACAATGTTTACAAGTTTAAGAAATAGCACTAATATTTACAAATGCCTCAACTATAAATATCCAAAATATTACAGAGGTGAAATATATATGATTCACATTTAACTTTGTCATTATTGCACTGTGTACTGTGCATTAGATGGAGGAGTTGTACAGGGAGATGGTGGAGTGTAAGCAAACTAAACTAGGAAATATAAGACACACAGAGAACATAACGGACTCCAAAACACTAAAACCATTACAAACTCAGTTCTAAAAGGTCAGGGACACTTGAACTAAAAGCAGAATGCAATTATTTTCCAATCTTGTAAAACTTTATTAAATTCACAATAGAAAATAGAGCACATATGAAATGTTTAAACTGAGAAAATATACAACTGAGATGAGAATTCTCATATTAGACAACAGAACATTAAATAATAGAGAATCGATGTTTTCTGTCCAGTCCATATCAGTATCCAGCATAGATCCAGCATGATTTTCTGATGTGTTTTCCTTTCATTGCTCACTGCTGAATAACACAAACAAAACTATTTCATTGACATAGGGCTCACTTTTTTTGAGAAAGTGTTTCTTGGCTTCGGTAATAAATTCTTAACAAACACTTTATTATCTGATTTCCCTGTGCCAGCTTATCTACATCGTAATACCCACCATTCTGACTAGTGAAGTGTCGGTCGAGAACTTCAGTGAACGACGCGAGCCGGCTCCTTATTGGGAGCTGTGGAGTTTATGGTGGCCCCTAGAGACAAAACACGTACAAAACACAACAGAAGTGCTCCAGGATGCTAGGGCGCAGTGTTGAGTATTTGTTAACTAGTGGCTACACAAGCCAGGAAGTACCAACGACCAGATTTGGTGTGTGGTAGTAACAGGTAAATGAACATTTTTTTTAAATTATTTGAATATATATGAGTGCTTGTGTATAAAATACACAAACAATACACATATGCTTTCAATTGTGTAATTTAAGTGATCTAGGTAGCTCTGTTTTGAAAGTTCAGTTAACGCTAGAAATGTGTTTTGGAGTTTGTACGTGTTTTGTCTCTAGGGGACACCACATATATTTATACATAAACATATATAAATACAACCACAGGTTTTTTTACATTAGTAATTCCTTTTGTGCATAATTTTATATTGTTGTTAATAATAAATTATTTAAAGCAACAAAACAACCTGCAGAGCCGGTTGGGAGCCAAAAGAGCCGGCTCTTTTTAGTGAGCTGAGCTGCAAGAGCCAGAAATCCCATCAGTAATTCTGACCCTCAGGACCTTTCATTCATGCAAGTACAGACAAAAGCTAAATCCTCCTGGCTCGTGTCCAGGAACCAGAAGCATGATGCTGGGACATCATATAGGAGAAGAGAGAAGTCTTCTTGTCTCCAGAACTTTATCTGAATGAAGGAAGTTCAGATTTTGTTGTGGATGTTGGGACTTGTCAAGCACAACTTTGGAGGAATTATTTTACAATTTTGAGAAATGTCTTTATTTTTTACCTTGACTACCTGCTTCTGTTTTTGCTAAGTTATACTAATGCCTCGATATGCAGCCAATATATAGCCAGTTGAAAGAAATGTGTATTCTCTGACCAGCTGGGGAGTGGTTCCTGATGGTTTGTGTTAGGGATGCAACGATACCAATTTTTTCAAACCGATACGATACCGATACTTGAATCTGAGTACTTGCCGATACCGAGTACAAAAACCGATACTTCTACCACACACACACACAAATGCAATGAATTGGAAGACAGGTTTTATTTTATTCTCTGCCGATAATAAAGAATATCTTAATAAAAATGACCACAAAAAATTTCAAGTGAAAAATAAGCACTTCTGTTAAATTATTGCAGAGTCTCCACATTGTAATTTAACAAAATATCACTGAACTATTGGCACTGTCCCGAGCTTTCAGAATAATAAATAAACACTTCTGTTTGGAATAAAATAAATACAAATTAGGTTTGAGAATAAAATAAACTTTTAAATTATTGCAGAGTGTCCATATTATAAACAAACAAACAAAATAACGAAAGTATTTGGCATTGACGAACGAACTCCCCATCTGCCCGTGGATCATCAGTCCACTGTGCCGTTAAACCAAGGACTGACATCGCACACACACTGCTTGTCTTTACCTCTTTAGAAAGTTTTGGCACCATTATCTCCCTGATGTGTGGGCGGCTGGGAATTTCATATCGCAGCTCGAGTATGCTGAGAAGACGGTGCAATCCTATGTTTTCCACGACCGGCATTGGCTGGTCATCCAGAGCGATAAAATGAGTCAGAGCCTCTGTTATTTTAACTGCCCGTGGATTTTCTCTTGACATTTTTCATCGCTTTTCCAAAACCCAAATTAAAGTTGGCTGTTCCGGTCCACACTGCTGACATTTTGTTTAGCCTAGCTACAGCAGCCTCCAGTTTCTCTTTTTTTATCTGGAGCCGCCAGTCTCACTCGCCTAACCCTGTGCCTGTTTAGCGCGGGATGTCCCCCTAGTGGCCAATCTAAAAAACTACAACAAAAATGACAATCCATCCTCTGATTAATGAAATAAGTTAGTATCGGTTCGTGGTATCGGTTAACTTTTACGAGTTAACCGATACCACATTTTACAGTATCGGTCCCGATACCCGATACCAGTATCAGTATCGGTGCATCCCTAGTTTGTGTCTATTGCTGTTGTTGATATCGTAAAGAGGGTTCTGCACCCAAATAAACCTCCTTCTGATCTTTTGGTCACTAGCAGATTGCTGCAGTTTGCATGGAAGACGCAGACTTGTCTAGAAACACTTGTTAACTAACCACCGAACGCAAGCTGACATAATTGTCAAAATATGATGTCAGTTGAAAATGAAGAATTTTCCTCCTTAGAGTAAAAGTTGTGCCTTACAACTGAAACCAGCGCCGTTCAAAAGGTGAAACTTTTGCACTCTTCATGGATTCACTACTGTTTAGCAAGTAGTTGGCATACCATTTCTTCTCCTGATGTTTTCAAGTGCACATGGATATGATGGTAGAGAGGAGAAAGCGCACTGGACCCAGATAATTTTTAAGGTTTTACTTTTTTTTAATCTCGTTGTTTAAATCTAAACTTACAAGATAATTTAAGTTATCAAAAGTGGGAGTAAAAGAAACGAAATCCCAACACACACATCATACCAAAAGTTAAAGTCTAACAAAATAAGAAGAAAACCTAAATGAAAAGAAAAAAATGCATTGAAAAGAAATTAAAAAACAGAAATAACAATGATTTTTTTAAAGACCTTAAAAAAATCAAAAATGTAATGAATCACATATGTAAGTATAATTTATTGTGAAAGATTTATTTGGTTTAACTTCTTTTTTTTAACAACAGCAACCCATATTTGTGTGAATGCTTGTAAAGCATTTCTCTTTATTCTTTATCCTTCATTATTCTAGTTGCTTCCGTACGTTTTTTGGACTTTAACAACTTCCACAATTTTTGTGCTATTTTCACCATTCAAATGTCACAATATTCTGCTATTTCTGCCTCTCTTTTTTTTTTAAACTATTCTTCTTCTTTAAACAAGAATTTCACTTCAACATGAAACATTAAACTCTTATTAATCCATTTTTAGATTGCTACAAACTTTACCTCAAATGTAATCGCTATAACTGCACGTTCATCATTTGTCCCATATACTGAACATATTTTGCAGTTTTTCTACACATAAAGATCTCACACTGCAGTACAGTCTTTCTATGAACATAGGATAAATACATTTACATGTTAACCTCTTAAGCCCCAAGCCTACCTGATCTCCTGCTTTTTGCCCCAGTATCAGGGGGCGTTGGGGCTTAAGAGGTTAATATACTAAGAGCTCAGTCTACTGGTATGTAATTACCATAACAACCTCAGGTGTAGGTAAACCTAACACCCCTTCAGTCCCATGAATCTTCTGTGCACATTCCAAGAGACCACTGCCTTCTCTTTTTCTTTACTCCAAATTATTGTGGTCTGAATAAGAGTGATTTATAAATGCGATTTATAAATGCAGACAGATTGCTGAGGCAGAGCATCTCTTTGCAACAGAGGATACAACAGCTGGTTGTATTTTATGAACAGCCTATAAACAGATTGCATGTAAATGCAACAGGCAGCAACAGATTCTTCGCTTTAATGTGTTTGCATGTCATCCCGGTGCTACACACAATATCTCTGGGAGCTCTGGTTTCTCCTGCCTCTTTTAAAACTATTGTGCACAGCTTCTATAACAATAATAGCAAATGGTTGGGAATAATATCAGAAACGCAACGAGCTGAAGCAGCATGAATTTGAGTTCTGCACAAATTAACTTTTTCTTTTCACAGTTAAACTTAATGAAATCTGTATCAAGCTGGTGTTGCATGTAACATGGATCTTTTTTATGAAAGTTTTACACGTTATATATTATTGTGAATAAAATAAAGCATAAAACATGGCTGCCAGTAAAAATCTGGAGATCTTTCCTCATAGTTGTGTTGTAATAAAACATATGTAATAACTGTCCTTTCCCATCTCTCTAATAATGTTTGGTATGAAGTGCCTTTTAAATTATCCTTTTAAATTATGGAGCTTTTAAATTATCCTTTTATCAATTTAATGTAAATCTACGCTTCATAACAGTAACATCCAGCATCATTATGCTACCTTGGCCTTTCTGGGTCGAGTTATGGAGTCCTGTTTTTCGCTCTAGTGTTTCGTTTACAGTGTGACTGACGAATAAAACAAAAGAGGTGAGTTAGAAATGTAAATCTTGAGATAGCATTTGCCTAGCAAGGACACATCTTGTAAAAGCCACAGGTATATTCCATCTTAATGGTGCCCCAGTGTCAATATGGACTTCAAAAGGTACAATCTAAAAGTCTGATTTATGAATAAAATGCCATAGAGGATTGCATATCAATGATTGCTTTTGAAATTCTGTTCTCTCTCTTCCTCAGGGTAACTCTTAAACTTGAGGCTGTTAGAAAACTAAGAACCTTGATGGATAAAGTCAAAGGAGCTTGCAAAGAAAAAGAGAAAACTTCTTGATGGACAAAGAAGTTTTCTGGTACTTGGGAAAGCATGACGCAGCTTTTGATATCCTTATGAATCTTTCTGTTAATGGAAGAGAACAAAGAACGAAGATTGTGAACTTGCTTCAAGTTTCATCTGTAGTTTGACTTTTACATAAGCATTAGTGTGACAATTCTCTAGTTATTAATTATCATGTGAGCCTCCTTCATGGTCTTAATCATTTATTTCTCATTATTTTATGTTATTTAATTTAAAACATACTGAAAATAGATGAGAAACATGCCATTTATGCTCTGAAAAAAGGTGAAATTCAGTGTAAAGGCACTTCGTGCCTCTTTTTTTTTAACTGCGCCAAGAATGTAATACCATTCTTGGTATTACAGAGATTCATCACATCACATCTTCTCGAGCTCTTCTCGGAGCCCTTGGTGCTTCTCCACCTTCTGGTGTTCCTTCCTCCTGATGTTTCTGTCACAGTTTGCCAGGGCAAGCCGTGGGGAATGTTGGAGAAAAGACCCAAACGCTGGACTTAGTGCAATGAACAGTGCATTTATTTACAGTGGGGGTAAATGTACACCACACAATAAGTCTCCAGAGTGCTCCCTCAACTCCTGTGTCGTGCCTTCTCCCGAGTGCTGGTATTCCGTGCTCTCTGCTCCTGTGCCTACGCACACCCCGTGCGTCCTGCAGTCCCGTGTTCTGCTCTCCTGAGGAAAAAAACAACAGACGCAGCTGTTATGGCACCACTCCAGCAGGCATACACTTAACAGTACTTGAGACACTGACATGGAGTCTAACTCAACGATCCTGCGCCGGAGGAAGCTCCATCGCTCTGTTAAGTAGCTCCCCCGACGAGCCTGATCAGAAGCAGGTGTGTGGGAACCTAGGCGTGACCAGCAGCTGGCAGGGCCACACCCATCAGGCCTGCAGGTGGCTGTCCTTCATCCTCCAGCCACACCCGCAGACACACACACACACACACACACACGTACACACACCAGCATGGAACACAAGAGCACAGTGCAGCAAACATACACCCAATAATAATAATAATAATCATAATAATCATAATAAAGGTCCACACTGTTCACGGACCCCGAGTCCCCAGAACCGGGTCCATGACAGTTTCTGTTATTCATTATAACAACGACCATCTGCCTCTTGTTGTGGAAGTTTTTCCACTTAAATAAAGCCTGCAGACGAGCGGTGAGCGGTAGCTAACATTCTTTAATCCAAGCACACAAAGACAACATACAAACAAGCTTGTGGAGCCCCCATGGCCGCGGGACAGACGGTCAGCAGAGTCTCTCTGAGCCTAGCATGGCTCTCAGTTAAATACCTTCTCCAGGAACAAAAGGCAGTACACAGCTGTTTCACACCTCAAGGTTTACACTCCCTTGCTACTTCCCAGAATCCTCGAAGAGACAAAGACTGGTCCTCTGGAGTTCCTGTTTCCCCCCAACATCCTTGCTACACCCCCTACCATTTGTCTTACAGTATGAGTGTCAGACATGTTAATACAATAATGTCATTAATATCTAGGTGAAAGAAATTCCTATACACTCTGTAATCTCCTTATGTTTTTTCTAAAATTATAGCTTATTCTTCTATTGTAAACTGACTTTCAGCCCAAATGTTTGGCCAAATTCCTATACAATCCCACCCTTTGATTCTAAAATCAAGAATCACATTAAAACCAGAATTTCTTTCCTGATATTCTGTATATCACATCAACATTATTGTACACTTAAAGGAGTTTCACACTGTGTATCCTCACTTCACTGTTCTCCCACCACCCTTTGTTCATTTTTTAATCTTCCCCACAATCTAAGCTCCCACATGCAAATGAAAACAACAATGACACAGAGGAAAGGTCTTCTCCAGAGTGTCAAAGTACTTTGCATGGCAAAGTGAAACAGCATTAGGTGGTCATTCTCTGTCACAGTCATGGCTCCTGGTGTCTGTGCCATTTACAGAGTCATAACTCCAACGCTGATCTTCCTTGCGCTGTCACTTTTGGAGCTTGGCACGCTCTCTCCATCCCTCGATTTCTGTTCCAACGCGGCTGTGGATTTAAGGCAGAGCACGTCGTACACCTTAGTTGTCTTCCTCAGCGTCAACGACGAAAGTCTTTCATTTTATTTTAAGATTTTGCTGTTCAAAATCTCCTCGTGATAATCCTTTGGAAGTCCAGTGGTGCAGCCTACTGTCGTTTGTCTGTTGTCCTGCAGATGGTCCCTGCTTCTCAGTGGTCCTCTTGAAGCGTTCTCTCCTAGTCATAGTTTGCGTCTGCGCCTCAGTCAATTCTTCCATATCCCTCATGTCACGGTTCCTGCAATTTAAAAATGAAAACTTCCCTGGAAAACCCTCTTTTGCCCTATGTCAGCTTATCACCATTAGACATGCACAATAAAGTTGTGCATTGTCTCTTAAAAATTCTCAGGGCTTCTCCCCTGAAGTAGCTTCACTTCAGGCCCTGTCGTAAAAAAAAAACATTAGCCAGTGGTGTGTCCTGCTGCAAATCATGTGATTAGATCATATGATTAACCCTTTGCTGTGGAAAAAAGTGATATAGATGTTAGCGCAGCGCGTCTGTATGCACACTTTCTCACAGTGACCTCTGCACTGTAAACAATACAAGGTCATGAATAACACACCGCTGGCAAATTCACAAAGACACAGAAAGTGGCATTTAAAAGGTTAAGTCAGCACGGCTCAAAAGCCCATGCAACCCAGGATGTTGCTGTCACCTTTCTGCTCCTGTAAAAAGAAACATACATACATCCACCCTTTTGTCAGGTCAAGGTGGAGGTGCAATCTTGCATACTGGTGTCAACTTAGTCAAAGCTTTTGTCAGTCCAGTCAGTCCCCATTTTTATTTGCTGACAGTAGAACCTCTCGTGACGCAATAAGTTTCTACTGCCAGCAATGACGTCATTTCACAAAAAAAAAAAAAAGAATTTAGACTGGATTACCTCGCTGAATCCTTTTTGCCAGGGACTTGTTTTCTGATTGTCCCAAATAAGTGGCTTTCTCCCGAGCCCATTTTAATTTTGGAGAAGCTCACTTGCAATTGATCAACATGTTGTGTAGCGCTTTCGATTCTGATCTTGCAGGCCTGCTTGAAAATTGCCAAACAAAAATCTCAGTGCACTGTTAAAAATCAAAAAATATGAAGGCCTAGTTTTAGGACTTGTCTAAGCATACTCTGTTAGAATGATGAAAAAACAAAACTAATTGGCAGGTTCAAAGTGGTACCAAAAGAAAATGCATCAGCCACGTAAATCTCCAAAACTTTCATCCACCAGTCACACACCTCACACAACAGCAATATTCTATTAGAAAATGAGTTTTTGTTTTCCCCATGTAGCCAGATGTGTGTCATGATAAGACCTCCCTCACACATCAGAAACCAGAAACTCAATAATCTATTAGTCCCCACTCATCTGACCCTCCCGCAGCATTCTGTTCACCGCTGATTCAATCATCCTTCCCCAAAAATAATACTAGTTCACTAGTCTATGTATCACTTCTTAACCTACTAAGTGAACCGGACAAGATGATGGTAACAGAAATGCATGCTTAAAATGCTATTTGGTCTTCATGAGCTTCATTGCATGTGTGTTTGTGTTAGTAGGATTAATGCATTTTTCTGTTTGTGTAATTTTTGTGTACCTCTCCTCTTTGCGGTGCTCCAGACACTTTTCAATTCTCCAAGCAAGGCAGTCGTTTTTTTCTTCCCAGTTTCCTAAACCCAAATTTTATTCCCACACTACAACAGCCTTCCTCCATGTTGTCCCCTTCTCCTTTGACTGTGGTCTCATCCCATCTCTCCCCCTTGCAGTAGTCCAGTGAGAGTCAGTTGTCTTTCAGCTTTGTCCTGTGTTTTCCACTGTCTCATTTTGCCATTTTTGTGCCGAAAGTGGCAAATGTCCAACTCAAGCAGTCTTTTCAAAAGTCCATTCACACACAGTGAAGTTGCAGCTCCTTGGAAATGCACATCCATCCATCCAGTCATGATGATGCCATTTTTCTCCTTGCTGTCGCTGTCTTGCACAGCTGTTGCTGCTGGACCTTTTCTTCACTGCTCAGGATACTGCTGTGAGCTCTCGAGATCCATCTCGTTGTTCTGAAACTGCATTTCTTGTCTTCAGGGAGAGATTCTTGGAGCTTGTGTTCTCAGGGTGACAAACACATGGAAGTTAAGCTGTAAAATAATTCAGCCAAAACTTGGCTTGAGTGTTTCTAATCATGTTAACCTATACTTTTCTTCCGACTGCTGCACGTGGAAAATTGATCCAGGTCTGCTCTTCACCTGCAAGTGACACACTGAGACATTTTGATCATTCTTCTCATTGCTTAAAACAACACATCTCCCCTCTCTGGTTCTGAACTCCCCTTTCTTAAAAACCCAGAGAGATTTTAGTTGTTCTACGTTGAAAACCACCAAACCCTCTTCCTATTTTTTGCTTATTTTTATCAACATTTCTGCTAAAACAGAAATTTTCGTGTGTGTCCACCCTAGGGGAGCTGGTGGTCTGCAGTACCACCCTCTCCCTCTAGTTGGAAACAACTGTTACACACATTTCTACACTCCTCTCTTTTTTTTTTCTTTTTTTTTCTTGTTTTTGTTCCCCATTTTCAACATTTTGTAACCCAATTTTTCACTGTTTTTACACACACATCAACGTTTCCCACACAACCATTCTCTGCAATCTTACACACCACACATTTACTCAATTCTTACCATACAGTCACGTATTGAGTTTTGTCTCTGGTCGCCCGGTGGAAGGCCTGCCGCTTTACTGGATCCAGCTTCCCTTTACATTCAGAGCGTCCTCTGCAATGGCCTTCTTCCCTTACCGGCAGAAAAGTGCTAAAATACCATCATTTCACGCACTGTAGTATGCAGAAATGATTCCCGACAGTGTACCTGAACCGCCGTTCCTGTGGCGTACTTGGACCGAACACAGGTCTGGGCCGGCTTCTCCCCAACAGCGCACTCGAGCCAATGTCCTTGTGATGGACCGTACCCAACACAAGCCTGGGGCCTCAAACCACCAGGTTTTTCTCCCGGAGACTCGAACTCCGGGGTCGGCCAGCGTTCCCCCCCTCGGCCAGACAAAAAAACTCTCCATGACTGTATACAAGTTAGCTACAACTCACCCATCTGCAGAGGTCCCCTCAAAATCAATGATCTCGGTGGTGACTGAAACACACGGCTCCGTGACTCCTCCATTTCCTTCGCTTCAACAGCTGGTAGGACAAAGGTACCTTTTCCCTCAAGGGTGATCAGCCTGTCCACGGAACCGTTGTTCAGCGACCACACGGACCATCCTGCTCACAGCGCCATTTTGTTGTGGAAGTTTTTCCACTTAAATAAAGCCTGCAGACGAGCGGTGAGCGGTAGCTAACATTCTTTAATCCAAGCACACAAAGACAACATACAAACAAGCTTGTGGAGCCCCCATGGCCGCGGGACAGACGGTCAGCAGAGTCTCTCTGAGCCTAGCATGGCTCTCAGTTAAATACCTTCTCCAGGAACAAAAGGCAGTACACAGCTGTTTCACACCTCAAGGTTCACACTCCCTTGCTACTTCCCAGAATCCTCGAAGAGACAAAGACTGGTCCTCTGGAGTTCCTGTTTCCCCCCAACATCCTTGCTACACCCCCTACCATTTGTCTTACAGTATGAGTGTCAGACATGTTAATACAATAATGTCATTAATATCTAGGTGAAAGAAATTCCTATACACTCTGTAATCTCCTTATGTTTTTTCTAAAATTATAGCTTATTCTTCTATTGTAAACTGACTTTCAGCCCAAATGTTTGGCCAAATGTTGCCAGTGCCAACCCTTTCATGTGTTAATTGGGAAACCCTTCATCCAGATCCCTGTTGATTTAAAGATGGCTGAACTACAAGACTTTACTGATGGTGGAGTAATATATAACTGGAGGTAGATTGTAAGTGGAGACTTAAGTAACATTTCACCAGGTGATGCTTGCTCAGGTTTTGATTTACAGGTTTGCTGCTGAGCTCATTGCTGACATCACTAGTCTAGTTCAATTAACTTTCTGCCCATGTCAAAGGAAAATTGTTTTTATATAATGTGATCAGCTCCATGAAATGTGCTTTTTATTGATCACTAAGCAATCTACATGTCTACGTGACTTTTCACCTAATAACTTTTGTGATGATGAACTTATTCAGCTACTAACCACTTCCTGTCTTCAGAGAACATTCAGATGTAGAGAAGAGAAACCTCAGCTCTTTTACATGAACATACAGATGTAGAAAAGGGAAAAACCCGTTGCTCTGAATAACTTTGTTACCTTTGTACACACGTACACACACACACACACACACACACACACACACACAGACAAGTATAAATAAAGCACGCAGACAGTGATGAGACGCAGGTCGTGCGTCCATGACTGCCCTCGCGAGTGAAAGACAACTGCAGTGTTTGTGTTTTCTAACTCAGGTGTCTTAGCTGAAGAACTACGGGGTGATTTAAAGAAATCCCCTGTCATTTAAATTGGTCCTTCGAGCTTAGCGATGGAAACAACAGACACGTTTCTGTGACTCCAATGAGGTCTGACTGCTGTATCCTGACGTCGTGGGAAGCCAGCACCGAAGTCTGTCGACAGCCCTCTCCAGGTAGAGGTGAAAGACCTGGGACGTGAAATTCGGGTCCATTGTTTTTTTATTGTTTTCTTTGTGTTCCTGCAAAAGCCCAAGTACTGGTGACAAAGGGGAAAGGTTGAGTTTCGCCTCATAAAACTGACACCGCTCCGTGAATAGCGCGGAGTAGAAGGGCGTGTCAGCCACCACCCCCGAGTCTAGTACCAGAGAAGGCTCCGCAGTTCTGTGATAATGGGCAATCAGCCCACAAAACTCACTGCTGACGAGCAGTGGCTAGAAAAGCAAAGTCCAGGCACCGGACAAATCAGTGCTAATAGATTGAGAAATCCTAAGAAAATAAAAAGTAGTCCTTCAGCGTTAACACATCTGAAGGAGGCTCTTTAAAAGAAGCAGTTAGGCAAGACGAAAACAAAAAGAAAAAACAAGAGAAAAAGATAAACAACCAGAAAAAAAAACAGAACTTAACTGCCAGTTTAGTAAAACCAGAAGACGAGACACTGTGCAGTCCTCGCAATCCTTTTATTAATCCACCACCTGTCCCTGCAGCCGCAGCTGCAGCACCACCCATTATACACTCACCCATATCAGGATGAACATAATAATCCCTAACAAAGTGAGAAATTAGAGATCAAAGTAGAAGTTTAAAAAGGGCTGGATACAGACCCAACTGAATACATATAAATACAAGTGGAATAAAGTGGAATAAACGAGGCTAAATTAAATTAGAGCTTATCTCTAACATATTCAAGCTAATAATTTGCAAGGATAACAAACTGTAAATTGGTATTAACAATGAAACATAGTTTGAATGACGACCATGCCCAGAATGAATAGAATGAATGAAAGCAGATAATTCACAGAGAGACATATTAAATGAAATAGAGAGATGCATAAGGTACATTAAGGTTGTGTTAATTGTTCAGCCAAGGAAAGTGTGTGAAAAGGTAAATGTCTCCAGCTTGGGAAAGGGTGAAACTGCAGATCACCCGAAGCCCTTGATGGATACAAAATAAAATATAAATAAAATATTGTAATAAACTGGCTGGTTCGCCATGCAACAGAGAGAACGAATGTGACCGAAGGTTGGATCTGATATGAGGCAAACAGAAGACCGGCCTTCAGTTAATCCAAAATGCTGCAGCAAGAGTACTGACAGGGACTAGAAAGAGAGAGCAGATTTCTCCTGTTTTGGCTTCCCTTCATTGGCTTCCTGTTAAATCCAGAATTGAATTCAAAATCCTGCTCCTCACATATAAGGTCTTAAATAATCAGGCCCCATCTTATCTTAATGACCTTGTAGTACCATATCACCCTATTAGAGCACTTCGCTCCCGCTCTGCAGGCCTACTTGTTGTTCCTAGAGTATTTAAAAGTAGAATGGGAGGGAGAGCCTTCAGTTTTCAGGCCCCTCTTCTGTGGAACCAGCTTCCAGTTTGGATTCGGGAGACAGACACTATCTCTACTTTTAAGATTAGGCTTAAAACTTTCCTTTTTGCTAAAGCATATAGTTAGGGCTGGACCAGGTGACCCTGAATCCTCCCTTAGTTATGCTGCAATAGACGTAGGCTGCTGGGGGATTCCCATGATGCATTGAGTTTTTCCTTTCCAGTCACCTTTCTCACTCACTATGTGTTAATAGACCTCTCTGCATTGAATCATATCTGTTATTAATCTCTGTCTCTCTTCCACAGCATGTCTTTTATCCTGTCTTCCTTCTCTCACCCCAACCGGTCGCAGCAGATGGCCGCCCCTCCCTGAGCCTGGTTCTGCCGGAGGTTTCTTCCTGTTAAAAGGGAGTTTTTCCTTCCCACTGTCGCCAAAGTGCTTGCTCATAGGGGGTCATATGATTGTTGGGCTTTTCTCTGTATCTATGAAGCGCCTTGAGGCGACATTTGTTGTGATTTGGCGCTATATAAATAAAATTGAAAATTGAATTGAACTGAAATTAAAAAGGTAGGCACAAACCTGTTCAGAGAAAAAGCAAATGTGTGCAGATTGGATGAATTATAAATTATCTGTTTGCTGAGTAAGATGATCCTAACTGTCAAATTGGCTCAGTAGTAGTGTATTGTAATACACTAATAAAATATTGTAATATACTATTGCTGTTATAAAAAAAAAGATAATAACATTAATAATGACATAATGTTAATATGAAGAGGCACCTTGGTCAGTTACGATGTGAGGTGGATAATTGTTAAGAAGTAGTCTGAATCAAGCTTAAGGTTGCTCAAACTCAGTACAATGATATATGAGACGAAGAAATTAAAGAAAATACCTAAACAAATCAGGTGCATAGAGGCACTTGACCTGCTTGAAAACCTGTCATCCTAGATGAGACTTTGCTGAGATATAGAGCAAACCTATAATAACAACTAACAAGCTAAACCCTGTAGACAACAGCTAAAGCTACAGGATTGAGAAGTTGAATTAAATATGTGGACACTACCAAGTTAATGAGCAAGTTACACATTTTTTATTTTTTAGAGCAGAAGCTGCATGATATTAAAAGCTCACACATGCAGCTGTCTGTGAGCTCAGTTTTTTTCCTCACACTTCTGCTTTGTTTCTGGCAGCATTTTTTCTTTTTGACTCATGTATGTTTTTTGTTTTTGTTTGATTATTTTGTTGGTTTGGAAACAAATTTGTGACCATACTTGTGGATCACAGTGATACATAGTGATTAGGCATATGATTTACTAGTGCCTAGTTTTAGAGCTGTGAGCAATGCAAAGTTTTCTTTTTGAAATCCTAACTTAAAAGTTTGAAATATGTAAGATGTGTGAGATGGGTGAATTCTTTGAAAAAATAGAAATTATCTAAAATGCCTTAAGTAAAAATGTAGTGTTGCATCTACAAAGAAATAACACAGAAGAAGCATCCAGTAACTTGAAACTAGCTTTTCTACTTACATGTAGATGGAGGAGCAGGTTACATGAAAGCAGTTTTAACACAGGCATTTGGAGAAAAACAACGCCCGCTTGCATTTTACTCGTGCAAATTAGACTCTGTTGCGTCAGGACTGCCTAGATGTGTGCAAACCTGTGCAGCCGCAGCAGAGGCAGTAAAAAAGTCAGGTGGCACTGTTTTAGGGCACACTTTGATCATCAGAGTACCCCACGCAGTGACTTCAATTCTACTCCAAGCCAATTTGACCTACCTCACACATGCGAGACAGCTCTCATATGTTGGAATCTTACTGTCGCATTCACACATTAAAATTGAGAAGTGTGGTCAGCCGAACCCGAGCACACTTTTGGCCTCACCCGAAGAAGGTCATCTACACTGCTGTATGAAAAAATTAGACGAGGAAACAAAGCCACGTGCTGACATTTACAGCACACCACAACCCGGTTTCGCTGACATTTTTGCCTAGGACAAAACTGTGTAGGTTACGCAGTAACCAGTAGAGGTTTTAGATACGGGCGACATGGGCGGTTGCCCGGGGCGGCATCGTGGTGGGGGGCGGCATCACAGGCATCGGTAAAAAAAAAAAAATTGCTCGTACTCATGCTGCCCTGACATCATGCGAGCGCATATTGGGAATGGCATAGGCACCAATCGGTTTTCTATCACCCATTTGCTGGGAGGAAGGGCGCCCTCCGTTTGCAAGGTGCGCCTGCTGCTTGCGGCACAGGGAGGAGAGGGCGGGGCTCTGGGATTCTCTGGCTGGCTGGAGCAGCATCTAATAACCAACTCGCAAAATAAAACAACATAAAAACAAACAACAAACACGAAAACACCAGACATTATGATACAGACTTTTTCGAAATTGTATACGTGAAAAGTGAGCGCGAGAGCCCTCGGTGCGCCTGCTCGCTGCTGAAGTCAAAGTAAATACAGTCCAGTATATAGAGAGACGACGAGGCTCCAGTTACAGCAGTGCAAGAAAACAAACAATAAATATTTAAGAGTAAAAAAAAATAAATATATACTTTAGGACTCGGGGTAAAGGGATCAATAACAATTTAAAATTTATATTTTATATTTTGTTGATTTAAAGTCTCACACACAACCCGTTTTTAAATTTTAAAAACAGAGAAAAGAAGAGGAGGAGTGTAGCGACTTCCACAGTTGCTAGAGGTCGGGGATGGAGCCTGCCTATTTGCCTGACGCGCTGTCAACTTTACGCAATAATGCGAGAGGTGGAATTGCTTGCTTGTTTATTAAAGTGCTTGAAAAGTTTACAGAGCAATAAAACATCACAGGCTCTAATGCAACAAGGGGAAACTCGTTGTGCTGCGGTCAACAAAAACTACTGCTACCCAGCCCTCCTCTCTGTCAAAATCAAACCAGTGAATGACAGACTGACAAGCCCTCTTAATGTCACCGTTAGCACCCACGTGAATCCCGTTACACATCACCATAGCAACCAAACAAATGAAAACCAAGTGATCCTTAAAATTCAATATATTTAATAATGGCTCCTACAAGGAGAAACGAGCAAAAGATGCAGGTAAGCAGATGTGTGATTGGATAATGGCAGGTCATCCTGAAACAATCAGAGTCAGAATCAGGGGCGATTTTAGCCCAGTTTTGGAGGTGCTTCAGCACCCCCAAAATGAATCAAAGCACCCCCAAAGATGTCTTACTTTTTTTGAAAATATTTGCTGTTTGTGGGACACACTACTAAAAGTATAAAAAGCATACAGTACTTAATTGAGATGGAACATTTTAACAACAAAAGTATAGATAACCCCTCCCCCCTCCCAAAATGGTTTGTTCCAGCTTGGCTCTTTCCTACTTGCTTTAGCACCGTTGCTGTCAGAGCGATGGTGGCTGAGACGCAGCGGAGCAGAGGTGGAAGTGTCTGGCTTAAAACAGGACATATTAGCTGCATTTAACTTTCAGTTACTCTTTATATAGTTAGGTAGGAGTCAGACCGTGTTTCTTTTTAACTGAAAAACATTACACCAGGTAACCTGCTGTGTTGAAAATAGGGCTGCCACGATTAGTCGACTAGTCACGATTACGTCGACTATCAAAATCATCAACGACTGATTTAATAGTGACGTTTGAAGCTTTGTAAGATCACAAAAGACGCAGGAACAAGTAGTAGAATTTAAGAGTGTAATAACGGACTGAAACAGAAGATGGCAGCACTGCATGTACAAGGATGCCAGCTGCCGTTAAACCCCGAAGAAGAAGGAGCTGTGTCCCAGAATTCATAGCGCAGCCCAGCTCAGTTTCCAACAATGGTGGCAGCTAGTTAGTTTTAATATTACTCTTATTATTCTTTCTGGGTCACAAAATAAAGGTTTAGCATATTTTCAGGCGAGAATGTAGCTGTGTAAACCTCAAATATCTACTCAGTTTATCAAGACACCACATATTTTCAAAAGCACTCCGACGTTTTCGGAGACGTCTGTTACCCACTAGCTCGATAGCTAGCCGGGGGCAAGGCTCACTAGAGCCGTGAGAACACCGGACTCCCGGCAAATCGTTTTCAAACCCACTGCGGTCTTTCGCTACTCAGGTTAAACATATATAAGTCACTTAGATAACTTAAAAATGTTATTGTTTGGCTTTTTTTAGTATTTTATTTGTTCCTGAGTAAATCGGTTAGGCTGAGATTAAAGTTATAGTTTTAACACAGCTGAATAAACGTCAAGCAGACTACTGATTATCAGAAGTATGAGATGCTCGAGAATATACTCCGGTGTCCCGTTATATTTTAGATAGCAAGGGGTTTATTAAACTTCACCAAAACAATCTGCAAATTTCATTCAAATTTAAGAAACTATCATCTTGTCTTTATTTTTAGTTAGCACATACCTTAAACACTTAAAGCTGTAAGCTAATGATAGTTATATGAGAGCAGATGCTGCTGGTGCAATAAGCTGTACGCTGTACATCCAATGGATGCATGATCTGATTAGTCAACTAATTGCAAAAATAATCGGTGACTAGTCGACTATCAAAATAATTGTTTGTGGCAGCCCTAGTTGAAAACGTGTTTTCCGACGATGTTTGCTCTGTAGTAAAATTAGCGATATTTGACTGCCCTGTTGATCTCATTGAAATGTATACAGCCTATTTAAAATCTAAAACTTAACATTGTCCGTAGCCTGCTGTTGTTACCACTGTCCTGTTTGAAATGTAATGAGAGAAACTGGTTATTTTGCCATATGTGCATGTGCCGATATTGAACCCAAGGTACTAACTAGCTAACTGACTGGATGCCCATTAACCTTATAACTCCTGTTGTGTGTGTGTGTGTACAGATTGTCAGTCCAAAGAGGGAGAGAGGAAAGAGGGGAACATGAGGACAAAGTACAAGATCAGGAAGTACCAGGTAAGAAAACAGACAGGGAGTACTAACAGGCAAAACAGTAACTGTTTAACTGGCAAAGAAAAAGAAAGACAAACAACTAATACAAACAACTCATACAATCTGGAAGTTGTGTTCTCCCTATATTAAAGCTGCTATACAGAATCTGCAAAACAAACTGGGTTGTCAGCCCTGGCACTGCATTACCATATTGAGCTTCAGTCAGAGGAAGTCACGGTTGCCAAAGACTTTATAAAGCTCAAGAGTGAAGCTGGTGCCATTCCAGATATGTTAACATTGTACAATCTTCTGGATAATCAGATCTTCCCCACACTGAAAACTGTTATTCAGGTTGCCCTAACAAACCCAGTTAGCAGCTGTAGCTGTGAGAGGTCTTTTAGTGTCTTGAGTCAGCTCCATACCTGGCTGAGAAGGACCATGGGTCAAAGCAGACTCCAGCACCTGGCTGTGATGTCAGTTGAGAAAGAGATGCGTGAGAGACTTGACCACCAAAATGTGATAGACAGATTTACCAACCTCAAGGTGAGGCGACATAGGTTAAAAGAAAAGAAAAAATCTGCAGAGCCATAGTAGTATCTGCAGTAAACATCTTTTCATACTTTGTATACATTGTACCAAAGGCCAAGTATCTCCATTTTCTAATAATATTTTGTATATTTCAAGGACTCTTCTATTTTTGGAGTGTATTTTTTATGTATCTGTATTGTATTATACAGACACTTTAGAAGTGAATCTCTGTCCAAAAAATGCACACAGTTTACTTTTTACTCACTATGAGCATCATTTATCATTTTTCCCCAGTAATTAAGGTTAGGATATGTTTGTTTTTGTTTTTTTTAATTCCAATCCATTCTTCTTTGGCAGCATTTTAATAACCTTGATCAGATTTGATGGTTTTGTTACAGACTTTTCAAAAAAGTGTTTTGCTATTCTTTCAAAAATGTGGGGATTAAATTGTGTTAAAATGTACAAAACAGTGATGTCATGTTTTGTGACGAGGACCCAGGCACAGAGAGACTTGATGAATTTAAGAAACTTATGATTTAATAAAGAAATTTGCAGACTTGCACAGAGAGGGGAAAATTATGATGACTGATAATGGAGATGAAGACAACAGACGATGAGGACAGGGAGGAACAGGGGTTTAAATGCACCAAGGAGGCAGTCAGAGAGAACTCGGGACAACTAGAGGTTTATAGGGATGCAGGGACTGACAGAGACGGGGAAGAAGTCTCATTGTGATGAGTAAAGTTTACCTTGCCTGGATGGGCAACTCTCTGGGTGCTCAGCACCCCCAAAGCTCTGATCCTAGAATCGCCCCTGGTCAGAATACTTTATTAATCCCTAAGGAAATGATGCGGGTTACAGCTGCTCCAAGAAGAAATGGTAAAAATAGTAACAGTAACAGACTAAACTCCAAACAATATATACAATAATATAATATTAATTAGTCAGTGTCAATTGTTGATTTGTCCTGTTCTCATTGTATGACGAAGTATGATGTCTGTTTAGTAGCCGTTTGCATACTATGCATACTCTCTCCCTCTTCATATGTAGTAGCGGTTTTAGATACGGGCGACACGGGCGGTTGCCCGGGGCGGCATCGTGGTGGGGGGGCGGCATCACAGGCATCGGCAAAAAAATTTAAAAAAAAATGCTCGTACTCATGCTGCCCCGACATCAACCAGCGAATATTGGGAATGTCACAGGCACCGATCGGCTTTCTATCGCCCATTTACTGCGAGTAAGGGCGCCCTTCGTTTGCGAGGTGCGCCTGCTGCTTGCGGCGCAGAGAGGAGAGGGCGGGGCGGCGGGGGATTTTCTGACCGGCTGGAGCAGCATCTAATAACCAACTCGCAAAATAAAACAAAATATAAACAAACCAATAAACACGAAAACACCAGACATTATATTACAGACTTATAATTTGCACCGATGTTTTTTTCGAAATTCTATACTCGAAAAGTGAGCGAGAGAGCCCTCGGTGCGCCTGCTCGCTGCTGAAGTCAAAGTAAACTTTATTGTCATCTCCGCTACATACAGTCCAGTTTATAGAGAGACGACGAGGCTCCAGTTACAACAGTGCAAGTAAACAAACAATAAATATAAGAAGAGTAAGAAAATAAATATACACTTTAGGACTCGGGGTAAAGGGATCAATAACAATTTAAAATTTATAATTTACAGTTTGATGATTTAAAGTCTCACACACAACCCGTCGAAAGGGGGGGGGGGGGGGGGGGCTGCTACTTCCACATAGAGCACATGTATTCAGAATTTGAATCCTGGGTTGTGTGAAATCCCAGAAATAAACCCTAGACAAAGTGAATCTGTGAACTAAGGTGTAGGTGTGTTAGATCATGTTGTGGTGATCCTTGGGTTGAGATGGGTGTTCATACTGGAGTGCAAAATTAAAACCAGTGGAAGATGGACAAGAAAAGCTCAAAGCCATCATGTCTTCAGTTTAGAAAAAAGAGAAAAGAAGAGGAGGAGAAACGAGCAAAAGATGCAGGTAAGCAGATGTGTGACTGGATAACGGCAGGTCATCCTGAAACAATCAGAATCAGAATACTTTATTAATCCCTAAGGAAATGATGTGGGTTACAGTTGCTCCAAGAAGAAATGGTAAAAATAGTAACAGTAACAGACTAAACTCCAAACAATACATTATGTTACAGATTTTAATATTAATTAGTCATTGTCAATTGTTAAATTGGCCTTTTCTCATTGTATGACGAATTATGATGGCTGTTTGGTAGCCGTTTGCATACTATGCGCACACTCTCTCGTCATATATGTGTGTGTGTGTGTGTGTGTGTACAACAGTTTTATGTTAATGTACAATCCTTAATATGTTTTTTTTGTTTTGTTTTGGGGTTTTTGTGTGTGTGTGTGTGGGTGTGTGTGTGTGTGGGTGTGTGGGTGTGTGGGTGGGTGGGTGGGGGGCGCCAGAGGGAGTGTTCGCCCAGGGCGCCAAACAGGCTAGGACCGCCACTGCCCATTCCTACCAATCAGCCTCCTTTAAATCTCATCACTCCCATTTTCCCCTGAAGACACTGAAATGGATGGGTGGATGGATGGATAGCATAATTGTTTATATTAAATTTGCAGTGTTTTTTGGTATTAGTGTAATATTGCAGCTAGATTGTCTATCCTGAGATCTGTTCTATAGCAAATGCAGAAAAAAATGTTTTAAGAAAGCAAATAAGTTGGTATTGTAAAGAATATGATTGTTTTCTTGCAGGATGCCAGGAGGTGGTGTGGTCACCTGCAGGTTCAAGGTCATTGTATTCCGAACCCAGATCCACTGGGTTGTGACAAAGGAAAGTTGCAACAATGCTAAAGACTTTCTTCAGGCCATTGCATTTGGATTCAGACAGTAATGCCAGGACTGGAAGCAAACCATCCTTAAAATAAACATTTCAAGCTTCTGTGTTTGAATGCAAAACAAATGTGTTTGAGCTAAAAACCGCACTTGTGGCTCAACGATAAATTGGCAGGGAGGTGTGGCCATTGGCTCCACTGCAGAGGAGGGGTGGTGCAGCGGGCTTGAGGGGCAGTGTCAGAGAGGCTGAGGTCCAGGTGGAGGGAATTAGCCTGATGAACTCTGCCCTGCCATTATAATCCAATGGCATTGCATGTGGGTATTGATAGAACTCTGGAGCGAATAATGGCCTGATTTTATTGGTCGGGCATCTGAGTGGATGTGCGCCGATGGTGCGCGTACCGCCTGGATTGTCAGCTGGTTTACCAACCGGCCATCCCAAAAGTACCTTTTCATGAGAAAATTTGCTCCAGGCACAGGAACATCAACAGTGCCTGCACAACAGAAGGGCTAGACTCAAGCAATTTTCACCGGGAGACAAAGTCCTTCCAGCCCAAAGTGACTCACCAAGTTGCAAGGGCCCTTCGTGGTCACACAGCCGGTGTGCGATGTTGACTATGAGGTGGTACAGTCAGACAGGGGAGGAGCCACACAGGACACATCACCTGAACCTTCTTAAAGCATGGAGGCTGAAACCACTTCTCTTGTGAGCCCGGTGAAGGAGAAAGATGAGTTGGAGCCGGAGGTGCCAAATTCCACAATTCCCACCTCCCTCCATTGTGATAACCATCTCACACAGGCCCAGAGAGCAGCTGTTGCTGCAGGGTTTTGCAGACGTGTCCTCCCCCCTGCCCGGCTGTACGACTCTCATAGGGCACCATTAGAAAAAAATGACAGCCTTGAAAAAACATGTAAACCTTTCAATTCATTGGTCTGAAGTTATAGAGGCGTTCATGCACAAAAGGAGACCAGACATACCAATATAAGCTGAAAAAAGCTGCCTTGGACCCCTCAAAAGGACTACTCTCACTCCCGCAAAGACATTTTTTGAGAACCTAGCCAATATGTTTTTATTGAATTGAAAGAAAATGGTCACCACTTTCTCTCTTAACCCTTGTCCACTCTATGATGCCCTCACATTTTTCCGCAGCTGCACTTTCAATGGCTGAAAGAATAGAACACACTGAATATTTACAGTTTTCCCTTTTTAGATCCATGATGCATGGAGTGCTTAGATCCATGAGCACTCTGGTCGACTTTGTTGTTTTAAAGTGCTATATAAATAAAGTTGAATTGGATTGGAGTGGATGAGATGAGCCTTCACTGAGCAGGCTGATCAAAGCAGAGGCCAGGACTCAGTGATCCTCACTGCACTTGGAAACAGAATCAAATACAACTTGACCAAGAAATGAAATCACTAAGAAGAACACGTGTTTCACTTCAATTTTATTATTTATCGCGCAACATAAAACAATATTGTGGGTTGGTTTTTTATTCTTTTTTTCTTTTTTTAACCACATACACTATGTATTCACATAATACACCATACAGCTACAAAGAGAGAGAGAGACTGAACAAAAACACTTTTTTTTTCTCCTTTTTTTTTTACATACTGCATCCTTGACATGAAAAATAAAGAACCAAGAACAATCCTCAAACTTAACGGAATGTAGCTGCCAGTTGTGTTGGTTCACTTTCTTTTTCTTTCTTTTCCTTTTATTTAATTTTATGGGTCAGGGTCCAAGTCACTATCCCAAATTTCAAGTGTTCGTTAAATTAGGACTGTGGGCCATACACAGTTAGATGCAAATATATGTGTGTTTATCTATGTGTGTCACAAACTATACAAAATTTAGAAGAAAGAGAGGGAGTGAGTAAAGGAAGTGCATCACTTGGGAGAGGAACAGGGAGGCAGTACGCAATTTTTTTTTTTTTTTGTGTCGTTCAAATATCTTAGCATTCAGTTAACATGAACATGTACAACATACTCAAAAGATCATTTGAATAGCCTCTGGTACTTGCACAGTACCAAATGTAAAACCCAGCTAACAGTCTTCATATAATATGATTCTATATCTCGTCCTATTTTAAATGAATTCAAGTACAGTATGGAATGAAGATTAATAGAGAATGTAATCAACAGTTTGAGTGCACCACCTGCCCTCAAAAAGAGATGTAAATTTGTAGCGTTGTAACAAAAGACTTTTCATAAAGTCAGCACCAGGGCAGCTTCCTTTCCTGTGAAACTGCTTTAATCAAAAGTATAGTTCTCTTGACATTCGAAGAGCTCAGAAAAATATTTGTGGTAATTATTTATCCCTCGCTTTTTTTTCCTTTTTTGTATTTTTTTTTTTTAACACAGTGAATTTTTAAGGTATAGCATCATAGCACCGACTGAACCGACTCACCCCCCAGGATCTCAGTACTTGTCCGCTTGGGAGGTGGTGCCTCTCATGAGAACCATCCACCAAAGTTATGAAGCATTTAGAAATGTACAAAGTCACCAAGATATCATATGCACCATATCCTCAGCACCCTTTTGTTGTTTCGGTAATTGTTTGTGTTGTGTGTGTGTGTGTGTGACTAATATATGGGCAAGTCTTAAGCTCAATAAGTAAAATGGGTCTTGTTACTGCACTATCAAACTACTGTTAGACATGGCGTGGGTCACCTAATTATCATGGCAAATGAAAGATCTGCAGTCTTCCGCGGGGGAGCTGTGATTTTTCTGCCACGTGCATACTTGGCTATTACAAAAGCTGGAGCGAATAATAATGATGACACATCTAAGCAAGCAGGGCGGTGGTAACACAACTGACAGACTGCTGGGCAGTAACTCATTAAAGCGTCGCCCAATGTTTCACCTCAGACTGGCTCCGTGGCAGTCAGTATAGTTATAGGGGGGTGTTTGATAGTAAATAATAGTTCATCACTGAAAAACTTCCCATTCTCTCTCCTGTTGACACTCAGAAGAAAAACTCTGCACTGTTCTAACGTCTGTACGATAAATATGAAGCCGCAGCTATCAGACAGCTGAGATCAGCATAAAGACCGGGCACACGGGAAGCAACATAGGTGACAAAATCTGCCCGCCAGCATCTTTAAAGCTCACTCTGTTTCCTTTTTGTTTTGTTATTTTTTTCTTTTCAGAGGACTTTGTACCAGACGGTTCCCAGGCTGGAAGCAGTGATTCTTTTTTATTTTTTATGAAATATCTGCTGGTGGTCTTGTTAGCCTGGGATGTAACCCCCTGTAAAACCAATGTGACAATGGTGTTGACAAACCTTACTTAACGTGTGTTAAAGAGGTTTAAAGTGCCGGCAGTTCGATTTTAGTTAGGCTAGCTGTTTCCCCATGTTTTCAGCCACTCTGCTAAGCTAAGCTAAGCTAATCAGCTGCTTAAGTCAAGCTAGTAAACTAGCCAAGAGGTAACTCTTATCACGCTCGTGGGAATGTGGGAATCACATTATTCCGATTTTGGCGTTTGTTTGGGGTTTTTTTTAAATACGATGCTGTCATGAATCTGTCACAGAGTTTGAGAATGTCAACAAAATTGAAAATAACTACTGAACGCTATCAAGCTAAAACTCTAAATTCATACATTAGCACAACTGCAACACGGGGGATCTCTTATTTTCACTTTACTGTTGCCAGTGAGTCAGCTGAGTGTGGTTTCATGTTACAGAATTGGGCTGACTAAATAGTTTTCAGAAATTTCTGGGGCTCTGTCAGTCGCATGCCGACAGGGGGTACAGTATTAGGAAAGCAAAAACAGCAGAGTGACTAAGCACAGATTTGCACACAACACATTGGGGCCAAGTGTTGTTTACTGATGTTCAGGGCTGTCAGAGACTTCAAAAATACCCCCATGTCATTCGTGGTTTTGTTACTTTCCTCACAAGTTAAATAATCTTACCTAAATAGTTTGATATTTACATTTTTTATCTCTCTCTTGAGGAAATAAAAAAAAAAAAGCTTCAAGTTGTCAATAATCGGCTCTTTCTGTGTCATTAAAATCAAGATTAAAAGTGCTTTTATAAATCTTTTCTTCTTTATGTACAATTTGTATTAGCTATATAAAAAATGATGAAAAAAAAACAATAACATCAAAGACAATCATTATCATTATCACCATGTAGTAATAAATAAGAGTCAAAAAAAAAAAAAAAGCAGGTTAAAATGAGTGTGGAGATCTAGAGCACACAAAGGGACATGCATGATTCTCTGCCCTCAGTAGCAAGTCGTGATTGTGACCAGTGTCTCTACAGCGTGAGGTAGAGAGCTGGAGAAAATCGGGAGAGGTAACAGGGTCTTTCACAGATGACCAGGGCCTTGGCCCAAACGACCGCCCAGCAGCTGGGAGTCGGCTTGCATCAGCAGTCTCTCATTTTCATTTCTGACACATGTTGCAGGTGAACCATGTGACCACAAAGGAAAATAAAAACAGGACTCTCACCAGGCTATCAAATAGTCTCTCTCTTTGGCTCTTTTCAGACACGCACGCACGCAAAGTGAGAGATTCATCGATCTGTTGCGCTCACGTTCGGCGCCAAACCCTGGAAGCTACAGAAATTTTCTACGGTTTCCCTTTTATCTCTCAGTACTGTTTTCTCTGTGAAAAGCACTGCTAAATGGGTTACCAAGAAATGCAGTGAATGACTGTGCTTTCTCTGCCCTGTACAGTGTACTTTTCTTTTTGTTTGAGACAAAAATCACTACATGCCACAACAAACTGCAAAAAATAAAATAAAATAAAAACTCCTCTAAAGGAAACCAGTTTTTGAGCCCAGTGTGGAGCTGAACCACACGGTGGCCACTTTGATTGGCTGGCTCTGCGGTGACAAGGTGCCTGCGGAAGGACACGCCTCGCTCTGCTCAAAGATGACAGCACCATGCAGAGAAAGGAGTGGGCCCTTCACAGTAAATCAAGTGTAATAGGAGAGCACCAGAGTGTGTGTGTGAGCACCAAAAGCACTGCTGTCCCAACACTGTTTCCTGCTGCTCTAACCCACGATGGGTTTCCGGTTCACATCTGTGGCACATTTGTAATGTCAGCTTTGTCTCCAGCTGTTTTATCAAGTCCAATCTATGGTCAGCGAGCAGGGTGGAGAGCCCCCTCTAGTGGCCATGGATGGTTAAAGCAACAATGAGACAAGGCTGCCATCTAAATGAATCCCAAGTGCTTATAGGTTTGTTTGTACACACCACTTTGAAACAGCAGTCGACGCTGCCCTCTAGAGTTTACACTGGGAAGTGCTCACTCCTACTTGAATGTTATAGGAAGATAAAAGAGTGCCACCTGTGGGAATAGCAGATCTGGGTTAAATGGCTTGCACAAGTAGTATCGCTTGTTTTGGCCTCTGTGGAGCACCGGGTATGAGAACTTCAGTTCTCCGCACAGAGCACAGGAAAGCTTCTGTGAGATAACTCGTTAGGACTTTTCCCTAGCACCTGCAGTTCTGCACCTTTGTGTTAAAAGCAGTAAATCCCAGTGTTCTGGTATCCCACCTGGGCCGAAACACAAACGTTTTAGTTGCAAATACTACTTGAGCTGAATTTGAGTTAGAGCACCTAAATACAGCATCGAGTGCCATGAAGAGTAGCGGAATGGAAATCGATCAGAGCAAGAAGCTGAGCACCAGTCAGAAGCTAGAAGGGAGAGTAGGAGGAGCGCATCATCTCATCATCACGACAAGGCAAGCTGCGAAGGTTTCTCGCAGTAATGGTTAAGAGTTATTCTGAGCCCGGGGACTATTTTCTTCCTTCAGCGTGACACTTGAAACCAATCGCTGCGCTTTTTCTAGGTGCCTGGAGCAAAAGGGCTTTGGTGATTTCCCTCCTTACTCTTATCTTTTGTAATATTTGTGTAGATGGTTGTTTGCTATAATGAAAAAAAACATACTCTCAGTGGCGTATTTGACAGTGGTGATGCTGGTACTGATTCATTAAAAATCAAAGCTTTTGATCAGGATCTTCATAATGGTGATTATTATGATTACTCTTTAAAAAGGCCCAGAAATGGCTTTATAAACTAAAAGAAATGATTGTGGTTACTATATTGTTGATTTTTCTGCCGTATCAGGGAGATAATGGCTCCTCCTCATCTAAGTACAGCTTTAAGATTGATAAGAACAAAGTCAAATGGGGGGGAAGGGTGCATGTTTTCCAAACATGGAAAAAGCAAGTGTCCAAGTCTGTCAAACTCAGACTGATTGATTTAACAAAAATATAAAACCAAAACAAAACAGGTCACCTTATTAATAATAACATTAATGAAAAGAGCAATAATTAAAAAAAAAAAAGTCTTCATCATAATAATACCTGTAATAACAACATTGACAGTAACAATCATAATAATATTGATAATAATAGCAATAATTAGAATCATTAAAATTCTATAAACAAGAAAAAGCAATGGAGTTCCTCTCCGGGGAAAAGAGAGGAAGAGCACCACAGGCAGTGTGTCTGAAGCCCAAACCACTGCCTGACATGAGGTAAAAAACAATAAAAATGTCCCCCTCCTCCAAGTGGACTGTAGAGGGAGGCAGGATGGAGGGATGCCAGACTGCGGGACGGCTGAGAGACATTGATTCTGCTCAGTGCTCTCTCTCCAGCCCTCCACTGCACCACTCTGTAGCTATCAGTCACTCTGTGTCTATGTGTCCTCACACAAAGTGGCTGTAGGGCCCAGTGACGACGGTGGAGGCATAGGGAGACACAGTAACCGTAGAGGTGGTGTAGAACGAGGGGCATAATCGCGTCACCGGCCCCTCCTTCTTGTCTTTAGATTGTCCAGGTCCTGGACTAGCGCCTGCCGCCGTAGCGCCCCATTTGCGTTTCTTCCCGAGTGCCTTGATATCCTCCTGGGAGAGGCCAAGGAGAGCCGCTTCCTGCTGCCTCTGCAGTGCTCGCTCTGCCAGCAGCTTCATTTTGGCCTCCCAAAGAGCCAGGCCATGCATGGGCTGGTTGAGGTTCTTGTGCTGGTAGAAGACCAGGGAGATGCGGGAGGGGTGGGAGCGGTCAGGCTTTTTGAGTGGAGTGGTAGCATGTAGTTCCCGACGAGCACATTCGATTAGGATGGAGCCGTGGGCTGGTGCCACTGCTACCCCGCCTATGTAAGGGTCCAGGAAGTTGTGCTCACTATCAGACCAGATCTCATCCTCGTCCTCTTCGCAATTCTTGGTGCTCTCGGCGTCGCTCTCTGCTCGGCTGGGCGTGTAGCAGGCCTGATCTGATTGCTGCAGGGCATCGGGGAAGAGGCGACCCTCTGGAGCAGGGGAAGGGGTGTTACTTGCCACAGAACCTCCAAAAGACTTCCAGGCCTTTTCCTGGGGCCCAACCGGAGTGGAACACCGACTTTCTCCAGTCTTGGACCAGATCTTGTCGGGATAGGCCCCTGCAGGATTGCTGTGCTTCATACCAGGGCTATAAGGCCCCATGCCCCATGTTTGCGGCTGTGGGCTAGCAACGGGGCTCGCCCAGTGCCTGGGGGTGCCTGGATGTGGGGTACTTGGCCGTGGTGTAAGTGGGCCTGCGTGAGAGACACCGGGCTGTGGGGTTACTGGGTGAGGGGTGCTTGGGCGTGGGGTGCCAGGGCGTGGGGAAGATTGATGTATGTTACCTTGGACCACTGTGCCTAGCTGAGGGGATGGAGATAGAGAGGGAGGTACCTGGAGTGACGGTGATGGGGCAGGGGAAGCCCTCATAGTGTTTAAGCCAAGGAAGGGTGACCACTGCTGCGGGTAAGGAGAGGTCTGCCGCTGCTGGAGATGCTGGTGAAACTGCTGCTGTTTCTCCGATGAGGCCTCGGAACTTTGTTTATGCTTCTGATGGGCATCCCAAGTGGTGGGAATAAAACTTCCATTAAGCTTGTGCCCAGGCCAGGTCACAGGTTGCGGGGGGCTTCTTGATGTGTTGGCTCCGACCTGGTTCGGAAGCGTGCCTTCATAGACCGGCACATCCATAGGCTCCTGTTTGATGACCGGCGTGCCTCTGTTGGAGGACTCAGAGGAGGCAGAGGAAGGACGGGATTGGCTATAAACTGGGGCCTGGGTGTAAGTCGTGTGATTTGGTTGGTTGGTTTGCTCTGCTTGGCTGGAGCAGGAAAGGGCCACCCTGGACTGAAAGTTTTGAATGTCAGGCTTCTGATCTACCTGGACAGCTTTACAGCCAGCTCTGGGCGAAGAGCCATTTCGACCCTCGTAGGTCCTCAGTACAGGGGGGAAAAGTGTATTGGGTGAGCACCTGTAGTAGGCATAATCCATTGGGGGCAAACTGGTGTGGAAACCATTTACTGTATCAGGTGCAGAGGGCTGGCCAGTTGTGGGGAGGCCTCCCCTTGCATAGAAGATGGGGTTTGTATACATGGGATTTACTGGGTCTACTGCTTGCACAGAATATCCATCCATCGATCCGTTTAAGGGTTCCTTTTTGATGTTGGGCTTCACCTCTTGTTTTATCATTGCTGTTTGTTTGACACAAAAGAAAAGTAAAGAAAACGGGTTACAAACAAGTCAAAATCTTAAAGTATTTCAGCTTTTACAATCCGGTGATAACAGGTAAACACAAAGGACACAAAACACAACAGTAACTAACCTTTATTGCCTTGGGGTTGAGGGGAACTGCTAATGCAGACCTCGGCTTTGATCCCCGTCTTCTCCGGCGTCTCTCCTGCTTGCTGGATGAGTTTATTTTTCTTCTTCTCTGAGGCAGCCTTCTTTGCCTCTAGTCGGCGCTGTCGGCATGATTTGGCAGGTTCGGGCAACTTGCGCACCTCACGGCGGAAAGCGTTAAGCACCTGGATAGCTCCTGTGTCCATCTTGCGGTTCTGGGCCTCCTCGCTGCCAAACTCATCTGTCGGGGATAACGTGTAAAGAGGCAACACGTGGAGCTGCTCGTCCTCTGGGATTTCTCCCACTGTTCGGTTGTCCTCCTTTGTCAAAGTACACACCTGGCAGAACGTGGCACAGAGTGTGTGATAAAACAGCCGCACTTTTTATGTAGCATTTTCAGCTCATTAACAATGTAGCCATCATTCAGTGCAAAAAAGAGAAAGGTTTAATGATCTTACCACTGTGCATCCATTGTACAGGTTGTGCTGGTCCTTATGAGCGTGAGCACAAAAGTCCATGCAAGCAGTGATTCCAGAGAATGGACGGCCTTCCTTCAAGCCCAGCCTGCATTCAGGAGCTTTGGACTCTGTCTGGCACTGAAGTAAAGGACAGAGATAGCATTAAACCAGCTATAGGAAGTGACTAATTTCTGCATTCTTAAAATACACAGAAACACAACACTTAAGATTGCTTCCTTTCTCAAAGCCAAGTCCTCACAGGTGTACTAAATCATAAGGTAATAATGTGTGCGAGTTGGTTTTGCGTCTTTAGAAACATCTCCTGCTGAGATCTTCTTTCCTATGTTGGTTTGCTAATAGACATGTGCCTGTACAACACACCTGGTTACTGTAGGCTTGTGGTGCTAGTTGCTTGTACACAGGAGCCACCTCAGTTGCCAGATGCTGGAAGTTATCCCTGAGTTTTCCCTCCTGATGATGAAAACATGAATCACAGGTCAGACAAAACTATAAAGTGGTATCTTAAAATTTACAGATACTATTCTGAAAAGAACAAGAAGAGAAAAGAATTTTGAAATAAAAAAAATAATATTAATCTTCTCATTTGCATACATATGTACTCATACAATGCTCGTAAAAAGGCAGCTTTCGCGTGATGAGTACCTCTTCAGGGTGTTCTCCCTGTAACCTGAACTTTCGCGGCATTTTGCTTCGTGCGTACTTGCAGCCGTTAAAGTACATACTCCATGAGCAACCAAAAGAGAAGGAAGCACCACAAGTTTCAGGATCCTTGCCTTGACAGGCACAAGTACGGCTGTAGGGGGAGACAGAGAGCACACTGAGCTTCATTCATAGAAGACGTGCAGTCTGGCATGTTTTACTACCTCGTGTGCACCACTGTAATTGAGAGTGTTAGCGAGACGGTTTCATTTGAAGCAATCAATGTTGAATGGTGTTACAGCAGATCATCTTAGACTTAAGCCACACATTTTAATAATGTCCGGTTTTATTAAAATTGCTTTATATGTCAAAGTTACTGTATGTTACACACATATTGGGGGGAAACATAAAGGCAGCTTCAGTGCCTACACAGAAGATATTTCTCCATCCCAGATGGTGAGTGGTTCACATATCTAAGCCACCAGACACGGGGGTGTGTTAACATGTACTCATGGTTAGCTGAAGGGCTGGGTACTAGGTGAACAGTGTAACACAGAACAAAATGTACACATTTCATTTTTGTCTTAAAATTCACTTTTATGTCATGAATATGAACTTTGGACAAATTTGATCCGGTCAGGATATTTTCCACACTTCTCCACTGCTTCTGACTTATTCCCACTACTGGAAATATAAATACAACAATAGTGTTGTTAAAGTGAGGAAGCATTCTGAACATGCAAAGAGGCTGGACACATGACTGACTAGCAGTGAATGTAATGAACAATAACCTGTGCTTTCACACATGGGTGAAACGCCACTCTGCCTTTGTACTAGAGAGTTGGGAGGTTTAAGGCAGACATTACTGTTGTCACACGCACTTCTGTCTAAGGATGTTTATAAATGTTCAGGACAACCATGTGTGGCATGTGTGAAAAAGATACCCAGAGTTTAAACACCATCTGCTTCAAAAATCAATATATTCAAAAGTCCATCCATTTGCTGACAGACATCCAGACTGTTTCTCTACATATTCACATGAAAAACTAGCCATCCCCTACTCACTCTTCATTGAGGCCACAGCGTCGGCTGGTGGGGTTGCCATGTTTGGTGAGCGTGTCTGTGACCTCTCTGTACAGTTGGTCAGCCAGGGCCCTCGGTACACCTTCCCAGGCTATAATGACGACGATGATGACAGCATTGTCACAGCGATGGCCTGCACGTTGCCTCACCAGACACAGCAGCTTCTCTTTCTCGCTGCCTCTACGGATCACCTGACAGGAAACAAAGCTTGTGAGCTTTTACTCGCACACAAAAATCCAATAAAGTCAAATACAATTTCATGTTCCAAGAGCTCCTTGTAGTTCCTGCATTTGGCCAGCAGATGTCCAGCACACCCATACATTTTGATATAGTGACAAACAGACATAGTTGAGGGTTACATTGTATTTAAGAAGGATATTTACTCCTTGAACTAAAGTCTGACCCACTTCTGTGACTGAATACCAGTTCTTTAAGTCAGCTTCCTAGTCTTTCTGTCTTAAAACACACCCAAACAGTCACCCTCCCTCAGCAGGGTGGTTGTTTTGAATCCATAAAGTCATTAGCAGGATGTGTCAGGGGTGACACAGGAGAGGAGGCCAGGCAGTTGTCACAGAGTGAGACCTCCTACTGATTTGCTCACTGGGGGTGGCAACTCGCCTGTGTGTCTCCCCAGGGCCCCTCACTATACAAACATGCACACACACTCACACGCCACATAAATTGCTTGTTGACAGGCTGTCAGTGTTGTCAGGTGGGATAAACACTGAAAAAAAACTCTCACTCTCACTTTTTTATCTTTCACTTGAACTGACACAAATGTTAGCACCCGGTCAGCCTCTCTTTACTCTTAGGGCCTTCGTTGGTCAAAGCTCATTGGTCGCTTTGTGCACTGCTGGAGATACCATCGGAAAGCGTCACAGGTGCCTGCTGCAGTATTCTCCTGAACAACAGGCGTCGCTCCACATCAGCGCTGATACAGGAGAAGACGAAGGCAAAACTGGAAGCAATGCCTCATCTTTTCAAACTGCTGCAGCATATCCCACGGTATAATCTATGTACCGCTGAGCTTCTGTATTCATCATTAAAACCTAGGTAAAAATGACACGATTGTACATGCGTGTCTTCAACCTGATTGCAGCTGTAGCACCATGTAACAAGAGTCAAGAGGTGCACAACAGCAGCTAGGGCGTTAACTCTTTTTGACCGGTGCTGTTCACCACATACACATAGGGTATAACAGGCTCTTTAGTGGAACATTCATTTATAAAATTAACATCATTTTTACTGATGCATGAATCAAACAAGCAGTAAACTTCTTATAGACTTCAGCTCAAGATACTACTCCCCTGGCTGTTAGAAAGGCACTTAGCACTGGTTTCACTTTTCAGACCCAAAAGCTATGATATGTCCCTCCTTTATATACAGTGTAGGGACATGTCTCTCAACACTATTGCTTACTGTCTGTTGTAGGCATCTATGTTGGAAGTTATCCAGCATTTTTCAAAACCGCAGTTTGGATGTGCTGTGATGCTACTTACCCACTTAGCAATAGGGCATCCGTGGGAACTCTTTCCCTCTTTGCCTGTGTAAACCACCTTCTCAATCCGGATGGCTTCCCCCTTCTCTCCAAACCTGCATACAGAGAGAAGCAATTCACTGTTTTACTGCATGTCTGACTTTAGTGTTGTGACACAAAAACCTGACACTCTCATTGTCCTGCATATAAAAACACACTGCAGTCACTTCTATGTTTTGTCTCCGTAGAGAAACCAAACCAACCACGAGGAACTGGGGCATTTAAATACTGAACCTTCATGTTTTGCTGCAGGGGACTTGTTATGCTCATTTCCAGCTTCATGTAACTAGAAAAGTTACATTTCAAAATATTCCTTGTTTATCTCAAGTCAGACTTGATGAAGACTCCTAAATCCATTCACTGTGTGGAACAAACTGTTCAGCTTCCCTTAAGCCAGCTTTACTCTGAATAGCTACCGTCTCACAAACAGAAGGCCTAAATCTCAGGTGGGTGTGGCGTTCATGCAGCCAGTTCTCTGTACCTGTGAGATGGTCATATTCAGGATATCCACTCTCACTGACATCACACAGATCCAAAAGTAGAAAAATGGTGTGAAAAGGAGCATTCAGAGAAGCGTGAACGCCTGAACCTTCAAAAAGAAACTGCATATTCTGACCTTATTCTTTGAATTTTACAGAACTGACTGTAACAGCAACCAAGGAAGGTCGCCTTTAAGAGCTATACTCAAACCCTCCAAAAGACTACACACATGTAGTTAGGTGCAGGTACAATTTCTAAAGGTACTGTGTTTCAAAAAATGTTGTAAAACTGGGAAAACTTTCCAGTTTGTCCGTGTGTTCAAAAACCACGGAAAAGTGTGACATTGCTGATTAAGAGAGCAGAAAAATATGCTGGTCAAATGCTATTGGTACCAAAACACAATAACTATGGACAATGAACTCAGTAGCACTTCCAGCAGCACCTGATCAGTAACAGGAGATTTCAGATTTCCACTGAGGGATATTATTGGCACAAGTGACCTCACCAACAGTGGTTCTTAAGTCTTTATTCCAAATGTTCGTTTTGCCTTTCTCATTTTTCTCTGCCTCTAAGTAGTCTGAGGGAGTAGCTTTATATGTCAATCCTGACAAAAACAAGTCAACTTGATTAGGAGTGCATGTTCACAGTCCTCTGCTGAGATTCACACAAGCATGGCAAAGTAAATCTGATCCCTTAGCTTCCAAAACAACTCGGGCCAAAAGGACTTCTCTTGGACATATTTCTGTGCTGATAGGAGCTTGAATGCATTAGCAATTGTACACAAACATTTCTGTTTGTTTTCGTGTCCTAATGGTGCGTGGTGTGTATTTCTGCAGGTCTGTTTGTAGTTGCACAGGAGGACAGAGGGGGTCAGAGGTTGCACCGGGGCGCGGGTATGTCACTGGGCCTTGTCAGATGTTTGTTCACAGATCATATCAGGTCTCCTGTCAGCCAGATACCTGCCATTGTGAAAGCCTCAGCCTTGAGCAGATTTGGCATGGCAGTGAATACGCCGTGCACCTCCTGAATAGGAATCACCCTGAGGTGGCTGAGAAAGTGGGAGGGGATTAGGCTCTGTCACCACAGGGGTGGCTGGCTAGGGTGAGGGGTAGGTCAAAGGTCAGCCAGGGACTATAGGGGCTTAACATCTTGCGTCATCTTTCAAATAACAAAAAGTGGACTCTGGTTGAACAGTCCCTCCCCTCACCTACTCAAGCTGCGCTCTCTGGGAGCTAATGGCTCATTGGCCCTACAGAAACCCAGCCTCTCAATGAATAGCAACTAGTACAGCATTCAGCATTGTGAAAATGAAGCTTAACACAAGTTAAAAAAAAAAGAAAAAAGGTTAAAGTGTGTTTACATTCTGCAGAGAAAGATATTCATTAATTCAACCTTGAAAAGAGTTGTTTCGTGGCATGTTTCTGCAAGATAACCCAACAGCAATTTCATTACTGAGGCTGCAGCTGCAGTTTGCTTATTAAGGGTTTTATACATGAGATTACAGGAGCAAGCAATTATTTGTGGTGTAAAGATCAAGTGGAGTAATGGTGTTTCTATCAGAAAAGGAAGTCACACTTCCTCCGTGTGTTGCAATTTGAGCTTCTCTTTTCAGTGGTTAGGTAGCCGGTCTGGCTGCACATGATTCCCCCTCCCTCTAATGGGCTCATTATGCGCGTCCACCCAGCCTCTTGCGAATGGTACCGAAGACAAAAAGCGCCATCAAGTCCTCTGGCATAAGCTGCACTTTAGTGTCATTTTGGTTTCAGCTGGTCAAGCACTCGTCAGCTTTTGCAATATTCCCCAAGTTGAAGACACGAGTGCACGATGTCAGTTTTGACCTCCAATTCAGTGATCTATCAGTACAGGAGAGTTACAGATATTATGCAGTCTGAGGCTTTCTGGAAAAACTTTACCTTTGCTTCCAGTTTTCACTTCTTCTACCCATACACCTGACGTAAAGGTTTAGTATGGGTGTCGCTATCGCTCAGGATAACACTGCAGCGAGTACTCGCAACCTCAGTACTGGTATAAATGGTATGTGTGGATACTTTGCTGTTTGTGTGCAATACTGCCAATACGTGGAGCATAATGGGCCCGTAAAGGTGTTCTACCTTCCCATCCTCCCTGCATTTATAAAGGGAATACGAGTATTTAAAATCACATTACTTTGCTCTCTAAAATGCCCTTTAAAAATAAAAGCATTTAGAAAAAAAGATCTTTAATAATGTTATTTACCTAATTTATATGCACATCTACACATATACCATCTATTTATACAGATGCACATGTGACAACACATTTTTTTTATCTTTAATTTGTGACATTTCTTGTGAAATTCTAAGTTTCCCACAAACCAAACTCATTTTTATATCTACATTATTCATAAATAAGGTTACCCATCTCTCTGTCTCCCCTCACTGCTTCAATGTTCATTTTTTCCTCCATATTTTATTGTATTTTGTCATCAGTTGTTCTTCCTTCTGTGTTCTTCCCATTATCAGCTGTCATCTGCTGCTAATCCTGTGCTTTTTGCTCTGCCTGTGATATGCTGATGATGCTGATATTTCCTGTTCCTTCTACTAGATTCTAGGTCACAGATTCCCTAAGGACAAAATGTGAGGAGGAGGACTCGTGAGAGAAGAGAAGAGAAGAGAAGAGAAGAGAAGAGAAGAGAAGAGAAGAGAAGAGAAGAGAAGAGAAGAGAAGAGTGGAGAGGAGAAGAGAAGAGTGGAGAAGAGAAGAGAAGAGAAGAGTGGAGAAGAGAAGAGAAGAGAGAAGAGAAGAGAAGAGAAGAGAAGAGAAGAGAAGAGAAGAGAAGAGAAGAGAAGAGTGGAGAGGAGAAGAGAAGAGTGGAGAAGAGAAGAGAAGAGAAGAGTGGAGAAGAGAAGAGAAGAGAGGAGAAGAGAGGAGAAGAGAAGAGAAGAGAGGAGAAGAGAGGAGAAGAGTGGAGAAGAGAAGAGAAGAGAAGAGAGGAGAAGAGTGGAGAGGAGAAGAGAAGAGAAGAGAAGAGAAGAGAAGAGAAAAGAGGAGAAGAGTGGAGAAGAAAAGAGAGGAGAAGAGTGGAGAAGAGAAGAGAAGAGAGGAGAAGAGAAGAGTGGAGAAGAGAAGAGAAGAGAAGAGTAGAGAAGAGAAGAGAAGAGAAGAGAAGAGAAGAGTAGAGAAGAGAAGAGAAGAGAAGAGAAGAGAGGAGAAGACTGGAGAAGAGAAGAGAAGAGAGGAGAAGAGAAGAGTGGAGAAGAGAAGAGAAGAGAGGAGAAGAGAAGAGTGGAGAAGAGAAGAGAAGAGAAGAGTAGAGAAGAGAAGAGAAGAGAAGAGAAGAGAAGAGAAGAGAAGAGAAGAGAAGAGAAGAGAAGAGAGGAGAAGACTGGAGAAGAGAAGAGAAGAGAGGAGAAGAGAAGAGTGGAGAAGAGAAGAGAAGAGAAGAGAAGAGAAGAGAAGAGAGGAGAAGAGAGGAGAAGACTGGAGAAGAGAAGAGAAGAGAGGAGAAGAGAAGAGTGGAGAAGAGAAGAGAAGAGAGGAGAAGAGAAGAGAAGAGAAGAGAGGAGAAGACTGGAGAAGAGAAGAGAAGAGAGGAGAAGAGAAGAGAAGAGAAGAGAAGAGAAGAGAAGAGAGGAGAAGACTGGAGAAGAGAAGAGAAGAGAGGAGAAGAGAAGAGTGGAGAAGAGAAGAGAAGAGAAGAGAAGAGAAGAGAAGAGAAGAGAAGAGAGGAGAAGACTGGAGAAGAGAAGAGAAGAGAGGAGAAGAGAAGAGTGGAGAAGAGAAGAGAGGAGAGGAGAAGAGAAGAGAAGAGAAGAGAAGAGAAGAGAAGAGAAGAGAAGAGAAGAGAAGAGAGGAGAAGAGAAGAGTGGAGAAGAGAAGAGAAGAGAAGAGAAGAGAAGAGAAGAGAAGAGAAGAGAAGAGAAGAGAAGAGAAGAGAGAAGAGGAGAGAATATACCTTGTCTCCATCAGGGTTCGTATGGAAGTTACAGTAGGTCCAGATCCCAAGTGATTGTAGTAGGGCCCTTCATCTTTTTCAATTATGTGCTCTGGGGGGGAAGACAGTACAGAGTAAGAACACAACATTTTATCTGAAAAAATGACATCTTGCATCATCAATTGACAATAAACACTGGATTTTTACAGTGCATCAGTGATTCCACTACAGTATGAATTCAACACAGAATCAGAACAAGATTGGGTAATATAGTCACTGCTGTTCAAATCTATAGCTTTGGTGGTAATGTCCCCTAACATCAGCCTATTTAAAACAGTTTCTCTTTTGAATTTGAATCTTTGGTTTTAAAAACATTTTTGCCTTTCACATTGACCAAAAATTTTACATCTAAGCCCCAATTCCTACTGAACAAACTCTTGGATCTGAGTGTCACTTAAATTGCACACAGAGAAGACTTGAAAAGTACAGCGTGGCTTTGCATGTTCTCACATGTTGTAGTGTTTTGTAAAAGGACAAAGGTACAGCGGATGTGCTTTGATGTATTTCTGGCGAAACTCAAAGTATTTTCTTTGTAGGTAAAGCCAGATCTTCTATGAGAAGCATGTGAAAGTAGAGCTCATTGCGACATCCAGTTCAAACACACGTTCACACACATGAACGCACACACACAGGGAGTGGTGTGGGGAGCAAAACATGGTGAAGCAGAAGCTTTTTGAGGTAGTGTGTGACTCAGTATGTAGGGATGTTTAGAGGGAGTGTTAGTGTGTGTGTTTTGTGTACATCTGAGGTGATGTTGTGCATGAGTATGTGTGAGCATTTGACCATTCCCCTGCACAAAACCTATGGTTTTAAACCACACCCTATGACTTCAGTGTTACATTTTCTATGAGATACTGTGCAGATTAATGGTATGACGGCCTCGAGGAATTTCACATTGCCCAGCTGTATCAGCTAACTGTGAGTTGTTAAACTAACATCGTGTTGTTCTTGCTCTTGTATCATTTCTAAAGTACAACTGTGGATGACAACGTTACCAAAAATGCCCTTAATGCGCTCCACACTATCAGATGACTATCTGAAATGCGGTCTTCCACTCTGTGTGTGTGTTGTGTTTGTATGTATGTGTGGTTGTGTCCAGAGGCAACATGAGGTCACATTCTGCTGCTGGTGAAAGGAGGCTCCAGGGCGTGGTTCATGGCAGGAAATGGAGTAGTCATAGTCCATTTATGTGCAAAGAAAAAAAATGTGTCTGTGTATGTATATACTGTATCCTGTCTGTGTTAAAAACAACCCATTCCTATGCAGTGTTATGCTATACTGCTTAGAAAAGGAAATGTGTAACATAATTATGAAGGTTTGTTGTTTGTTGGTCTTTACCCCTAGTAACACCACATGGTTAGCAAGTGTGTGTCATTGACGCTGCTCTTCCCACTGCTGTGCACTCCTTTTAGTGCTCAGATGCAACACAATTTTATGGACCAGGCCTTAATCCATCCCAAATCCACACCCAGCAAACTGACAGCTGAATAACTGTCAGTTTACCCGTTTTCTCCACGTCTAGTCTTGGTTGTAAAACAAGTCGTCCGACCAGCCAACCTAACCCCTGGATACACTTCTTGGGCTTTCTGAGTCAGTCACACAACAGGCATAAAAGGCTGTGCAATGCATGCAATACAATGTACGTGCAATACAAAAGATTCCATAAATTACACATGCATATGCGTAAATAACATAAACATATTTATATTTGTTTGAAAAATGGGAGTGCTAAAACTAGTCTGTGTACATCGAGTGGCTGTTGTGTGGCTGTTAGATCAAAACAGATTTTTAATCAAAGTTGTCAATCAAATGTTGCAGTAAAAAAAGCTTTCTGTATTATGCTTATATCACAAAAATGATTTTTTGCCTTGCTGTTGTAGGCGGAAACAGTGACAACATCTATCTGTCTATGGTATAGTTTTGCCATCATACAGTGACAAGTGTTGACTGGGTGATAAAATCAATGTGGGCAACTGGTACACAGTAACTCCAAGAAACAGGTTGTCATTTCTTAGCCTGTCTGAGAACACAGTCTCTCGTTATTTGGTTTGTGTGTCGAGTTAATAAACTATTATCCACATTAGCTAACGCAGCAATATTCAGATTTACTGAGTTATTAATTAATGACTTACTGAGACACTATGCATTAGAATAATGTGAGTGTAGTCTAACAAATTAAATCTCCAGCATATAATGTCTTTAAATGAAACATTTCAACTGTAGGACCACCTACTTGGTTGTAAATAAATAGGCTTCCCTAAGCAGGGTGCTACCCAAACTATGGGACTGAACTCCATTCTGTCTAACAAAGGCTCTGTTCTGCTTGCTTGCAAGACCCAAACCCACACAAAAGAGTCCTTCTGCCACCACTGCTATTGTTCCTGCATGTTGCCTTTATTGCCCCTCACTGTCACAGTCTAGATGGTCACTACCACGCACCCTGGCAACTTGCACATTCTTTCTTAGCTGCAACCAACCAGAAAACCAGAAAGAACTGGGTCGGGAAAGGGGTGAAAAAATCTAAAAGTCAATCTGTTTAGATCAATAAGCAAAGTGAAACGCTTGCAATGGCCACATAATATGCGGATTATTTTAGTGGAGGAATAAAACATTTCCAAAGACAACAAAATGTGCTCAAATTGACTGATTATTGTTAGACTATTTCTAATTTGTGTCTGAAATGCACTTTGTGGATGGAAAGTAAGCTGTGTGACCATAAGCAGAGGCTGAGACTGATGCAAAAACTTACCCACGCAGGTGCAGGTGGGAAACTCTGCCTGAAGATCCTTGGAAGGAGTACTTAGCAAGCTCTTAGTGGGTGTGTCAAGATAGCGTAAAGGAGAGTCCAGGAAGCCTTTGAGAGATGGAGAAGAGGGCACACCTTCCTTAGTTGGTGTGTCCTCCTCAGAAAAGCAGGTGGTGGACAATACTGTTATATCACCCGAGGATTCAATTTTCATTCGTTTTGACAGCGGAGAAGCTGGCAAGCTAAAGGTATCCTGCACCACTCTGGACTGCTGCTGCCTCTCCACTATATCTTCCTGTTTCAGAGGAACTTGAACAGACTCCCTGTGCTGCATCTCCATAGGGCGTTCTGTAGATGCCTGGCTCAAGGATGCCTCACTTTGGGTCCTGGACTCATCTTTGCTCATTCCCATCTGATGATCTCGATGAGGTGTGGGGGTGGGTTGACTTGTGGAAATTAAGGGAAGTGGCTGGGAGGTGGATGATGATGCAGGACTGAGGTCCTGAGGACTGCTCAGGGATTCATTCCCTGACTTTGGGGCTGTAGCAGTCTCCTCCACGGGCTGACTGGCAGATATGTCTGGAACTGAGTCCCCAAATTCAGCCTCAAACTGGCGGATCAACTCTTCGTACTTCGGGTCCAAGTTAAAGACGCTTGGTACATTTGAGGTGCTGGGTGAGGATGTGGAGGTCATAGGTGTCATGGTGCTGGTATTACTGGAGGCCAGGCTGCCCATCTCTTCTGACTTATTGTGAGCTGCAAGGCCCACAGGTGGGAGTAGAGGGCCCAGCTGGGCTGGAGTGTTTTCTGATGGAACAGAAACAGTGGAAGTGGGTGTCATTGAGGAATTGAAAATGGATACCTGAGATTGGGCTGGGGCAGGGAGGCCTGCAGCAGCAGCAGCCTGAGTGAAGTTACTGTGGAGGGGAAGTTGGTCGAGTGGACCTAGTTGCAGTTTGGCCAGGGGTGCGGATCTGTCCATCATGTGGACCGGTGGTTTCTGTATGCTGATCTGAGTCTGAGGCAGAAAGGTTGGCATGGAGGCTTTCTGTTTGGGCTTCTTGATGATTATCTGTTTGGGTTTGGGGAGGGGAGGACCCAAAAACGTCTCAGTCATAGCTTTAAGACCAGGAGATCCTTGGCTGATTTTTTTCCTCTTGGGTTCCTGTTTGATGGCCAGATGTGACAGGGCCTCTGCATCCATCTGTGGCCACCATTTTTTCAAATTTTGGCAAGCCAGAGGCCCACGTGGGCCAACGCCTCCAAAGCCAGAGGGGTGGTTTGAGAAAAGATTCCTCTTGTAGTGAAGGTGCTGTTGTAGAGCTGCCTGAGTGGAGTGGCTAATGGCTGCTTGGCCAGGAGAGATGGGAGTGCCAGGGTAGTGCTGACCCTGGTGCTGACCATTAGCCATACCATAATGTCCCATGGAGGCAGGGTGATGATAGTGGTCAGCAGAGTCTGACTCTTGTTTTATCCTGACCAATGCCGGGTTATCCTGGGCCTGGACAGTCCCATTCTGGTTCAAGCTAAGTTGTTGCGAAGCTGGAAGCTTAAAAGGAATTTTGCTAAACTTGCTACTTGTGTCACCAAGCAGCTGTTTGAGCTCTGACATGGGGTCTGAGCTACTATGAGGTGCAGTGGCAAGGTGAGACTGAGGCTCAGACTTCACACACATCCATGGATTTCTGTGTTCAGATCCTGTGCCTGAGGCTTGCTGCCACTGCTGGAGATTCGGGTTGAAGCCTGGTGGTTTTCCCTGACACGGGAAGGGAGAGGTAGAGGACTGGACAGGGGTAACATGGGGTGGATGGCCCTGGGATTGGGGTCTGTGGTGCTCACATGACTCTAGGGCCTGCTGGCTAGTTTGTAGTCCTGGAGGGACAGACTGAGAGCGTGAAGAAGATGAGTAGGTGCCAGAAGAGGATGGGATCATGCCAATGCCATTAAGAGGCTGAGATGCGGTGTTTTGGTTGTGTTGATGGTGATGGAGGTTATTTGTGTAGGGGGTTTGACCTGGGGAAGAGGCAGTTTGTGGGTTAGTACCAGATAACTGTGTCAGAGCATCTATGGCGATGGCTGTCTGAAGACTGATGTTCTTCTCCTTGGCTATGGAGAGCACCTGTGGCGAGCAAGGAATCGGTGGTTTGGAGCAGGACACTTGATCTGGGTGAGGGCCTCGGGTTTCCTGTTGCTGCTGGGAGCATGAAATAGACAGACGGTGGCCACCATTTACTTGTTGGTAGGTCTGAGAGTGATGCAGCAAATGGGGTTGCTCTATGCGAGGTTGTAAATGTGAGGGAGTATCAACCAGTTTGTGGGAGCCTTGATCCTCATTGGTTGCTAATTTTATCTTCTTTTCCAGCCATTCAAGGTAGTCTGGACAGTCAGGCCCATCACAGTCACAATTGGGAGGCTTGTGTCCATGTTTTGCTTGGCTCAGTGCTTTCTGTAAGGTCTCCAGGTCTTCTGAAGGTGGGCAGCTACCCTCGGGAGCCCCTGCAGAGATTCTAGCTTGAGCCTTCCCAGCGCCTGTTTCCTGGGTAAACTTCTCATACAAATAGGCTGTAGTAGCCTGCAAGAGGTGGCAGGAAGAGGAGGAAGAATGAGGCAGTGAGCCAGCAATAGCAGAAAAAGCCACCAGATTGTGAGCATCCTCCATGTCTGCATGGTGTACAGGTTCAGCAGGGGTTGCGCCACACGTTTGCTGTTGTTGGGTGTTGCTGACCTTGCCATGTCCAGGCACCCAGCACTGCCTTGGCAGCACGCTTTCTGCACACTGCTGCTCTGTTTCTATAGATGGCTCACCATCATTAGGGTACTGATTCACCCCATTGGCCAGTTCCAGGCTCAGCGCGCCTTCCTGGAGGCGGTCATGTGACCCAATTTCCATCTGGCCTCCACTTCTGGGGCCATCCACTGAAGTAACTTTGTGAACAGTCTGAAAGACAAACACAGAGCACAGGTAATGAGGATGTGAAAAACAATGGATTCAGATGCACATCGTACACATTAGGTATGGCTTTAGAATAGTAATTGTGCTAAACTAGATTATGCTTTACTAAATGTACTCATGGCATTCATTAGTTACTATTACAGCATTCCTTGGATGAGTATCAACCCAGTAATCCAGGACTCCATTCCCTTCTTTCCAGCTCTTATCCAGAGTTTGCCACCCACCTCTCACACATGCATAGCATAAAGTTTCTCCGGGTCACACCAGTAAGGCTGGTGTAAACTGAATTAACTCTTCCCATATTCAGTGGGCTTATTTTACAACTGGTAAGTCACAGGTCACATGACAAAATTCCACAGTTGTTTATAAATGGACATTCTACTTGAGATCCGCTGGGCTATACAAAGCAGGCAGTGGTGTTAGGAGACATTGTGAGCCAGATGTGGGAAGCACAGAGAAAAGAAAATGCAGTACAAATCCACATCCTTGGACTCTGTTTTCATAATTTATTACTGGAAATATATATATATAAAAAAAAAACACTGAGGACTTATCAGCATTTTACTCTTTTATCTCAAGAAACCAACAAGGGAAACAAGTCAAATGCTTAGTGTAGCTTTTCAGAAACACAATTACCTAATTAGAACATGTAAATGTTTATAATTTATAAATGTAAATTATAAAACAATAAATCAAATCAGATAGTGAAGAAGTGGATTCCTTATGGCCTTCACTTCAAGAAATGTCTTCAGTTCTTTTATATACTAAGTGTCTGGATGTGTGCAGCACAGCTGTTTACTGGGTTTGTAGACTCATTTTTTTACAAGACCAAAATTCATTTCCTCTGAAACAAGACCTTAAATGGTAAACCCAAATTGGCCTGAATATCTAAAGATAATCTCCTGTCTAACAGCTACTCATCAGTAGATGTAAATCAAGCTGAGCAAAGATCAAACTGCTATGGATGTTGAAAGTACAGTCATGAGATTTATCTGAGAGAACTGCTGACCAAGTGTGGATTTACAAAATACTGGTGTCCTTTGTTCAAGAGTGAAGGGACATTTTAACACAACCTCATGATTGAACAATAGTTATTTTGTCATGACACCAACACAGAGGGTTTTAACCCCTGTATGTATGCACTGGCGTTTAGTTTGAATACACACTGGATATGCTCACAGTGAACACATGTATCATATGATAAATGCTTATTTAAAGACCCATTCTATTTTTAGGAAGTTGGGGAAGGTCAAATAGTGAAAGCAGAAGCAAACTGAAAACAATCTACTTCCATGTCACCGCTTCTTTTCTATCTATATCTATATATATCTTCTATCTTTTGGTGGCAGTCCTATGTCCTACACCTAGAGATGTACAGGAACAGGAATATCAGGAGACCATGTTTTGCATCTTATTTGAATCTTTCATACTGTGTGCTGCTTTGTTGTCCCTTTAATTCATTTCGTTGCGCTCTCTTTTCATCTTTGCTTCCACTTATTGGATAAGTGTAACAGAAGTCCTTGTTAACATTTAGGAAAAGAATGTGATTTGTGTTAAAAGACACACTTCACAACAGAAACCCTGCACATCAAAAAAGTGAAGTCTGCCTGGTGTGTTTAAATGTGATGCAAAGAGGTCTCATGAAAACAGGCTGCAAAAAGACAACTCATACATTTGTGAGTCAGACTTTAAGCCTTCACTTAAAGTAAGAGGTTTTCCATCTGAGTGACCACATGCAACATTAATCATGTGATTATTGATTAGTTCTATGATTCAGATTATAGATTGTTATCATGTGGTCTTTTGGCTTGATCACGCGCGCTTAGTAGATTAAGCAGGCACAATACTTCCCAAGTCAGGTTTCACAGTTGATTTGATGCTGGGCTGGGTTTAATTCAATAATTTACAGACACTCCCAAGCATCAAGCACCCCACAGCTATAGGAGGATAGCTTAAGTTATCATTTATACAGTAAATGCGCATTACTAATGGCCACATATTGCACAGAACACTGCACAGAAATTGACCCATGAAAGCACTTTTTTAATTCAATAACATAAACAGTCCCATGAGTCTTTGCTTTCTCTGACACAAAACTGTCCAGAATCCCAAGTGACTGCCCCTCTCAGCTTGCTACAGTACAGAGGGTCGACTCAGATACAGGACAATTAAAACACTGCTGCAGTTTTAAATCTGTGCTTTATTGTTTCTGCATTAGTTACTATGACATCCATCTCAAGTCAGAGCAAGCCATTTTTAGGGACATTTTGTGTGATGATTACTCATTTTAAGCTTTCAGTGTTTCCACTGTTGAAACGTGATCACTGAGCATGTATATATATGTAGTGACACTGGCTTGTGCTATAAACCATGTGCTTTTCAAACATTAGTGTAGCAGTTCAGGAATTTGATTCACTAGTTTTCATTTCTGGTTTCTCCATATCTAAAATGACTGTAGGCTGTGAGGTTTTTCATAGTTTGACTTCCTTTTTTCAGAGATTGCAGCTCTATACTGTTATCTCTTTTCCTCCAAGTCAAAATGCCAACCTGCTCATCTTGAAATACATCTTCAAACTTTTTATTTTAGTCTGCTTGAACAATGGAACAAAATGTAAAGCGGTGTCGATCTTTCAAAAGTTATGTTGTTAAATTTGTCTAAATCTCAGTGATCTTAATACATTAAGTCCAGATGTGGTTTGCAAATAAAACCAGTGAGTGTACAATCCATTCAGTCTTCAGGTTAGTTCCTTGTAGATTATATTATAATGAATCCAGCAGAGAAGAAAAGCAAACAAAGATAATCCAAGGGCAGCTTCAGAAATCATTGACAGAGTTCATGTTGTTGCATTTGAACTTGCTCAGAGGTTCACGAGAGGGGGAAACAGTGGCACTATATGACTACATTAGATGTGCTAACAACACAGAGGGAAGTCTGCAGGCTGTATTACTGTAAATAGTAGCACCTGCTGCATGCTTTGTGCAGTTGTGTTCAGTTTAAAGAGCCCAAAAAACTAGAAGATGCTTGAAGATCATGTCGCAGAGAAAGATGTTATTTGTTTTATGCATACACTTTTAAATATATAATGTAAGTAGATCTGAATCACCCGGTATTAGATCATCCCCACCAGAAGAAAAGAAAGAAAGAAAAGGGCTTCAGTTTGTAGATCCATTAGTGTGCGGTAGCAGAAGTGAGCCTGATGTCCAGCTTCCCCATCATTTGAATATTATTGAAATGAGCCTTTGAAGTGGCTAATTACTGGACATTCTGTAAGCCTTCTGAATTCACTTTCTGTACTGGGTGTCTAGCAGGGGGCTCCCAGGGGGGGGGTTGCTGGTGTTATGGGTGAGAGGTGAAGCGGGTTTGGAAACCGGAGAGTTTTAGAGGAGGGTGCAGCGAACAGCCGGCATGCAATACGTGAGAGGCCCCATGTTTTTACTATCAGTAGCATCAGATGGGAAAGAGGAAGGGGGGGTGGAGGTAGCTGCGTGCAGTTATGAGAACTGCAGTGTGTTGAAACAGAGTGACTGCAAGACTGCATAACCTACGAACCCACAATCACGCACAGTCACACACTGACACTCTCTTTTCCTCCTTTTTTCACAGTTGTGCACACAAAACGCAGCAAAAGAAAGGTCAGAGGGGTTCGACGCTGAACACCCGGAACAAATGGACTTCGCTGAGCTTTGACGCCAAACAAACCCAAACCCTCCTCCACCGCACACACACACACACACACATTAAAGGCTCTTTTGACAAAACTTAGTCGATCTAAAACCAGTCCAGATTGTGAAATGTTGCGCTGACACCTGCACCGCTTCACACCTACCCGGCTGCCCAAACTGCACAAACCACGTGCTTTTGCAAATATTTACACCACGACATAGCCTGTTGTATTCTCTCTGTGTCGCACACAAACACACTTGTGCAGACTTGACACACAAAAACGGCACAAAGTGTATCCAAAAACACCAACCAGCCCAACTGGCTTAGACCTCGTAGAACCTGGTAGACCAGACACTTGAGTCTGGGAGCCCTTTAAACGAGACAAGCCTGTGCAGTTTTGTTTGTGAGGGTGCTCTTTAACCCTGACACTGGAGGGAGGAGACAGAATATGCGAGGATAGTAGAGGTGGCGGCGGCGGCGGTGGCGAGAGCCTGTGAGTAGACAGCTGAACCTAAATCCAACACCAACCCATCCTCCCTCTTATCCTCCTCCTTCTTCTCCCACCCCCTCCCCTTCCCCTTTTTGCTGTCGTGCCGAACATGAAGCAGAGACCCTGACAATATGAAGCTGGCTGAGAGCCTCTAGGACAGCAGCAAACGCGTACTTACGTCGTCCTGGACGTCCAGACGGGGCTGCCGGTCGAAGAGTGGGGAGCAGAAGAGGAAACAGAGAGTAGCATGAGAATTGCTTGCCGGTGCAGCAGCAGTCCACGAGCGATCTGGCCTTGTTGGGGGGTTGTATTCCTCGTTTTTTTTTTTTTTTCTTTTTCTATTTCTCCCAGCCCGGGCGGCGCGCAGACAGAGCGAGCGGTGACACACACATAAATGCACTCACACACGGCCAGCCGCACGCACAGCGCACACCTCCCCCCAGCACACCGCACTCGTTTCTCATTCTCTTGCCTATTCTTATGACCAGCGCTTTCTGTTCTCTGCTTTTTCCTTTCTCATTATCTCTGTCTGCTCCTCCCTTCCCTTTTTCAATATCCTCTTTCTTTCTCTTCACTACAGATGCAGTCGGCTTCTCCTCGCAGCCCCCACCTTCACCTCCCCTCCTCCTCCTCCCCTCTCTCTTTCCCTCCCTCCATTGCCCTCCCTCTCGCGCAGCCTCTCCCTCCATCTCCTCTCCCCTCTCTCTCTCTCGCGCTTTTCAGTGTGTGTTTAGAGCGAGAGGCCATTATCTAAGCCACAGCGGGCACGTACGAATGGAATGGAGGAGTGCGCAGTGAGCAGAAACACAGAGAGCGGTGGGGGGATAGTTGCTAGCAGCAGCAGCAGCAGCCTTGGAAACAGTGCAGCAGAGCTCCTTACCAGTGAGAAAACCCCTCTCGGTCTCTATCCACACCCATTCCACATTATGTGCTCTGCTGCATTAGATTATGCTACATATAAGGCTCTATCTCTGTCTGTGTGTGTGTTTTGTTTATCGCCATAAGCCCAATACTGGCAATTCTGAGTGTGACACAGCTTCTCTGCTTTCGACCGCAGAGGCAAACCAGCGGCTTGCAAGCGAAAACGCAATCTCATCGCGCAATGGCATCAACACAGGGGGAAAAAAAGAAAGAGAGAAAAGGGAGCAGAGAAAAGCATCATTACACTCCTTGTTTATGCCGTTTGTAAACGACATCCGTTTTTTTTCCTCCGCGGACATTTTTGCTCCATCTAGATTGGGCTCCACCGCGGGCCGAAGGAGAAACCACCGATGATGGTTGTTCCATCTCCATTTTCGTTCCCGTCCGCATTCACATCGCTTCCCTGTTCCTCGTGTGACAGGAAAAGCTTCAGACCTACACCTGTGACTGATAACAGATCCTCTAGGATGCTCTCGCAAGAGAGGGAGAGGCTTGCTGGCGCTCTTGCCGGCCCTTTAATCCAAGATCCAAAGGACGCGAACAAAGTAGAAGGCTTCCGACTGCAGGAAGCTCAGGGTCACTTGGTTTAAAAGAAATCACCAACACTCTATGATGTCAACTCACTCCTGCAGATGTTGGGAAGCAAACGAAAGAAGACCTGTATACTCAGGAGTAAAGCAGCAAGACGGCCGGATTGGGCAATGGAGAGTGAGAAGGGCACGACTCTTCAACATCGGTGAGCAAGAGGAACAGAGTGGAGCTAGGAAGAGGGAAATCTGTGGAGTACACAGTTGAAACGTGCAGAGTTGATCAGCTGTTCGTGTGATACTGATTCTGTAACCAGAGGTACGAGAGTGGCACAAACAGAAAAAGGGTCAGGAGGTTGCTGCCGAATGAAGACCGCGAGGAGCCGACTAATCACAGTTCGTCGATGGCTTCTGTCCTGCCCGTCCGCCAGCGTGTGACAACGTTCTCCCATTCCTCACCATTGTCGCCTTTCCTTGCTGTCACTGGCATTATCATTATGAACGCCGTCATCGCCTCTGGCTGACCGGCTCTGCGGTCCTCTCTTCGCTCCTACATTGCTGGAGTTTTGGAGAAGATTTAACCAGGAAGAGGAGGAGGAGGTTGGGTATTATGGCCGTCTCCCTCATGCAGATCGCTGTCAGCTCCTGCGTAGTGTTTTTCTCTTATATTACTGAGCATGTGTGAGCTACACTGCACTGTGGCTGGATTAACTTCTGTAGCCCTTCCCTGCTTCACTTCCTTTGGCTTTCCCTGTCTCTCCTGGTCTCTCATTTTCTCTGGCATCTTCAATCTGCCATTGCCTGTCTCTCTCTCTCTCTCTCTTTCTCAATTCGTCTCTACTGTTTTGTTTCCCGAGCTTTTTGCCTCCATCCAGCATCGCTTATTGCATTACCGTTCCAACACTTTTCTCACGCGCTCGCTCTCTGGCGCTGTAAAATTGCACACACGGTCTGTCTCGTTGTTGCCGCACAATTTCATATGTACACACGCAGATGAGCGTCAATCCCAAAGAGAAACACAGCCCGAGCCGTCTAAAAAGGAAGGGGAAGGAGAAGTAGAGCATTAAGGTCACGTGACCAGGGAGGGCCAATGAGTGGGAAGGGAGAGTATAGTGAGCGAGAGAGGTAGGAAACACATGTGGCGGTGACGTAGCTGTGCCGTCACCGTCATCGTCATCGGTGTCTCCCACCAGGACGCTTGCCTCCACCACTGGGTGGGCGCGTGTCATCCCGAGCACATGCCCACCATCACCAAAACCACACCAAAAAAACTGAAGCTCAGAAAGCACGCTCTTTTTATTCACCCGGCTGGCTGGTGTTCACTCGCTCACTCCCCTGACTGTAGTGACACAGCGTTTCTCGCTCAGCATTTGGCTTAACCCCTGAATCTGTTCTGTACGCACACTTCCTCATCTTAGACATCTCCCGAACACGACAGGCTCCTTAAATAGTCCCGTCTTATGTGAAGTTAGCGCTTCCATAGTTTATATCCAAAATTTGGAGAGCGAGGCAAAGAGGATGAAAGAGAACTTAATAAACATGAACTCTGCCTGACTCTGTCCACGTTCACAGCTGAGTAAAACAAAGAAACCCTGTTTGACCAAAACACCAACATGAGGGAAGGGATTCAGCTGTTTCCGACACATGATGCACCCACACTGTAAATACAGCATGTAAGCTGACACAGTTTGCTCCATGTCAGAAGGCACGAGTAATTTACAGTAAGAGTGCTCTTGATTCAAGCACATGTCCTCTTTGATGACTCATATCAGCTTACATCGGTGTCATTTCACATAAGACATTGCTCAAAATTTCTTCACCACCATCGGATTGGCCATCTCTGACAAAAAGAATAGAAATCTACCGAAGCGAAGCAGCAATGGCAGAAAAGCGCGTTGTCGCTTTAAGATGCTGGCGTGCGATTCGTGGATTCCAATGCTGCCATTCAGGTTTGTTCAACAGAGCTGGTGTGAAGTCACCTCGTGAGCACAACTGTAGCGTGGTGAAAGAGAACGTTAGAAGTGCAGGGCAGTCGTGCCTTTAAGCGAAGTTTTGAGTCATCGAGGTTACCCGATATTTGAAATGACAACAACAATCCACGCAGCTTGACATTTAAGTGAAAATGAAATCACACTTACGGTAAACCTGTAATTCGGCATTGAGAGACACACAGGAGAGGTAACGAAGATCCTCATCGATCACTTCATTTCACGGTGTAGTCACATTTATCATCCAAGATGAGCTACTGCACGCCCTCATCGCTCTCTCTCCCTCTCAATTCTCAGGCTCTCGCTCTTTTTCTCAGCAGCACGGAGGAAAGGTCTAGGTTGTAGGAGGGATGACTGACAACAAAAGTCCATCCTCAGCAGTGTGTGTGCTCGCTTATGAGTAAAGCTTGAGTCATCCTCTTCTTTTCAACGAAGTCCTGACACAGAACCCTCAAACAGTGAAACGAGCTTTTCAATTTACTTTTTTTTTTTGCCAGCACCTCGCTAGTGGGAGGTGTACGTGAATGAAGCATACCGACAGAGAACAAAATGTTTGCTTTTCAGGCAGTCGAATTCTTGCGATTTCACTGTTAGACGTGCTTTAAAAAAGACATTTGTTTCCAGCAGTGACCAAACTCACAGGAGCATGACACAAGGGTCCTTTGCCTCTCCTAACATCACTTCCTGTCAGCTGATTCCATTTCCTCTATCCACCTCTGTGCGCCCCCATCCCCAGCACACATTGTCCCGCATTCTAATGGCATCAAGGTCATCGGATCTGACACACTGTGTGCACCCCCCCCTCCTTCCCTTTCTCCCTTTTTTTTGCTCCACATCTCTTTATCTTTCACTTCCCGCCCCCCCTCCAAACTGCTCACATGCACGCAGACGCTCCAGTGCATGCACACACACTGTCAACAAATGCAGAGGCATGCTTTAATGAGCTCTCTCCACTCTCTCCACACACACACACACAGAGTACACACTAGTATGCACACAGTCCACTGTGGGTCACTGGGTTTATTGGTGGGGAGGGGCCAGAGACCATAGGGCACATTATATTTAGCACCAACGTCGTAATCATAACATATTTTGGAGGGGAGACTTTTAAATGTGTTCTGTATCCTTTCTATCTAGAGACAGAGAACAGATACAGCAACATATGGAGAATTTATGTGAACTTTTATTTACATAATAAGTCCTGTATGTATATTCTAATGCTTCTCTTATGATTCAAAACACTACACTACTTTCCGTGTACTTTAGTCATTTTTTACAATACAATTTACAAAATGCGTGCGCATGTGTGTGTGTGGCACGATCTGATATCCTCGTGTTGGTGTTGTTCCCAGATCATCATACTAAAGGTTGTTCCAGGATCAACATTGCAAGTGACCAATCAGAATGTTGTGATGTCATACTTTTGCGACTTCGGGAAAAACCGGCGTAAAACAAAAAACTGTACTTAAGCTGCGAGAAACCGCCTTTGTCCGCCGATCAACGGACCCTAACCCTAACCCTAACCCTTTAATAAACGCTAAGCAGAATTGATATTGTCCTTGCAACATTGGAATTTCATAAATGCACGAATGGGTTGGTGCGCAAAAGAATAACGTCACAATAATGTGATTGGTCACTTGCAATGTTGAACCTGGAACAACATTTTCATGATGATCTGGGAACAACACCAACACGACGATATCAGATCATCCGTGTGTGTGCATGTGTGTGCGTGTGCATGTGTGTGTGTGTGTGTGTGCATGTGTGTGCGTGAGCGTGTGGGTTTAGTTTTTTTTAGTCATAACTGGTTTTCTGAAAAACACATAAAAACAGTAATGAGAAAACTGCCTGTTTGAGTATGTGTAACTGCATCTGTAACTGTAACTTGAGCAAGACTCTTTACCTATTGTTCATTTTCAAGCATCACCTAATTTCATCTGTGCACCTGTCCGTTTGGCTGTTTTTCTCTCTTTGTTTTAGCTTGGTGTCCAAACACACTCGTGCCAAACCCCCACTCAGCCAGGACGGTGTTAAGTTCAGGGTATGTTTAGGTGTAGATTGCACCACGGCGTAGTGTATATCAAGTCTGAGTCATACCTCCTGACATTTGGCACGTGCAAGTCAGCACGAATTGCCCAGCTGGGGGAAGGCCTACCCGCCTATCCCCCGTCAAACCCCACCCCTCGCTATTCCTCACAAAGAGAAATGGAGGAGTGGCTTGCGAAGGAGGAGAGGAGGAAAAAAATGGGAAAGGTGGTGCCGGGTAAGAGGCTGTTAAGCAGGGTGGAGCCACAAAAAGAAGAGGAAGGGGGGGGGCTGTTTTTAAGAGACAGCTCTTTGTGCTTCAGGATTTGAACAACAGCAGGATCAATGAGCAGAACAGAATGTGCTATCAGAAAGTTTTTGGACCTGAGACAAACAGGGTGAAGGGAAATGAATGAAAAACAAGTGAGTTCAGAACGGTTTGGACCTGTGAAAGAACACTGCGTACCGCTACCTGCTCGCCTTTTGTATGCCAAGTGCTGAAAAAGAGCTGAGTGGTCAGATTTGTTTGGACAGTGATGTAATCATTAACAGAACGCAGCAGTAAAGATGGACAGAGTGTTTTCTGACAGGTGAAACACTGACTGAGAGGCTTGGTAATGGCTTTTGGGTTGCAATATTAATTTTTAAGACTCAAGAGCGAGAACGACATAAAGCAACAGAAACCTGCCTCAGTCCCTGCACGGTGGCTGGTTGCCAGCCTTGTCTCTCTCTCAGGACTCGGGCTAAGATTAGCTTCCCATATGTTCAAGTCAGGCGTAGCCAGACTTAAAGGGCCAGTGCTCGACCGTGGCAAAACAAGAAAGCCTTCACTGTGTTTGCTGATGGTCTACATCAACACACATGTGAAGGTTCAGCGTGTATTTTTAATCATTCCGGTGAAAGCTGAGCTCATAACAGATAACTACTGGAAACTGGGAAGATGCGGTGCTTTTATTGTATGTTTCCAGTTATAGACTTTGTTCTTTAATATCGTCCTTTTTCGTGCGTGTGTTTTGATACTATGGCATGAAAACTCCCACAGCTGTTGGGCTGTATTACATAAAACCTGGCAGCGTCTGGCAGCAGTGGGATTCAGGATTGTTTAAACTGGGTGCCCAGTGGGAGCAGCAGAGCAGCCGCCAGAGAGGCGAGAGTTCGAGCTCAAGCTCAAGCAACAGCTGATGACTCCTCCCCCTTCTCCCTCCATTCATTTTTTATTAACTGCGGCACCGTGCGGATGACAACCTCGCTCTAACATCAGACACCACCAACGATGCCACCGACTGCAACTCATCGCGCTCGCAGGATACCAATCGAGGCCCCCGCCAGGTTTGGTCACTAGTAACAGAAACCCAAAGCAGCACGGCGAGGCAGTGCCGAGAGAAATGTCTGCTAATTGTCATTAATTAGAAATGAAACATGACAACAGTTCAGGGTTTTGCAAGTCCTTAATGACTGCATACAAGTGAGGCAATTATTGGTGACTGTATAAATTAAAATGTCACATCAAATTCCACAAGGACCAATGAGATGTGATGTTTTGAAATCCTGGGAGTGCTTTTTCTTTTACAATCTCGGCGAACATTTACTTTTCAACCAGTGCATCTAAAGTAGAGCAGGGCGATATGACCAAAAATATTTATCACGATATACATTTGAAAATTTGCGATAACGATATAACTGACGATGTAATTGACACTAGACAAAACACTTTACAACTCCACAACTTTATTCGTGCAAAAAAAAAAAAAAATCAATGTATTTTCACTTAAACAAGCAGCTGCTTTTTATGTGCATTAAAGTTATATAAAAATTTAACAGTGCAAATGCAAATTCTTTGCTGACAGTTTAACCAAAAGGCATTTCCAGTGGAAACTGGCCGACATATCCTCAGCATAACCATGTATAATATCCACAAAACTTAAAAAGAGGTTATACACACACAATACGGTAACATTATGTTGAGGGACAGTACGTATCACTCCGCGAGGCTCCTGACTACGATAGCCGTAATGCTCCGACAATCCATCCAGCGGTGCGGCTTTGTAGCTTTTTAATGAGTCGCACTAAAACATTTGACAGATTTTCGAGCGCCGTGTAATTAAATAGTTTCGAGGTCAGTAAACACAACGAGAATTCATACATAAGGCACACGGGATTATAAGGGGCACTGTCGATTTTCAGAAAAATCAAAGGATTTATTTTAGGTGTGTTGTATTTTCCAAACAACACGGTTATAACGACGGCCCGCTAGCATGCTCTACCAAAAATAGTGCTTTGTTGTGTATCTGACGGACGAAAGCCAAACCAGTTCCACACCACTGAAGTTGCAGCATTTTTTCAAACCAATTCTGGTTCATCCGTTTCATTCAACGATCCACTTTCTCCCTTCTCCCTTCTCCCTTCTCCGTCACCGCCATGCTTTTTCCGCCATGTGTGTATGAAAACAAAGGCACTGCGCATGCGCGTTTTACCCATATTCTATCGCGACATTTCATTTTCTTATTTGCCCAACATTATACAGGTATTACCGTGAACGGTATGATATGGCCCAGCCCTAATCTAAAGTGACTTGTGAAGCAGCCTGTCCTCAGTGTAAGACCAGAGATGTGTTAAGTGATTATGCGGACTGTACACTGGGTAATTATTTATCTGTCTTTTTGTAGACAGTCTATGTGCTGCACAGTGTGTGTCCAGCTTGTTTTGATGAAAACTTGCTTCAAGCTCGCTGTCTAATTCAGAACATTGAGAAAGAGGCTTTACTCATGAGGTATCCATCTCAAAAGTTCCCTAAAACTGAGGTTGTTAAAAGCTTAACAGTCAATATTTGGTATGGCCATCTTTATTCTTTCTTGCTTCTAGCTTTCTTATCATTTCTTTAAGTAGTCTTCAGGAATAGTTCTCCAGGTTTCTTGAATGACATTCAGATCACTTTTATGGATGTTTCTACTTTTTGTGTTCTACTTCCATTATGTGTCTTTCTATCCAGGTATGTTTTTACTGCATTGGCAGTGTGTTTGGGATCGTTGTAATTGTCTGCAGAGTATTGCATGGTGGATTAAAAATGAAACATACTTTTCTGTGTTCATATTATGATCAATTTTGACAAGATCCCTAACATTGCTGACTGAAATGCAGCCTCAAACCATGACAGAGCCTCAAACCATGACAGAGCCTCAAACCATGACAGAGCCTCTAACGTGTTTTACAGATAAAGTAGACGCTCACTGCTGTACCTTTCTCCTGACCTCCTGTATCCATATTGATGGTGTGAAAAAGTTGGATTTATTATTTTATAAGACATTTCAGGACTAGATGCATCTCTCAGGTCTTGTGTTAGGTCTTTGCTGGATTTTTTTCCTTGCCTTTGGCTGATGGCTCTTGGGAATCTGCTATTGGTACAAAAATACTATTTTTTCCCAGTCAAACTGTGCTATTCTCGACATTTTTTATAGATTCAACTCACAAAATGTGAACAAATTGGGTCATATTGTGACAGGCTGCCTACAAACAATTTAAAATTTGCTCTTTCTAACTAGATATAATACTCAACCTTTTTTATGCTGAAAAAATAAGTGAAAAAGCAGCTTCTGTCCAAACAAACCCTTTCTGAAATTCTGGAGAACTATTGCATTTTTAAAGACCGCTTTAAAAAAAAATACTACAAAGTCTGGCAAAACACAAAGAAAGGAGGAGTGGCTTGTTTCACAATAATGTGCATTTGATTGCAGAAGCTATGTTATTATTAACCCATTTGGTAGTTTTGTTTAAATAGTCTTTACTTCCCATAATACAATTTGTATTTTCAGGAAGTAAAGATGCATCTTTCATTTCTTGGAAAAAAAAAACTAATATTGTTACATAACATAACAAATGCCCAAAATAAAGCATCAACAAGTTTAAAAGAAAGATCTGTTCAAAGTAGGCCAGGCTACCAACTACGGGAATTCTTCACAGTCACAGTTTACACAAATTTGAATAAACCATTAGCTGCTCTTCTTTACTGACTGAGTGGAAACCTCACAGAACAGTAAATACATCGAAAGCTAACACTGAATGGAAGAGGTGATGTCAAACCCTCCACTTCCTGAGTTTGTACTATACACCAAACCACTTACTACACAAACACACACACTATACGCACATGTGGTGCCGGCTAGCTTGTCACGTGACCAACCTTGGACGCCGAACGCCAGCTAAAATTAAAGCAATGATGTCATCAGACATTCAGTGTTGCCACGGAAACTAGGTCAGTATTAACCCTTTGCCGATGAGGCCGGGGATTCCAAAGCTCGACGAGTGATTAATAAACATTCCATGTGCCGTCACGTACACAGCAGCGTCAGGGTTTCTACTCTGTCTCTGACTCGTTTCCCACCTGTGTGAAGTTCGCCTCGTGCATAAAGAGGAAATCCTGTGCATAGGCGTGGAAAAAAAAAAGAAAAAGAAAAGAAAGAAATCAAACGAGCGCAGTCTGTCTGTCTGTAACCCACTGTGGTACACCTCTCAATTCAGCTTTGCTTCCTGAACAGCAGAAAAACAAACTTGCTATCAAACTCACTTCAAACCATTTTGTTTAATGTTCTTGGGGCTGTACATGCCTAATGATACTCTGTAACTGCTTATTTTAGTTTTCTAAAATGGTGCCCTCGGTCTGTTGGGTGTAGACTGTGTTTGCCTGTGTGCGACCAGGGAAATGTTTGACAAGGAAACAGATCTTGGTCGAGATAAACACTCCACCCAGGATACGCACAGCAACCATGACCCTCTGCAAACAGGAGCTCAGGACAACTATAAAGGCAGAGAAACTTGTTAAACACAAAAAAGATTATATTCCCCCTTTAAACCAGATGGTCGTATATACCTTGCAGATAAAGAGCTTGCCCACATATGGATTGGGATTAAAGCAGCTTAGAGGTAAGCTAAAGTCGACCATAGAACCATGCTAACCCTATTTATGACATTTGAAACTCACTGACATATATCACTGCAGATGTGGAGGTGAATCTATTTCGCTCGTCTAGGATTTCAGGTCGCTCTCGGCGCACGTGACAGAAGTCAGATCAAAGCTGTCTTTTTTCCCCTTTTGGGAGAGGACTTCACAAGATTCTTAGAACTCAGACAATTGTTTGATGTTCAGTAAATTCCTTTATGAAACTTCGCACGCCGCCCGTCCACATGTCTTTCCACATAAACAGACGAGTGTGCCCCGGACCGGCGAACTGAGGCAACAGCAGCACTCAGCAGCGACACGCCACAGGTTACTACGCCCGACAATCATCTGCGTATACGCATGCGTGACCCACTAACTTTTACTCCCTTTACCTCATTTGACTCCAGAACCTAGGAGAAGCAGGACGGCCTCCACAGCTCATGAGCCAACGTGCAGAGTTCCTCCTCCTCCTCCTCCCCTCCTCCTTTCCCCGGCCTCTTGTATCTACACATGCCTTGCTCTGGCACCAATCAGCGGGCAGCGTGGGACGCTTTAAACTGAGGATGCCGCCACTTCATCAGTAAGGGCGCTTTAACTTGGCGCGCCTCAGAGATAAACTCGGAGCGACTGTATTAAACAGAGTCAGTTTCCAGGCGGCAAAGACGGGGTGTGAAGACGAGACGAGGGATCTGGCACAACTATATTCCACTTAGAGATGATACGAGGGATAACGCGGCATCCGCCGGGGAGAGGAGCATGACATACCGGCGACAGAGCGAGGACAATCACAGCTGTGTAACAGTTACAACTGGTTAAAGCAACTCTTACAAACACATGCGTAATCAAGTTTTTTTTGTTTGGTTTTTAAAGAACAGGCAAACAGATACAGACAGACTGAGAAGAGGAAGTGATCACTGGGCTGACTAACCATGACATTAACACCTCATCCAACAGCAGCAAACGGGCAGTGATTATGCATAGACGCAGACGACAGACATGGGCACAAACACTATTTCAAACCCACCCATCAAGTGTCATCTCTTACCTCAGCTGCCAGTTCTGGGCTTCCCAAGCAGCCTTGACCGTTGTCGTCCAAATATTCCACCTTTACAGTCATTCAACAGAACAGGGATTGGGGGGGGCAGAGAGAGAGATAGAGAGAGAGAGAGAGAGGGAGGGAGGGAGGGGAAGAATAAGAATCAATAGAATAATGCGACAAGGGCCTGTTCAAAAAGACTCATCATTGAGCATTAATGTGCCACCTTTACAGCTGTGCACAACGGCACACGGGCTCTGCCATCCGCAGTCTCTTCATCCCATTCCTGTCAACCTCAGCGACCATCAAAAAGCGCAAATCTGTTTTCTTTGATTTGTGCTCAAACAGTGAGCCGGCACTTCCCTCTGCTGCCGGGACGGCGAATGAGAGACGCAAAATAGATTCGATTTCAGTTATAGAATTATGTAATGTCTGTATCCCGACTTGGTGCAACCTTTCTAATATAGATATGTCTGATCATCTGATGTCAGCATACCCCCCCCCCCCTTAATCTTAAGGCGAAAGAATCCAAAGTGGACGGGTTAAGTGAGAGAGGCATGGAATAGATGGAAACGGTAGATCAAAGCAGGGCTGATCATTATTATTATTGGAAAACAATAGCAACCCACCCACCCCCCCTCAAAGAAAAAACCTTCTTGTCTACACGACCCCGATGTTAAATTGTGTGTTGTGTCTCGAGCTGAGTCCCGCCAACCTCCGATACCCCCCCACCCCCCCACCCCAAATCCCCACCACCCCCACCACACCACTCCACGCCCCCACCCACCCACCTATCAATCCTAAAATAGTCTGGAGTGATGAATATTTACCCTCCAAGCCTCTGAGCTGCCTCGGTTTGTACTCCTCCGTCCGCTGGCCGAATCCCCATCAGAAGACTCCGGCTCCCTCTCTCTCTCTCTCTCTCTCTCCTTCAGCCCTATCTCTCTCTCTCGCTCTCTTTCTTCTCTCTCTCCTTCTCTCGTTCTCTATCGCTCCACTCCTCTTTCTCGGTCTCTCGGTCTCTCTCTCTCCCGTCTGTGTTGCAGCAGCCCATTCAGGAAGCCATCTTGTGTTTTTATTCTGGCTTTACATGAGCCCTCGTACGCACGTTCTCTCTCCCTCTCTCTCACTTATTCTCTTGCTCTACCCCCGTCCTCCCTCCCTCCCTCTCTCTCTCACTCCTGCTCGTATGCCAATAGGTCTACCGCACACACACACACACACACGTTCATATGCATACACACATACACACACATACACGAGGGATTTTTTTTCTAAACGATCTCTATCGCTCTTTCCTTCCTGCTGATATTTCTCCCTCTCTTCTCTTCTCTTTCTGTGAATGTCCCCTCGACCACCCCCTCCCCCCTCTCTATTTCTATACAAACATATACACTTGTGATAAATGCACACACACACATATACACAGCTCGCCGGAGAGACGTCACACTAGAGATAGCACACAAAGGCAGCACGTCCACCAATCAGAGGCCCGGCTGGGCTGCTGCTAGGGTGAAACCGAAGGAGAGCGTGTGAGGGTGGCGAGAGAGGGAGAGAGGGAGAGATCGGAGTGAGAGAAAAAAAATAAGAGCAGGTCAAAAAAAAAAAAAAAAGAAAAAGAAAGGGTCTGCGTTTTCATGTGTGTGTTTGTGTGTGTGCAGCACCATATAAGAATGGCAGACATAAAGAAACAAAGTGAAGGTGGGCGGGTGGTGTGTGTCTGGCTGTGTGTGTGTGTGTGTGTGTGATGTGGGGGGGATGGGTCCTCTCTATGCCTGTCAATTATCTCCTGAAACTGGCCTTCCCTAAACAATGCCTCTGGTATGTGGTATTGCCGAGCACCATCTGTGTCAGGGCTGCCTGCAATAAGTGGACTGGACTGCACAGTGCACAGTGCACGCATGCATGCACCCACACACACTCTCACACACACAAACACTCTCGGAGACAGCAGACACCCCCGCTCTGATGGGCAAAATTACACAGCAAAGCCCAGTGTGCTGACTCAAAGCAAGAGAAGTGCTGTTGTTAAAAGCGATGCTGTTGTGCGCTCCTGTAACAGCATCGAAAATCATCACCTGCAGCTGTGTTCGCATGCAAACGTGAGCTTAAAGGGCTGCCAGGAACTTGCGTTTCCTTTTTACGGTCTCTGTGTAAAAGACACGCCGAGCATATTTCGAAGGCCTGCGCTCATAATGTTTATATTCTGCGTATGAAAGATCATCTCTGGATTGGATCTTTTTAAACTCGACATCGGCACGAGTCCTGAACATCATCACCGAAAAGCAACAGGATCGGAGAGTGCGCGCGTGCGCGTGCGTGGGAACTGTTCGGTCTAAATCAGCGATCGGATACCACAACCAGAATGCACTTTCACCAATCAACTTTATATGAAACGGGAAGTTAAGCAACGACTAAAAAGAAGAAGAGGGCAGCGATGTATTTCTGCATATAGGCAATGATATGAGACAGTGGGGGGGAAAAGAAAAAAGGCAGCTGATGGATTAGAAAACTGTGCAAAGACGGGACAAAGCGAGCGAAAGTTCAGGCAGCCTGGTGAAAATGGACAGACAGCGAGAGGTGGGCAGAGATGGAGGGAGAGTCGAGAGAAAAAGGCAGAGAGGGAGCTGAAGGGCGGCGCGGCGCGGTGAGGCGAGGCAAGGCGAGGCAGCCACACGGTGACACAGCATTTTGTAGTGTTTGCGCACTCGTATGGCACGGGAAATCCCCTCTGCTTACGTCAGATGGGGGGCCACGTGTGTGGATGAATGTGTGTGTTTATGTCAGAGCAGAGTGGTGTTGGTCGCGAGCTGGACACCGCGAGTGGCTGCTTGGCTTTAATTTGCTTCGTTACAGGTAGGCCAGCATAGGAGACGCACTTTAGCCAGTAGTAGGTAGCACAAGGTGTATTAGTGAAGGCAGGAATACGAGTAAGCGTGGTGAGACAGATAGTAGATGATGGAATCTGTTTCTGTGGGAATAAAGAAAACGCCTATAAAGAACAAAGCAAAAGCATTGATTATAGTAGAAATATTAGCAGAGCTGTAAAGAAGTTCATCCTCTGCTATATCGTGCCAAGCTTTGACTGAATTGGATGGATGTTTCCTTAAACAATGAAGAGGAAGAAGATAATCCACCACATCTCTCCAAACACCAAACCTTCCTCCCCCCTTTAGTCTTTACCATCCTCCAGCAGACACCTGGTAGTCGCTGACAGAGCATAATCACAGCCCCAGACAGTGCCATAATCCCAAACTATACATGCCTTCATTTAACTTTGCTTCATTCACACAGGTCCTGCCTCTCGCTGCCACCTGCAATTAGAGTCATACAAACACACTTATTTCACAGACAGACCACAGAAAGGCTCATTAAAGCTCCTCTGATTGTGTGTTGTCTAAATTTCACGAGGTTGCAGGTGGAGGGCAGAGCTGGCCTGCAATTAGACAAAGTCTAGTTAATAGCATTGATTGGGCTAGGCACTCCAGCTCTTTATGCTCCACATCCTTCTATGAACCCTAATCCTCTACTTCATTCACATGAACAATAACAGTCACCTGTCTCGAGGGGTTTAAAAGGGAAAGAAAGCCTTTAAAGCACATTATCCACATGCAACAGTGAGCTGCAGTTTCGCGGGAGAGAATGGAGGATGCGGTTCGCAGCCAGTCAGGAACTCAGCTGCTGCATCCATACAGAAGATAGACGGCAGAGATAGAGGGACTGCGGGGGAGGGATACTGACGAATGAATGATGAGTGGATGGCCACATCTTTTGCACATCTTCTGAGCCTCCAGAAGAGATCATTTTTGAATGAATCTGTGGAAAACACTGCATATCCTTATAGCTTTGAAGGCTACATGGAATCTCGGCCCTTGCCGTGTTGCTGTCTTGGCGAAAAATGAAGAAATATAAACCACGTAACTGTGGCTCTTCTATGTAGCAGTCAACACATTATCCACAAGCTAGTGTATCTTTAGTGTCAAGGGGTCACCACCTAGTGTAACCCTTGTGCTGGTCCCAATCTTGGATAATGGGAGGATTATGTCAGGAAAGGCATCTGGTAGAAAATCTGTGCCAACATGCAGATCCATCCACTGTGGTCACCCCGTGGGAAATAAAGGAGTAGCTAAAAGTACTGAAAAATGTAAACATAAACTGGTAGTACCTCCTAATTCATGCTACATATACACTTTGTTTACTCGCTGACATTTGACACTTTCAATAATGCATACCCCCACGACCAATAAGATCTGGTTCCAGTTTTACACACATGCCTTTTTTAACGAGTCTAGTCCTTCTAGCAGCTCTGCTAGGCTGAGCTTTGACCTGCAATGCTAATGCCGACACGCTGATCTTTAGAGGAAAAGTCACCGTTTTACAATGCAGTGACTAGGAAAAAAATATGCAAATGATTACACCACAACATCAAGATTTTTGTGGCTTTTAATGATTTCTAAACTGTTCCTTTTCCAGGGTGGAAAATGTCCAGCATACATTTTTAATGATTTAAAGAAACACAAGAATTTATTGATTTCATTGATTTACTCTATCTTGAATTTTGTGGGTGCACAAAGGTATTTTTTGAACTACACTACTGGCTAAAGACATGGATCAGTGAACCTGTCACTTTGCCAAGGTCTGAAAGAAGACCCAAACTGTCACTCTGACAGGAAACTAGTAAGGATGTTTATGAACAACCCAGGAAACATCAATCAAGGCACAAGCCTGCCATTAACTCAAGACTGTTCATAGTGAAGCGAGTTTTACATTCATCATGAACGGAGAGGAAGCTGACCAAGAAAGAAGGCAATGCTCCAAAATCTACATCTTCAAGGCTTAACTAAAATTTGCAGGTGTCCACGTGGGCAAGCCAAACGCCTTCTGGAGAAAGGTTTTAGGGTCAGATGAGGCAAAGATCATAATGACAACACTAATGTTTAGAGGAGTAAAAGTAAAGCTTTCAAAACTAAGAACACCGTACCAACTGTCAAGTATGGTGGTGGTAGCATCATGCTCAGGTGCTATTTTGCTGCCAGTGGTACTGCACAAAGTGGTTGGAATAATAAAGAAGGAGGAGAATCTCCACATACTTTGCCTCAAATGCACAGCTAGATGGTTGAAAGTTGAACATACTTGAACGTCATGGGACAATCATCCCAAACACACATTAAAACTGGTTTTTGAATGGGTCAAACATGCTAAAATTAAGCTTGTGGAACCCCTTCCTAAAGCCCCAACCTCAACACAACTGAAACATTTGTGTTTTGTTCTAAAGTCTGTAAGGAAACCAAACAATTTAAAGGAACCCTAGCAGTTCTTCAAGGAAAAGAGGTCAAATATCCAGCCAGAATTATGCCAGAAACATTAAATTTATATATTTAAGCTTGTATGTCCTGTGTGGATTAGAGAAAATCCCAAATAAATCCAACCCGTGTGCCCAATTTTTATTATTTAAGGTCAGTAAAGATGTGTGCTGTATAATTATTCCACCCTGGAGAAAGAACAGTTGAAAGAAATCATTTAAAAAATTACCAAGACATTAGTTACCATGATGAGTGTATGTATGTAAAATCATAATAATGGATAGTGCTTTTCAAGGCACCCAAAGCGCTTTACAATGCCACTATTCATTCACTCTCGCATTCACACACTGGCAGAGGCAGCTACAGTTGTAGCCACAGCTGCCCTGGGGCAGACTGACAGAAGCGAGGCTGCCATATCGCACCATCAGCCCGATAGTGTCTTGCCCAAGGACACAACGACCAGGACAGAGAGCCCGGGGATCGAACCGCCGATCTTCTGGTTACAGATACGCTTCCCAACCCCCTGAGGCGGAGGTGGTGCTCCAGTAAGCAGAAAAAATGTCTGAAACACTGTTTAGAGCTGTCTGAAGTCTGAGCTTTTAGCTGCCAGAGATTACGTTTACGCAGACTGATCTCACTATTTGAACTTGTATTAACAGGTTTCAAATAGTGATGTTTAATTCAACATTGAAACAGTACTTATATGACCTAATAAGTGCGCACTAAAAACTTAACAATCCATCCACTGGCTGCTGAAATCCATCAGTCTGGACCAAAATGGACTGACCAAAGCACAGATCAATATATGCATGTTTTCAGCCACTAGTGTGGCTCAGAAAATACAGGCAGAGTAAATTAGTGAAATGGGTGGTTGAACAATAAGTGTGAGAGAATTTAGAGAAATGGCACATATAGACTTCTATTGCCCTAAAAGACAAATAGATAAACTTCTCCACCAAAGTTATTTCTCTGTCAGTTTAACGTACATGGTAAAGTTCATTGTTAGCAAGGATGTGAATGGTATGAGACACTTTTGTAGTGTGACTTTTCCACAGTGCACAGCAACGGGAGGTCAGCTAAATTAAATTGTGCACCCTATGTAATATTTGCTAGTAGAATGCATAAGGATCTCAGCTAAGCTTTAGCTCAGCTGTTCTGCTGGAATTGTGGGATGATCTTGACTTTGTTGTCTGCCTGTAGTAAGATCGTACCTGACCATGACGCTATGCTCAGATATAAAGTTTAAAAAGTTTCCCGTCATATCTTTGTCTCAAAGGCATGCACTTTTTTCTCCAAACAGTGGCATCATAAAACACTGAGTCATTTGTCTGTTTTCATGCTCAGCTGCAGTGTTGCATGGTTTTTGTTCATGGGTTGTTGCTGCCACTTCAGAAGCCATTTAACAGACAAGACAGGCCAGGCCAGAAGAGTGCTGATAGTAACCATTATTTTGTGTTTGTGGCTAAGCAAACATCATACCTTTTCCTCTAGATTTTGATTGTCAGTTGAAACTCCTAGACAAACTGTCTGCGGTGTGTTATTTACATAGTATGTGCCAAAACAACAGCAAAAATCCCATCACGGAGAGTTTTGTATGCGCAAATGGAGGCATATCAAGCAGATTACAGTCTATAGGAACCTGGTTATTATGAGTGGGGTGCTATCATTCCAACACTATAAGACAGTGTGCAGTTTAAACACTACAATCTGTTGCTTGTGCAATATATGATTAATTTTTAATTCTATTATTTTAGTGTGCAAATTCTTCTCTCTCATAATGATCTTAAAGCATATGAAAACAAATCCAATTGTCTTTCTAGGCATATTTGTTGGGAAAAATTCAAAAAATTCAAGGTGCTTGTTTTGACGCAGTGTGTTTTCCTTCCTCGGTCATGCTTTTGTAGCCTATTCAGGTTTTTCCTGCTTCTCCCCCTCCAATACTGCTGACCATTTACTGCATCTTCCCGTCCTCCTCTTACTTGACTTTACGGCCCATCCCCCTGGGTTAAGATGCTGGTGCATGTAAAAACACACATAGTCACACGCGCGCACTTCCATTAACACACACAAGTGAGCACTTTTAAAAGCCCGCACTCTGTCTCTCTCTTTCTTTACACACACATGCACCCCCACGCACACACAAATAGAAAAAACGGCCCAAGGTTAACCCCCACCCTCATTTGAAAACCTCAAGAGGTCAAAGGACAAAGCACAGGCAACTGCCGGAATCTTGGGTAACCGTCACAGTTAGTCCACTCGGTCTGCTCAACTGTCTTGTTGACTTTTTCACTGCCTTATCTTACGGAGAATATTCATGTAAACTGCAACACTTGCAAAACCTTGATGGTTTCAACATTACCCATCAGTATCACACACAACATATATACACTCCCACTGTGGAACTACATTTAAAGTAGATAAAGATCCCCCTCTACTTTTCTGACTACTCAAAACAGAGTGAACAATTTAGTTCCAATAGAATAGTTTCCAGTGGGGCTGTTGTCCAGGAGTTGTTCTTTTTACTTCTAAAATTAACAAAATATATATAATTTGTCCAAATTTTTGCAAATAAATGCTTTGGCATTTTTTCTACCGAGCAGTTTGTTTTGTTTGTTATAATACAAAGCATTGCATCACTTTATAAAATGTAGTACCTCGAGATATCTGGGTCATTTGAGGCTGATTTGCACATTGTGAGGAATTTTACCTCTAAAGTAACTAATTTAACATGAACTCTCCATATATGATGCATGCAACTGTCCGTCCCTTTATAGTCCAGCAAAGGTTCCTTCTATCCGTCTGAACGGACATCACTAAGAAGACATTTGTGATCATGTAATGATCTGTAATAAATGCTCGCTCTTTTATGCTTCTCTGGCTAAAAAGCAGAACAAGTTGCAGTGTGAAAACCCTCTAATGGAAGTTTGCAATCTAATCCGGTTGTTAAGTCTGACGTCACTAGCCGTGTCTGGGCCTAAACTCCGCTGCAGGTCCATATATCAAACGATCACTATGGCATTACTGAGAGTTGAAAAACTGTCTAAAGTCTTTCATCTTTAATAAAATGATCAGAGTTCTGCTCTACCAGGTGTAACAATTGAGTTTAACATCCAGGCATCCATGAAAACGGAATTTATGACATTTAACAGAGTTAGAAGTTAGCAGGAAGTTAGCTCGCTATACAATATAGCATGTCCTGACTGCGGGGTTTTGGAAACAAATTAAAACGTACAGCTCTGTTATCACTTCCAACATAAATGAAGACAGAAAACTAAACAGCAGTGACGTTTGTAGGGTTACTGAAGTTTGGCTAGCTGCTATATAATGATGTGCTACGTGACCGCTAGCGACACAGCTATGTTAGCATAATATAAACAAGCTAACTTTTTTCCACTCGATAAAAGTTAACGTGAGTGTTCTCAGTGGTCAGGAACAAATGTAATCACATGGCAGGATGCTGTAAAAGGACCAAACTTCAGCCAGGAGAACAACTGAGATAATCCATCCACAATACGAGGTTAGTCATTCATATACTGCTGCATGGGCTGGGCTGTAGTTACATCCTAAGGTTTTAAAAACTGAGCTTAAATAAATGATTAGCGGTAATAAAAGCCGAGGGAGGTCAACAGTGATCACTGACTGTTTTAGGAGCTTTTTGAGAGTAAATAGAAGAAAATACAAAACATTAAACATGTTAACAACACAAAAGCCATATTAAACGCAGACTACTTTAGGCCCGGAAGTAGGATTCGTCACGTCATCACTTAACGACCGGATGATGTTGGTGTATATTAGGCAGACAATCAGAAAACACTCTCAGGCAAACAAAAGAAAAACTGTTTTTGTGCTTCCCTACTTGATGTCCTATGAACGAACGTTCCCATGAAATGCACTGAAATGGATGGATGTTAATCGATATGATAATATTTGTATGATAATTTGCCCATAATTTTACCGTTGTGGTCAGGTTTTTTCAGCCTGCCTTTAGGAAGAAAAAAAACATTTTACACAGAGCACGTTGATACTTCTGGTATTCTAAATCTACAGTATAAGCAGTATTACGATAACTCACGTTAAGAGACAAGATGTTTTCACTCCCAACTTGTCATATACTGATGCTTGATTAGGAATCCTTTTTCCTTACTATTTACTCCTGTAAAATCTTTTATTTACATGCTGGGTAAGGCTTCAGAATGCAGTTTTGAAAGATGATGGTGAATAACAACGGTCACTTGGCTCTTTCTGTCACAGTAAGGTTAAGTTAGGTTGGGTTAAGAAAAAAACTCTTGGTTTGGGTTTAAACATTCCTTCCTATCAACACATTTACCATCCTTCCATTTCTTTAGTTACCTACAACAGTAATGACACTGGCTCTCAGCTTCCTTTTCAGACTTTAAAGGAGTTTTACTGAAGTCCTTGCACACTAAGCTAATCCTATAGGTCCTGACCAAGCATCAGAATTTGATGGGTTGGAAGTGCTAACGGTTTGTATGAGATTGCAAGCGTTTCAGTACCTCGACCACTTCCCACTCGTCCCGCCTCTTCTTCAGCTGTTCACATTTGCGCAGCTTGCAAATCTGTTTGCCCGTCTTACGGTTCAAACAGTTTGCGCAGGTACCGCAATTCTCTTTGCGGAGACAAGGAGTGCAGGCTCCACATTTCTTTCTTCTTTTCTTCTGGAGGTCAAGCGTGGCTTCCAGCGAGGCGTCCAATGGAGACAGAGAGAAGAGCCCTGCTTCCTGGTGCTCAGCTTCGATATATTTGCTCAATGGGGATGTTGTTTCTATGCATTTCCTTTGCAACTGAAGAGACTGAGCATCCTCCATATCTGCGGGGAACTCGTAAACATTCTCAGGTGCCAGACTCTTTCCTCCCTTCGGCCTGGGCATAATGACTGTCCTGCTTTATTTGTTCAGTTCTATTATTTAAAAAGACTGAAAACAGTCAATATACACGCAGTTAAGTTTAAAAAGTAGAGTTTAAAAGCAACATCTGCTAAAATCTCAATATGGCATAATCATTTGGCTGCTCTTAAAAAGAGATTGGGAGATGGATAACTTGTCTTGGATTAGTCTTTGAAGATAACTTAACTTGGATATTAAACCAGCTGCTGCTACACAAGTTAGATTGATGCTCATTTTGTCTACAGGTAAGATGGCATTATCAATGTAATGCTTGTGCTGCTGGTCACAGGAATGGCCCTGGAGAATCTGTGTGGTAACTTCCAGTCTGGAGTCCATCTATCCCAGCTTCCCTGTGGTATGGCCGGCAGCCCACTCATGGCTTTGTGTACGGAAGCCAGGCTCTGTCTAAGTGTGCAGAGACAACAAAGGCAAAGAGGGAGAGGACAAAACATTTAAAATCAACATTAAAACACAAAAAGAAGTTTTCATACATTTCTCATTGCGAGGTTTAAAGCGTGGGGCCCAAAAGTCTGAATGTGTTATTGCCTACTCTTACACATTTATTTATATACAACTGGCGGCTTCACATTAAATGCCCAACATTAGAGTTCAGCCTGACTGCTGTCTGGATATCGTCTGGTTTCTGAACACAGCTGTCGGTGCTGTGCATCCAGTTGGCTCATAGCCATACAAGCCTACGTGAGCAGTTTGAGAAGATACTGTGTTATAATGGCAGGCCCCACATGGACAGGGGGGCTTATGTCTCCCTGAATGAAAGGAGGGGGGTGATAAGTTGAAGCCAGGGACAGTCTTCTTTGTCTTGTAGTCGCATGCTCCAGTCAACCATCAGTAAAGTGAATTGTGCTGAGAAAACCCACGGTTTCTTTGCTACTGCCTGGTTTCACAGCCTGCTCACAAGGTGCTTTTAGCACATATCAAAGGCAACCTAAACCACTTTACCTCCAATGAACATGCTGTTTATTGTAACTTTTAGATGATCTCTAATATATACGAGTGCCTTTAAGGGTGGGGAAATTTAAAAAGAGGTCACAATGATTTTCTGGGGAGATATAAAGTGACAACCTCTGAGACGGAGAAGTAAAGTGGAGATGCTAAAAAACTGCAATTCATCTAATGGCCACTTGAGACCACTAGATGAACTGCCTCAAAAACAAGTCATTCCCCATAGACTCCATGATAAAAAGCAACCTTCAGAGCTTTAAAAAGGAGCTTTTATACAACCTGATACAACAAACATTTGTTTGCTTCTTATGGACAGTTCCCCCTTTAATAAATAATCTATAGTAACGCTGTTATTTTATAACTGGACAATCGTCCATCTGGATACTTGGATTAGGGACGTGACCTCCTCTAATTGGAGGTTCACTGAACTGTTGCATTCCAGGATCCTGTGTTGTTTGCGCCTTTTGGAACATTTTAATCCACTTATTTGAGAAATAATATTACTGGCTGTGTAGCAGTCCTACAAACGGTTCACAAAGGTGGTGTTTCCCTTGTGGTAAGTGAAATTCTGATATTTTATTAGTCTGTTACTAAGCACCTATAAGTAAACATGTGAGTCTGTCCATTGCACTAGTACAGTTAATGAGCAGAGCTTGCTAACCGAACTAGCTAGCATTAGCTGATGACTAAATACTGCTCCCTCATCCAAGTATGGCCAAAAACTAAAATCAGTTTGCAAAATGTGGAGTTTATGGAAGATAAACAAACTACTTACAACCTGTAAATCTAGGTCTATGAGACATTTATAGTACCCTTATATTTGAAGTTTTGCTAGTTGGCAGCTTTGTTTCCTAGCTAACCTTAACTAGATAGCACCCTTAAGCTACCAAACAGATTTATTCCGCGTAAAAATTTTAGCAATTACTTCTATAACATTTGATGTAAAGACAAACCTATAGATGTCATCTGCAGCAAGGCAGCGTAGAGTTAACATTAAAGTAACATGAAGTTGGAATAACAGCTAATGTCATTACAGTGGCACTACTTTTTAAGGACACAATGGCAGTCGCTCACGTAGCTGTCAGTTAGCTGATAAGCAACAGCTGGAAGTTGATAAGCGGCGACAATGTTGCAGAAGAGTTTTATTGAAGTGCCATTATCTGTGTAAACTTGCAACAGTGTAAATAAACTCTGACTCATAGCTTGGATATTAAACTACAAACACTGCGCTGCACAGCTGCAGCACGCGCTCCGGCAACTACTCAAGAAGCACGTGGTTAATCAGCAGTTGTGTCGTCTCTTTAATGTGCTGCGGCCAGTGTCAAGTCTGCATGAGCGCCCCTCCCCACCCAGGCTGCTGTTATTACTGTTACTGTATGTCCACGTGCTTACCGACAGGGACCACTGCAGGGCGCCCGGCCGGCCAACACCGATCAAAGCAATCAGATAAACACTTAACAGCCATCCTTAGATTTACATTACGATAATGCCCATTATCTGGCCTTCAATACACAAAGCGCAGATTGGGCTGTAAGCGAGGACACGCGGTTAATTGCCCCGGGTGCCAAAAACGGCACGTTAGCCGAGCTTCAATACACATTTTTGATTTATATTCATGTTTAAAACTTACCTGCTGTGGGCAATTAATGCGAAGCCGCACATTTATTTTTTATTTTTATTTTTTTGGAAAGCGTTATTTTGGTATATAACATATAACGTGTGCTGCTCAGAATTTTTCGTTTCTCGGTTGTTAAAACAAACAAACAATCAAAATCGCCGCTGTGAGGGGAAAAAAAAACATCCACATGATTATAATGGCGAGCGATAACTTACCACTAAATGCCGCGATATTCCTCTGCCGCGACAGCCTTTAAAGTGTTTGAAAATGGACATAAAGTTAAGCGAAAGAAAAAAATAAAAATAAAAATGTGAATATTCGAAATGATAAAAAGAAAAGAAAAGGAGAAAAAGAGGTTTAGAAAGAAGTTTAGAAATGTGCTAAAAAAAAAAGCGATGCACGAAGGAGAAGAGTGGGGACAAAGTTGGACCCAAATGACATAACTGACTTTAAACGGCTCAGTCTGGTCGATTGGGGGGGGAGGGAGGGAGGAAAAGGTAGTAGATTGTCTTTTGGAGGGGTTAAAGTAAATTATGGACTGGAGTCCAGCCAGATGGAGCAAAGACACAGGGCTGATGTCACACATCTGGAAGTGTAAGTCACCATAAGATAATCCAAAGAGTCTTACCTTTAAAAATGATGTTTTATATAAGATCTTGAGAAGCAGTTAGTGTGTTTCAAACCAGATGAAAAAACCCAACAATACTTTAATCCCATTTAGAAAAAAACAGGACTGTTATTATCAGTAATTTCTGAGCAACAAAACATTGCCATCTTATCTAACAAATTGGCACTCCTCCTATCTTTGCTTAAATGGAAATGTGTTTTTAAATATTTACATATTTTAGAAACCTACATCCACAACTCACCTACAGCTGAGCATGTCTGATAGTTACGCTGGGTGTACGTGCAACATTTAATGTTGGTTAACTTTAAAACTGGACGCATTTTCTGTATATGCAGTCAAGAGAATCTTTCATTTATTTTTTTAATTTCACTTTGTCATAAAAAACCACACTCCAAGACTGCAATCCTTCACCAAAAAACTTGATATTCCCTAAATACAATGCATTAAATTTTATTTGATGTAAGAGTTCCTGGATCCAGAAGGATGTGTGAATCTGCATTAGCTTGTGACATTAAGCCAGTGTCTTCTAATTTCTCTTAATTTACTTTGAAGATATGCCAAATGTTATTTTCTTGTTCTATATAAGTGAAGCCACTGAATACAGAAACTGGCATCTGTTTTTGGTTGCCAATCATCCTGGGCTAAGCCCCTCCTCTATGAACAATTTCATATAGGGTTGCTCATAATAGTTCCAGTAATCGCACGCGTACACGCAAACAGACAACCTTAAACCAATTGCTTCATTGATGGATGTAATCATAACTTCAAAGGACAGTTTGACTCTTGTAACACAATATCATATGTGGAAAACACCACATTATACACATCGAGTAATCAGTGTTATTGCTCGGTTATAACACATCAAATTCTTTATTTTTTTTCACCGTTTTTACACTCCATTGGAGGCTGTGTAAGAAACACAAACATTTTGCTGTAAACACAAAGCATTTCTTCTGAGGTACCGCGCTGTTATACCTTAACACACTTTTGTTTTTGTTCTACTCTGAGCTGATAACACCAAACTGTATCTGTAGCAACCATGACTCTCCATGCCAGCTTTATGAGACCACAATGTGATGGTGGGCTGATTCCAGCCGAGACCCTGAGGCACAGATGCATCACTTTATTACACTCTTATTGATTCATCCAGCTCACCAGTTTCCATGGCGACAATCATAATCTTATGTTTATACAATGTATGCAAAGACAAACTTAAAACAAGAATGCAAATCATACTATAAAGGCTGAGATAACATTTATGGAGCATTTGGACCATAGGGTTAAGCACCAAACTGTCAGGATCAACCTTATTTTCCAAGAAATTTAATGACAACATTCTGTAATTAATCACAATTACAGCTGAATAAAAAGAGGTGAACATGCGTGGCTTTCTGGTAATAAATAGCTAAAAAAAAAACAACAAAAAAAATGTCACTGTATTGTTCTTATTTGCAAACAAACAAACAAACAAACAAAAAACTTCAAAGATTGAGGACCGTTCCAGAGACACATCTAATACATCAGCATGCTGACTCCAGTGTTGCAGACAATATCATCAAACTGCGGCAAAGAAGAAACAAAGAACAGAATAAACAGTAAAAAGAAGGCCCAGGGTGCTGGGAAAAAAAAGAAAACCTGGACAGCAGGATAAGAAGTATAGTGTGGATTTTCACTGGCAGTAACAACTCTTTGGGACTCTTTGGAGCTCAGACCGTTATTGTAGGTCGTGCCATTTCATTTGAATTTAACTGCTTAAATGTGCTACAGCACTGTCAAACAATACCTTTTACCTTGCAGAGTCATCTGAACCTAGAATAGTAGATTCCTGGCATAATGTACAGGTCACTACTTCATAATTAATTCTAATTTCTTTGTGTAGAAGCTCAGTTTTAATATACTCTAGGGTCCATTTATCCAGTAATCCAGCCTTATCTAAATACATGGATTTGGTTTGTTAACACTGTCAGTGAAAATCCTGTAAACGGTGTATTATATGGACAAATCTTTATTGGGTTAGTGTGGTTTGTCTGAGTTCAGCAAGGACAGTGTTGGAAATGTTTTAGGACACTTGTTTCAAACTTGCCTGATTTTGGCAAAGTTCTACAACAGAGGTTTCATGTCTATGTGTAATAGTCCACTCAGAACTGCTACAAGGAGCCTCCAGTTTGTATTGGTAAGCCTTCATGGGTAAATGCATAAGCACAAGGAATGTACCAACTCCTCTTTCCCATCACATCACCCCTTAGTCTCATGGTGGCTCAGTCCGGTTGTCACAGAGAAGCAGTCTTTAAGTCCGGACCTGGAACTTACCAGCCTTGGTCATGTACTTGATGCCTTTGAAAGGTTTATACTTCTCACCATACATGTCCAGCCGATTCACTTTCAGTCCTGATGAAGGAGAGAAAAACATCAAGAATTTATTAGACGTGTGTGTTTCTGGAACAGAACAAATACCAGGGTTAACTATCTGGCTAGACAGCTTGATGGTGGAGGGCTCTTCTAGAGATGTTTCAACTAAAACCTCTACAGAGATTTCAACAAGAGATTCCTAAAGCTCCAAAGGCTTTGTTTGCTCCGAGTTTAGTATTACCGTTACATTCTGTGTCACACTGTAAAACATCATATTTTCATAAATGTGTCAACACTTGGTGAAACTTGAAAAACTAAGATGGTTGTTTTATACTTCACTGAAAATAAAATCTATTTCCTGGTGTCATGCAAGGAGGTTTATTTATGGGTGTAGCGCCATCTAGTGGTCACCATCTCACTGTTCCCCTACAATGGGACTGTCAGGTGGTTGTCAGCTGACCAGACTGAGCCTTACTGTGTGGGGGTTGAATTAACTTTTCTGCAGTTTAAAAGGCAAAGTGGAGTTCACTGTAATCATTTTCATTATTACAGTGAAACTGTGAATCTCATTCAATGTTCAGCTTGGTCACTAAGTGCAAGAAGAGAGAGGATCACAAATAAGAAATGAAGGAATTCTTGAAAGGCAACAGTCACATGTACATGAACATGAGGTTCAGATGGTGTGTGTGTACCTGAGATGGCCATCTGTTGGATCTTGAACTGAATATTGATGGTGGGGTTCTCATCAGGTTTGGATGCTCCAGCCTGCAGGCTCATGGTGCCCTTCAGACTGGGAAGCTTCTGTGGGTTGATCTTGCCAACATCCCATGTCAACAACTGGTTTAAAAAGAAAAAAAATGCACCAAGATGACAGATTTAAATATTTTGTCTCTTAAACATATTCAGATAATTCGGGTTTATATATTTATTCATTCTATTATTTAAACTTCCCTTCATCTGTGTTTTTGTGATATAAAGATTGCTGCAAAGTTACCTTTGTGACTGGGTCAAAGGTGTATGTTCCCTGGGAGGGGTTCAGGTTGGCATTGAGGACACCCCGGGGCAGCTGGCTGCTGACTAGCACCGACTCCACGGCCTTTCCCATCGTCTGTTTGGGGCCCAGGGTCAAATCAAAACGCCCCTGGGAACTTCCCTCCCGGAAGGTGATGTTGTGTTTCACGTACACTGGGATGGCTACCAAACTGAAGGTGATAAAACAACATCAGCTATTAGACAGTGGAATCCTACTTTATGGATTAGCATTTCTGTTTATATCCTAATTAGATATATGTAATGAGTCAACTATGGGATTAAATGTTGCTACTAGCCAGTTAAGCTAATTATTCATATTTTAGGACACTGACTATAGTTAATAGTTTTGTCCATCTATCACTGGGGGCTGCAACACCCCTCTCTGGTGAACAAGAAAGTAAGACAGATTCCACAAACTAAAGCAGGATTCTGAACTAGAAAATGAACGGTTGTATGTTGCCTGTGTCACAGCAAAGTACTAACTTCTGAGAGCTGACGTGGTAGGAGAGCAACCGGAAGTTTCCATCGGGTGGGATGAAGGAGAGGATCCGCTCAGCTTCCCAGCGCTTGAACCGAACACATGGGTGGAAACTGACATCATCCAGCAGCCGTGGGTTCTGCGAAAGAAATGCAGTGGGTCAGGAAGATTAGTGGTGAAGTTTCAAAAACATTAAAATACTATTAATATCTTTCCATTTCTTTTTGGTATTTACCCAGTGTACCCTGTAAGAACACAGCACTTATTCCAGCAACACTTTACACAGTTGTGATGTTACTGCATGAAACGTGGGATTTTCGTCAGCAAGTTTCACTGTAACTTTTTGTGGACATTCAGATTAGACACTCTTCAAAGGAATTTGCACTGAATATTTCAAACTGTTGGATGCAACAATTAAACCTTGTAAATAAAGTAGGCAGGAGAGTAACCTAAAACAAAAACTCAGTTGAGTCTGACTTACACTAACCTTTCCTCTAGTCAAAACTGGCTGTGCTATGATAGCAGAGCTACGCTATAAACAGACAGGTTGACTGTTGTTTTAAAGTCCAATAGAGGTCCAGTCATAATATCGATCAGATTGTTGCAATGAAATAATCAAATGCGCACGTCGTTGTTTTTATTAAATTCATAATGGAATGATCCTCCACATATCAAAGCCTATTTCTTTCAACATATTTCTACCTTCTACCATATAATCTACCTATAAAATCAGTCTCATCTGCTGCACAGTGAACTACCACATCTGGATGGTTGCCTCTCTGAGAAGCAGACCTCGAGTCAGCAGACGTCAAAGTCTCAGAGAGCGTTTCAGTTGCCCTTATGGGGCATGTTTTTTCTTGACCTCCTTAGTTTCATTTTTTTCCTGTTCTAAAGGATAACAAAAACCACATCATGATCACAAACTCTTGCTAGAGACTTCAACAAGGACCTCCGGGCAAGAGTCAGAAAGAACAAAGAGACGGGAAGAAAGAGGCAATGCAGGGGGAGAGAGGGAGAAGCTGATCACTTGAGCTGAAGTTTGATTACTGAAGTGTGTTTCTGTCTTGCATTGGAGAACTGCACGATTAAATTTTTGACTTTGTACTAAAAAAGGTTTTGCCCAAAATAGAGTATAACTAAAGAAATAAATATGCCATCACAGAATGAGAAAAAAATAAGTGCATGGTAACAATGTCAGCTTTTAGCACAAGCAATTTGCTCTTGTTAACATCACTGTAACGTACATTTACTTGTCCAGACTAGTCGAGGAAACGTCACATGGCGTGGTGCAGGAAATAGCTATGACGGGCTCATGTAGGCAAATCGTCAGGCAGTGATTTTTGGAGAGCTTGATTTGCTTTGGCTTTGTGCTCTTTTGGCAGAGCACACATTTTCAGTGTTGGACAGCTGTGTTTTTACTCCCAATTGTGGGAAGCCAAAATTGTAATCAAGATTAAAATGTGATTACTTGTGCAGCCCTACTTGCATATTACAGGAAGCTTTTATCAGGAAGTTTTATCATCAAAACTGTGAAGCAAAGTGCAGATACTCTGGAAAATCAGCTCCCTGCATGCTGCAGGAATAAAAGAAAATAAATACATTCTCTGGCAGCTGAGCTCCTCTCAGTACTCGGGCCCAAAATGTGCACAGTGTGGGTATGACATATTTGGAAGTAAATGTTACTGTATGTTTGACTTTTACTGTGAATATTAATTGTAATGTACAGCACACTGATTTAAATGTTTCCAAGCTGCACCTTGGAGAACGCCCTGCTTGCTATACAGTTATGACCATTTGTAATCATCTGTTATTTGTCTGGAGACTTCACAGGCTTAAAATATAACAATATAGAGTTTGTGGGAAAAAAGAAACTCACCATGAATGAGAGGGTGAGATCAGGCATGCCCGTCAATTTAACGCAGGCATCGATGACTCCCTGTATTTCTGCTGTGATGGTGGAGCCTATGGGGGTGGAGTTGATTAGAGACAGCAACAGAAAGCAAAAAAACATGTTAGAAGAGAAGGCAAGTACAAATAATTGTGTTGTAAAGCTGACATTTGATGTATTGTATCGGCCATTTTCTTTATTTTTTGACAGATTGACTAGAAACTCCTTTCAGGTTCTTCCTGATTCACAAGGGGTCACCACAGCAGGTAGCTCTGCGTGTGTGATTTGGCAGAGATTTTACACCCATCCTGATGCAGCCCCAAAAGGAATGAACCAGAGATCTTTCACTTGTTAAGCAAATGTGCAAACTACTACACTATGGAGCCTTTCCGATTAAATGCGGATTAATAATTACTATGTCTCCCATGCGTTATAATGCAAGCAAACAGTGACATGTTTCACAACAAACAGTTGAAAAGAAATACCAGATTTATCGATGATCGCATCGATCTCCTCCACCACGTCGAAATAAGCTTCATTGTTTGTGTACTTGACCCCAGTGCGCCGCCAGGGGACTACAGACAGCTGGCCTGTAGGGAGCTGTTCACCCACATTGGTGCTGCCTGGAAGCAGAAATTAACAACAGTATAGGATCGTGCACACAGAGTCAAACAGCTGCTGTAATATCCAAGGCTCACACTGTCAATTGAATTCATTCAGTGCTATTTAGATGAACTGTAAGTGTTACTGAAAGAAGTCTCAGCTGTGTATGAACAAAGCATTAATGTTGCCTGAAATCAGGAAGTAAAAGCAGCACAAATAAAAGACTGAAAGACCTGTGATGGTGTTGACCATGGTGCGGAGGATGGTAGGAGGCTTAATGAGCTCTTTAAGAATGTTGGACTCTGTGGCCAGAGGAAACCCGTTATCCAGCATCTCCTCCAGTAGTTCATAGACCACTACCACATTGTCCTTGATGGCCGCCTCTGTACACACTCCAAAATAGTCCTGAGAACAAAGCAGACAAGCAGGATATGCACTTTTAGTTAACTACAAATAATGATAAAAGTAAACAGAAACATGCATGAGAGGGGAGGAACAACCTGAAAGGTGTCTACGACTCTGTGCAGGAACTCGATGACAAACAGCGGCGGGACCTCACTCTGGATGACCGCCACAAAGTAGATGTGATGCCTGAGCACACTGATAAGGTAGTGATGAGGCGTGGGGATAACTGGTGGGACATTCTCTGGCTCAGTAGCTCGCTCCTGGGCCTCAAAGAAGTAGTCGCACACGGAGCGGCTGACCACACTTTTCCAGTGCTTCTCCAGGAAAATATCCCCTGAAGCATTAATTAGGAACAAGCTGTGGATCATTGTGGCTAAAGGCTGTTGGGAGGGAAAAACAAGAGACCACCAGAGGTTTTTAAATGAGAAAATGCTAAGACCAAAACACCATGCCTTCTGTTAACATAAACAACAGAATAAGAAGGTTATTTAAGTGTCGCAGTAAACCATCAAGTGTGACAGTGAGGTGGCAGGCGCAATGGAGAATTTTACCCGAAGACAGACCCTATTCTCACATGACACTGGGAGTACCATGCTCTGCTCTCCGGATAATACTGTCTATACACTGTGCTTAGTTTATAAAAGAGAACGGCTCAAGTAACAGAGTAGGTCTACTGAGCTGAGACTAAAGTTCAGGGTTTCAAAAATTAAGAAACTAACTTACGATGGCTGAGAAATGTGACTCCAGAATATAAATTATACATGCGGCAAAGCTATCAAGTTTTAACCGGATATAACTCTACAACTAAAATAATTGCAACGGCTAAACTGTCAAGTTTAAGAAAAACAGGCGTGTAACTAGCGAGCTAGCTAGCTGTTTCTATTAGATTGTAGATGAAGGCCTCCATCTCTCTGTACGAGATGCTACCTCCGTCCCTCCTCCTGCTTCAGTCTTATGACAGAAAGCTCCGTCACTGGGTCCAGGGGGTTAAAATACGTTAAAATAACGATGCTTTTTTGACGAATAAAATTGTAAGTTGCCGCTGGAACCATTTCTAAAATTGCAAGTGACTCACCGAAGACAATTTTCTGACGTTTTCGTCTCGCCTTTCACCTTTTTTTTCTCTCAATGAAAGATTAAGCCGACGTTGCTTCCCGTTAGGTGGAGCAGCAGATCCTGAGTGAGGAAGGATGGCAGAGCAGAGCGAACCAATCAGAAGACAGACCGAGCGTAAAATCCCGCCTTCTTAATAGAGGCATAGGCCAACACTGCGGAAACTGGTGGCTCGTGACTTGGCTGTGATTGGTTCATAGCGGGAGAACGACGGTAAACACCAGTAAAAATCACCCGCTGATTGGTTTTAAGATGTACCTGGTCTGACATTTTGTTTGCGGGATCAGATTTCATCTTGTGGAGCTCTTTTTCGATTCAAACAAATATAGGAATATTTACATAAGGAAGGGACTACACCAGCCTCCACAATACAATGCACTATAGTCTGCCTCTTATTATTCATTTTTACGTGTATTAAAAAAAAACCCACAGTGAAATTGTAAAGGCAAAGACACATAATAGCCCACAATCTGATATCCATTAGGGGGGTTAGGTATACTTGCATGCCTTATACTAACGTTCACTGTAAAGATTATCAAATATGATTTAGACAAACAAAGAACCCATGCACAAGAGCAACATTGGGCTCATTCTTATTCTTAATAACATGTTAATTACAAGTCGTGTTCACAGTGCAGTGAATACACAGATTAAAAAAACTAACACTATCATCTTTGCCACAGCAAAGACATATAACTGTATAACTGTAACACATAACTCTCCTAACTCTTTATCATGTCTCAGATGATATGAGTCAATATTCCAAATTTCAGTAAAGTTTTTGAGCTGCTTTTGTACAGCTCTACACGAAGGCTTTAAAACAACCAAACAGAAGAAAGGAGATTAACAACTTAAGCAAAGGGATCAAGAGTGTTAAAAGGAGGTACAAAATAAGCAGCCCCGGGGAAAGGGAAGGCATAAATAAACTCAGAAGCAGCCTTCAGGAATGCCTCAACCGACTAAGAAGAAAGAAGAAAGAAAAGAAGAAGAGTAAAGCCCATTTCATTAAAGATCCCTACAACTTCCCTTCAATTCAAGGACACATACTGAGCCTGATAAAACCTACCCCTTGGCAACCACCCAGAACCAGGCATGGCAGAACCCCCCACCTTCATTCTCAACAACAACAAGGAAAGAAGTACATGAAGTGACAAAAATGCTTGAGCAGTTTTTGCCCCAAGACCCAGCACTATACCTTAAAAGTCTCCTCCATCTTGAACATGAACTTTATCATTACAGCAACTGAAAGTTACCCAGAGGTCCAGCAATGGATACAGGTGTGCAACAATAGGTTAAAAAGGGGCTTCATGGATGACGTCACAATCACAACATCTTCCCAGATATTGTGCAGACAAGACTTGATAAGGTGGTAACATTGCCTAAGATTACATACATCCCAAAGAAATAAGGGAGGAGGATCATTATGAAACTCAACATTACTGATAAGTTCCATCTGCTTATGCAAGGCAAAATCATCCAAGCATCAAGGACAATCTCGTAAATTATCTGGGAAAGTGGTATGACGAGGTGCTAAGGGACAACCGTGTCCACAGCACTGAGGGGGAAGCAAAGCTGCAGAGTACTGAAAAATCTGGATACCTGGGGAAGTGTGAGACATGGCTGTACCAACAGCTCGTAGCGACGTAGCGAACGAAAGTGTATAAAGTCCTACTTACAGTGGTGGAGGGAAAATTAGCAAGTACCTAAGAAGGTGGCTGGAAGGAGGCATTTGAGAGCAAGCACTACAAAGAGCTGGTGCAGGACTGTAGGGATAAAGATGGGCAGACAAGTACAGAGGTCACCCTGTCCAATCAGTGTGGAAGTTGTTGACTAACGGAGAGAAAATAAGGAGGAAATTGGGAAGACTGGGGGAGAGAGCAGAAAGAGCCTCCTATTGGATATGAAGTAGGAAGGAAAGGTTGAGCTGGCAGGCAGACCAAGTGAGTAGTGGCTGGCCACTGCTGCTGACTGCCAGCAGGAGGATGTTATGGTGCAGATAGTTGGTACCCATCTGACGGGAGGATTTGTGACGTTGAAAGATCCAAAATGAATGACCGCAGGAGCATCACTGATGACGTGTCCAGACTTTGCAGAATACAAAAACGATGAGTTCAGTCTATTAAATTCCAGCTGAATGTTTAAATTATTGATCAGACTCATTTTAAAGTTCTCCAGAAGATAGTATTTCTTTGTCCCTTTAAAGAAAAAGCCACACGATGGGGTCATAACATATTGCAAGTGTCATTTCAAGCCTAAACTACTCATGTGCTTATAGTGCCATCAGAACAGCAAAACTAGCATGAAGAATTTGAAGCCATTTACAAGAGATATAGCATTGAGTATTGTGACACCTGAACAGAGAATCAGTAGACAGAACATCACTAGTAAAAGTTCTGTATTAAAAGTTGTATCTCAAACTTTAAGTATATGAAAAGTACAATGCTTGGTAAATGTTATCAGCTCCATCTGCTGACGAGAGGTTCACCAACTGCATTCATGTCAGACAGTAAGCTTCCCCCCCCCCATTGGGCAGTTTGGGCAATGAGAAAACATTAACTCTACATTGACATCTAGTGGCCATACATGTTCAAAGCACTTCCATTTGTAATTTGTAGCTGAAGCATTAGATCAATGCTTCCCAATTATGGGGTCAAATTAATTATTCAGAGAGCATTTAATTATCATCAGAGTAGTCGTTCAATCAGACGAGAACTGCCAGGTCGTCCAATTTCCACTTGAGCCAAAAGCTGGTCACTAACAACACCCACTCACCTTCACGATCAGTTTTTGACTTCCAAACTAACTAAAGATGCTTTCAGGCAATTACTTATCTTCATTAAGGTAGGTTTGACATTACATGGATAATTTAACCATTTTTAAATGAAATGTGACCTTTAGTTTATAATCTAATCTAGATTTTGACACACGGTCTTTCAAGAAAAAACATAGGTTAGAAACAATTATAGGACATTTTTTTCTTTGGACAAATTTTGTAAACCTAGAAGTTATAAACTTGTGGAAAGTAGCAGTGACTAACATCTAGTTGATAGTTCAGCTCATGTTATGTGTGATTTTTTTAAATATTATTTTTTAAATTCTTTTGTTTTGCCCGAAGTTGATTGTCAAACTTGCTCTGTACACAACCTGCACAAGGCCGTCATACTTAATAAAAAAAAGCTGAATGTGTAACTTTTCCCCGCACTTTTTGGGAAACCGTGAGGGGGTTGAGGTGACGTAGCACTGAATCAGGCTAAACTCAAAGGATACATGAATGGCTCAACATAATTTATTTTCATTTTATGTTAAAATGTACAGAGTTCTTTGAAAGTACTTGCTAAGAAAGAAAAACAAAATGGAAAAAAATGGAAATACATACAGGGACAGAGTCGAGAGTTGAGGCAGCTGAGCTCAAATCAACCTTCACTGTGTGCCCAGCTGTCCCGTCCCCCCACCCTCTTTTTATTTTGCGCTCTCTCTTAGCATACAACGCAACATGTACAATTACAAAGGATACAAAAAGGGAAGCAATATAAACAGACAGAAATATACTGAGCTCATTTTTACATGCCTCTTAAATGTAAGGAAGTCATCCTATGCACACACAGAAGTAAAAAAAACAAAAAAGAAAGAAAACAAAAAGAATGCCGAGTAACCTTTAGATATTTGTAGTCCTTTTGTTTAAAATAGCATTAATATACTACACAAAGATAGAAAAACTCTAGAGATGAGATGGAATGGAGAGGTTAAAGGCATCTTAAAGTCACTAAAAGTGAGTGGTAATTTTTTTAAATTTTGAGTTTCTTAGTAATTATTACCCAAGAGGCGAGCTAAAAAATATGTTTTTTTTTGTCGTTTCCTGAAACAGAAGTGAAAAAAATGACAGTACCAATATCAATGTCAGAATTTCCTTTTATATTATAGAAAAAACATTTTCTCTACAATAGGTTTCTAAAGTCAAAAAGAGTCAGCTTGTGTCATAAAAGAAAGCTGCCCAGTCTGACAAAATTCAGAAAAGAAATGAAACAAAAAAAAGTAAATACAGAACAGAATACACACAAAGAAAGTTTGTATGCCAGGTCTGTATGACAAATGAAAACTCCTCTTTTGACTAAGAATACCGATACGCGGCCCAACAAAGTCAACCACGACCCTACGGGACCTCCTTGCCTCCGACCCTGCTTCTATAACCGAGCTACAATCCCAGGGCCAAACCTCGCGCTAGATCGAGCATTCAGGCACACCTTCACAAAGGCTAACCGTCCGCTGCCACATTTTTAGCCAATGGGAGCACAGAAACAACAACAATAACAAAAACAAGATTAAAAAAACCCCAAAAGAAAAAAACAAATTTTACAAAAAACACACCATTCAGAAGCAGACTCCTCGACCTCTTTGGGTCACTAACACTTAAGGATGCGAGGTCACCTATAGTTAACCGACTTTCCTTAAAGTAGTTACATGGAAATCCCACCGTTTGTTCTGCATTCCCTAAGCTGCTAAAAAAAAAGGCTGACATTGTATACCATCTGTCAGTGGAGTGTGGACAAAAACAGTTGAATGTTTCCTGAGCTAGCCATCAACTGGAGACAGCTAGTCAGTGTGTGTTTGTATTTATATATATATGTATATATATATATATATGTGTGTGTGTGTGTGTTTGTATGTGTGTGTGTGCTGAATATTGGGAAGTACCAGAATATTTACATCGAAATGTTTCAGAGTCGCGGCAAACTGGAAAATAATGCTACTTGTTTCATTTATGGATATATAATATGACAGTAACACGCTAGTCTCTTCTGTGTCTTTGCTGTGTTTTTGGTACAACACTGTCCATCCAGGAAGACAGAGACTCTGGAAAACAGTCAAACACCTCAAACACCCGAGGCCCTGCTCCACTGTGCTCTTCTGGAACTCACGAAAAGCCGTGGGGCCGAGCGGCGCCGGAGATGTTTGGGCATTTCTGAGAGAGCAAGAGGGTGTAATCACCGTTTCAGAATGCCGCGCGTATAAAGATCAAAGCATGTAAGGAGGTCGGACTGCACACACGTATTAAAAAAAACAAACAAACAAACAAAAACAACAACAAAAATAAGGTCAACAGTATGTTTAACATAAAACAACAGTCCGCCTGCAATGTTTCATCGTCTCTTTTTTCAAGGTAAGGCTTCCTATATTAAAAGATTGTGTGCATGGTTGAATATACTCAGTAACCACCGTTCACAGTCTGACCAGGCCAGGTACTCCTGTACCTTGTGGACTTTTCTGTGGACTTTTCCTCGTCATACTTCGTCGTTCCTTACTGTCCTCCTCAGTGTCGAGAGGAGGAGTGGACTCCTGGGCCTGTGTGCTGGCCTGGCCTGAAGCGCCACGGCACGGCCGAGGTCCACGTACACACCAAATCCTGCCCAAATACTCCCATACACAGCCAGCTGGGAGGGGAGGGGGAGACGAGCCCAAATAAAAAAAGGGACAAAATGACAACACAGAAAAAACAAAAACAAAAAACAGGAAACCCAAAGACCCTCTCTGTCCCCATCACCTTCACTCCACTGGTGCCTCTGAGGCACTGGAGAGGGTGAACAGGACTAATGGACATTTAGAGTACAGCGAGCATACGCTCTGGCCCCTTTCTGTCTCCTTTTTTCACTTCTTGGCTGCTCATCTGCTCATGTAATGTGGCTGTTTTGGATAGCTGTGATGGGAGGGGCCAGTGTACATCATGTTCCCGTGGTGATTGGGCTGCATAGGCTGCTGTGGGTAGCCCTGCCCTCCCATCATGCCCACCTGCATCTGCATTGGGTACTGAGCTGGCTGATTCATGTATGCGGGGTTGCTGTGATAGCCACTGTTCATCATAGGCTGAGCCATTCGGTAGCTGGCTGACATGGGGTTCAGAGTCGTCATGTTCATAGAATTATACGGCGCCGTGGGCATGAGGTTTGGCATCATGCCGCGCTGCACGGCCAAGGTGCGCGGCGTACCCTGCATGGCCACAGTCCCCGAGCTGCGGCTATAGAGCTGCTGCTGGTGCGGGGCCGGGGCCAGCTGCTGAGTGGCTTTGGACCGAATGGAAATGTGGCCTTTGACGGTAGTCATCTGGCCCTGCAGCCGCTGCGTGTGCGGTGGAGGTCCTAGGCCGATGTTGGTCGTGGGCATGTTGCATTGCAGCTGCAGAGAGCCCAGGTTCATGGAGCCAGAGCTAAGGTTAGGAGGTGGGGTCATAGTGGGCTGCCCCTGAGGAAGGGCAGTGTGGGGTGAAGGGGCCAGCCCAGGATTGGAGAGAGAAACACTAGTGGCATAGGAGGTAACAGCGGCGGAGTGAGAGTAGGGCATGCCGTGGGGCTCCATGATGGTGTTGGTGAGCTGCTGGAGTTTGGCCAGGCTGAATGTTGCCGAGGGCTGGGGGTAGCCCCCCGTACCAAAGTCCTGACCCATGCGCTCATACAGGGTGCGGCCCCCTCCTCCACCTCCGCTCTCTGGAATCTCCATGATCATGGGCGTGGAGGCAAAGCCATTGCCCATGCTGCACTGGGACAAGGCCTGCTGCGGTGGCGGTGGCGGGGCCGAGGGTGGAGGCTGAGGGTTGGGCGCTTGTTGCTGCTGTTGAGGAACCTTTTTTGTTGATTGCTGCTGCTGCTGCTGCTGGTTGGTGCTGGGAGGCCTCTCAATCACACCACAGCTCTGAGGAGACTTAATGCCACAGCTGGGGGTGTTGGATGGCGGTGGGGGCGGCGGGGGCTGGGGCACAGCACTGCCCACGTTGCTGGCACCTGGTCCACTGTTGGGCACTGGTCCTGTTTGCTGAATGAGGCTACAGCTGCCCATCGCTAGCTGGGATGCGGCATTTCCTGTGGAAGATGTGAGGCTGGGGGCTGGCACGAAGGAGCAGCTGTTGGACTGAGAGGAGGAAGAAGGGGTGGCAGAGCTGGAAGAAGAGGACGCCGAGGACGCTGAAGCCGTTGAAGCCCCGGCGACCACGGCAGCAGACATTCCTCCTCCATTGCCCCCGTTTCCTGTTCCATTGCCCCCTCCGCCCATGGTGGAGTCGTAGCTGCTGGGGTTGTCATAATTCTCTGTAGTGCTTTCAATGCTGCCCAGGTCACTGAAGCCACTGTCCACCACCTGCTGCGAGTGGTCCGACACAGACGGCACATCCATCATCGGCGACGTCTCCATGTTCTGCTGAGAGGGGGCAGAAAGCGAACTGGGATGCTCTGGAGTGATCTGTGTGTAGCCACCTCCAGCGCCACCGCCACTGCTCGCTGCTCCGGTGGGGCCAGGAGTTCCACCCCTTTGCCCTGCTGGTGTCGTATCCACGATGCCCGATTGCAGCCCCGGGCTGTTCACAGAGCGCACAGACTGACTGGGCAGCGGGGGCACTGGTGGATTAGGGAGGGGGCTGCTGTGCTGGGAGGCTCCACATTCCTCTACTAAGGCTAGGGTCTCCTCTTCAGGCTCGCCCGTGTGACTGTAGCTCTGCAGGGTCCGGCAGGCGGCTAGGGTCTCTTCACAGTCCTGGTAAGCGCCGTGGTGTGGCTGGGGCTCAGTTTCCTCGTCCTGGGCTTCCCCCTGCGTCAGCGACTGAACAGCCTGCATAGTCTCCAGGTCCAGCTCATTGGAGTGGTGATGTGAGTGGTGCGTGTGATGGTGGCCAAGCTCCTCCTTGAAGTCAGGGTGCTGGTGAGGGTGGGAGTGCGGATGCTGGGGTTCCATCAAGAGTGTGACGTCTTTATCATCCGGGTGCAGAGGCTGCAGCTCCATTGGCTCAGAAGGAACAGACATGGCCGTGACCGTTTCCACCGCCGCCGCCGCTGCAGCAGACTCCTCCTGCTCTCTGCGCCTCCTCTCCTCCTGCTGAGGGTCTGCTGAGGGGGGCCGGCACTTGGTCTCCTGCACCCTTTCCTCAGCCTCCTCCTCCTCCTCTTCCTCCTCCTGTTTGCTGACGTACTCCTGGGCCACGCTGTTCTCCATGCCTAAAAAAGGCTCTACACCTGGGGGTTCTTCTTTGACTGGAGGCGAGTTTGCGTGCGAGGCAGACTCCTCCTCCTCGTCTTCATCGTCGTCTTCGTCTTCAGAGTCCGGACTTTTTCTCTTTTTGCTGCTGCTGCTCTTGTCTTCTAAGTGTCCGTCACCCTCATCGTCTGCATCGTGGTCGTCACTTCGCCGGCTTCCTGAACCCGGCGTGACCGCCGCTCGCCTGTTCACGCTACCGCCACTGCTGCCCATGCTGCCACACTCCTCTTCCTCCCTTTCCTCATCATCGTCGTCTTCCTCTCTGTCACCCATATCTGTGTCCTGAGGCCGGGACTGCGGGGCCCGGGGCCCTGAGGTGGAAGAAGAGGAAGAAGGGGAAAGCAGTGGACGGGATGGTGGCCGGCTAGGTTTGTCCTCTTCCCAGGCTCGCTCGATGTCCTCCTCATCATCTTCCTCCTCTTCTTCCGGGTCAGAGGTGGGAGGTGGTTTGGGGGTAGGCTGTGGTGGCTGGCGGTTCTTGGGCGGTCTCCCCCGCTTTCGGGGCATCTTTTGTTCAACGGGCTTAGGGAGATAGTCGTCTTCTTCGTCAGAGTCTTTTTGTTTGACGTCTCTGTCCGTGTTAGTTCTGCAGACTTGCTTGCTGTTCCGGTCATCCGTCTGCAGCAGCTGAGGAACTTTGTCCATCTGCTGCTGCTCTAGCAACCTTTGTCTTTCCTGCTCCTGCCTGTCCGCCTCCTCCTGGGCCCGCTGCAAGTACCAGCTCCGGGGCTTGCGACCAGGCTTCATCTTGATTTTGGGTTGCTGAGGATTCCCACTTTGGGCCTGGCCGTCTGCAGCTGCTCTCTGGTTGGGTCCTGTGCCAGGTGGCTTGCCTCTTTTCTTCCAGTGCTGTGGTTTGCGGCTCTTTCCTTTGGGCCAGCCTTTCTTCTTTTTGACTGGGACTTCAGGGTTGGCCCCAAGGGTCTCTGATGGGGTTGCTGTCAAAGCAGCTACAGACTTCGGCATAGTTGTTAGCTCTGCAAAGGAAAGAAGATGAAGTGGTTAGATACAGCTACTGCACAAAGTTCTGGCCAGACTGTGAAAATAAATGTGATGGCTTTCTAACTACTCCTCTGAACAGACTAAATAACTAAACTCCATCTTAACCAGTAAATGTCAGTAGATGCCAGTAACTCATCAGTTCAAACAACTGTACATCAGAGTAGAAGTTACTTGGAGATGTCACCACTATCACAAGGCCAGGAAGAAGACCCAAGCTTTCACCCTCCCCATGCAGACATCGTTAGGATTGTCATCTCTCATAAATGGGAAGTTACTGGAATATTTTTTATCATTGTCCAACATTAGGTGAGTTTTACATTGACATGGACTGAGAGGCTGCGATCCAAGACACAAGCCTCTGTTAAAACTCAACTAAAATTTGCAGTTTATTTCAGAGCACTGGCACGCTGAACAGAGCGGCTGGAATAACGAAGGAGGCAGACTACCTCAGTAATCTTCAGGACAACCTTAAACTTGGACACAACTATGCCAGCATCAAAGCAATAACCAGAAACACACATTACAACTGGTTGTGGAATGGAAAAAATCAGGCTAACACAAAGGTTTTGGAATTGCCATGCCAAAGTCCTACCCATGTATGTACGATTAGTCCATACATGTGTAGTCCTTCACATTTCATCACTGCTCACCATCTTCCTCCGAATCTGTGAGGTTGGAGAGTCGGCCCCTCTTTGGCGCAGGGTCAGACAACCTCAGAGCGGACTGCGGTTGGGGGTAGCGGCGCAGCGGGTGACCCAGTGGAGTCTCCTCCTCCAGCCTGGGCATAGGCCTCTCTGAGTCAGAGTCTACAAAAGGCTCATCCAACACCTCCGTGGTCTCCGAAATGGTCTCAGTCACCACGCTGCTGTGAGGGTGGCTGCGCGGGCGAAAGCGGCGCTTCCTCATGGGCTTCTGGGTAGAAACGGGACAAGGGATTAAGATGTGCTAAGGAGCTTTAGAGTAGGGATGCACCGATACCGATACTGTAAAATGTGTTTGTACTCCTATTCGTAACCGATACCAACTTATTTCATTAATCAGAGGGTGGCTTGTCATTTCTGTTGTAGTTTTTTAGATTGGCCACTAGGGGGGCAATTATTATTTTATTTATTATTTATTTTATAATTTTTTATATTTTATTATTTATTTAATAATAATTATTTTGTTTGTTTGTTTACAATATGGACACTCTGCAATAATTTAAACGTTTATTTTATTCGCAAACCTAATTTGTATTTATTTTATTCCAAACAGAAGTGTTTATTTATTATTCTGAAAGCTCGAGACAATAGTTCAGTGATATTTTGTAAAATTACAATGTGGAGACTTTGCAATAATTTAACAGAAGTTTCACTTGAAATTTTTTGGTGGTCATTTTTATTAAGATTTTATTTTTTATCGGCAGGGAATATAATAAAACCTGTCTTCCAATTAATTGTATTTGTGTGTGTGTGTGTGTGTGTGTGGTAGAAGTATCGTTTTTTGTACTCTGTATCGGCAAGTACTCAGATCCAAGTATCGGTATCGTATCGGTTTGAAAAAATTGGTATCGTTGCATCCCTACTTTAGAGCAAACTGACAACTTCACAAGCAGGAAGCTACTTTTGCGATTATCATCATCATCTTTATGATAGCTGAAAATAGAAAACTGTTCATGTCTAACCTTGCATTTGAGCCCTGACTTGGTGAGCATAGGAGGGGAGCATCCCCTCTCTTCGTCATCTTCATCGTCGTCATCCTCTTCTTCTTCGCTGCTTTCACTGAAGCGGCTCTTCCTGACGGGAGAAGACTCGCTCAGCCTGGGAATCACAGGAAGCTGTGGGTGACCCTCTCCGGGACCTTCTATCAGTCTGGGCTTCGGGCCTCTCTTTTTCCTCGGTGGCCGGCCTCGTCTCGTGGGGGTTATGGAAGGGTGCCTGCTCATGTCGAGTGTGTGAAAGGCTGTCGTGTCCGCTTGTCTGTCCAAGGAGAAAAGGGAGGGCGGGCTGTTGACAGCGCCTGTGGTTTTTACCCCCTCTGACCTGTCCTCGTCCTCATCATCTTCATCCTCTACTGGACGGATTTTGGGTGGCCGTCCCACCCGCGCGCTGTCCTTCACCTTACCCCAAGGCCAGTTTTTGGGCGGGCGCCCTCGTGGCCTGCGTTCGCCGTTTGTTGGCGGAGGGGGTCGTGGTGGTTCTGGTACAGGCGGTGGGCATCGGACTGGAGGGGGAATTGGAGAGCTTTGGCCAATCGGAAATCCTAGAAAGGTCTTCCTTTCCTCCTCCTCTTCTTCATCCTTCTTCCCTTGCCGCACATGCCAGGACATCTGTGGGACCTTGTGACTCGGCTTAATCTGTTTAGAAAATATACAATTCAATTAATTACACCAGAAAGCAAGTCTGACTAAATTTATTATCTTCACAAATGCAATGGCAATCTTTACCTCCTTACGAGTCTCTTCCTTTGGTTCCTCATCCTCCTCCTCCTCATCATCATCATCGTCATCATCTCCATCAGCATCAGAGACCACGGTGTTGGTTACTATGACAGGAGTCCAGCGGAGACACTCGGGGTCGACCTCCAGCTGTCGTGGCCGGGCCTTTAGACGAGCCATGTGGTTGGCCACCAGCTTCTCCCTTCGCATCAGGATGAGTCTAACAAAGTCAAAGCAAAAACAGACGGGAGCATGAGCCCTCCGGACGCACATTTTTCTACATTGAAGCATCGATACATTGCAGACAAATATGGCTGTGCAGTTAAATGTGCAGCTATGCCAACTGTTCAGGGATTTTTTTGTTTTTTCCTTGGATAGAAACATTTTGCTTTCCCCATAGAGGTATTAGCACGGGCCAAAGGAAAATAACGAGCACTGCAGTTAAACTATTTTTTAACCAATTACGTCAACTGGGCTTCTATTTACTCAGCCACAACAGACATGTTTGTCTATAAAACCGACAAAGCTGTAACAGAGCACCTCCAGTGCAGCAGATAAATCATTCACAGGTGGATACAAGGACCAAAATTGGTACATAAACTCTTTTATGATTAAAATAACGAGTAAGGATAAAGTAGAAGGACAAAGTCTTGCATTTTTGAATGATCTAAATGTCAAAACATACACATTTGACTGATTTTTTGTGTAAACAAAAAAAACAAAGTGAAGACAAGTTGTGTCAGCCAAAGTTTAGAACAAAAGAAAAGTCTTCACGCATGGAATACATTACTTAGCTGCATGCATCATGGTGCTTTCAAAAAGGTAAAAAACCTTGACCTGCACAGCATTGCCATTGGAGCAACATCTCATTGCGCTTACTTTGCTTTTCATGGGACCAAGAAGTTTTTAAGTTACAAATTTTACTTACTTTTATACTCACAAGCCCAAAACAAGAGTAAAACCTTCTAAAATAAACAATGGACAAATGGCAAAACTTTTAACTGCAGAGGGACAGAGTTAGTGCATATATGCACTTCTGAAAGATCATTTCACTTATCTGCTGCACTATAATCTTTACACCGTGCAGAGCACTGATGCTTACATGCGCAGCCACCAGCCCCCAAAGATCTATTCTCATTCAGGAAAAACCCTGCACGCATGTGTTTTTTGTGATGCACCTAAAAATAACTGACAGTAAGTGCAGTAAGCCCACATACAGTAAAGACACAGTCTTCGCTGCATTATTTGACACAAATCGACACATCTGTGATACAGTCATCCAAATATTCAGGATAAATAAAATAGATCTTTTTTGACAACACAGTTAAAAGTTTAGAGTACCAAGAAGCTGCTTTTTTAACATCTGGCACAATACACATGTGCTTGGTAAGCTGCCAGGACACCTCAGTTTACAAACTGTGACTTTTCCGCACATAGTTTACTTTGCAGTTAGATGCAAGTCAACTTTTATGTTGTTGTTTTGTAGGTCTATGAGGCCTAATAACATAAAAAAAACCAAATCTTTGTTTTGCTAAAAATTTTGCACGTTGCCACTGATCCACTAGCCTAACAGCTGCACAGCCTGACTCTGGTGGTACCACTACAAACACCAGGAGAGTGCAGTCCAACCTGGCTCTGGACGATTAACTGATTAAAATCACAAGTGGCTGTCTGTGTGACTCCGGACAGCACGTGAGATCCCATTACCGCTAGCATCATAGCTGAGTGTTTGGGGAGCAGCCAAAGTAATGCAGCTTAACCAGCTTATGCAATGCATGTGAAAATATAGGTTGATGTACTGTTTGTTCAAACATCGTTTGAATGTTAAGTTTCAGTGTCACGAAATTTGTATGGCTGTTTTTGAAATCTCAATTCTAATCTTTTAAGACTTCACGAGGGGAACCAAACTTTTCACTAACATGTCTGTGTACCTCCATAAAAAGGCTTTTCTGTTTTGCTTTCTTGGTGCTGCCACTGAAATACTTGTTCCACATCAAAAATCTGAGTCTACTGTTACTGCATATTTTCGCTTGGTCTTTCTCAAATTACACTGGGTCACCTTAGTAAAACGTTTTGGCTGCTTAGACTGAAAACCAGCATTTCAATTAAAAAAAAAAAAAAAAAAAGGCAATAGCAGCACAACCAGAACGACTTTGTTTATATTTGGGCCATATAAAAAAAATATGGAGTATATTTCTGACCGGTCTCCCCGCTGCTCCAGCATGTTGAGGCTATGCAGGGTGGTGGTGATGTCCTGGGGGCAGATCCCCGTCAGTTTGCTGAGCTGTCGTATGGTGATCTGCCGGTCGCGGAGCTCGTGGAGACACTCCAGCACCACGCTACGCCAGTAGGCCATGTAAGACAGCCGACCTAAGTCCGACAGAGGCTTCTCCGGAGATCCTGGCTGTCCCTCTCGCTTTGACAGCAAGTAGCCTGCAGGGAAGGAGGAACCGGAGACAAGCGCATCATGAGCCAAATGTTTGAATTTAGTCATTATGTCTATGAAAAGAGGAACCATCAGTGTTTAGTCAAAGTGAGCCCAATATTCTCATTTCAAACTGTGATCATTCTATTTCTTTTTAGAAAATAAGCAGCACTTACTGAAGTCGATGAGAAAACGCCCATAGCCCTTGCGCTGGTACTGTGGAAGAATCATGATGCATGATACGTTGTATTTCTGTTGACAGTGCTTCTCCTGAAGAGAAAAAACACAGACACATTTAACCATTAGAGGAAAAAAGAAAAATAATAATGGAAACACATTATAAAGCAGGTGTGTGTGAGCTGGGTGTTAATGGTGCTGTGTCTGCTCTCTAACTGCTGTGCTTTGGCAGTGAGGTTGCATGTTAATGGGAGCACCTGCAGAGGCAAACTCCACAGAGGGACAATGGTGCTCACAGCAGCCACTATTTATCTGGGACACCACATGAGCATTTGTATGTTTTAGGAAGATATTTCAGCTTCATTTAATCTGAATAAATATATATATATATATATATATATATATTTATTTATATATTAGGGGTGCAACGATACACAAAATTCACGGTTCGGTTTGATACTTTGGTGTCACGGTTCGATATTTTTTTGATACAAAAAATGTTCATGCCTTTTTAATTTGTCATTTATTAAAATTATAAATATATATTTTAACTCAAAAGTACAGTTTTTAAATTTAATGTTGATGAAACAACAAACAAAGTGATAAAGAAAATAAATCTATCTGATGGAGAAATCCCTCATCTTTGGAAAAGAGTTTATTACAGAGAAATGTCTCTTTCCAAAATAAAAGCTATACTATACGCTTCTTCTGGGCTATATTCTCAGCAGCATATTAAACATATCAGGTCCCCATAAGGAGAATCATGTGCTAACGGCTGTCTAAATGACTCGGGTAAAGTTTGTAGCATGTGTGCTTGTTGTTTTTGTCTGCTTCCACTTGTCTTTGCACTAGGATGATGTCGGAGCAAATGTGCAGTCATATTTGTTGTGTTCCCACTAGTGCTGTCAGCGTTAATCTGAAATGACAAATCTCCGTTAACGAGCTACCGCGGATCGCCCCGTGCGTGGGGCTGGACAGCCAACACGTTAACAAGCTAACTGCGCTAACGCAGTAGTTCCCACCAATGTAATTGAGCATTGCGTGGCACATCCGACACACTGTTTTACTTTAGTCCATGACCTTACCTTCAGGGTCATACGTCACATGAAAACCAAAATAGTTCCAAACGCCAGATCTGAATTAGGGTGGGGGAGGTTTAATTTGCCATGTTGCAACGAGAGCTCAACTTCTGTCTCGCTAGCTTGCCCTGCGCTCAGTGAATCTGCGTTCGACTACTCCGCCTAGGCTGCACTGTCAAGCGCAGATCCACTGAGCGCTCAACACAGACAGCATCATCAGAAGGAAAGTTGATAAAATAAATTAAAAACTTTGTATTGTTCGATACACATGCGTACCGAACCGAAAGCACTGTATCGAACGGTTCAATATCGATACGAGTATTGTTGCACCCCATATATATATATATATATATATATATATATATATATATATATATATATATATATATATATATAATCCGACAACAAAGCTGTATTTTGCTGAGAGTCAAGAAAACACAAAATCCAGACAGAATAGATCTTTGCAGAGAAGTTGAGTGGGGGAAGATGAACTGAAAGCCATACTACCTTGGAGAAGTAGCCAACAAGGTGGCAGCCTTTACTGTCGTTCTGGGTGAGGACGTAGAAAAGGAAGGGCTCCACATCGTAGTAGAGGGTCTTGTGGTCCAGGAACAGTTTAGCGAGTAGACACAGGTTCTGACAGTAGATTGTGCTAACATTCCCATCAACCTGTTGAAAGATGTTGGTAAGAAAACACAAATCAGTACACAGCGCAGGACTTCCTAAACAACTACTTTCTCATCCCTGAAACACTAAAGTGCTGAGTTAAATCTCCAGGCTGCTGTTAGGGAGCTGTGGAGCAGAGTGAAGGTGAATGGATTAGAAGTTAGTGTTAGGCTATGATCTCCCCTGTGTCCCTGTAGACTCCGAAATACACAGAGGCTGGAGGAGAGAAACGATGAGTGGTAAAGAGACGGAGGGAGGCTCAGGTTGGCAGGCGGCCAGTTATCTGTGCTCTCCTCGGAGAGAGGAAAGGACTGCAGAGTGGAGTAAACAGAAGCTTCGACGGCCGTGTCCTGCAGACAACAATCCAGTCAATTCAGTGGCCATTGTGCTTAACTGCAAATTCGTCTCATTATAACTTTGATACGAAGAACAGGATCTTCCACTAAGGCGGGTGAGGATGTCACAATCACTTTAAGGGTTTTTGACTAAGAAATATTTATATAGTTGGTGGGAAAGCATTATGCTATGCAGAAACTTTCTCCAATAAAGGGTAAAATTGGACAGGCAGCGTGGGAAACATTTGAAAGGACTTGTGGGTTTGTACTGTGCAACTGTGTGCAGGTCTGAGGTGGCAAGAAGACTAGATGGAAGTTCATCTAGTGGCAAGTAAGCCATCATTAATTGCCTTTTTAATTTACAATGAGATACATCTAACAGCAGGCAAAGTGTTTATTTTATGAGGGCATGAACAGGCAAGATGATCATCAAGTTAAAAACACACTAAGCTGATGATTTTATTTGCTTTTCTTCTGCTGGGACAGCCGAGACACTAAAACAATGCAGCCAAACAGGAAAATATAAACTAAACTCAAAACACTGTTAGGAGATCACGGCAAGTGATCGTTATTTGATTTTGCACCAATATCTGACGTCTGACTGAATTTAATCAGCAACCAGACAGGAAAGTGGAATTTCCAGTACTAACACTTAACACATTCACCTTATATGTAAGAAACCTCAAACTGGGAGTCTACACAAACCCGGCCTGAGGTCGTCACAGTGCTGGTCCTAAGCGACGGTTGCATCAGTTAGGGCACCGAGCATAAAGACTGTGCCGAATCAAACGTGGATCCATCCACTGCGGTGATAAAGGGAGCAACCAAAAGTACCTTTATTTATTTACTTACAGTTAGGGAATCACTTCTCACAGGGAAGTCAGATCAGCGAGGCCAGTCTGAACATGAGACCTGATCCTGGAATGCACTTCTACAGCAGGGAGCAGCTGCATTCCTCTGTAGGGCCACGAGGTCTTTGAGTGCGGTCACACAGACACAATCCAATACCTCGAGGGAGGATTGGCCAGTGTAATGCTTTATGTCATGTGTAGAAAACAAAAGCCCTTTAGAGCAACTATTTATGTTGCAGTAAATCGCTCTCATTTCCCAAACTGTCAAAATGACGTCAGATTTTCCGTCATCGGCGACAGAAAATGAACAGAAGTCGTCTTTGTTACAGCGCTGGCCACCGTTACTTAGCTGTTACACCTTCTGCACTTTGAGTTTATCAAAGATCACTGACACCCAGGCAGTTTTTCAGTCAATCCATCACCTCCCTGATGTCTGAGATAAACCAAAAACAGCAGAAAAACACCAAAATGAGCTTCTCCAGATCCTGATTTGTAACTACACCTATTCATAACTCACAGTTTCTGTATTCAACCATCATTTGACCTAACGATTATGTATTCAATTCTGCACAACGGGCTTGGGAGTAACTCACAGTACTCTCATTATACACAACTAAACCTAACAATAGCATCACAGTGCAACAATATTTGATGAATGTGCCTCAAATGGTGAAATGGTTACACAGTCACTCAGTTCAATTCCAGATGGAAACACAAATCCCCTTTGGGGCTGCTTGGGAAATACATCCAGTGTAAACACTGCCAGGTAGGGCTGCACGATTTTGCATAAAATAAGAATCACGATTTTTTGGCTTAGAATTGAGATCACGATTCTCTCACGATTTTCTTTTAATAAATATTTATTGCACTTATTAACTGCACATCAACTTCGTAACAGTTGAGACTGAACATAAAAACAATAAATAAACATAAAAACAACAAATGTCTCACGTTTTGTCGTTGCCGCAAAATCTTGTACTGCTTGAAATTCCGTCTCCACCGTTGCTCGACACTGCGTGTACAGAGCAGGTAGTGCAACAATAGAAAAATAGTTGCGGGACGGCACTGTGTAGCGTTTGTCTAGGGTGTTGATCGTTTTCCTAAATCCCTCGTTTTGCACAGTGTTGATGGAGCCATATCTTTGGTCAGGTGATAAGTAATAGCCTCCGTAATTTCTTTGTGCCTGCGGGAGTTCGACGTGTATAGGGAAGCGCTGTATAAGGTTCCCGTTATTGATGTTTGGGTGGTTGACCGGGACGGATTTTCTCCAGTCACTTTCTCGTCATCCCTGACGTGCTCTCCGTTGCTTTTTCCCTGCTAATTTTAGCAGCCAGCTTCTGTATCACGTGGTATAAGGCTCCGCCCTTGTCATTTGTTGAGCAGGAAGAGTGAGCGCTTGTTTTCATGCAGATTACGTCCCGGATCAAAATGCGGTACAATCGTCGTCGTCTTTTTTTTTTTTTTAAATCGTTGTCATTTGGAAATGAGATCGCACATAAGTATGAATTGAGATCGCGATTAATCGTGCAGCCCTACTGCCAGGTTAAACTTGTTGAGCTGCCCGCTGTGGTGACCGCTTGTGTCGAGGAAGCAGCCAAAAGTGTTTTCAGGTTTCACCCATCACTACATCTGCTTAACCGAAGAGGAAAAGGACCAAAAAGTAAAAAGGAATTCACTGAACCGTGGTCTTAGTTTCCCCCCACTGTCCTCAGCTGGCTCAGGCTGTAAAATATAAGACGAAGCTATACGACATACTGCGTATTACGTAGCAGCCTTTTTACAATATCACAATAATGGCTACTGTACTGTTTCACTGGATACATGAATGCATTTGCAGGTCTGTTAACTGTGCCTGCTTTAGTGTGTTTCAAAGACATGTTAGAGAGGATCCTCCTGTAAGAAGCACAGCGTGAATTCAAATAATTCTGAAGCGCCTGGATGCAGAAAATACTTTCAGTGTGATTTTTCCTTTTTTATTGTGCCATCTGGAAGTTGCTGGTGTTTTTAGAAGTTCTTTAGTGGTTTTTGAAAGACTTTATTCCCAGCGAGTTATCTCCAGTTTAAAAAAAAACAACAACAAAATTGAAAAACAAAACAACACAACAAAGCCACATCTGCAACTTCCCCACCTCGAATACAGAGATGTCGTCCTTCCTGTAGATCTCATTGGCCGGAGGGTGGAACCAGTTGCACTTCTTCATGTGCTGGTAGAGGATGCTGCGACTTTTCATGTAGCGCAGGCAGAACTCACACAGGTAGAGTTTAGGTAGTCTGGAAACGGGAGCGCAAAAACAAAAGGACAAAAGGAAAGGTTTTAACGGGTTTGCTCACAAACAAACAAATCCCAACATTTTTCTTCTTCAGCTGGAATATTTACTGGTCTTTTATAACAATCGGCTATTTTTCTGGTGATGTAACAAAGGCAAAAGTCAAACTGGGTTCGTTTTTCCTCCAAATGACATTTGCTAAACAATTAAATGTGAAGGCTTTAAGAACTTCTGATTAATTTTTTAGAATAAAAACTGATATTTTTGCTTTTTTTTTCTGTGCGCACTTTTCCAGTTTGCATCCATCAGGTATTTTAAATTGCTGAGATAAACATACACAGTGGGATGAATTTTCTTGAAACGCAACAAACTGCAGAAATGCACATTTAAAAACACCTCCGACTACGGATCCCTGTCACAGAGGGTGGCAGTGTAAACGGCTTATGACGAGCTCCATTATTCGGGTGGTAATTTCTACACCTACGAGCAGGATTGTGAGCCAAGTACCTCATGCTGTTGCGTTACATTATGGTGCGTTAGCTTACCTGCTGTACTCCTGCGGGTACGGAGACGAATACCACGTCTGGATTTCATACTTGCCAAATTCAATGACTGACGGGCAGCGCATTTGAGGGTCTGGCGGACCCGTCACGCCGACTTTCTGTTGGGGGAAGGGAAAAGGCAGAGATGTTTATGGTTAGCTACAGGTTTACAACTGGCGGGGGATTAGCGGGCCATGAGCCAAGCAGAGACACCAGAAATCATCAGCAGAGTATCTCAGACTGTTACAGCAGGAGAGGGCACCAGGTTTATTCTCAAGTTTACATTACTCTTACGTGGATCTTCCTGGTTTGCCCTTCCCAGCCATTTACATCATGTATTCACCGTACACGATATTCACTGTCACCCAGCCTGGAACAGTTCTGCTCATTAACTCACACACTTACACGCCACTGTGGCTATTCCACATCCACAACAGCGTTTTAATACGACTCCCATGGCGTTAACCCCACACCCACTCTCTGGTCAGTTTACTGCTGCACTATTCCCTTAAAACAAGCCATTAATGTGGCTAATTTACACTTCCTCTCTGACTAACGTATCAGAACACTGTCGTTAAAGATGCCCCGCTCAGTCATCGCGCCATCAAACACAAGACTCGTTTTACGTGCTTTATCGAGACCCAGTCTTAAACATTCATGGGTTGTTTTACTCTAGCCGGGCTTGCCCTTCTGTTTATGGAGCACAGTTTGGCATCCATCACAAGCAGAATGTGAAATTCAAGCAAATGTCCAACAACAACAGTAAAGACTAATCAGCTTGTTGTAAAGCTGCTGTCCTAAATTCAATCCATTTCATTTGCATCTTGAGGTCACGGCCTGTGTGTGCTGCATCTATGGTAATGGATCATTTTAATATCTATATTGAATCTGGCAGCTGTTCCTAATTTCTTTCCTGCACTTCTTTGACACACACACACAGGACCTGCAGCCCTCTGTGAGCCAGCAGCTTCATCTCTTACAACCAGCCAGCTGTTGACTTGGCTCTTTCTGACCACATTCTCACCACGATTGAGATTTACGTGTATACCCTCCAGTCTGGCAGCCTCAGTCCCAGACTCACAGCTCTCAGATTCCCATGCTGATGCAATCTCATTGTCCTATTTGGCCAGTGTTCAGCGTCTCCCTTCCCCGCTGTTGTCTCGTAATAATCACGCGTACCTGTAGCGCCAGCTCCTGGATGTGTCTGAACAGCTCGATGTCTTTTTCCGTCAGGTTCTCGTGGCCGGGCAGTTTGTCATCTTCGTCACGCCAGTCGCTGCCTTCCTGATTGTCTGGGGATTGAAAGACAATCAGAAGTTATTTCGAATCCCAAGATGTCTGCAGACTTTCAGGGTCTTATAACAGGTCACTTTCTTATATTAAAGCCTGCAATCACAGGATGTTAGAAAGAGTAACATTTAGGAGAGCAGCATCCCTAAATGCAATCAAAATCCCCCCAAGAGAAATAGCCGAATTTATGTGAATCACATGATTAGTTGTGCGTATGTTGGCGTGGATACAAAGCCTGTTACTTCAACTCAAGGCTGAAGCCACAACTCACGAATCTCTTCATCCATAATCAGTCCTAATTTTATTCTGAAAGTTCTGACAGGAAGCGGACGTTCGTATCTCCACCACTTTTAGGACGTTGCTCCCGTCGCTGCCATTCTTCATCCGGCCACGCTTTCCTCCGTCTCCAAAATAAGTCACATTGCCGACATGCACGCCAGTGATCGCTGCCCTAATTGCTTCACAACAAATCCTGCTCCCTCGGCTTGTGTGGAGAACGAACGTACGGGCCGCGCCGTTTCTGATTTAATGACGCAGCGAAGCGCAAATTATACATCCAATTTGGCATATGATCTGTTCTTAAGGCGTTTTTTCACAATACATCGGTTGAATGAACGGGAACAAAACCGCTGCTTGTTCTTTGCCGCAGTTTGGCGTCATTTGTGCTCGAGCTACGGTCTGTAATCTCAGCGTGACACACGCAGCGGACACAGCAAAGCCTGGTTAAAACGAATGACACAGTTTTTCTAAACTTGACAACAATCTCACTCCTGACTTTAAGAGCGATCAAAAACTTTGTGTCTGTATCACACCAGCTTTGCAGTTTCACACTACTCACGCTAAACCCCGTGACGTGAAATAATATCAGCTAAATTAAAGCTGCCAGGTTACTTTCCACATATTTATTAAGTTAGCTGATAGCTAAGACAGTCTTTTATTTGTTTTGCTTGCTGCAGGCAGTAAACGCACATTAGCAACACAGGCAAGAGTGGAAGAGACTTGTGATAATGGATGATGAGGGTGTTCTTCATTCTTTCTAAAACACACATGGGTGCTGCAGAAAGCTGAAGGAAGCGCTGCTGCTCATTACTTATAACTCGCTGCTTTTACTCTAAGAGATTTCAATGGAAACAGAACTGCAGGCGGGCACTTCAAATTACAAAAGCAATTTCTTTAAATGCATAAGCAATCATTTTCTCTGGCTGAGGGAAAAAAAATAAAGCAATTCCACACGATTTTTAGCCTTGACCTACAATTTCAAAATAAGTAACATCACGGCTGAATCGTCTATAAAAGAGGGACAAAGAACACAAAAGCAATGTGAATGCTTCACAGTAACAGCTGATACCTACAGAGTCTGTAAGCAAAGCACCTGCAAAGGACTCATGAAAGTAGAGCACGTTTTTTTTAAAAGGTCAATTTATTGATTCAGATATTAACTTTTTTTTTACCATTTGTGTTTCATTTCTGTGCTGTTGCTCTCTCATTAAACATAACAGATCATTAACATGTCGTTATGTACGTCACTTTATCTCAACGTTTTATGTTTTCATGGCAAATGTGAATCGAAACTGTCTGATGGTGATGATGAGCAAAAAACAAAACAAAAAAACAAGCTGATCTTTCCCACCTCTGTCATCTCCTTCGCCTTTGCGACTGGCTTTCTTTCGGATGCGGCACTGCTGTGAGTAGTCCACCACTTCCTGCCGTGCCTTGCGGCCCTCGGGAGATGGCGTGAAGAACTTTGTGAGGGCGTCGATGAGGCCCTTGGTCTTGTTGTTGAAGCGCAGGCTGCTGTGTGACAGGTCGCCGTCCTCCCGCATGGAAAAAAGCAGCCTGTCGTCTCCGGGGTAACCTTCGCAGGAGGAGCTGGAGGAAGAGTTTGCTGAGGCCGAGCGCTTCCGCCGACCCCGCCCTCCCAGCTTCTTAAAGGGCCGCCCCGGCCTGCAGAAGACAAAAGTGTTAGGGTCAAAGTCACTCTGCAGTGCAAAGACCACCTAAACATGCATTTATCTGTGTATGCCACAGTGTGCGCACAGTGATTGGTGTGTAGTACAATCTCCAACATACTTGGAACCACCTTACTGCATTATTATGGATGATCTGATATCGTCGTGTTGGTGTTGTTCCCAGATCATCATGAAAATGTTGTTCCAGGTTCAACATTGCAAGTGACCAATCACATTATTGTGACGTTATTCTTTTGCGCACCAACCCATTTGTGCATTTATGAAATGCCAATGTTGCAAGGACAATATCAATTCTGCTTAGCGTTTATTTTAGGGTTAGGGTCCGTTGATCGGCGGACAAAGGCGGTTTCTCGCAGCTTAAGTACAGTTTTTTGTTTTACGCCGGTTTTTCCCGAAGTCGCAAAAGTATGACATCACAACATTCTGATTGGTCACTTGCAATGTTGATCCTGGAACAACCTTTAGTATGATGATCTGGGAACAACACCAACACGAGGGTATCAGATCGTGCGCATTATTATATATACAAACAAAAAAGAAATACTCTGCACAAAAATAACCTTTGGCATTACACTTTAAGGGTAAGATCTCATTACTGTCAGTGTCTCAAATTTCTGCATGGCATTCGTTAGTATGGAGGACCAAAACAGTCAATATTAAACATAAGAAAATAATGATAATAATAATAAAAGTGTCATGAATGGAACTTAAGGTGATTAATCACTATTAATCCCATTAAATGCATTTTATTTCATTTTAAATAAAATACAGCACTAGTAGATTTACTACTGCTGTAAATTTGTCTTTGTGTTTATTCTAGTATTCATTTGCTTTTAACATTTCACCATTAATTTAACCATTTATCTGATTATTTGATCTCATTCTATACATGTTTTTTATGTTAATTATGACAGACACCGTTATATAACCCTTAGAAAACATCTGATTACTAAGTGATTTCTAAGTCCTCCATCTCAAACACCTTGGGTCTGTGATGAAGCAGACACAGGTGCTCTCCATCGCAGTGACACCGCCTCAGACAGAATTAGTTGAAGGTGTTTGTGTACCTGTTCTTGGGCCGTCCCAGCGGTGCGTTGTAGCGCCGTTTGATTTGCGCAGCCTTTTCATGTAAAAGCTTCTTTCCCTTTTTCCTTGGTTGGCAGATTTGACAAATCCACATGCCTAGGAGACGAAGAGGAAAAATGGAAGTGTTCACACACGGAGACAGGACAGGCTTCGGTGCACATACAAAGAGGCTCTGGGAAGCTTGTAATGCATTAGTGCTTAACAGGGATGCATTAGAGTGAGAGCCATCAGCTCAGGAGATGGTTTAATCATTAACTGCCATCATAACGGCGATGCAGAAGAGCAATGTAGGAGCGCTGTGTGGTCAATCGGAGGAATAACAGGTACGAGTTGGGCTCGGAGCAGATAGTGGAGACGGGATACGAGTCTTGTTTAATTACCTTTTGGCATCCGCGTGAGAGGAGGATCACAGCACTCCATGTGGAAGCCCCGGTCACAGGAGTCGCAGAACAACATGTTGTCCTGCAGAGAGACACAAAATAATGACAATCGTCTTCAGGTCACACGAGTAGTAGAACAACATATAATCCACTAAGTAAATACAGGTGACACCGCTGATCAAAGCTGCTGAGCTCATTTTAATTCCATATTTTGATGAGAGTTTTGCATACTTTGCCTTCCCTCCGTCCTCATAGCCCGTTTCATCATTGTGCCACTGGCAGCATGTTGTGAATTTTCCTCTTAACCTCTCCACAAACATTTGAATAACAATCATACCTCGCCTGACAAGTAAGAGAAAAGAGTGAAATCATGCCGATGCTGACTAAAATAGCTCATTCTCAGGATCAATCCCTTGATAGAGACGCTGATGTCTATCAGCGTCTCTATCTGGCACTTAAGCTGAGGATCGAGCGTTCGCAGCGACTGTCAGGCTGCCAGGACGCCATATTCCTTCATCCACTCACCGCATTCTTTCCTTGATCCTGACAGCTGCTGCAAGTCTTGCATTCGATGCACTGCCACCACAGAGCCTTGACTCGCGCTGTGAGCTCCGGGGAGAATTTGAGACAGGACGGGTGGCCTGCAGGTAGACAGACACACATACACAAACAAGCACGTCAACATCACACACACTTTTCTCTCACACTCTCACTCTATTTTTTTTATGTTTCCTGCTGACTGACAGTTGTGACCCACTTGCATCATTGAAGGAAAAAAAAAAGAAAGAAAGTCCTTTTGGAACTGGAAGCCCTCACTGAATCAAACCTGGCTGCAAAGAGTGTGTTAAAACATAAATGACAATCTGTCAGAGCCGTGCTTTTGCAATGTTTGAAGAGCGGCAAACAAGACGGCCTTGTCTGGGACGAAACCCCTCTAAGGGAAGAAGAGGAACACGCTTGTCTGCTTCCGATAAGAGATGTCGGGCCTTAGCAGGAGTACTACAACTTGCATGCCAATAAAACCAAAAACTGAACCAGGAATAAAACTGTTTAAGAACGACACCCGCCCATAATTAAACAATGTTATGTTTCAATTCAATTCAATTCAATTTTATTTATATAGCGCCAAATCACAACAAAAGTCGCCTCAAGGCGCTTCATAGATACAGAGAAAAACCCAACAATCATATGACCCCCTATGAGCAAGCACTTTGGCGACAGTGGGAAGGAAAAACTCCCTTTTAACAGGAAGAAACCTCCAGCAGAACCAGGCTCAGGGAGGGGCGGCCATCTGCTGCGACCGGTTGGGGTGAGAGAAGGAAGACAGGATGAAAGACATGCTGTGGAAGAGAGACAGAGATTAATAACAGATACGATTCAATACAGAGAGGTCTATTAACACATAGTGAGTGAGAAAGGTGACTGGAAAGGAAAAACTCAATGCATCATGGGAATCCCCCGGCAGCCTACATCTATTGCAGCATAACTAAGGGAGGATTCAGGGTCACCTGGTCCAGCCCTAACTATATGCCTTAGCAAAAAGGAAAGTTTTAAGCCTAATCTTAAAAGTAGAGATTGTGTCTGTCTCCCGAATCCAAACTGGAAGCTGGTTCCACAGAAGAGGGGCCTGAAAACTGAAGGCTCTCCCTCCCATTCTACTTTTAAATACTCTAGGAACAACAAGTAGGCCTGCAGAGCGGGAGCGAAGTGCTCTAATAGGGTGATATGGTACTACAAGGTCATTAAGATAAGATGGGGCCTGATTATTTAAGACCTTGTATGTGAGGAGCAGGATTTTGAATTCAATTCTGGATTTAACAGGAAGCCAATGAAGGGAAGCCAAAACAGGAGAAATATGCTCTCTCTTTCTAGTCCCTGTCAGTACTCTTGCTGCAGCATTTTGGATTAGCTGAAGGCTTTTCAGTGAGTTTTTTGGACATCCTGATAATAATGAATTGCAGTAGTCCAGCCTGGAAGTAATAAATGCATGAACTAGTTTTTCAGCATCACTCTGAGACAGGATATTTCTAATTTTAGAGATGTTGCGCAAATGGAAGAACGCAGTCTTACATATTTGTTTAATATGTGCGTTGAAGGACATATCCTGGTCAAAAATGACTCCAAGGTTCCTCACAGTGTTACTGGAGGCCAAGGTAATGCCATCCAGAGTAAGAATCTGGTTAGATACCATATTTCTAAGCTTTTCAGCGCCGAGTACAATGACCTCAGTTTTATCTGAGTTAAGAAGCAGAAAGTTAGTGGCCATCCAAGTCTTTATGTCTTTAAGACATTCCTGCAGTTTAACTAATTGGTGTGTGTTATCTGGCTTCATGGACAGATAGAGCTGGGTGTCATCTGCATAGCAGTGAAAATGTATGCTATGTCTTCTAATGATGCTGCCTAGGGGAAGCATGTATAATGTAAACAGAATTGGTCCTAGCACTGAACCCTGTGGAACTCCATAATTAACCTCAGTGTGTGAAGAGGACTCTCCATTTACATGCACAAATTGGAGTCTATTAGATAGATATGATACAAACCACTGCAGTGCAATACCTGTAATACCTACAGCATGTTCTAATCGCTCTAATAGGATATTATGGTCAACAGTATCGAATGCTGCACTAAGGTCAAGAAGGACAAGCACAGAGATGAGTCCACTGTCAGAGGCCATAAGAAGATCATTTGTAACCTTCACTAAAGCTGTTTCTGTGCTGTGATGAACTCTGAAACCTGACTGAAACTCTTCAAATAAACCATTCCTCTGCAGATGATCTGTTAGCTGTTTGACAACTACTCTTTCAAGGATTTTTGATATGAAAGGAAGGTTGGAGATTGGCCTATAATTAGCTAAGACTGCTGGGTCTAGAGATGGCTTTTTGAGTAAAGGTTTAACTGCAGCCACCTTGAAGGCCTGTGGTACATAGCCGATTATTAGAGATAGGTTGATCATATATAAGATCGAAGAATTAATCAATGGCAGGACTTCTTTGAGCAGTTTTGTAGGAATGGGGTCTAAAAGACACGTTGATGGTTTGGAGGAAGTAATTATTGAAGTTAACTCAGAAAGATCGATTGGAAAAAAAGAGTCTAACTTAACATCAATGGAACTAAGAGTAGCTGTAGATAATATTACATCTGTGGGATGATTATTGGTAATTTTTTCTCTAATGATAAAAATTTTATTTGTGAAGAAGTTCATGAAGTCATCACTAGTTAACGTTAAAGGGATGGTTGGCTCAAAAGAGCTCTGACTTTTTGTCAGCCTGGCTACAGTGCTGAAGAGAAACCTGGGGTTGTTCTTATGTTCAGATACTAAATGAAGTTAAAGTGTCAAGTATTACTGAGAAGAGTGAAGAACATGACTGGACAGTTGCTGAGCTGCTGAGTGTCAGTTAAAGCGTAGCCACTTAGACAGAATCAACTGGAGGTCTGGGCGGTTAATTAAGTATCAATTTCAGTTACGAAATTGGCTCCGAACAACTGTGAAAACAAAATAATCTGAATACATAAATAACTTTTGCGTTCATTTTCACTATAAATAAATCCCCCGCAGGCCTTCTGTTAATACCAATGTGTACTCGTAGGTATGTTTTTGTCCCCAACAGCTCCAACTCATTCTTAGTTTACTACATATCAGCCAAGATAATCAAAAGAGGGCCTCTGTCTCCACACTTAGGGTCTATCACGTGTTTGTTTGTTGGATGTGGGAGTCAGCTGAAGTGTGCAGGGTCCTGCCACTGCAAGATGGTCAACACCTGCTAGTCTGGGTCCATATATCACAAGCCTGTTTGCCACCTTGTGTGATAATCTGTTTTTGTTTTTTTTTTCTTCATTTGAATGAATGTTCAAGGAAATCCCTTATTTGAAAAGAAGACGTGTGTTTAAGTTCAAACTCTACAATATCTGTCGACTTAATGAATAACAGTGTTAAATGATCAAGATTACTATGCTGACCAAAATCATTATGATTATTATGGACTTATTGAACTGCCATCAAAGGGTGAAAGCAGTGAAGTGCAAGCTGCCTTTAAATGTCTGACAGCAGCTGCGTTTGTACATAAATGCAGTTGAAGTATCAATTAAGTAGCAACATAAAAGATGAAGCACCAGAGACAGCTGCGCGTGTGTGCATGCACACACTGTGAAGTTTACATCTTCCTGAGATCCCATCATATTTTAAAGCCCCAGTCTATGAGTCTGAATGCATGCTTTTTTAAAATAACTTCTTTAATGTGTCACCACCAGTTACTAAAGGTGGGGGAAAAAAATCGATTCTGTGTAGTATTGTGATATTTTGTTTGCTAATAATGTATCGATACAGGGACAGCAGAAATCGATATTTTGTTACAAAGAAGGCTTTTGTGCTCTGACTTCAGAGCATGTTGATCCTTTTTCTGAGCAAGAATCCTGACATTCCTTCACTGTCCAAATGTGTTTAACTTTTTTTGGCAGCAATAAACATGACAGTTTACTTATTTTCATTTAAGACATGTTTTATTTTAATAAAATTGTAACTTTTTTATTTAATGTAAAATTATATTTTGCTTTAATTTACTTTCAAATTCTTCAGTTGCTGAATGGGCTGCATAGTTGTCATAAATTGCATAGTTCAGAATAGCTATAATTGTACCAGATGGTTGCGTTCAGTTAAGTTGGACTAGACTGTAATACAAACCGTTCAGTTTGTCAACAATAAAACTGAAATGAGAGAAAGACTGAGTGTGAGACTTTGATATTAGATAAAATGAATATTGATAAAGTTTACCTTTATGTACAGAATCTGAATATCGCAAAATATTTTAAAAAATTGCAATAATATCGTATCGTGGGATGTATGCTGATTCCCACCTCTACCAGTTTGCAGACAGCTGATTGGCTCCTCTTGTGCTGTATCTGTTCTCTCTACAAAACCTGAATAGAGTCTTGTAGGCGGCACTCACCGCTGTTGCCACAGTCGGCGCAGGAGATGAGCTCCTCTGGCTTCTTATCGCGATTCTGCTCCTTGGTCCCCAAACAGAAGCTGCAGATGGGGATGGGCTCCGCCACCGGCTGGCAGAGGGACAGAGCAGAAGGGAAGAGGGGGGAGACGTGGGAGAGAAGAAAGGGGAAGGGAAGAAAAAAAAGAGTCGAGACTGTCAGTCAACTTAACAGCTTCATTGTACAAATGAAAACAAACAAAGTGGCCTTGTGTGTCCCGCTACAGCGGATGACTGTTGCTGTGTGTATTAAGACGCTAACAGTGAACTGAATGAACGCTACAACAACACCGCTGGAGCACATGTGGATTTCTGAACAAAGAGTTTTAAGATGATGAAGAACACGAGAGCCACTATGATTAGCGGCTTTGTATAATTTATGTGGCGTGTCACGTTAGAGACTGCCATCATGTGTCACCGTCTCTGCTGACTCCTCTGCTGTTTGATCAAAAGCTGGGACTGGGCTCCTTAGCTCGTACTGGCTCAGGCGTGTAGTTCCACTGCAGCGTGTCCCATTTTGACACGTTTTTCTCCCTGAAACATGCCATTAGATATTCAGTTCTGCGACTGCATGAATCTTTTAGCGGGTCCCCTGAAAGCACAATCCGTGGCAGCAGCAGGTGTGTGCTCGGGCACAAAACAAGCCCGATATCTCATATGCGCGCACGCACAAACCTAAGCCAGGTTTGTGTCCATGAAAACAAAAGGCTGGATAACGTTTTGTTAGACATCAAATAAGACTTGTGTGTCCAATAAAGCTGAAAAATCACATCCCTTAAGCACTGCAGGTGCACTTCACAGAAACAAGCACAACAGGAGGGGGGAGGAGGGAGGACATGAGGTGACTCTCCTTCAAAGTTTCTGGATCCTGGAAGCCCCGAGGGGAAGTGACAGTTTACTCGTACGCCACCAGTAATTTTCTTTTATCTGTTAAGCAGCTTCAAACAGAATGACTAAGCCTAACGTTAAAATGCAGCCATAATAATTTTTACTTTGGTTTTCTTACTTACAGCCTGCATAAATGTGACTGTATGCAAACAGATACAAATAAATGCCAGGAGAACTTGTGCTATGACTTTAAAACTGTTAGTCTTGCACGGTGACCTGTCATCCTGCTAAAATCAACTTTGATGCTAGCCTGCTTTAAAAAAAAAAGAAGAAGAAGAAAATGCTGAATAATGAACAGCTTAGCCCACATGATTGCTAGCTGTAAAGGTGTGCCAAGCAATTCTGAGTTAAAAATAACTTCCACATGTTCTGAGGTTCAGCCAATGCCTGTTTAGTACTTCATTAGGACAAGAAACAGTATAAACACACGAAACGGCCTGAAAACGCACCAAACAAGAAGAGAACTAGAGGCTTCTCCAAGGCACGAAAATCAAAGCCCAACTACAGCGTGTTTATTAGAAGAAAATAAGATGCAACTGTGGCACAGCCACTGACTGTGAGAAAAACACTTGTGATGAACACTCTGGAGGAGCTACAGAGCTCTGTGGCTGAGATGGGAAACACTGTCCTAACGACATCTGTTGCCTGACTGCTTCCATGTTCTCAGCTCTGTGGCAGAAGAGTAAAGGAAAACCCACTGGTGAAAACGATTCTGCATGACATCTGGACCAGTGCGTGCCAGCAGTCACCGAGGAAAAAGACTCTTCTGCAAGCTGAGACAAAGTGGAGCATTTGTAAACCACCCTGAGCTCTTACATTTAGTCTGAATCCTGCACTGAATATCAGCCCAAACATCCGATGCAGCAGAGATGCTTCTCTGCGTCTCCGCTACTGAAGACAAGGACCCAAGTCTTGGACCTGTGATAACTTTTCAAGAGCACATGCTTTGATTGCTGGGCTCTCAAAGACCAAACCGTCTTGAACAATCCTCTCTCAGCTGTACCCTCTGTTCTACTCACAGTGGGTCGCAACAGCAGACCTCTAGATGCCCTTCCTGACACAGTGTCCTCTGCTGGTCTCAAACCGGGGACCTTTTAGACATTAAGCAAATGTGTAACCCACTACACTTTGGTGCTACCCAGACCAGTTATCGTTTGTATCAGATATCACACAGATGCATTATAACGACTAATGTCACGGGTACGCAAATGTGATATCAACACAAACACATTAGCATTCATACTGCAGCTCTCTGAAGTCTTCTTCAAACGAAAGGTGTCATTGCTCAGGAAGGGGAACAAAGAAAAAATGGAAAAGGCACAACAGTAGCAAGCATCAACTGCTTCTAGCATGGAGACAGTAATATATATATATATATATATATATATCAATAAGGATTTTACTTCCTGGTCTGCAAAATAAAGCAACACTGAAGTGCCTTAAACCACATTTAATGGCAACTGGGGGCGATAAACAGTAGTTTCTGGGAAAACTGCCCTTAAAGACCTGTGTAATCACTTCTCTGTTGGGTTTCAGGGCTCAGTCACTTATTTTGAGTCATAGTGAATACCACATTCAGACCATTCTATAAATGTTAGGTCGTTTTAAATGTCAGAAAGCAAAACTATCCAGTGGGTGCTTATTGGCATGTGCTTTCAGTCACATCAGCAGGTCTACTTTCATCGCGGTATCTTTTACACTGCCTACGGAAACCAAGAGTACGTGATGTGTGCATCTTTCTTCCTGTGCCGCCCTCGATCACCCTGAAACTGGCACTCTGTCATCATGACTTTGAAACCTTCATCTTTAATCAGATGGGGCCTCTTAACACACTAAACATACTGTGAATCCACAAAGTGACAACCTGAGCTGGCTCTCTGTCGATCTCTTAGATGGATAAATGCTCGTTGTCACCTGCCGTGTGCTTGTGCAGTTTCACCGACACATGCACGCCTTAACAGAAAGCAGAGGGGTACAAAAAGAAGATAAAAAAAACCCCTTAATGTCTCCCAGAAGGCACAGTTATGTTAGTTTGTAATTTAAAACCAAACCGAGACAGAAACAGAAAAACGGGGCAAATTTGATCTTTATTGGAAACTCTAAACATCATCTGTCCCAAAGACACTTTTTAATCAACACAACCCTAACAATAAAGGTGCTCTCCTTTATTAACGACACAAAAAGTACAAAGTACACCAACATGGCAGTGAGTGAAGCTGGTGTTAAGGTTTTTACAGCACAGCAGGGTAAATGCACGTAGCTGCGCCGAGCTAGGTAGGCCGCTCGCTCTGGCAGGGAGGAGACGAGGACAAGAGCTTGATTTATTGGGTTCATTTCCTTCTGACTCAGGCTGCTTCAGCACCCCCCACCCTAAACAGTGCAGGGACTGAGAGAGAAAAGGGGATACAATAAGAAAGTTAAGGGAAGTGAGAGGTAAATGGAGAGAGGAATGGGGCGGGCAAAGAAGAGGCAGATAAGCAGAGACATGCAGGGAGCACAGGAGGAGGACAGAGGCTTAGCTGTGGAGAAACGTATACGTGCCGGCTCTATCTGTGAAAAGGTTTTACAACTTTACAGGCAAAACTTCTATAAATTGTGATCGTGCGCTAGTTTATACTGCGACAATGAAAAACAAGTCATTGCCAATCTCCATCAGCATTATGAAAATAACTATGAGCTACAAAACAAGTCGACAATTTCACTAAAAAGAAATGGAAGTCAGCAACAACAACAAGAAAAAGAAAGAGGAGGAGCGCTGTGTGAGGACAAAAATAACAATCCAGAGGGCAGGAGAGGGAAGGGAAAGCAAGAGCGAGGGAGAAAGAAAGAATGTGCACCAGTCCTCGGAGCAGCCTGCGTGCTACCAACACCTCAATCATTCCTGACGCTTTAACCCATTCCATGCCGGAGGAGGTCAACTGCTCCCACTCGGCCTCTGAGCGCTCGAGTAAACAAGAGCTGAGAAAGAGGGAGAGGGAGAGTGCGTGCTGCCTTTCACGCAGACACCTTGTTTAGAGACGCGCGCTACAGCGAGGCTTCAGTTACTGACTGCCACTACAAATGAAAAGGAAAAGCCAATCCTCTTGGAAGTGTGAATCTCAAATTCTTCCCAAGAACAGTCGTCTTCCCACTTTCAACCTTTCCTTTTAAAGCGCTAGTTGCCAGAGCCCTTGTTGCTCCACGGCGATATTCCAGAAACCTCTCAAACTTCTTCGTCATTTAACTTGAGGCGTGCGTGTTTGTGCCGATCTACGTTGAGCTGGCGTTTACACATTTTGGCTCCGAGGATTATTTGGAAGCCAAAAAAAGACACACCTTACTGTAATTGTTATTAGCTAACTGCTTTTACAAGACGGCATTAAAAAAAAACATAAAAACCTGTCATACAAGTAAAAGGTTTCCCCTTAAAAAAAAAAATCACCTAGAACAACAGTTGTACAACAGTTGAAGACAGCCTAGTCTGATCCAGCTGACACACCCACCGATGTTTTATGGATCCATTAACCACAGAACAGTCAACTCTCCTCCTCTGTGTTAACATGAATGCGTGTTCAGAGGGATAATAGGTTATTAACAAAAAATACATTTAAAAAAATGGTGGTGACCTGGTTTCCCCTCCATATGCACAGTTCTCTCAAAGACAGAGGACAGGGGAGGGAGACAGGAAGGGGAGCACAATGGAGGGAAGGACGAAAGGAGAAATGAAGGAGGTGGTGGTGGGGGGTGTTGGAATAAAAGGCAATGGGAGAAAAGAGAAAGAGAGAAAAGCGTTGCTGTTGTCCTTGTCTCAAGTCAAGGATCTCATTAACATGGGAGCCTGATCTCAGCTGGCCCCCCAACACTACCACCACACTTCCCTTATGTTCCTTCCCCAACCTCCAACACAAACTCATTGATCACTGTTACAGGGCACGCCGCGCAGCCAGACAACACACAAACACTCACTCCGAGAATCATTAGATGGTCTGAACACTGGTAGTCGTGAGACACACCTTGACGTGCTGTCGGTTGGCTTACACGCACGGATGCTCTTGTGACAATAGCTGGCATGTAAAAGTAAATAAAGCATCTGAAATCTCAAATCCCTGTAGCTCCATTGGCCGGGTAGTGACGTGAAAATAACCGGGCTGCGTTATCCAGCGACAGCTTGCGGAAGAAGACCCTGCGATGTGCCGTGCGTCCCCTCCCTTCAGCCGAGCCATCGCCCTCCATTTAAAAAAGGAAGAAAAAAAAAATCATCGAGGTTAGCCAGGGTGCACGGAGCTAAATCACGGCATCAAACGAAGCGGGACTGGCCGTGCTCCAGCCGTCACTTCCACAGCTGCTCAACACACTGGCTCCATTTGTGGGGATGGTGAGGTTAGCCGTACGCGAGGCCTCACACAGCTAAGGTTCCCGTGCCAAATGCCATTCACATCACTCACTGGTGAGCTCGAGGTTACTGCTCCCCTTTGGGCACTGCCACTACTGCTAATGTAGCTTCTATAGACTCTTGGCCAGTTGCATCTGTTCGTAGCGGTTAATATGTGGCTCGCAGAGTCACACTGCAAGACGGCAAGTGAAACCTGGCTGGTGCCAAAACTGAACACTGCTAAAAACATCTTAGGTGTATGAACACAAACTGCAGGTGATCAAAACTTGAAAAATGAAAACTAAATTTCAACATAATGACCAGCCAGATTCAGATATTTTAGCATGACTTTCAGACATTTAAATATCTGTCCATCTTAGTCAAACTCTTACAGGACATACAATAATACAACAAGTTGTCAGTTTGAGTAAACTCATCTTCACCACTTGTCACTCCCCTCTGCGTCTACAGACAGGTAAAACAGAGCAGAGAAGGGAAAACTCATGTCTCTGCATGACACAGTTACACTAGGTGACAATTTAAATTCACACTGACAGAGGTAGCCATCATCTGACGTGTCTTTGGGGTGGATCAATGCAGCTGCGCCCCATATGCACGCTTATTTCAAACGTGCAAAAGTTCAAGCATGTACAGTCTGTGTGCTTCAGGGAAGGCTATAGCATGAAACCACCTAGGAAAACAACTTTTGTTACCTCTGTATAGGGCTGTGCGATATGACCAAAATCTCATATCCTGATATAAGAATTCTATCGTCCCGATAACGATATAAATCACAAAAATGTAACATTTTCTGTAAATTCTGTGAATCTCGGGCAGCTCGACTTGCGGGAAGTGTTTCCAGCTGCGCGTTATGTAACTGGAGTCGAGTGTTTTAACCGATGCATGAAACGATACATTTTTAGACATAAGTTGTAATGGCCGCCGTTTTCTTTGTGAGTATTTATTACACGGCGTGCTGCGGGGAAAAGCCTGTTCTAACGTTTGAGTCTAAGGTTTATTTTTTAGCACCTGGCGGCTCTTTTTTACTTCTCATCCGTAAATTATCTGCATCTTTCACGTGATTCTGTTTATTTTGAAAAGTCTCAACAGGATCTTGAGCTTTATTGTGAAAGGTTTATGTGGAACATAAACAAGCAGACACGCGATGGTGTTACCATCATTGTTGCTAACGACAACGCATAAAAACAGGCGCTTGTCCGTCTGTAGTGTGGTTATATTAAATAAAAGAGAAAGAGAGAACTTTAAGAAATTAATATAGCCACTACAGTGACCATCAAAACCATGAAAAAAAAATATTCCCGTAAACATTTTATTTTGCGACACCATGAAACAAATGATAGCGTAAAATGAAACGATAGATGTTTTTATATTGTTATATCGAACAGCCCTACCTCTGTATACCACTATAGCTCAGCTGCTTGAGCAGTGACCCATGACCCAAACTCTAGAGTCCTTACTTCAGTGTCCCGGGTTCAAGTCCACCCAAGTCATATTAGTTAGGAACTGTTGCCAAACCAACACAGTGTAGTGTTATGCTTTAGGGCTGTAACTGATCATATTCAACATTAAGTGCTGGCTCATTTTTCCCCAATTAACTAATTAATTGTTTGATCCAAATAAGTAGAAAATGGTGTCAAATACCAACCAGTGTCCTCCGGTGGCTGCTTTAATTTGACAAAACACAGTAAATAGAACAGAGAAGAGCAGCAAATCCTCATATTATCCCATTACCAAAATAGCGTGCAATTAATTTTCAATCCATCAAGAGCCTCCATTGTGTTTGGAGTAAAGTGGCCCTTTAAATAAGTGAATGCTAAAAACAGTTTTCCCATCTCTCTGCTGGCGGGTACCCCCAAGTGTGAAACAAGAATTGTGCTTGTGGTTACAGCGAAACGTGAGCTTAAAGCTGTACAGAATGAGACTTTTTTTTAAACTTTGGACACTAATGGGGGGTCAGCTGAAGCCGGGTTTCTGTCAAAATGGAAACAATTGGTGCTTGTCAAAGGGAAAGCGGGGCAAATTATTTCACTTGTTGAAAATGTTTTTTGGATCAGTCAAAAATCTGAAATTCAAGACGAGCTAACACCAGACTGGGGGTTTGGGGGTGGAAACCACTTCATTGCACCCAACTTAGTCATTTTCCCAGCATTTTTGTGGCGCAGCGCTAACTCTGGAAAATGCTTCCATGCATCCGGGGAAAAAGCCCAAAAGTTCTCTCCTGTAACAGCAAGACATGAAGCAGCACAACGAAGCATGTGAAGGTTAACCATATCAGGCAAGTTTTATGAAGCTGTGCACCAATTTTAAGGTTCTGGGCCAATATTATTGTTTAAATATCCATGTGGTTCACAGCTGATGCCTATGTATATATTTATGTATTGCTGGTGCTGCGCAGTGACAATGATACAAATGTCATTTTATTTGCTAATTTGTTATCAGTAAGATATCAGCTGATAGCGACACATTAGGGCATCTTTAATAATAACATGCAGTGCCCGACGTTAGGAGTATATTGGACCATGCAAAAGAGTTGCTTGACGCTAACATCAGCCAAATCTGTTAAAGGTCAGTGGGACATTTTGGAGGGAAATCACTGCAACGAGGGGCACAAGTGTAAAAACGTAGCTCTGCAACTGTGTTGCTGTTCACCAGTCGCTTTTTTTCACACGTCCTCGCCGTGACACTGCACAACGACATTGAGAACTCTGGTTCACCCCGCTCCAGCTGTTGAGTGGAGGGCAAATGCAGGGCAAGAAGATTGCTCTTTCCTATTATAACTGGAAGAACATCACACACTGACACACACAAGTATACCCACACAGATATATATATATACACACACACACACGCACACAAAGGCCCAGCATCAAGCCCATCCCACCTAATGGCCATAGCCTCATACTGCTAACGGGTGCTCAGGGAGGCAATGAGGTTTGCCATCTATATATCCATGACCCCTGGTTGACTTTTCTCCCCCATTTACCTCCCCCTGCATGACCTGGCAATGGCACCCTATTAGGGTGAGAGAGGGGGGAGACAGAGAGACAGAAATAGGGTCTGGGATCCCGTTTGAATGGAGCACCCTGATGCAAACATCAGCGAGTTAAGTACACAAATCTCCCTGCAAATGGGGTCAATGCTAGTGCTTAGCCATTTGTTTTGATTTTCCTCCCCCCACCGCTGCCTTTACTCACACTCTCCCTCCTCCTTTCCTTGGGAAATCATAACTGTTAGCAATGATGCGGGGCAATATGGCAATGATGCGCGGGTAGAAAAGTAGCGAGTGGAGCAGAGCGATCGTGCACCATCGCCGTCTCTCGGTCTTCCGTGCGCACAGTTTTATCTCTTTGACGCATGTGCCACTCGCACAGACACAAACTAACAAATACATCAAGAACACGGCAACGTGGGGCGCACAAAACACACATGATTGAGCGGCAGAGTGGTTCCTTCTCCTGGAGAGATTCATCAAGGCACAGCACAAGAAGAAGCGCTGAGAAGAGGGAGGGAGAAAAAAAAAACAGGCAAAAAAGGAAAAACAGAATATTGTGTGACTACCAGACACAAATGTCAATTTCCTCACTGCTGCCGCAGCTTCTCCATGCACCATTTAGCCCAAAGCTTCAAAAAGAAACTGCAGCAATCTCCCTATCCATGCCCCCAAACTGAATTCATATTCTTAGGCTGATTATGAAATTTCACTGATGCAACAGGGTGGCATTTTCAGTGAAATCATTTGTGTTACAATTGACTCTTCTGCCAATATTTACTGTGAACTAACAAATCTAATAAAAGAACCATGGCAGATCATACGGTAAGAAAACAAAAACCAATGCATTCATCTATGTAGAACCAATGCATTCAAACTGAGGCATGATTTATTCATTTTGTATTTTGCCTCTGAGGCAGCAAAGCTGGCTGATCACTCGCTGAGTCAGAGAGGAGGTGGTTGATTTCTGTTTGTCTTAAGAGGTGGATCATTTGCAGCCAAGCAGGTCACTGTGTTAGGCAGAGCCCATGTGATTGCAGTCAGCTCTCTAGGCTAATCCTATTCTGTGTGTGTGCACATGCACGACTATGGGCATCCTTAAGCAGGAGCCCCTGTGGCTGCAGACATGTACACACAGAGGCCAGACAAAGCCAGAAGACAGCCAAAACAGTGCTTATGATCAGTCTAGTCTTCTCCAAATCTGATGGCTGTCGAGTTAAAAGAAAAACCTGAATGCCTGACCCCTACAGTGAGTCCCGTTATGCCGTGGAGGGTGACTTTCGGATATTGTTTTGGTTTATTTGGAAGGACGTGTCACTGCAATTCAAACCAAAGTTGATCTGAGTGATCGCCTCCATCCTGTGATGAAACCTTTCCATCCTGCTGGGAGTGGTTTCTTTTCCAGGATGGCATCACTCTCAGTCTGCTTGCTTTTTTTTTTTTTGTCTTAACATGCAATAGAATGGGTTCAAGTCTGTGTGTATGTGTACAAATCTCTGGCCCTTAGAACTAGAGGTTAGCAGCCGGCTGCTCTCCCTGATCAGGTTACAAAAGTGGGTGTGTTCCCTCTCTCCTCTGTCGCCTGCATGTCTGCCTCTCCCTCGCCCTCTCTCCAACTCATTCTGTCTCCCTTGGTTTCTCCTCCCGCTACGTCTCTCCCTTTCTGGTTACAGGAGCCTGAAAGTTTGCGTCATCCAAGCCTCTCCCTCTGGCAACGCTACAGACCACCTCTCTCCTGCTCTCTTATTCTCTCACTTGTCTACATTCCTTTCCTTGCCTTGCTTCCTTTCTTTCTTTGTCCCATCTCCCTACAGCACCTGACAGGCAACAGCCCCACAGCTGGTCCACAGTCCCTGCAGGAGGCTGGATGCAATGTGACTCCCCCTTAACTTCTCATCCTGTGTTGCTAGCCCACCAGCCACTCACCTAGCATCACTCTGGTATTGCCCGCCTGGCCCACATCACACGCACGCCCACCAAGTAAAAGCAAAGGCAGACTAGCTGACTTGCTCCAGCTTTCTAAGATGCATCTATTCTTTTTCTCCTGTGATGATAACACAAAGTCATACTTCAGTCTGAGGCAGAACGTTGGATCGTGCTTGCTCTCAAACCTGTTGCACTGCCACTCTGATACTTTTCAAATAACTCTGATACTATAACATTAAGCCACTCCTTTAGATGCCATTTGAAAACTTAAAAAGAGACACAAAGTGAAAGCTTACGACACTGTAGCAAAGTACAGGGTTGCAGGGGATGACAAATTTGGAGCAGCAGGGAAAATGCAGCACCAGAGTCTTAGGTAAAAGATCAGCAACAAGAATGTGTTGCTTCTACTTTCACAAATCATGCTCACTTGCCCTCTGTTGGTCCAAAAAGTTCACTGATGAACACATCAGACTTTTAGATTTCTTCCCACAACAATCTCAAATACGGTCGTAAGCATATCTGCGATTTTAATCAGGACCTTCAGATCCCAACAGGCAACAGCGCTTCACACTCATTTTTTCACTAGAGATCAGTTCTATCTTGATCTCAAACACGTCTGTAATCATTGACACTCATTTACAGGCCATATAACAAAAAATCGAAATCATCCAAACACTCCACAACAAATCCATGTGACAAACCAACGCAGACATACAAAGCATAATAAACGTGGCTGTGTGTTTACTTTAAGTGTATTTTATTTTGTATGTCCATGTCTGAGTATGCATGCATGCGGTTTTACATGTGTGCAGAGACGTTACCTTGTCTTTCTCGTGTGGCAGCAACCGGACCGGGGGCAGCGATTCCAGAGACACCGTGCCGGTCCCATCATCCTGGTTGCTGCTACGGCTGAGGAGCTGGAACAGTGGACCCTGTTTGGCCACGCGCCCGTGGGCCACGGCTCTCTTGAGGGCTACCCTCAGCTGCTGGTGGAAGAGGCCCGGCCCCATGGAGCCGCTACCCGACAGGTACGCTGCCACATCAGCCTGACACTTGAGGAAGCGTTCGATGTTCTTTAAGCTGGAGCCACCCGGCTCGTGGAGCCCCTCCAGTGCCCGCTTAATTAATTTGTTCCAGTCGAGACCCGGTTTCTTCCCCGAATGCGAGTGAGAGCTGCTCCCTCCACTGCTGCTGCCACCACCTGCTCCTCCACCTCCTCCTCCACCGGAGCTGCCGCCTCCGCTGCCACTGGAGCTGCCAACACCTTTGGGCTTGGGCAGGGCCAAGCGCCCAGGGTTATCTGGGTCCTTGTAGGAGTTGAGACCTTTGTTGGTAACCTTGAGTATGGTACCATCCTTGACACTAAGCTCTAACTGCTCCAGAACTGTTTTGCGGTCCAGGCCATGGGACATAGAGACCGCATTGCAAATGCGCTCCTCTGATGGTCGCTGCTTCTGCTTCTTTACCTTCTTGATGGCCTCTAGAATCCATTGGGTGTACAATGGGTTTGCCAGTTTCACCATGGCTGCTGTCTGGGTGGGTGCAGCAGCACTGGGGCCTTACCGCGAGGACCACACACACAAAAAAGTAGAGACTGTAAGCCAAGTAAACACTTGGCTTGCGCCGTAGCGCCGCCGCCTCCTCCTCCCTTTTGCCCTCTACCAGCTTACTATCCCTTGTCCTGGGGTCGCACAGAGAGTCCCTCAGAAGCTGAGTATAAGCAGCACGAAAAGGAGCAGCTGATCATAGCACAACCCCCCTGAGCCAACCCTCCACCTAATGAAAATCTGGTCCACCCACCACCCACTTCCAGCCAGGTGAAGATCCCTGGCAAGAGGCAGGGGGAGCAGAAGAAGCTTCAGATCTATTACCAACTTATACTCCCACAGTACCCAAGGTTGGGCAGGGCAGATTTTGATTTGGCTTTTCACAAAATGTAGGCGTTTCCTGTTTAGACGCCCCCCGGGAAAAAAAAAGAAAAAACAAAAACAAGGACTGCCAATAACAGCAGTCTCCTCTGCTCAGACTCTCCGGGACATGAAAATTGTGTTTCAGTGATAAACGCGAGGACAATTGCACAAAGGTTTCTGATAATTATATCACTCCAGAAGATTGTGAGTTTTCCTCTCAATCCACATCTCCTTATTTTCGCTTGTTCACGTTTGCTCCCTTTCGCTCTTCCAGCAGTCTGAGCTTCTCAGCTCTGGGACGGAACAGATATCTCACCACAGGGAGCAGCCAGGACCGATCACCTTCATGCCTATTGCACTTCAGTAGCTGATGAAAACTGTAGGAGGGGGAAAAATAAAAAACACAGACACAAAGAAAGAGATTATAGCACATCGCTGCAAAGATGGGGCACCTAATTTTACAATTTTAGAGAACAACAAATCAGGGTGAGATACAGATGACACAAGAAGGTTCATCTTTTCAAAACAACCCAGGCACATCATCCAGTGGCATTCACATAAACAAAGCCATACCTTCCTTCTGAATCACTATATTACTCCGTATACTAGACACGAAACTGTAAAGTAATAATATTTATTATCTCTAGCCAACTTCCCAGATTTCTGTTTTTAAATAAACTACCATGGGATTGTACCACTAAACAACTATCACTAAGAAACGCACAGCCAGTGACAAGACCAGAACTTCTAAAAATGAAAAAACATTAAGAACCGTACTCATACCTCACGCAACTGTTTAAAAACTGTGTGTTACAAACATTGTAAACAACCCCATCCTCAAAAGTGCACTACAGAGTTGACAGCTTGGCTAGCTGGGTTGCTAACGTAAACATGTTACAGTCAAAGCACAGAGCTGTTAGCAAACATTAGCCGCGAGGCTAGCTAATAATCAAAGCCAGATTAACAGTCGCATGGCCAAACCATTTCCTGTCGTTCTGTTTACTCACATATTATGTCAGGCTGCCAAGTATCTGACAACAAGCCTTCCCGCTTACTGCTGTTGTGTAGCAAGCTAACGTGAGAAGCTAGCCAACAAGCTAGCGTTACGATCTCTGTTACTAACGTTACTTGCCAACCTGAAACGTAAACAGCGTGAAACGGGGGGGTAGCCAGCGCTCCAGCACAGAAGAGCGAGAGAAAAACCAAACATTTCCGCATGGACCTGGGATTTCTGACAATACAAAGCATCACACCACAGCAAACACTGCGAATATTCTCCCCATGAATGTCACTCAGATACTAACGTGAGATCGCGGCCTTGTATGAGGCACAATGCAACTTGCAGACGGCCATCTCGGCTAGCGGGCAAGTGCAATATTTAAGATGGTCTTAGCGGGTGGTTCTGCAGCAGTGCTGGTTCCGCGGCCTAGCTCTCAATCTTCGGCATGGGCGAGCAGGCTCTGCCCGCGTAGACGCATCCCTACCAGTGGTCCGCACCTCGCTGACTTCCTCCCTCCGCTAACCGCCCTCCCACGTAACGCTACAGCCTGCGGTGCCGTGAAGACAAGGCCGCTAAAACGGAGTAAAGCTAGGCCTCTGTTCGCCCCCCTCCCTCCCCTCCATACCCCCCACCCACATCCGCGATCACCATCCCCTCCGTACCCCTCTCCCCTTCTACCTCTCGCGGTTCCCCAGAAAGCCAGAGATGGTCCGGTTCTGGTTTCGGAGGGAAGCTCGGGCAAAGCGGACCGCGGAGAAAATCTCGTATCCTCCCATCCGGCTTCCCCTGCTACTCACCGGAATTTGGTATCGAGCCGCCGAGGAGAAGGTGCCAAAACCGTGCGAAACGAAGACAACAACAAGCCCAAAAAATGCAGCCAGAGACCAGGGGCTCTAGAGCCGACGCCATCTTTGAGTGAAACAGGAGCACGGCTGGTGGGGGAGGGGGGAAGACTGAACAGTCAGGCAGGGCCCAGGGACCGTCTGCATGGTGCGAGGCGAAGATCCAGGGGACGGAGCAAAAAGAAAAAAAGAAAAATTCACTGCAAGGCGCGGGGGCGGCGGCGGCGTGCTGTTGCTATGAGAGGGGTGTGGATATTGCTTGAGCACATGAAATGGAAGAAAGGGACAGATGGTGGTGGTTGTGTTGGAGGAGGGAAAAAAATAAAAAGAGAGGATAGGTGTTCACGCATTCTCTGCTGTACTACAGCTACACAGGAGGAGATTCAAGGGAGCGTCTGTATTTTGCCTGGCAGTTGTAAAAAAAAAAAAAATCAAAGCCAATGAGCGTGTCTTAACGTTAGAGGGTATTTAAAGATCAAAGTGAGACACTCCTCCACATTGCAGTCTATTGTGGAAGCTGTGTGTGTTTTAAACTGAAGATGGAAATTGAGCCAGATTTTTTTTCTCCCCCCAGAGGTGATCAGATGTTGCCATGTGGAGCTATCTGGAGTATTACAGTACATGATAAAGCATGTTATTATCTGCCTGTGCAGTGTAGTCTTAGTGATGCATCGCTCATCAGACTGTGAAACACAGAATTATCTCTCCAGCAAAGGAAGCGGTTAATGTAAAGTCTCTGCGGCCATCCCACTTTGTTACGTTTGATTAAATGACACACCGAGTCTAACACCTTTATTTTATATCCACGTTTGGCCAAAGCAGGGCTTGTGCAGCTCTCAGAGTCACATCAATTATGGCATCTGGTGACAGGTGGAAGCAACTTTGTCTAAAGGTATTGCTCTTGGTGCGCTCGAATCCACACTGTGCTTGATTTTAAACTGAAATTGCAATGAATGTGTGCGAGTCATGGGTGTTTAAACTTATAGTATGTTGCAGAAAATGACAGGAGAGAGAGACTACTAATCATGTAATAATTTCTAAATGCGCCACGGGGAAGTTTGAACAATCTAAGCAGAACCCTTTCCTTATTCATAAGAAAATCAGTCAGTTGATGAAATTGGATTTTTGCTGCTTCAATTTCACGACCATCATGACACGGGAGGGTACTTGTGTTTGAAATCTGGCAGCAGTCTAATGCCGACAGCTCCCTGGGTGGAAATTAAATTATCTGCAGCTTTGTGTAAAATGATGTGTACAGCATTCCTCGGAGACAGTGTCTTATAGGGGAGCAATTAGACCTGATGTTTTCCCATGTTAGAGGTGTCCTGCGAGAGAGCGAACCCCCAGCAGTGCAGCAGTGATCAAATAAAACCCAGTAAGGTCACATTTTACTGGCTGTTTTCCCCGCACTCCTTCAGGGACAAATAAATCACCAACTAATTGTAATTAACAGTAGCGTTATTGCAAAGATAAATAGTGTGATGCGTTAACACATGAGCTGCTATTAGCACGTGCCTCCTGAGGACTCACATTATATTACTGTGTACAGTAGGCCAGCTAACAGATGGACAATACTCAGGAGGAGCCTGCACTGCATCTATCGTTCCCGGCCATGAATAAATAATGTTGTGTACCATGATCCACAGCAGAGGCCATGTTCACCAACACACAGCAACAGGAGAAAACTAATCAGGGTGGGGCACGGAGTGGAGGAGTAGGGAGCCACCCTATTGTAATTTTGGTAAGATCATAATTGATTCAGTTACATAAACTGAGCTGAAGTTTTACCTATTTTATAACTGTCATCTGGGGGAAGTGGAGGAGTGCGGGCCTGGATATTTAACGGATCTAAAACTGTATTTACACACATTTTTGTTGGCGTATACTCATCTTTATTAGATTAGTAGTGGATTGACCAGCTAACAGACAAGAAGTAGGGCAGAAAATTATTGCAAATTGACTTAAGTGTTTAAAGTGGACCTATTATGCCTACAGTGTATTATTGTAAGGTCTTTACCTGACAATATAAAGCGCCTTGAGGCAACTGTTGTTGTGATTCGGTGCTATATAAACAAAACTGAACTGAGTTGATGGTGGCCCCGAGAGCTCAAATGCACGGCAACTTCAGAAAACTCCAGCAAAAACTGAAAAATGCTGCAAAAGCACACAAAACAGTACGGAAGCTGAATAAAAAAAGAAAAAAAAAGAAATAGAAACAATAAAACACAACTTAAGTAGGAGAAAAAAACTCAAGAGACATACAAACAGAGCGGAAATGTTTTTGGGGAGACATTAAGGTGACGGAACAGCTGATGAAGTGACCTAAAACCAAAACGTGTAAAAAATTGCACCAAGACGAGCTTAAAATCAGCTGAGGATTCTTCAGCGTTGTGAGGGAGAAAAAGATGCAAGTAAATAGTCTTTTTAAAATACACATTTCACGTAATACTGCAGACACTTTATTAACGTGTTGCTAACTGCTATTAGCTGTTCACTGTTAGCTCGTCACTTCTGCTCTCGTGCTTGCTGATGTTTTTTCCTCCTCTTTCTGTTTTGTTTTATTCAACATCTGTTGTGTTTTGTGTGCTTTTTATCTAGCATTTAGCATAGCATTTATTTTTTTGCTGGTGTTTTTTTTTTTAATTGGAGTACGTTTGACCTCTCACGGCCACCGTACTGTGTGCCAAAAGCTCAGAGTTCAGACAGTTTTTTCTACTCTTAAATCTTTGTGACGTTGATAAGCGTGGATGTCCTTATATGGTCACGTTCTCCGTGATCACAGAAGCCTCTACATCCTATCGCTTGTTCACAAAGAGTAGCCATTCAGAAGAAAGCTGGAATGAGGAATATTTTAAAATGCAGATCATGCAAAGGTACTTTGATAAAGTACGAGATAAAAATATAGAACGTAACATCTCCCATTTAATCTAGGAGCCAACAACTTCCACAAGTGAGCATCTGGGATTGTCTGCTTCCCATCTAGAAAGGGTTTTTCCACACAAGCCCCATAAAAGCAGCATTTCAGGATCGTGGTTATCTATTGATGTATTGTGGAGTTTTATCTGGTGTTTGTGGATGCAGCAACCGTCATCTCTATAGTGGACATTTGGCACTGTGTAGCAGCTTTTGCTCCGACCAGCAAATGGATGTTGTAGTATGACACCCTTGGCTCGTTTTCCATCTTTGGTGCAGAAAAGGAGGCCAGTAATCCTTAGCTTCCTTTCATCCCCCTAATCCCTCCCTTAAAAAAAAAATTCTATTCTCCGAGCATCCACCTGCTAGCGAGGCCTGAGCCCCCAGCAAGCCGAACCAGTGTCCACCTGCCCCCTGCAACCCTCCCCTTCCCTGTCCTCTCTCTCTCACACACACATACACAAACAGAGAAACGTGCACATCTCCTCCACCTGATGCACAGCAGCACCTTCTGCTCTGAATGCCTGCTGTCGGGCCTGCTGGCTCTTTGCTCTGCTTCACTTCTTCCTGCCTCTGGTTTAAAAGCTGGACATTTGCCAAGCCAAATAAACCGACGGCATCCCCGCGGTTATAAAAAAAAGAAACCCGTGGTACAGCTACAGCGCTTGTTTTATTGCTGCTGCCGCTGTTTTTGTTATCAGATTTTGAACTGTCCACGCAGCCCGGCAGTATTTTTCTTTCTTTATTTGAAATACTCTTGCAGTTACATGTCAGAACCATTATGGAGAAATCCAATTAAAATAGTTTCTCTGATTAAAAGCCTGTTTAGTTTGGGTAAATAAGGATGTTTACATATCGAGTCCAGCTTGAATTACATTTTTTTCCAACTAATCAAGGCCTCTTGATGTGTAAGTATTAAAAAGTCATGGAAAAGTCAGGTGTGTTTAAGGCAAATGAATGAAACCAACAAACCTGGACATTATCGAACGATGGCTTGAGTCAGTTGCTCACTCTTCTCTCGTCCCTGTGCTCGTGCCTTTTACTGTATATAATAAAAAATTTGAATGTGGATTGTGGCGTTAGGCAGCAGTCAGTCTGTGCCACCATCCCAGCAGGCTGCATTTATGAGTTCCTGTTTTTCGGGTGATGACTGGAGCGCTGTGCTCAGATAGCCGGCCAGTGTCCAGGACCACTTTTTTTTTTTTTTTTGTCTGTGTGAAACTAGCAAAAGCTTCCTGCTGTGGCTGGCTGGTTGCCAAGTCCCCAGACCCCAATGCAACCATTTCACCCCCCCCCCCACCCAAAGTCCAATTCCAAACCCCTCCCATCCTGAAAAGAAGTGAAACATACAACGGAAATTTCCAGGGCCTGTACGCCCAAGAGCGTGCCCCCACCCGTCCAACTAACCCCCACCAACATCGCCACCCAGCCCAAAACCCCTCCTCTTTCCTCCCGCCCTCCCCCTTTTCCCCTGCTTTCTCCCTTGAATCCAAAGGCTCGGAGAGCAGCTGGAAGGTGAAGTACAGCTTGTGAGCGCTGAGCTCAAAGTTAAGCCAGACACCCACCCCCCAACTCCCCTAACTCCAACTCTTGCTGTCTGAAATCTCCCACAAACCCCATCTCCTTCACTCAAACGCAGAAGTGCCCGAGAGTGCCGAAAAGTACACTTGTATGTCAGATATAAGCAGCAGAGAGACAGGGAGGAAAATGTAGAGGACTACGCTGTTTGACAAATCAATTGTTCTGCTGTGGTTAACTGTCGTTTTAAGTGCATGTAGATGTGAGGAACGGGCTTCTGACAAGGCCATTAACATGCACAAATAGCTCTCACTTTACCACTGTTAAATAGAGCAGAGGAGGATCCAGTCACGGTAGCAGTTTCTTACTTTTAGAGGCAGGAGTCAAAAGCCAAAGTCAAAACTTTTCTTGAAGCTGTTTTTCAGACAGGGGAGACAGTGCTGACTTCATCAAGGTGTGTCATAAAGAATCTCAAGCGAGACAACTGACAAGCAAGTGACAAAATGTGATTATTAAAACCAGCACAGTCTCAAAAACAGAGACAAACTTTCAAATATCTCACACTCAGTGGAATAAAAATGTAGTCTGGGTTAGTTTGTGGTTCATCAGAAGACAAGATAAACTTTTTTTTATGTGCTAAAAATTGCTTTGCAGGATATTCCAAATGCAAAAAGGAAGTCTATTTAAATATTGTAGATAAATCTTGAGAGGCTGTCACGTGAAATTCCTTTTTCTGTCATCTAGCAAATATATCAGATAAAGTTATAACGGCACGATTGTTTGTGTTTGGTCTTGTATGCTGGAAAGCATCTTATGCAGGCTAAAAATGTGTGTGGGTGGAAGTAGAACCAGGGTCACATAAAACTGAAACTGAAGTACTTATTAGGGGAAAAACAGAAGCATCGACTGTATATAAAAGATGAATGTATGGTTTGCTGTGACAGACACCAACACCTCTCACGCAGGAGCAACTTTTCAATCAACAAGGAGCCCGGCCACAAGAATGGCAAACCTTTAGTGTTCGTTTTATTCCAAGTTGGGATTGCAGATACCAAAATAACCACAGCTTAATATTAAGACCTGAACCAAGCAACTGAGACCAACAGTTCAACTCAAGTGTTTATTGCATGTACAGTACATTCTGACTGCTTTTGCAACAAGAGGACTCACCCTCCCTGCTGGCCATTAGTAGGACTGCAGGTTTAAAACACTTAGACACCAAAGCCCTGTCCATCTTTTACATACAGCTTTTGAAAAATAAAAATAAATGGACTAAGAGCAGACTTACTTATTATCGGAGATCATCTAGGCCTAAAGACTCTGGTTTGTTAATGGGCCGTTTCAACATTTCGGGAAACACACTGTTCACTTGGGAACACTGATGTGTGTGTTGTTTATACGATGCTACTATCAGCAGACTGAAAACAGAGGCAAACAGCTACCACTGCCTTAGCCAATCAAAAAACAGCTCACTATTTAAAAGACTATGTGTTGCTTTTGCAAAAAACAAAACAGAATCTAAAAGTAAAAGAAAGCTTCTGAGAATCTGGAAATCTTCAAGCATGTAACCATCTACAACATGCTGTGGCTTCATCCTGAACACATGAGATAAATGTAATGTTTTGGAAACATAATATTTCTGCAAGTGTCAAAACTTCTCTTTTAAATGGCTTTGCTCATTTTCCATTTCAGGGTTTTCAAGCTTACTCCATTTTGTATTTTTTGACTTCTATTCAACCCCAGTGTTGTTGTTTTTTTTAAAATTCTGATTACATCTCTGGTAACATGAGCCATTGTGTTGCTTTATTATACCCTAATGCTCTGGATGGCAGTACGGCAGCCTAATTCTCAGACTTTGGCAAACAGAAAAACCCCAACACGGCACACAGGTCTCGACAGCAAAGCAAATAGAAATCTGTGTAAATGCAATCAAAAGGCAATAAAAGTGGAAACGGTGAAGATGGGAACAAAGATAATTAAAAGACGGGTGATAGCGCCGGTCCAGCCTTTTAGTGTCTGTTTGTTCGAGAGGTTTTTATGACAGCATCAAAGCCATTTCTTCCTAGGAGAGAAGTTCATTTGTAACTAAATAACTGCACCGCAGAGGGTTTCTCTGCTTGCACACAACAAAAAGAAATGATATCACATGATGCCATGTTTGGCCGTTTGGTATCCAGACCTCCCACATTATAGGCTCCTTCCCAAGTCGGAGCCACAGTGTTTGCAGAGCAAGATGCACCACAGACAACAATACAGCCTCCAGGACTCTCACACGCACATGCATTCCTGTGGGCCTTGTGGTGGTAGTGGGGGGGGGGGTCTAACCTCAGGAGCTCAGCAGGCTTTGTCTACTTCTCCCCCACCTCCACGCCGCCCCCACTTTTTCCTTCTTTTTTGATCGTTTACTTGCACAACAAGCTTTTTCTCACACCGGAACATGAAGAGCCTTTTCAATCAATTTCATTAAGAGCCAGGGCTGAGATTTATGTCAAAAGGCATACGTTGGTTAATGGGCGAGTGAACGCTAACGATGTGTGATTTCTTGATTTAATCAATGCAGTATATATTGCCACTCTCAGATTACTGCACGGTAATGGAAGCAAGAAAAAAAGAAGACTACATTCCCATGAATGATGAGCCCTCCACAGTAGTACTAAATTGCATTACAGAGGCAGTAGTGATCTGTGTTGTCATTATGTAAACTGCAGTGAATCAGTTAGTCATTCAATACAGTCCCTAATTGAATAATTAGATTCCTCTCTGTGTAAAGCTATGCATGTTTGTCTCCCCCCTGTGCTAGCAACAAGCAACAGATGGAGCGTGTTATGTAATCATATCGATGTAAATGAAAGTCACAGATTATCCTGAGAGACGTATAATAACGTGGCGTGCTTATATTCATCGTGCTGGAGCTGATAAATACTCCGAGTCCTTCTGGATGGCGGTATCTAACGCAGGTGACAGTGACAGAGGGCTTGCTGTGTTTTTCATATGGGGAGAGACAGCAGTGGAGAGTGATGATAATATCGTGTCTCATCCATCCAGGTTTTTCCACATACACGTTTCCTGCCCGCAGTATCTGCAGCGACAGAGCAGCGTGCAAAATCGTGTTGAACAGGTTTTCGGGATACTTAATGTGGGATGCGTTTCAAGTGGCTTTTCGGAGTTCGGAGGTTCTTGGCTTCGTTATAGATTGTTGCACGCAGACTGCAAAACTGGACTCTTCCATTGTATATTCTTATTGATGGCCAGCAGGGGGCGACTCCATCCATCCATTCGCTTCTGCTTATCCTTTTCAGGGTCGCGGGGGGCGCTGGAGCCTATCCCAGCTGTCATAGGGCGAGAGGCGGGGTACACCGTGGACAGGTCGCCAGTCTGTCGCAGGGCCAACACACAGGGACAGACAACCATTCGCACTCACATTCACTCGCACATTCACACCTAGTGACAATTTGGATTATCCAGTTAACCTATCCCCACAAGCTGCATGTTATTGGACGGTGGGAGGAAGCCGGAGTACCCGGAGGGAACCCACGCAAACACGGGGAGAACATGCAAACTCCACAGAGAAAGACCTCGGCCTGATGTTGGAATTGAACTCAGGACCTTCTTGCTGTGCGGCAACAGTGCTAACCACCGTGCTGCCTTACTAAATATATATATACATTAAGATACTTAATGTGGGATGCGTTTCAAGTGGCTTTTCGGAGTTCGGTGGTTCTTGGCTTCGTTATAGATTGTTGCACGCAGACTGCAAAACTGGACTCTTCCAGTGTATATTCTTATTGATGGCCAGCAGGGGGCGACTCGTCTGATTTAAAAAAAGAAGTCAGATTGCATAGAAGCGTATTGGTGTGAATGGTAAGTAGCTAGACCCAACATTTAGTCCATGATTGCATCGGCAAATACTGAAACATCACAATGGGACTTTTCATAGCAGTGGTTTATGTCATGATGGCTACATGGAGTCTATGATACTGTTATGCTAGCATCAAGGCCCTGTCGATGACAAGGAGCATAACGACTGAATGACAATGATTAAACTTTATTAGTCTGGACCAGTCAATCCACGGTCACATTTCTTTTAATTTAGTTTTATTACAATTTATTACAAATTAGATAGACTGCCTTCGATCCTCTCATGTTTCAACTTGTGCTGACAGTGAAATATTTCAATAACTTGAGGATAGATGGCCATGAAATTTGGGTTGGACAGCTTAGAATTAATCAAACATTTTTTTAATGTCACTACTTTTTCATCATGTGGTATCACTAAATGAAGGTGTCCGTGCTAATTAGTGGATATGGAACTTCTGAAGTTATTGTAACTTTAGAAGGAAAACACTGTATTTCTGTGTGTCTTCACTGCAGGAACTAGGGACCAAACCTCCTACAACGTCATTTTGTGCATCTTTTTTTAAGCTTCTACTTCAGTGTAGATATGTGCGGTTATTGGTCAAGATGGAAGTGAATGTGGATTGTCTCAGCACCAGCAACCCACTAAAAATAATCCATGAAAACATGAAAAAACCTTTATCACGACTCAAAAAAGGACGGTTATGGTTGTCGCTATTTGGCAGCATAGAAGGTGCTGATATACAGTTGTGGTCAAAATTGTCCATCATGGGCTTACGTTTCATGGTCATTTTTTAAAATGATTTCTCTGAACTTTTCTTTTTCCAGGGTGGAATGATTGTACATTATACATATTTACTGACTTAAAAAAAAGAACTGGGTTCATGAGTTTGAATTTAGTTTGAATGTTCTCTAATCCAGTCAGGGTCAAAAGTTTGCACAAAGGCTTAGATACAAAAATATTTAAATACACCTCCACTAATATTTGGTTAAATGTCCCTTAGCAAGTTGCACAACACCACACGCTTGTGGTAGCCACCAACAAGCTTCTGGCATAATTCTGCCTGGATATTTGACCACTCTTCATTTAGATCTGTTGGTTTCCTGCACAGACCTGGATTTTAACCATAGTTAATAGATTTTAATGGGTTTGAAGTTGAGCAAGGTGATGAAAATTGGGTTTTATTGACATACAGTCATCTCCAGATTGTCTCTTTGAGGGCAGCTGCCTGCTGATAATACCATGTATGTGTTTAATGCATGTCTAAATAACCCTTCATGCACTTCATGTAACACTATGACAGATCAGTGACTTGTGGCACTGGAGCTCCACTGAGTGGTGACACAAACCCGGTTGCCTGCTCCCACAGGACAACAGAAGAAGAAAGTAAGTTTTGACACAACCATCGCAGGTTCAAGTCACAAACAGTCTGCACAGAGGCCGCCCGAGTGCTCCAGTTCTGGTGAGCTTCCTTCTTTGAGGTCATCGGTCCAGGCTACTGTGGTAGACAGTGCAGTGTGTTCCCCGAGGCAGCGAGTCCTCACCTGACCCCCAGAATCACAACACAGTGTCCCCTTGTACTGCAGCGTGGCGCCTGGAAGTCATCACTGATACTGGCAACACACAGGGGGGCTCTGAGGTCATCAATAATGACTCCATTTACTTAACACTGACCTAAACACCTGCTCATTTATCACGGCTGACATGTGTCAGCCATGCCCATTTCTCACAGAGGAGCCAGCCACAGCAGATCTTGATCTGGGTCACCTCCTGCACTGAGAAGGGCTTTAGTGAGTAGATTAGTACACAGAGGGGGCTAAGTGCAAATAGCTATACACACCTATCCTTGTACTATGACTTACATTTTGTTGTAAAATGCTGGACACTGCCAAAGTGTGAGCGTGGATGTTAGAGAGCCAAAAAACAAACAAACAAAAAAAGAAATGGTCTTGAATGTGCTCTGTTAAGGAGTAACACACCTGAGCAGGAAATTTGTACACTAGTTATTTTAAGGTTTCCAAGCGTCTGCCACTGTGTGTTATAGCATGTGTAAAATTCTCCCTGGAAAACTGTTTTTGCTGTTTTTTTTTAAAATGATCATATTTCAAAACACCTGTTGAAAAAAAACAGTCTGCTAAACACATCATGTCTTTGAATAGTGCTTTATAACATTTTATAATTTAAGGTATAATTAAATTTATTAGGTATAATTTTCCTTACCTAATAACACTTCAAACATAAATACAGTATGAAAAAAGAAAGAAAGAAAGAACTAATGATGTAAGTGTTGTCGTGAGTTGTGGAACCCATGGAACTTTCCAGAGATGTTCAGGTTCCGGTTCAAGTCAGGGGTCCATAGTGCTCTAGGGCACGGTTATCATTAAGGATGTCTCTGCTGCATTCATCTTTCCCTTGACCCTGACTTGTCTCTCAGTCCCTGCATCCCACAGCATGATGCTGCCACCACCATGCTTCATTGTAGCAGGCCAGGAGATGAGCGATGCCTCGTTTCCCGCAGATCCGATGCTTGGCATTCAGGCCAAGCATCTCGATTAAGCCCACTCTTCCCCATTAGCTCAGAAGAGTCTAGAGACTCTAGGAAGAGTCCTGGTGGCTTCAAACCTCTTCTATTTGCAGATGATGGAGACCACTGTGCTCACTGGGACCCTCAATTATGCAGAAACTTTTCCCATACCCTTCCTCAAATCCGTGCCTTGATACAATCCTGTCTCATAGGTCTACAGACAGTTCCTTGGACTTCACAGCTTTGATTTGATTTTATTGATTAGCATTCAAATATCTCAATGAATACAGAACAAAGATCTACCACAAAGATAGAAAGCATGAGACAAGGCTAATCAAAAGGTATTGGCTGAAGCATTTGAGATTGCTCTCAATGAGAAGCTGGTGCTGCTCTGAGAGGGTTTCTTTGAAGTCATTCATATTTAATTTTTGTACCTTTGAGGTCAAAAGGGCACAAACCAAGTTGTCACAAACGGTGACAGCTTGGTTTGTGCTCTGACATGCACACGATGGGCCCTTATGTAGACAGTTGTGTGCTTATTGGGCTCACATCCAGGTGGACTTCACTTAAGCAGCAGAAACATCTGATAGATGATCAATGGAAATATTGTAGTTTTTGTTTAATAAACTTACAAGAACTTTTCACCTTGTCATCATGAGGTAGTGTGTAGAATTTCGAGGTGAAAAATGAATTTAATCATCTTCCCTACAAGATGATGAAATCTCTCTGATTACAACACAAAGATCATCAAACATCAATCAAATGGAGCCTGTTAGATTTTTTTAAAGCGCGTTTGAAGAATTAACATTCGAGTGAGCGCCTCTGTTCTTCATCTGAACACCCGGGGTTTTTCTCATTTGTATCACTCGAGAATAAATCGAGTCCAGACACAGTGAGGATTTGCGCAGGTATGCGACTGCAGAGCTCTGTTTCGTCAACACACATAATGCTGGAAGCATTGTTTACTTCCTCTCCTTTAATTTCTCCTGGCACAACAGCAACCTCTCTAATGCTGCTTTGGTACTCTTCCCTTGCTCGCCGTTTCATTGCGTGTAGTTTTGAATCTTTAACTAGTTACACAGCTTTGTTTACACGTGCATTACCACTCACATCTGTTCCAATAGAGCTTTCTCATGGTCCGAGTCGTTCAGGTGCCTGTAGACAAACTTAGTGGGCTGTCATGCATGTGAGTGACCTGACTGCTGGGGTGCTCTCCCCGTCTCTCATCTATGTGAAAGACCTCCACAGGGCCGTGCATATTTCTTTTAGAACTCAGATCTTTCCTACATTCATGCCCAACATCCAGACGACTCCAGTGTGTGAGAAGCACTACAGGAGAATTTACTGCATTTTAGTGTGGATGAATAGAAACACATCATGTTTGGAAACGATGACACCCACGTTTGCTGTCTAATTGGGTATTCCCCATCACACCCCTAACACACAGGAGGCTTCTGGAAGAAAATAAAGACATCAGACTCGACAACAAACAGAACGACAAAAGAAGAAGGGAAGGAAGGGAAAATCTTGTCTATCCTAACCCATTGTATTTTTGTATTACTGTGAGAACTATGGTAATTTCTATAATTGAATGTGATGTAGGCAGGTTTGATATATGGATGGATGTGTGAATGTGAGGGTGTTCAACATTTGTTTGTATTGTACTATAAAAAATTTCAATAAAAATATATGGGAAAAAAAAAACAACAGAACGACACAGATAACACTGCCGATGTTGTCTGTAGATTTGAGCGTTTTTTTCAAGCATTCACATGTGCAAAGATTCTTTTTAATTAACTTAACCGGTACTAAAATGCACACCTGCACCCCATTTATATTGGCTATTGCGCTTTGGTTACCTCTCTGCCCGAGGCTGTGGCCAGTTTGGCTGGGCAGCCAGAGTAGACTGCAGGAAGTTGCGAGCTTCTCCAATTTGAGAAAGATTAAGGATTAGCAACTCTTGCAGTTTAGCTGTGTTTCTGACCAGATTAGAGTAGAAAAGCACTATATGCATGTGTATATGTGTGCTTAACTGATTTATTAGACCACTTGTCATAAAAACAAGAAAACAAAACTATTTTAGAAATCTGTCAAAAACATATTAAAACTAAAAATGACTTAAATCACATTTTTTTTTATACCAGAAAAAACACTATGGACTTCTCTTAGAAGAACATTCAACAACTAGTATTTCTGTTCAGGAATGAAAATAAAGAAATGCAATCTGGCATCTTAATGGAAATTTTTTTTAATATTTCTTTCCCTGCTTTTCTGTAAATATGAAGAACACTACTAATATACATTTGCATTAAAAATAGCCGTCCATAACGTTGGATCAACCATTATGAAACAGGAATTATGGAAAAAGTAAACACTGTCTTTATGATTATGGACACTTTTGGGGGGGATGAGACAGATTACCCAATTGTTAGTCACAGCTGTAATTGTGCAGACACTTTCCCACACATGGATTAACCCTAGTCTTAGACTAAAAGGGTAATTAAATTTAAAGCTCCACTGTTAAAATTTCTGAGCCCAACTTTAATCCAAGGCTGCTTTAAAGTAGCAGCACTAAATGACCGATTACGATGCTCCCAGTATTGGATTCCTAGATTAGGCATGAAGAATCGATACTACGCCCTCTCGTCTGTGTGTAGAGGCAGCTTTCTTAAACAGGTTTGAGCCAGTCGCAGCATGCAGACACACTGGGACAGCAAACCAAACAGAGTAGCTCGAGGGTCTCTTGCTGTTGTCCTGCCTTTTGTTTTGTCGCCCTCCTCCTGCTGTCTTCAGCTCCATAGGAGAGCTGTGTATGGCTTAGAGATCGTGCCTCTGAACATCAATAATAGAAGGCTCGCAGCACAGAGCGCAGAAAGGCCAGAGGCAGCGGGACAACTTAATACCATTCAGTTACTAATTAACTAATTGAAAGACCGAGGTCTCTAAATCTGGAAGTACAAATAACTGATTATGTCTCTTTGTGCTCGTACAGAAAGTGATCATCCGTTTTAAAATGAGGCGTAAAATCAAGAGCAGAGCGAGTGTGAAATCTTGTGGCTCAGCCGCGTATTTGTCTGCGACGCTCGATGCGCTCTTATTACAGACAGTAACGAGAGCCAATAAAGAGCTGATTTATTGTTGGCTCTGATTCTTAATTTATTTATTTTTCTCTCTGGAGGATTTGTAGGTGGCAAGTGAAGCCTGTAAGGTCAATCACACGGAGCTGTAAAATGAGATGTATCCTGCATTCACCAGGGCCAAAGTGTAGAGGAGGCCCGGGGGAAGAGGGGAAAAGATATAGAGCCGGGAGAGCTTCAGTGGAAAGAAATGGACTCCATTTTCGTAAGTCCTCCTCTCCAGCTGTCATCCCGCTCTCTGTCCCATGGGGGGTTGCCACGGTGACAGGAGGCCACATGTCTTGGGGGTGTCGTTTTGGTCAAAGGACCCCATTGTTCTTGTGTTAAGCCGCCTTCAGTATGCCCGTCTGCCAGGGACAGGGGCTTCACACCCCTCACATACACACATACTCCCGTGCTCTCTCTCACAGACAACACACCCAACACCCACTCATATTATAGAGGTGCAGCAGTTTGGCTTCAACTCTATAAACTGCACATTTACAAAGATGATACAAGTTTTAAGAGACAAGAGCAGACAAACACACAGTGTCACAGTCGAGCAGAAAAAACGCACACACACACACACGAGCCTAGTCTGTGTGTTTTTTCTCTCTCCAAGCAGCCATCCATAAAGCTGAACTTCCACACATTTATATTATTCCCACTCTTGACAGTAGCATCATTTCCTGACGCACCCTCCCAGGAGCGGCACATCAATAAGCAGCAATTCTCCAAGAGTGCCACCAGATGGCAGTGTGGCCCCGCTGCAGCCACACAACATTACATTAGTGGGTTTATGATTTTGTCCATCTGTCTTCCGGTGGGAATAGAGAGCAGAAAAAGGCCTTGGCAGATCACTAGGGGGGCCAAAAACCTCTGTCGTCCTTCAGCCAAGTGACTGACTTGATGTAAAAGGAGGCAGTCAATTACTCAGTGATGGATAGATTACAGTCATGCATCATTCTGCGAGCCAATTTTCCTATGTGAACTGAATCTGAAACTCAATTTGTTACTGGCCTCTGTGACAGATGGATGGAGCCGGTACCGAGCAACAGATTTTAAAAATCAATAACCGCTGGAACTTTGGTGGAGGTTAGAGGTCAATTTACTTTCAGGCATTTGGCCATGTTTAAAATACAGAACAGGACGGTTTATGCTAAAGGGAAAGCTGCTGCACTTGAACTCGAGTGACCACACACAGCTGGAACGTCGCGATTGTGGAGACAAGCGGCTGCTTTATTATCTGGATTAATTTGCTCTAAATGAATCTAAAGCATCCTTTTAAATGAACAGTTTGTTCTAATGTGCCATCTTTACATGGAGGCAATATATGTAGTTAGAAGCAGATGCTTGTAAGGTACAGTTTGACATTTCACTAACCACAACTGTTTAGATCATTAAAAAAACAACAACCACCACTCACAATTAAGCAGAATTACTTGAGCACATTCATTTAAGTTCTCTGTGTAAAGGCCGCCTGCCTTTGGCTGACACATTTGGTGAATGCGACACAGCCATCTTCATCCAGCCTCAGGAGCAGATATTGACTTCATTGCCTGATCCAGTGACTTTGTAGAGGCAGACTGAAGATGCACTGTGATTACCAGCTGAGTGCCACGATATTGATTAGGTGGTCAGCAGAGATGATTGAGCTCTCAGCATATTGACTAGCTTAGTTACTGGAGGGAAACCACTCACAAATTGCTGGTCATCTCTAATAATTCACAGAGAAAGAAACAAAAGAAAAAAAAAATCAATGTTTTAGCTAAGTGTGAAACAATCAGTCTCCTCTTTTGGGGAATCAGTGGCGTGTGGAGGTGTAATCAATGTATTTTTTATTCCCTCTTAATCTCAGTTCATTAAGTTAGCTAAATGGTCTCAGGAGGCATCTCCTGCCTCCTCAGTGAGTGAAGGCTGGCTGGGCAGAGCAGCACTGAGCCGACGGCCCCGGGTCCTCCTGCGGGTCTCTTTGCTGGACTCGGGAGAAGTACGAGGCAGCCAGGTGAGCCCTGCACTGCTGCTGTTCTCAGCTTTGCTCTGGTTTCTCAGGCTGCGGCGCACTGAGCGCTGCCCTCTAGTGCAAACTGGTTTAAACACATCCTCAAAATTAAAGTCAGCTTGCCAGGGAGCAAGGTCCACATGAGCTGTTTCCCCCTCTTCCTGGCTATCAGAGCTTGACTGGATGTTTTCCTGTGAGCTTGCTGCTCGGTCTCCCTGTCTTTCCTCCTCCTCTTCACAGCTGGTTTGGTGCTTCTTTACACAGTTCTCCTGCTCTGCTGTCACTGAGCTGCTTACAGAGCTCCTCCTGCCGCGCTTGGCTTTCCCTTGTGCTGGCTCGGTGTTGTTCGGGCAGTCTGAAGTAGGTACATGTGCACTCACGTGACATTCTGACTCTGTGCAGGACGTATCTGCAGAGGTCTGGGCACAAAGTTCTACAGTGTCTTCTTGTCTCTCTTCATGTACAGAAGGGGTTCTTGTTGATAGCTCAAGGCTTGTAGTGGTTTGCTCTTCATAGAGCTGCTGCTGTGTCTCTCCTCTGGTCAGGTCACTGTCAGGGATACTGACCTTCCTTTTCTTCAGGCGTCTTCCTCTGACCCTCACCCCCAACAGCCTGCTGTCCTGCCCGGCGGCACTTTTTTCACTCAAGCTGGGCGATGTGACAGAATCTTCTACAGTGGCTTCTGAGGCATTTGTCACAGCGAGGTCGTGTATCACTTGAGTTTCATTAGTTACCTCAGGATTCAGCTGGGTTTCCTGATCTGGAGCTGTGAAGAAAAATGAGGACAAAAGAAAAATCTCAGGAAAAATCTCTGCCGGTTTCCCCTGAATCCAAAGGTTCTCATTTTTTAGGGACTAAAATAAAGTTTGACATCAGGACATTGATACCGTCTCCAACCACAGGCTAAATCACACACTGGCAACTTTTTTTTACCCGTACAGCTGATTGAACGAGTCTCCTGTGCTGTTGGAGACTGAGTGATGAAGGACAGCCTCTCGGTGATGGGACTCAGGGCGGGATTCTTGGAGGCATATTCACGCGAGCCGTACAGCGAGCGGTCTACGTCCTTGTTCCATCGACGCGTCGTGCTGGAGGTCGTCTGGGGACCAACAAACTGCAGTGTTAGAAAATTCTGCATTGACGTCTGCAGAAGCGTTAAAGCTGGCAAGTATCCACCTCTGATATGGTATGCAGAGTGTTTCGATCTTGCACATTTCATTAATAATACAATGATTATCTAATGCACAAACATATTTTATAAACAAACATAAAATTGAAAAAAGCTGAAAATATTTTATCATTTAGCTCAAAGTTAAAGAAACTGCTGGAGAATGTTCACTCATGCTCTTGGGCAAATGTGTGTTATGGATATAAAACCTTTAAGATGGAAAACTGAATCCCTGCAGGAGTAATAATCTGCTTCATCCTCTGATTCTTACGATTCTGCTTCGGTGACACTTTGTGCTCATCAGTGTGTCTTGTAGTCAGACAGCACTTTCATTTTCATCAGCTCTGTCTGCATTTCATGGAGTGTAAAAGGGCTGCGCGATATGACCAAAATCTCACATCCCGATAACGATATATAATCACAAAAAAGTGCATTGTGTGTAAATTCTGTGAATCTCAGGCAACTAAACTTGTGTGAAGTGTTTTCAGCTGGGCGTCGTGTACGTGGAGTCGAGTGTTTTGACCAATGCATGAAGCTATATATTTTTCTTTGTATTCATTACACGGCGTGCTGCGGAGAAAAGCCTGTTCTAACATTTGAGTCTCAGGTTAATTTTGAGCACCTGACGGCTCTTTTTTGCTTCTCATCTGTAAACTCTCTCCATACTCTTTCACGTGATTCTTGCGTAGGTGGTAGACGAGGTTTGTGTGTGTTTGAGTCTGTGGTGGGGACCGGTTTGAGCATAATTTGCATGATACATTTTTCTGGTCCTTGTCAGACCTTTCATAACCAACCAGGTCCCTCTGTTTGGTGCTAACTGGTACTCTATCATCTTCACTGGCCATGCTGGTATTCTCCGTGGCTGCATCCACATGGTGACCATCCAAACAATGAAAAAAATAAACAGTGTATTTTGCGACACCACGAAACAAATTATAGCGTATAATATGAAACGATAGATGTTCTAATTCTGTCATCCCATATATTTCATCATATCGCACAGCCTGAGAGTGTAACTGAAAAAGTTGTTTGACAGATCTGAACACAGAGCTTTAAATACAGTCCTGACTGGGAGCATTAATCTATGAAGAAAAAACAAAAGTACGGATACAGTTTGTGTCTAAGGGGGAAAATTTTCATTTTGCCTGTGAGGGTTCTCCCTGCTTCCCAGGACTGGACACTTTGCAGCCATTCAGTGTTCGACAGCAGCTCTCTCTCTCTCTCTCTCTCCTGCATCCTCCTACAACCGTGTAAACATTGAGCTGCATCTGACTGGGCGAACGCCTCACGTGGGCTTTCAAACTGAAAACAACACGATGGCTTGTTTGCCAACTTTCTTTGGGATATGTTTGTGAAAACATGCGAGGTGAGAAAGAAGACATTGAGTTGCTTAATCTGTCCTCATTTTAGTTCCACCGGCTGGTTTAAAGGATTTTTCAGAGTTTCCAAAGGATTTGTACCAAACACAGATATTTTACTTCAAGCATCCGATCTGACACGATGCTGCCAGAATACTAGACCCGTTGCACAGACGATGAACAGGAAGTGTGGAAATGATGGATCCCGTGGACATGAGCTGGGCACTGCACACTCAGTAAGTGGACTGCAGTAATGTGAGCTTCAGTCTAGACAGCTATCAGGACCCTGTGGTCTTGACCTGCCCTGGGCTAAACCCATTTCACTTATTCTACCATTTTTATGCTTTGCACTAGTCAAGTGTTGGCACATGAAAATGTAATGCACATTCAACTACAGTACTAAAATGGGAAGAATAGGGAAAATAAAATAGAAAAGTGACATGTGGATGTCAGGTGATCATAGTGTGTTGGGGGAAAAGTCTAGTAAGAGCATGTATGTTTAAAAATAAATAACTGTCACACAAATGCTTCCACATAGTCAACTGCAGTACGTGCCCAGTCGCAAACACATGATTACAGTGGTTTTGTCGATGTTTTATCTTATTCTGTGCTTTGTTTCCTTTTCCTTCTGCCCTATTGTGACTTCCTACCCTACTCACTGTGAATACATGGATGTTGTAAATACCATCACATTTCCTTGAATTAAAAAAAAAGAAAGAAAAAGGTAGTGATGTATATATTTGTGAGCTGTTTAATGAGGTAGGTATTTAATAATCGTGGAAATTAGTTTGGGTCTGCTGTGTACAGACATGCCAGAAATTACTGGTGGCTGGCAGTGTTACCCCTCAGCCTCCTAGTAGATGAGCTAAGTGTGAAACTAGTCAATAGTACCAATTTCAAAATTGTATGTTGCCTCATTTCAGTTATCGCATTCACACGATTTTCAGAAAGCTCTAACCTTGAGGTCACCAGGAATCAAACCTGTCAAATGTGAAACTTTCATGTTGCCTCATTCTTAAGTTATCGCATTAACAAATTTGCGTGTCTATGCTGCCTGCCCGCCCGGCAGGGTGACGACAGTACACTCACCATCGTTTTACAGTTGAGTGGATAAAAAACTGGATGGATCAACTATTGTGTTGTTTTTTTGTTTGTTTTAAAACAGGATCTCTTGACAACAAAAACACAGATCATCTCCAAAGGTTGTGATCTGTCTATTCATCTGGTCTATCCCCAACAGTACACAAAAGTCAAGTTTGATACATATCTCAGATTATGGCTGGGCGATATGACCCAAAATTCATATCTCTATAATTTTTAGCTGGATAGCGATATAAGATATATATCTCGATATTTTTTTAAGCCATAAAGTAAGAACAAAAAGAGAGTTCTTACTTAAAGCGGTTTCCCAGATGTCACACAGGCACTTTTATTAACATACAGCATAGATGTACATGAAAAAAATTACTCAAAAATAAATTATGAGCATTTATTAAATAATAATGCTCCATAAATAAACTAAAACAATGTTGTTTTTGTGTATAACAAAAAGCTGACAATTGTGCAGTCAAAATTTAAACAAAGACGCTGAGCATAATAACAAAGAGACAGATTTCACAGCTGCTCTGTTCCCAACTTCTACTGCGTGACTGACAGCCTGGAGTTTGAAATCCGATTCGTAACCATGACTCTGAACAGGTGCCATTTATGGTCCTTATACACACAATACGGTAATATTATGTTGAAGCACAGTATGTATCACTCCGTGAGGCTCCTCGGTAGCCGTAATGCTCCGACAATCCATCAAGCGGTGCAGCTCCGTAGCTTACCAAAGTCGTACTCAAACATTTTTTGACAGATTGCTGAGCGCCGTGTACCACATAAAATCAGTTCGCGGTCATCAAGCACAACCTGAATTCATACATAAGGTGCGCTGTCAACTTTTGAGAAAATGAAAGAATTTTAGGGGGCTGCACGGCGTTAGCGTGGTTAGGCCGTTAGCTTGGTTAGCTCGTTAACACGTTGACGCCGTCTGCAGTAACGCGCAGTAACTCGTTAATGGAGATTTGCCGTGTCCATCTTGTCGCTGCCTGCAGGTGAAGCGATGGGGGAGGAGGAGTTGTGTTCAGTGAAGGAGAGAGGCGAGGCAGAGGAAAAATTTTGGAAAAATTTTGCGAGCCCTAATATGGTTTCATGGTATTCCACTTCTATTAAGCAGCAGAAACATTTCACCCCGTGTAAGTTGCTTTGCTGCCAGCTTTAAAATCCAAACCTAACAATATGCTATAACAGGTCCTTGTAGAACCCATTATTAAAGTACCTTCATGGTGTGGAAATTGCATAGTCAGATCAAACCATAACATAGTCTCCTCTGGTTCTGTGCCACAATATACACCTCACCACTACGATATAAAGCACAAACAATCTCACTTTGTCTCATCAAACTTCTTTGTGTAATTATCTGTGACAGCAGTGTTGACTCTCCACTCATGCACAACTTTATGATTGAGGATCAGCATTACCACTATACATGATATCACAGATGTGCTATTTGCAGCTCTATATGGGCCATATTAACATGAATACATACTCACTATGACCTTAAGTGATAGTCAGATTGTGTAGCCATCATCTACATGACAGCTTGTAAAAAGACAGTTCTGCAAAGCCCTCAGTGAAGTGATGGAAGGAGAAATCAAACAAGCACACTCATCCAACTCACCTTCATCTTCCCAGAGGCCAACTTGGCAGCAGACCGTGCCGACCTTTTCACAGGTTCACTCTCTTCTGGCAGCTGGGGGAACAGAAAGGTTTACCCCAGGATATATTATATAGACTCTCACACTCACACACACACACACATAGTACAAGTCCTTAAATGTGATTAAGCTCACATCCAGCAGAATTAAACAGTAGATTAGATTGGAACATGTTATGACCTCCAAATGATTAAGAAAAAAAAAGGCCATCGTTGCTTCTAAATGGACATTTGTACAAGTGAATCATGCAGTTTATGGGAACAGCATACCTTCCTCTTTCGGCTGCTGGAGCAAGCTTGAGGTTCGCTTCCAAGTTCTTGTTTTGGTGCTGGCTGCAAGAGAAAAATTGCACAGAATAAAATTCTCTAGAGCAGACGTTCCCAAAGTGTGGGGCCCGCCCCCTAGGGGGGGCGCAGAGCCATTGCAGGGGGGGCGCGGCATGAAAAGGGAAAAAAAACAAAAAAAAAAAACAAGGCTTGGACACTGCTAGCACGGGCGCCCACACAAACGCAAATCAGGAGATGAAGCATCGCTGAATATGTTTCCAAACCAACTTCATTCTAAGCCAAAGACTAGAAAATATGGTGAAGCATATCTTCCCTTTGATTTCACCTGCACAAGTGCCGAGGTAGGTCTCCCTGCAGGGTTGGTTTTCCCTTTGTCGGGAGCAGCGCTGGGCTGTTTAAATCACGGACAAACAGTATCCCACATTCTTGATTTGTAGTTCACAAACACTTGTTGTAATGACTACTCCTGACATTTTGGAGATGTTAGCTCTTTATACAGTAAAGTTACAGTGAGATACAAATAACATCAGGCTGATCCTGCCACGATTTGTTCCCCCGGTTCAAATCACGGACAAACAGCATCCAACAGTTGTTTATGTTTTTGAACCCATTTTGCAGAGGGATTTTTTGAAAAATGTATTGACAGCAATGTTGAATATTATTACACAGGAAAAAAAACAACTACATGTAAAATAATTACACCATGACGCCTCTGCCTTTCTAAATGGAGGGACAGTAACTGTGTGTATATGTAAGCGTGTAAAACCTGCAGATAGTCAGATTAACAGTATTTCGTCTCTATCTGCCATTCTGCAATTCATCTCATGTAAACAATAACGTGGCGCACAGTGTGACGTGAAAAAAGGCACATACTTTTGACGTTGCATGACGAACTCTATATTCCTCGTCCACACATAAACGCAAAAAAGGAGTTTTAAAAAAAACTCCATTCTCGGTGATTCGAAACGGACGAAACAGCTGCGTTTTTAAAAATACCCGTGTAGGTGCCGACGTAGCATAAAAGACTTTATTAGTTTATTTTCTTGCTACCTGCATATTACTTGTATATGCTTAATTGTTTACTAAATGTTTGAGGTGTGAAATAAACCGCAATGGAGCAAAATATGGGTGTGTGTGGTTGGAGGATGTGTTCTTGCGTGCGTGCGCGCGCGCGCGCGAGGGGGGGCGCGAACATTTTTCTTGTAAAACAAGGGGGGCCCAGCAAAAAAAGTTTGGGAACCACTGCTCTAGAGGATGGTAATAAATTATTTTGGTAGAGTGTTTTTTTAACATTCCCATGAGCTCACGGAGATGCATCCTAGAATTTGAAGAAAAAAAAAAAAATCTTAAATGTGGCAGACCTTTCTCCTTCTGTTGCTGGATCGGGCTGCAGTTGGACCTCCAACTCCAGCGTCTGGTTGCTTCTCCTTCTCTGGCAGGGAGTCAGGCTCAGACTGGTCATCCATCTGGGAGGTTGTGCAGGGGTTGGTGTCAGACTCTGGGGGAAAACCTACAGTATTACAGCTGAAAAGACTTCTGTTTGAGATTTTAGCAATAACTGATAATAACAACTCAGCTGATTAGTATGGAAAAATGATTCACACAAATTAATACAGTCCAACTGACAAAAGGAACTGTGCAGCTTTTAAACCAACAGGAGGAGGTTTAAGGATGCCTCTCATTGTGACTTCTCTGATTGTTTTAATCTTTCTTTTATAATTAGAGAGGCAGAAGGCGGCTTAATTTCTTAATATGATGTCAAAATAAAATTCCTGACGTGATTCAGCTCCACACAACAAGTCTTTTACGCTGGTGTACTCAGATTTGCTGGAGGAATAGAGGTTACAGAAGTAGATGAGGACAGGAAGCTAAGTGACAATTAAAAGAAAAAAAGCTACGACAGCTGTTTACCTGTCAGAAGCTGAGAGAGAGACTCCTCGTAGAAGGCACTGTTTAAATTCAACGGCTGGGCATCCCACGCCCATTCTGAAAATGAAACAAATGAAAGAAAGCTGTTATCGTATCAGAGCTGAATTGCATTCCACTGGAGACAATAAGCCATCTCTCTCAGGGTCAATAAATTGTAATCAACCTGTATCACTGGCCACAGCAGAGCCAATCTCCTCCACCGAAGGGAAAACAATCTAGGACCAGAAAATAGAAAAGCAGTATTATTTACTGATGACTAATATTTATAATCAAGACCAGATCGTGGGTCATATCCTGGGCCCTGCAGGGAACAGACAACAGCTAACAGCAGCAGGTAGCAGACAATAATTGTTACGTCCCCACATGAAAGCTAGGCGAAGAGGGTGGGGGACAGTAACAGTTGGATCCGGGTTGAAATGAAAAGGACGCCAGGCAGAGGTGTTTAACACAAAATAAATCTTTATTATAATTAATTCACACCTAGGTGTGAATGTGAGTGCGAATGTGAGTGCGAATGGTTGTCTGTTCCTGTGTGTTAGCCCTGCGACAGACTGGCAACCTGTCCTCTCGCCCTATGACAGCTGGGATAGGCTCCAGCGCCCCCCGCGACCCTGAAAAGGATAAGCGGAAGCGAATGGATGGATGGATATAATTAATTAACCCAATAATCATATAAGCAGTAACAACAGAAAGAGACAGCAACGCTGCTTTAATGATAAATCAGACAGGCCAACCCAAAGAGATGGTGACCGCTTCAACTAAGAAAACAAATATAAGGCTTCAACAGAAAAAGACAGCAACGCTGCTATTAGCAATAACCAGGCAGGCCAAACCAAGAACTGGAGGTCGCCGTCACTTAAGCAAAACCACTGCCCAGTTGAGTTACTCACAACAAGCCACGCACGGTGGGGCTGGTCACTCACACACACACACAGCAGGCCTTTTCCACACCTAGACCAGACTCACACACTGACCAGCACATAGGAAATCCACCAGGAGCCTCTCCCACACCCACACTGCTCTCCTCCAGCTTATATCACCTCTGGAGGGTAATTGGTGGTAAACGAGGGCAGATGAGCAGCAGGTGGGGTAGAGAGAGACAAGGGGAGGGGCAAGAAAGAAGGAGGAGGAGAGGGAGAGGACAACACCACGCCCACACACTCCCACGTCCTCACAGGATGTAACACCCCCCCCCTTACATTCACACCATACAAAACACAGAACAAACGCATCACTATGCGCTGCGCGAGAGTGCATCAGCCACCAGATTCTCAGTCCCTTTCTTGTGTTGGATAACCAGATCAAAATCCTGCACCAGCAATGCCCAGCGCATTAGTCGCTGGTTGTGGTTGTAGATACGTTGGAGGAAAGTAAGGGGATTGTGATCTGCATACACCGTTACTGGAAAGGAGCTAGAGCCCACATACACAGTGAAGTGCTGCAATGCCATCAGCAGCGCTAGAGCTTCTTTTTCTATGGTGGAACAGCTTAGCTGATGGCGCTTGAACTTTACAGAATAGTAGCAGCATCCCGGACGAGCCCCCAGAAAGCATATGCGGATCGTCGTCAGCACTGGCCTCTACGCTCAGCACGGTGGCAGGAGGTTGCTGCGCTGGCAACAGTCTCATGGGTTTCCCTATCATGGTAGGGTTTCAACATGTTAATGTGGCACAGGCGTGTTTTCCTCCTGTGTTCTGGGGTACTGAGGACATAATCTGTCTCAGACACCTTCCTCACTATAACATACGGTCCCGCAAAACTGTCCGAAAGAGCAGAACCGGGCACCAGTAGCAACACTAGGACTTTGTCTCCAGCTTGAAAATGTCTTTTCACAGCCTTTCTTTCGTACCACTTCTTCATACTTGCCTGGGATGTACACAGGGCTAATGAGGTGGCATGTTGCCATCGATCCCTGCACGTCTTCACAAAATCTGCCACGTTAGTTTTTGGAACACCCCCGCTAAGGAACCCCTCTTTCAACACCTTTAGTGGGCCCCGCACATCGCGGCCAAATACAAGGGTAGCTGGGCTGAACCCCACGGACTCCTGCTTAGCATCGCGTATCGCAAACAGCACAAAGGGGACACCCTCATCCCAACTTCTGCCCGTGTCATGGCAGTACTTTTTCAGCATGGCCTTAAGTGTTTGGTGCCAACGCTCAAGTGCTCCCTGCGACTCTGGGTGATAAGCACTGGACACAGAATGAGAAATGCCAAGGGAGATTAAAGTCTGTTTAAATGCTCGGGATAAGAAGTTAGTTCCCTGGTCTGTTTGTACTGTTTTTGGGAGACCAAAGGTAAAAAGGTAAAAAATTTGATTTAGCGCCTTAGTAATGTTTGCAGTGGTGATCCTCCGCAGAGGAATTGCTTCGGGGAACCGCGTGGATAAGCACATTATGGTCAATAAAAACCGATTACCTGCCCGTGTTCTTGGCAACGGACCAACGCAATCGACCAAAACGTGTTCAAATGTCTCACCAACAGCAGGTATTGGACATAGTGGGGCGGGGGGCACAGTTTGGCTTGGTTTGCCCACTAGTTGACACGTGTGACAGGTATTACAATACCTTGCAACATCTGCCTTCATTGCCGGCCAGAAGTGCTGCAGAATACGGTCATATGTTTTAGTTATCCCCAAATGTCCTGACCAGGAATGATCGTGGGCTAATTGTAGCACATGCTGACGGAAACTAGCTGGGACCACCATCTGTTGGACTACACTCCAGTCCTCCCCTGGCTTTGAGGTCCACCTGCGCATTAACAATCCATCACAAACCAAAAACGTCTGCTTCCTGTCTCCTGTCAGACCATCGCTCTCATCTACGGCGGCAAAACATTTGGCTAACGACGGGTCCTCTTTCTGAGCATACACACACACACACACACACACCGCATGTCTTTTATCCTGTCTTCCTTCTCTCACCCCAACTGGTCGCAGCAGATGGCCGCCCCTCCCTGAGCCTGGTTCTGCCGGAGGTTTCTTCCTGTTAAAAGGGAGTTTTTCCTTCCCACTGTCGCCAAAGTGCTTGCTCATAGGGGGTCATGATTGTTGGGTTTTTCTCTGTATCAATGAAGCGCCTTGAGGCGACTTTTGTTGTGATTTGGCGCTATATAAATAAAATTGAATTGAAATTGAATTGAGCAATCATAAGGGCCTCCCGCGTGAGGAGATGGGGGGCAGCGGGTTCAGGAGCAGGCTCAGCTACCTCTTGAGCCAGGTTCCTTGGCATCAGGACCCGCCTCCTCCTCTTAGGGCATTACATCCTCTTCCAAAATAGAGCCAACCACCGACTCTGACAAGTCAACCACTTCTCCCTGCCGATGGGCGTGTGACCGGGTAAGAACACCTACAGGAAATACATCCGGGTGCTGCCGGCTTAAAGCATCTGACAAAGGCCTTAGGTCAGGAGTCTTCGTGACCTCCAGGGTTCATGCGCCTTTTTCCGGGTCAAATTCAAGCACTTTTTAAGCACTTTCAAGGTCCCTTTTCAAGCTTTTCCAGTACATGCCCCCCCCCAACAAAAGAATGCATGTTTCAATTCGCACCATCACAGTAAGACCATGTGAAAATTAAAACAAATCATCCTAGGTGAACTTAAACACCTTTGTTCACCTTTAGTTAAGAAATAGAAAAACGAACCACACAAAAATACTGCAAAAGGAAACTGTTGCCTTATATACATAGTGTATAAACTCAAAATGCACATTTCACTTAAAAATTAAGATGTGATAATGTGAACAAATCAACTTGTTAGAGATATTCTTCTCCTGTTGCCCCCCCCCCCCCCCCAAAAAAGAAATAAATAAGTCTTCTCATCAGAAATTGATGCTTTTTTCCTGTGTGACAAAAAATAGGAGACAGATGTTTGTTTGTTTTTTAAGTTAATTCCCAGTAAAACTGTTTTATTGCTAACTACATTGCTGTCCGTATTATTGTTGAAGTCCTAAACGATCACCTTTAAAGTGTTTGTGCTAATAACATCATGTACAGTCAGACAGGCATGAAGAACAGCCCTGACTGGGAGGATTTGAACAGATCACATAGTTCAATTCAACATATAAGACTTTAAGGATGTACAAACATCTACTTAAAATCTATTTAATTTATCATCTGTGATATTATTATGTACAATTCCAATGTATTTTGTTCATCTCCCTCAAATATACAGGCAGCCTTAAAGTATGAAATATTCATATACAAATACACATAAATGTCTCAGTGGCTGATAGTGCCCCACAGGCCTCAGTGTGAGCTTGAAGACATTTATGAGTTTTAAGTAGTTTAATGTGCAGGTGCTGAAGATAAACACATTTTGAATGAAAGCCGGGGAACTTTGGTAGCACAGAAACAAGTGGCTATTCTGGGGTCCAGGGTATAATTGGCCGCTTTTGACTACTTTTGATTTGGCCTCTATATTTCACCTTTAAAAACTGTTTATCTTGATATTTTCTCATTTTGACAAACAGCACAATTTATCTAAATTCAGACAAAATTTAAAATACGAGTAGAAAGTGATATTTTTGACTGTAAAAATCACGAGCATGTTTAACGAATCATTTTCATAACTTGAAATGCAAATAGAAATTGTACTTTTTTAAAAATATGCACAAGTTTTGCAAACAACAAAGTTATATGGTACTATTTACCTAAAATTGCAGCCAAGGCGCAGACGTTTTTTATATAACCATTTTAAACTATTTACAGAACAATTAGGTGTTCTGCATCAAATAAGAAGACACACAAATTATTTATGCAACTCCAAAAAATAGTTTGTGCTCACTATAACACAGATGAGAACAGCACAGGGGTAAATCCTGCAGGTCTGACAGCAGGTGTGCCACTCAGCGTTTACACTGCAATCTGCCTTTGGTGGCTTTTTTGCAGCAACTGTCACATTCACTAGTAGAACTGACACACAAGTTACGCTCAACTCCACCGGTGGAATCTGACAGCGTGGAAAAGTGTGAAAACATCCATGATCACCAACGGAACCAGCAGGTGGGGTAGAGAGAGACAAGGGGAGGGGCAAGAAAGGAGGAGGAGGAGAGGGAGAAGACAACACCACGCCCACACACTCCCACGTCCTCACAGGATGTAACAATAATAAATAACAGGGCAGTTACAAACAGACGAACAAATTATCTTGTGGAAAGCCTGTTTGTAGCTGATGTCATTGGAAAATGTTAATGTTTTGTAACTAAGATTTTATTACATGTAAAGTGTAATCATCATACTACCAACACAGTTTAATCTCATCTACCTTTCCCTCCTCTTCGTCTCCCTCAGAGTGCATTCTGGACTGGCAAGGCATTGTGAGTGTAGGAGAAGCACCAAACGCAGTCGGGCTGCTGAAGTCGGGCCGACATTCCGGTGTCTTGGATTCACTCCTCTGCGGTGTCTTCAGCACTGAACGAAGCTGTAAGCTCCCACCGGGAGTTTGTGGTCGGGCCGGTGTGCCTCCCTTTTGTAACGGGGTGCTCGGAGGCAGGTTCTTATCGAAAAACTCAGGAGAGAGGGGACCTCCGAAACGCACACGTTTCTTCTTCTTCGTCATCGTTGTGGGTGTCCCGTTGGACTCTTCCTCTCCTGCAAGATAGAAAATCCATACAATGCACAAAAATGTACTTTCTTTTCTCCAGGAGTCATTGTGTAATAAACACCAAGAGAGACTTTGAGATATTATAGATTAGCCTTGTTTTGTCTAAAAATCATCTGAAACGTGAATAAACACTGAATTAAATTTTTTGATAGAGGAAAAAAGTCAGACCGGCATAGTTTGTATATTTGTTTATCCACATGACAATCTGCACTTTGCTCATGTTTAACTACAGAAAGGTTCCTGAAGTGGTGCAGTATCATAGGAAGTGAACTACACTACCAGCATGATTTAGATATAACAATTCAGAAACCAAGACCTATTAGTCAATACTCATGATTCAAGTGTCTGTAGTGTCTGTAATCTCATAACCCAGTCCTGTTTTAACGTGACATCGATGTAATCTATTCATTAGCCATGTGCTTATGTTATGTAGCGATGTACAGCTGAGAGCTTGGTTATAAGCATGCTAGTCTGATGAAAGATGCTTAACAATTATTCACAGAGTGAAATGGAAATTCATAACAGACTGGTAGAACTGATCAAAAGTGAGGATGCGTATTAGGGGTGGGGAAAAAAAATCGATACTGTGTAGTATCGTGATATTTTGTTCGCTAATAATGTATCAATACAGGGACAGCAGAAATCAATATTTTGTTACAAAAAACGTTTTTGTGGACTGGAACATGCTCTGACTTCAGAGCATGTTGATCCTTTTTCTGAGCAAGAATCCTGACATTCCTTCACTGTCGAAATGTGTTTAACTTTTTTGTTTGGCAGCAATAAACATGACAGTTTACTTATTTTAATTTAAGACATGTTTTATTTTAATTAAGTTTAAAACTTTTTTATTTAATGTAAAATTATATTTTGTTTTAATTTACTTTCAAATTCTTCAGTTGCTGAAGGGGCTGCATAGTTTTCATAAACTGCATAGTTCAGAATAGCTATAATTGTACCAGATGGTTGCGTTCAGTTAAGTTGGACTAGACTGTAATACAAACCGTTCAGTTTGTCAACAATAAAACTGACTGAAATGAGAGAAAGACTGAGTGCGAGACTTTGATATTCGATAAAATGAATATTGATAAAGTTTACCTTTACCTTGAATCTGAATATTGCAAAATATTTTAAAAAATTGCAGTAATATCGTATCGTGCGTTAAGTATTGTGATAATATCGTATCGAGGGATGTATGGTGATTCCCACCTCTAATGCGTATAGTAAATATCTTCTTCCCGTGTTCTAAAATACAAATTGAAGTATGACCTGACCCACAGATTTACAGGATCTTTACACCCTACAGCAAGTAAGCACAGCCACTGTGAAATCCAGCCCACAAATAGGGTGTGTGTGTGTGTGTATTTACAATACTGGTGGGGACCAACAGCCCTCATGGGGACCAAAATTCAGGTCTTCGTGTCAGGGTTACAATTAGGTTATTGTTAGGTTTAGGGTAAGGGTTAGGCATTCATTTTTGATGTTAGGGTTAGGCTAAGCAGGTAGGGAAAGCATTATGTCAATGGGATGTCCCCACAAGGATAGCAAACCAGACGTGCGTGTGTGTGTGTGTGCGTGTAGCCTGTGTCAGTATTTGAAAAAGTGTGATTCTGGGGCTGACCTGTAAATGTAACTGTATTTAAGACACTGAAAGACTGCCTACTTCTTTATTCTGAAGTTAAGACTGTCGAAGTTACTGTTTGAAGAAAACATTTTTTTAAAGTTGTGTATTTGGAATCAGTACATTCTGATCTGGTATTTACAAATAGAAGTGGGTGTTTGGTGCAGCAAGATACATCACACAACTGTTATCAGACTAGGGCTGCCACAAACGATTATTTTGATAGTCGACTAATCAGATCGTGCATCCACTGGACGTGAAACGTACAGCTTATTGCACCAGCATACATCTGCTCTTATATAACTATCATTAGCTTACAGCTTGAAGTGTTTGAGGTATGTGCTAACTAAAAATAGAGACAAGATGATAGTTTATTACATTTTAATGAAATCTGTAGGTTGTTTCAGTGGAGTGTAATAAACTCAGCCGTCTGCTCATTACTATCTAAAATATAACAGGACATCGGAGTATATTCTCGAGCATCTCACACTTCTGATAATCAGCTGTCTGCTTGACGTTTATTCATCTGTGTAAAAACTATAACTTTATTTCTCAGCCATACTGATTTACTCAGGAACAAATAAAATACTAAAAAAGCCAAACAATAACATTTTTAAGTTATCTAAGTGACTTATGTTACATGTTTAACCTGAGTAGCGAAAGACGGTGGTGGGTTTAAAAACGATTTGCCGGGAGTCCGGTGTTCTCACGGCTCTAGTGAGCCTTGAACACCGGCTAGCTATTGAGCTAGTGGGTAACAGACGTCTCCGAAAACGTTGGAGCGCTTTTGAAAATATGTGGTGTCTTGATAAACTGAGCAGATATTTGAGGTTTACACAGCTACATTCTCGCCTGAAAATATGTTAAACTTTATTTTGTGACCCAAAAAGAATAATAAGAGTAATATTAAAACTAACTAGCTGCCGCCATTGTTGGAAACTGAGCAGGGCTGCGCTATGAATTCTGGGACACAGCTTCTTCTTCTTCTTAGGGGTTTAACGGCAGCTGGCATCCTTGTACATGCAGTGCTGCCATCTTCTGTTTCAGTCCGTTATTACACTCTTAAACCCTACTACTTATTCCTGCATCTTTTGGGATCTTACAAAGCTTCAAACGACGCGTCAACTATTAAATTAGTCGTCGACGATTTTAATAGTTGACGTAATCGTGACTAGTCGACTAATCGTGGCAGCCGTATATCAGACCATCTGATATTGGCCTTTTTTTAGTCTTTTTTTTTTTTTTATTAATTCACCAACGCTCTAAACTGCTTATTGCTAAATACATGCATGATGTTCTTCACTACGGCAACTCAAATGAACATCGAGTTCTTCGCTGAATATGCAGCAATTCAGCCGAGCAGAACCTTTGGCTACACTGGAGCAAGCCACTGTGCACCAAGCCTCAAAGGCTAAACAAAGATAAAAGGTCAGTTATTCTAACAAGGCCACAGAGAGCGACATGTGCTCACCTGTGGGCTTCATCTCCAGCAACAAAGGGAGTGAGGGGATGCGGAAGGGGGAGGAACGCTGCGGTGGCGAAACGGCTGCAGGATCATCAGGAGGTGGTCGGCTGAGGCTTTGGAGTTCAAAGACCTTATCCTATTAAGAGAGCACACATGAGAGCTTTCATTCTGTAGTTCAAGGACAAGGACAGAACATAGAGAACAGATATTTGCATTTTAGCCAAGACTAGCATAATTTTTTGTACATAAAATCCAGAAGGACACTGGAGCACAGAACAACCATAATCATTTCATCTAATCAGTTCACAGCAGGCATCCTTTAAATATCTTTTTTTGCAGACACTTCTAATGAGAGCAGGAATTGCTCAGTTATCATGAATAGCCCCAAAAATCACTTGGAAAAGATCAGAAGGCATAACCGAGAATGTTGTACCTTATATGAAAGCACAAACAAGAGGACACGAGTGTGAAAAGGACTCCGGACAACAGAATAGTAACATTTCTAAAAACTGGGCTTATTTTCTGTTTCCTAGTTTGACAACAACCATCAACACATCAGATCAAAAATATTTAAGCTGAAATACTGACACATACTATATTGCCAAAAGCATTCACTAGTCTGCCTTGATATGCATATTAACTTCAGTAACATCCCATTCCTAATCCATACGACTTAATTTGATGTTGGTCAACCTTTTGCAGCTATAACAGCTTCGACTCTTCTGGGAAGGCGTTTCACAAGGTTTACGAGTGTGTTTATGGGAATTTTGACCATTCGTCCAGAAGCACGTCAAACACTGAAGGTCTGGCTCACAATCTCGGCTCTAATTCACCCCAAGGTGTTCTGTTGGGTTAAGGTTAGGTTCTGTGCAGGCCAGCCAAGTTCTTCCACACCAAACTCACTTATCCATGTTGTGCCTTTGTGCTGGTGCACAGTCAAGTTGGAACAGGAACAGGACACGCCCAAACTGTTCACACAGCAGGAAATCGTCCAAAATGTCTTGGTATACTGAAGCATTAAGAGTTTAACTAGAAGTAAGCTGCCGAGCTCAGCTCCTGAAAAACAGCCCCACACGATAAAGACATGGAAACTTATTCCATGAAGCTCTCTATGAACTGTTCTTGAGCCAATCTGAAGGCCTCCCACATGAAGTTTGGAGTTCTGTAACGTCTGACTCATAAAGCCTGAGGATTTAACTTTCATTCTAAACAGTTACAGACCATCACTGGCCCACTGCCAAACTGTACATGCTGGATGATGTTGTAGTCAGTGTAATGTTCACCACAGTACCTCCAGACTCTTTCATACCTTGTCACCTGACCTCATTAAGAACCTGCTTTCATCTGTTAATAGAACAAGCCACTGATAGCAGACCCGCTAGTTGTGCAGTTTTCTTCAGAAAGCCAAATGAGCTGCACATTGCTGGGCTGTTAGATGGACCAGTGTATACCGAGTTCATTCAATTCAATTCAATTCAATTCAATTTTATTTATATAGCGCCAAATCACAACAAATGTCGCCTCAAGGCGCTTCATAGATACAGAGAAAAGCCCAACAATCATATGACCCCCTATGAGCAAGCACTTTGGCGACAGTGGGAAGGAAAAACTCCCTTTTAACAGGAAGAAACCTCCGGCAGAACCAGGCTCAGGGAGGGGCGGCCATCTGCTGCGACCGGTTGGGGTGAGAGAAGGAAGACAGGATAAAAGACATGCTGTGGAAGAGAGACAGAGATTAATAACAGATATGATTCAATACAGAGAGGTCTATTAACACATAGTGAGTGAGAAAGGTGACTGGAAAGGAAAAACTCAATGCATCATGGGAATCCCCCGGCAGCCTACATCTATTGCAGCATAACTAAGGGAGGATTCAGGGTCACCTGGTCCAGCCCTAACTATATGCTTTAGCAAAAAGGAAAGTTTTAAGCCTAATCTTAAAAGTAGAGATAGTGTCTGTCTCCCGAATCCAAACTGGAAGCTGGTTCCACAGAAGAGGGGCCTGAAAACTGAAGGCTCTCCCACCCATTCTACTTTTAAATACTCTAGGAACAACAAGTAGGCCTGCAGAGCGAGAGCGAAGTGCTCTAATAGGGTAATATGGTACTACAAGGTCATTAAGATAAGATGGGGCCTGATTATTTAAGACCTTGTATGTGAGGAGCAGGATTTTGAATTCAATTCTGGATTTAACAGGAAGCCAATGAAGGGAAGCCAAAACAGGAGAAATATGCTCTCTCTTTCTAGTCCCTGTCAGTACTCTTGCTGCAGCATTTTGGATTAGCTGAAGGCTTTTCAGTGAGTTTTTTGGACATCCTGATAATAATGAATTGCAGTAGTCCAGCCTGGAAGTAATAAATGCATGAACTAGTTTTTCAGCATCACTCTGAGACAGGATATTTCTAATTTTAGAGATGTTGCGCAAATGGAAGAACGCAGTCTTACATATTTGTTTAATATGTGCGTTGAAGGACATGTCCTGGTCAAAAATGACTCCAAGGTTCCTCACAGTGTTACTGGAGGCCAAGGTAATGCCATCCAGAGTAAGAATCTGGTTAGATACCATATTTCTAAGCTTTTCAGGGCCGAGTACAATGACCTCAGTTTTATCTGAGTTAAGAAGCAGAAAGTTAGTGGCCATCCACGTCTTTATGTCTTTAAGACATTCCTGCAGTTTAACTAATTGGTGTGTGTTATCTGGCTTTATGGACAGATAGAGCTGGGTGTCATCTGCATAGCAGTGAAAATGTATGCTATGTCTTCTAATGATGCTGCCTAGGGGAAGCATGTATAATGTAAACAGAATTGGTCCTAGCACTGAACCCTGTGGAACTCCATAATTAACCTCAGTGTGTGAAGAGGACTCTCCATTTACATGCACAAATTGGAGTCTATTAGATAGATATGATACAAACCACTGCAGTGCAATACCTGTAATACCTACAGCATGTTCTAATCGCTCTAACAGGATATTATGGTCAACAGTATCGAATGCTGCACTAAGGTCAAGAAGGACAAGCACAGAGATGAGTCCACTGTCAGAGGCCATAAGAAGATCATTTGTAACCTTCACTAAAGCTGTTTCTGTGCTGTGATGAACTCTGAAACCTGACTGAAACTCTTCAAATAAACCATTCCTCTGCAGATGATCTGTTAGCTGTTTGACAACTACTCTTTCAAGGATTTTTGATATGAAAGGAAGGTTGGAGATTGGCCTATAATTAGCTAAGACTGCTGGGTCTAGAGATGGCTTTTCGAGTAAAGGTTTAACTGCAGCCACCTTGAAGGCCTGTGGTACACAGCCGATTATTAGAGATAGGTTGATCATATATAAGATCGAAGAATTAATCAATGGCAGGACTTCTTTGAGCAGTTTTGTAGGAATGGGGTCTAAAAGACACGTTGATGGTTTGGAGGAAGTAATTATTGAAGTTAACTCAGAAAGATCGATTGGAGAAAAAGAGTCTAACTTAACATCAATGGTACTAAGAGTAGCTGTAGATAATATTACATCTGTGGGATGATTATTGGTCATTTTTTCTCTAATGATAAAAATTTTATTTGTGAAGAAGTTCATGAAGTCATCACTAGTTAACGTTAAAGGGATGGTTGGCTCAAAAGAGCTCTGACTTTTTGTCAGCCTGGCTACAGTGCTGAAGAGAAACCTGGGGTTGTTCTTATTTTCTTCAATCAGTGATGAGTAGTAAGCTGTTCTGGCTTTGCGGAGGGCTTTCTTATAAAGCAACAAACTATTTCTCCAGGCTAAATGATGATCCTCTAAATTTGTGACACGCCATTTCCTCTCCAGATTACGAGTCATCTGCTTTAGGGTACGTGTTTGAGAATTATACCACGGGGTCAGGTACTTCTGATTAGAGACCTTAGTTTTCACTGGAGCTACAGTATCCAGAGTCGTACGTAGTGAGGAGGTGAAATTATTAACAAGATAATCGACCTCTGTTGGGGTAGCGTTCAGATAGCTGCTCTGCTCTGTGTTGGTACAGGGCATTGACGATGATAACAGTGGCTGGATTATATTCTTAAACTTAGTTACAGCGCTTTCAGAAAGACATCTACTTTGATAAAGTCCACTCTCCACTGCTGCGTAATCAATTATTGTGAATGTAAATGTTATCAAGAAATGATCAGACAGGAGAGGGTTTTCAGGAAACACTGTTAAATGTTCAGTTTCTATGCCATATGTTAAAACAAGATCTAGAGTGTGATTAAAGTGGTGGGTGGGTTCTTTTACATTTTGAGAGAAACCAATTGAGTCTAACAACAGATTAAATGCCATGTTGAGGCTGTCATTTTTAGCATCAACATGGATGTTAAAATCACCCACAATAATTATTTTATCTGAGCTCAGAACTAAATCAGATATAAAGTCTGAGAAATCAGACAGAAACTCTGTGTAAGGCCCAGGTGCACGATAGATGATAACAAGTAAGACTGGTTTCTGAGTTTCACAGCTGGGGTGGACAATGTTAAGCATCAGGCTTTCAAATGAATTAAAAGTCTGTCTTGGTCTTTCATTAATTAATTAATCATCTGCCCAGTTATCACCAGAGGGGTGTGCTATAAAGCAATTTTGATATATTCAGACTTTCCTTGTTTTAGCTGGCTCTACAAAACCTAAAATCCCAGTGGGAAATCAAGGGTATCACAACGAAGTCTGTGTCTTGGTGACACTGAAAACTAACTTTAAGCTTGACATATCTTGCTAACCCATTAATCTTGTTCTGTGTGATTGCAGCTAGGGCTGGGCCATATCATACCGTTCACGGTAATACTGGTATAATGTTGGGCAAACAATAAGAAAATGAAATATCGCGATAGAATATGGGTAAAACGCGCATGCGCAGTGCCTTTGTTTTCATACGCACATGGCGGAAAAAGGATAGCAGAGAATGAGAAGGGCAAAAGCGGATCGTTAAATGAAACGGATGAACCAGAATTGGTTTGTAAAAATGCTGCAACTTCAGTGGTGTGGAACTGGTTTAGCTTTCGTCCGTCAGATACACAACAAAGCACTATTTTTGGTAGAGCATGCTAGCGGGCCGTTGTTATTACCGTGTTTTTTGGAAAATACGGCACACTTAAAATCAATCCTTTGATTTTTCTGAAAATCAACAGTGCCCCTTATAATCCCGTGCGCCTTATGTATGAATTCTGGTTGTGTTTACTGACCTCGAGACAATTTTATGTCGTACACGGCGCTCGAAAATCTGTCAAATGTTTTAGTACAACTTTGCTAAGCTACGAAGCCGCACCGCTTGATGGATTGTCGGAGCATTACGGCTATCGTAGGCAGGAGCCTCGTGCAGTGATCCGTACTGTGCTTCAACATAATGTTACCGTGTTGCGTGTGTATAACCTCTTTTTGAGTTTTGTGGATATTATACATGGTTATGCTGAGGATATGTCAGCCAGTTTCCACTGGAAATGCCTTTTGGTTAAACTGTCAGCAAGGAATTTGTATTTGCACTGTTAAATGTTTATATAACTTTAATGCACATAAAAAACAGCTGCTTGTTTAAGTGAAAATACATTGATGTTTTGGGGTTTTTTGCACTAATAAAGTTGTGGAGTTGTAAAGTATTTTGTCTAGTGTAGAAAGAAAAAAAGATTAACTGGCAGTGTTTTCTCAAACATATTTCGCATGAAAGTGCTCTTTGGTTTATTTCTCTTTTTGGAAGCTTGTAGTCAAAAAAAGGGGAAAAAAAAATCCTGTTTGGCCCTGAGATCTACCGTTCATAAAGGCGTTAAAAATAATCGACGGCTTCAATGGGAGCCAGGCACACAGAGGTAAAAACCTTTTAGCTAAATTATTTACAGCAGTCAGTTAAGTGAGTGAGTCAGAGTGAGTCGGTGTACCTCCTGCTCCATCAAAGTGGAGGAGAGGGTAGGCGTGCTGGCCTCTCTAATCTCCACACTGCAGCTTTCGGGGGGACTGCTGGTGCGCCTCCTCTTGCTGGGTGTAGGCGTCATTGGAGGGTTGTTCTCCTTCCCTCCACCATGGCTGTTCCCATCTGAGAGTGAAAAAAAACATCAATCAAAAAGGCATATTACATAAACATATAAAAACAAATGGGACTTGGGAGCATCTAAATTAAATGAAAAGAAAATATCAAATTTCAAATAATATATGATAAAAACACAGCTTGGGGTACAAAAAAGGGAAAAAAAACACCTTTGATCAGAGGAATAGAGATAAAGTCTCACTTCAGTAACAAACAGCTTAGAAACTGGGCCCATTTAAGAAGATGACCAAGCTCAGAGGAGATCCCTGCTGTAAGATGTTGTCACAGTCAGGCTTATACGGTGCAGCGCATTAATCCACTGCTTTATGAATGATGCCTCTAGACATCATAAAGAAATCCTTCTGGCATGGATCCTCAATGAAAAATGAAACTATTAATCCTGTGGCAATGAGGCAGCCTCACCAGACAGATAATCTCTTGTCTTGATGCATCCTCCAGTGTTGCTGTCCTGCGCTGGCACCGGATCACAGGCATCATTCTCCTCCACATCCATCAGGCTCTGGAAGGAAGCCATCTTCTGCCTCAGCGTGGAGGCGACCCGGGGAAGGAAGGGGCTACTTCTGACAAGCTGAGACTTGAGACAGCAAAATAAACATATCTGCTCAGTGATGTGCATTGACAGGCCAGAGACTTCTGAAATTACAAAAGTGGTATTACAGAGTGGCAGCACATCTATCACGCAGATCTTTATCTACACAATCTGCAAGTGTTACGGTTTACTTCACCGAACATCATCTCACAGGGAAGTCACAATGAAGGGGCATCCACAACAGCAACGGTGCAACCAGAGACCACTGAACGTGAAACTGTAAGCAGTGGTCGGTGAAAGAATTGCTGGTGATGTAAACTGGATGGGCCGCAAGTCAAACCTTCAGCATTTTGAAGTAATCGATCCAAGTGCCTCCCAGTGAGAGTGAATGATACCATTAACTAACATATGCGAGGGTGGTAAATAATTTGGAGCGTTACCTAGGCAACTGGAGCTTTTAATGCCGATTATTGACTAACTATCAGGTACAAAGCGATGCACAAACGAGCAAATAAGCTACATCCAAATAGGGCTGCTCAATTAATCAAATTTTAATCACGATTACGATCTGGGCTTTCAACGATCATTAAAAATGACTGAGCCGATTATTGTCCCCTCCCTCGTGCTTTACTCTCGCGCTGCTCCGTGTGGCAAATCGAGCGCACCTCTCTGCATTTCGAACACGTGTCACAACAATTAAGAGCAGCGGTCCCCAACCTTTTTTGCACCACGGACCGGTTTATGCCCGACAATATTTTCATGGACCGGCCTTTAAGGTGTCGCGGATAAATACAACAAAATAAAACTAGTACCGGTACCGAAAAAAAGAAAATTTATTCATAACACACGTGAAAAGACCAAGGACAACCAAGTCAACGATAAAAACGATAACAAAATAACGCTGAAAACCGATAAAAACCCTGAAAACTATACATTTCACACCTGAGCCTCAACTCTCGCGGCCCGGTACCAAACGACTCACGGACCGGTACCGGTCCGAGGCCCGGGGGTTGGGGACCGCTGATTAAGAGGACCCGAGGGAAGCTCGGAAAGCTAAGCAGAAGTTATTTGGAGAGGAGAGTGACTGCCGTTGGTTGAAAAGAGAGGTAAAAAAAAAACTTGAGTGGTGTGGAAACATTATGGGTTTGCGGAGTCAGACGTGGATCAAGTAGACACAGTGTGTAAACTTTGCTACAGTGTTGTAGCTGCACCACAGAGCAACACTGCAAAGTTCACTAAACATAGATGTTTACATTTTTCATTTATTTCTTATATTGCAAACATTTGCACTGTTATCAGTATTTGCACACTATTTTATATTATTTTTTGACAATCTTTAAAGTCATTATTCAATACATTGTTATTGTTAAATAAATATCGTCAAATAATCGAGATCTCAGTGAAAATAATCGTGATTATCATTTTTGCCATAATCGAGCAGCCCTACATCCAAATGTAAAAGTAAGTAAACTAAATAAATTAAAGTGGAGCCCTGAACAGTGAGATGTTATCCTGTAGGGGGTGTTTTGTTGACATAGTTTGAGTCCATTGCTGCCCTCAGAGGAAAGATCAATGCCAATCAGTACAAAGTTGTTCAGCGTGATGATGAAACATTTCTATCCCGAGAGTGACACCGATAGTGCCTCCATCCACAGGGGATGAAGGGTCACTGAATGGTTTGATGAACACTTGTACAATCAATGCCAATGTGGACTGAAGCTCTTTTGGAGGAATACCAACATTACTAAGACACTCTGTGCCAGTTTTTCCATTTAATTTGTCATTTACTGCATTTATGAACATTTCTTAAAAGCTGACTTAAAGACAGGTGAGCTGAGACAGAAGTGTTGCATTTAAAAGCCTTTTCCATATAAATGTGCATTATTCAAAACCCTTTGTGTATTTCTCAGCTTTTAATAATTAGAGTAACAGGCTGATCTACAGTTGTGTTGTTGACAAGCAACATTTTTGCAACCAAACTGCAACAAACGTAACTAAACATGAGTAAGTCACACTCGGAGAGTGTCTGCTGTCGACTAAACTGAAAAACGCTCCAAAAAGCTGAGACATGGCAGACTGTGGTTCAGATCATGCTGAGAAGAATGATCCACACCAGAGAAAAATTCTTATTTTGTAGACGTGTTAGTGGATGTTAACAGGAGCTTTGAAAACACAGAAGTGCATACAACAAAGTGAGCTTGCCAAAGTAGGGATTTCAATGCATTAGGCGGCTCGACAAAACCTAGAATCCCAATATGTTATTATACAGAGATAATCAGTATCACAACGGCATCTATTAACTTTCCTTTTTAACCCAGGCTTTCTGCTTTGCAGGCATCTAATGTTTTTGTTTTTGTTTTTTTGTTTTTTTGGGGGGGGGGCATAAAATGGACCAATCAAACGCTGCCTACTTCAGTCAGGAGCAACAGGTCGTCGAGAAGGATAAACAATATAAAATACACAAAGAGAGAGACTGATGCCCGAGGAAAGCTGCAGAAAATAATTTAAATTCATAGTGAACGTATTTATTTTCAGTGATGCCATTCATCTGGAATTCATCAGCCTCACTAACATATTGCTCTGAAACTAAACTTTATCCCCAAGAAATGCACACAGATCACACACTGTCCCATAACCAAGGACAAGTGGAAATCACCTTATGTTTATTTGATTAACCACCAACAGAATCAATATTTTTGTAATCCATCTTCAATTAGCTACAATCCCAACAGTGTAAAAAGGACCAAAACAACATGTTTTCAGATGTTCTGCCAAGCTAGCTGAATACACATGAACTTCTATGTTAGTGACACAAATACTCCTCCTCCTCGAACATCATGTCTCAGTTTTGTTCTGTGGCATTACTGACATGACTTGATGCTCAACAGGTCTGCAGCTATAACCCATTTCTGATAGTTATGAACAGTAATATCCAGTGGGAGGCTTTTGTTTGTCGTTTCTGCATACTCTGTCTGGCAGTAGCTAAAAAAAAACCCAAGGAATATGAATCTCAGGCGGCTGAGTTACATCCAGTGAGACCTGAACAGTCACTTTCTTTAACATGCTTCAGGTCAAATAGCGGTATTTTGAAGCACTTTATGTAACAGATCAGGCATGAGAGACAGTTAAAAACCAAACAAACACATAACAAACAAAAGCAGCTTTTGTGCTCTCTGCAGTTTTCATTATGGACCACATCCTTGTAGCATAGTCATATTAAAGGATCCCCGAAACACTCAAAATTGTGTTTTCTGTCTGTTATGCATCCACGGCTTACATGCGTCATATAGCGGGCAATGATTCTTCCCCTCTCTTCAAAGCTTCATATTTAAATGTAATGAGGGCCAGAAAAATGCAGAACTACAGAACAGAAGAGCCCAAGCTCTGGCACTGCACAGACACCTGATGCAGTAAGTAAATCTGGCCCTTTCTGCAAATTGTACTCTCTACAGCATGATATGATGCTAAAACAGTCATAGACTGCTTAAATAAAAGCATGAGTAATATTTGGTTTTCTACATATGTCTCAATGGCACAAACGTCTCTTAACAGCTCAAACCAGCAATGCTATTTAAATATCTTCTGAAAAGGGCTTATTATTCACTCTGTTTTTCATCACACTGCTATTTTTATTACACAAGCAAAGAAATGTGATAAATGTGATGTATGACTTTGACTGAATAATACTGCTCACCGTATTACCTTAAACATTTTTAAAGGTCAAACATGAGTAAAGAAGCTGCCACGAAGACACATGCTGTTAATCAGAGTTCAGAGATTTCCTCAACTTTCACGCTCTATAGTGTACAACACAGGGAGGTAGAACTACAAATGCGGTACAGTTTCTGTGTCAATCATTCACATCTGGCGGGCTGCGGAGCTTTTCACTGTGACAGTAATCTCTTGTACGAAACTCTGCTTTATTTAACACCTTTTGCCAGAAGTCATTCTGTCATTCAAACGGCACTCTCACAGCAGGAGCTCTGTCATGTTTATGTTCTGCTCTGTTCATTTACTGCATTAAGCTAACGTTGACGCACAAAGCTACTGTCAATGTTAACTTTCAGGGTACTTCAAAAGCTGATCATTGCTGCATACAGCAGCTTAGTGCAGCACAAAAAAAATATACAAACACCTACATAAGCAACTGTGTACTTCTTGTGTTGTCTGCCTGTATTCCCGCAGGTCACTGATTTATTTTAACTGAAGCTTATGCGAAGTTTAACAATGTGTGTTTAAAGGGGCTCAGATAGGATTTGTTAACAATTTCAATAATTAAAATAAAACATGGATTACAGATAAAAGAGGAACAAGTGTAAGCTGTAAAGTAAATATTTAGCAACTGTAAAGCTTAAAAGGTTTTATGTATCTCATTATCACACTGTCAAGTTTGCGAAACTATCCGTTTGATGTTATCTTATGGAACTAAGTTTTATACAGCTTTCCTAGGGTTTACAGTCACTACTGCCATGTTGGACTGTTAATTCAGGGTTGCTGGGACTGCTCCAAATGGGAAACCTAAGTTGAGGAGGTAATCAAGAGGTGCACGACAAGCTGAAATGACACCAAAGGCTGGCATGCACTGGCAGCACTTTTAAAAAACGCACTGCTATTCATGCAGGAGACAACAGTAGGCATAATCCAGATGCAAGCGTTCACATGCAGTCAGGCCTACATATTTTTGGACAAGGACACAGGTTTCATAATTTTGCTTCTGGACATCCCCACGGTGGATTTAAAATGGAGCAGTCTAGAGCTGACTGAAGCGCAAACCTTAATGCTTTCGTTAAACTAAATGTTTACATTAGTGGTTTAATAACAATTTAACATAATCCATCCTTTTACTCAGGCTTTGAGATTTACAAGGCAAACAACTGACAGGATCATTTTATGTTAACAAAGTCTAGAGTTCATTGAATCTGAATTTGGCAACTGTTCATTGGAAATTCCAACATGTAATCAAACAGTTGTCAACGCAAGTGAACGAGGTAGAAAGCAAAAACCAGAACACACTTATCAGGGTGAGAGGAGAAACTTTATGAGCAGCAAATCAGCAGTTTGCTACATTCTCAGAAAGACCAAAGGCACTTGTGAGCACTCTCAGAGCAAGAAGATTCCTGATTTGTATCTTCCAACTGGGAGGCTCTCTGTGTAGAGTCTGTCCATGTCAGTATTAGAGATGGACCAATTCGATATTACGTATTAGTATCGGTGCGATACTGACGTAAATTACTGGATCGGATATCGGAGAGAAATAAAAAATGTAATCCATCCATCCATTCGCTTCCGCTTATCCTTTTCAGGGTCGCGGGGGGCGCTGGAGCCTATCCCAGCTGTCATAGGGCGAGGTACACCCTGGACAGGTCGCCAGTCTGTCGCAGGGCCAACACACAGGGACAGACAACCATTCGCGCTCACATTCACTCGCACATTCACACCTAATGGCAATTTGGATTATCCAATTAACCTATCCCCACAAGCTGCATGTCTTTGGACGGTGGGAGGAAGCCGGAGTACCCGGAGGGAACCCACGCAAACACGGGGAGAACATGCAAACTCCACACAGAAAGACCCCGGCCTGATGGTGGAATTGAACTCAGGACCTTCTTGCTGTGCGGCAACAGTACTAACCACCGTGCTGCCCTTCTTTTATATAGCGCTTTTCAATGCCACTATTCATTCACTCTCACGTTCACACACTGGTGGAGGCAGTTACGGTTGTAGCCACAACTGCCCTGGGGCCGACTCGGCCCCTCTGGCCAACACCAGTAGGCGGTAGGTGAAGTGTCTTGCCCAAGGACACAACGACCAGGACAGAGAGCCCGGGGAACGAACCGGCGACCTTCCGGTTACAGATGCGCTTCCCAACCCCCTGAGCCACGGTCGTCCCAAAAATGTAAATAAATAAATAGATAAATAAATAAAAAATGTAATCCGATCCATTAAATATCAAAAAAAGCACCTCACAAAACTTGCGACATGGCGTAACTTGGCTCATAACCGTAGCACGTCGGAGCAGTGTGCTCACGTGATAGAGCAGCTGTGTGTATTTGTAGCCTCGCTACCAAATCAGCATTTCATCTCCAATGAAGATATCCCAGAGAGAACTAAAGCAAGTGTGCAAGTTCATCTCTGAATGTTTGTAAAGCATTCCCACGTTAAGCTTAACAAACGATATATGGAGCGACTGCCTCTTCTTGCTGCTACTTCAATCGTGAAACTGATTAATTTTCTGTCACGAGTCCGTCTCTCTTGTTTGTTTTTGGCCCACTTTGCGCCAGAAAGAGGAAACCAGCGGCTGAACAACAGCAGCACGTTTAAGCTTGATAAGCTGTTGTTAGAATTTATTTATTATTACTTTCTACACCAGGATCTTTTTCTATGTAGCTGACGGCTGGTAACTGTGCAGGGGCGGATCTAGCAAAGTTTAGCCAGGGGGGCCGATAGGGCATGAACAGGGAAAAGGGGGCACAAAGACATACTTTTCTTTCTTATTCTCATTTAAAATGTCGAGCTTTTAATAAATAATTATCTGAATCTTACACCCAAAGTTTTAATCTGATGTAAAATATATAGAAGTCCATTACTGTATATAGTAACTGTTAAGTCTAATACACCCTAGTAAGCTATAGTACTTTTTCCTTTGGGAAAGTACCATCTGTGAATTCTGCAATTCTGTTGAAGAAAGAATCTATTGAATCTATTTAATTATTCTTGAAAAATAATTTATTTCTGTGCATTTTCTTTTCCACACTGCATCAAATTAAAGTTGATTACGTCGATGGAGCATGGAGGTTGGGGGGTGGTTCCCTATTTTTTTTTTGCTGGGAGTTTGCAACCCTATTAGTTAGGTTGCTTAATATTTAGTACTCTTTAAAACACCAGAATAGGGAGGATGGAGCAGGTTTAAGTTTATTAGATTGATCAGTTTTGCTGAACTATGAAATATTTTGGGTGCAGTGTATTTTTTACATACAGGTATAACAGAATAGCTTTAGTGTTGTTGTTTATTTAAACTTGAGTATGAACTTATACAAAATGCAGCAAGATATTTAAAAAACTGTTTTATTGATTAAAAAACACACTATATCGGATTCATATCGGTATCGGCAGATATCCAAATTTATGAGATCGGTATCGGACATAAAAAAGTGGTATCGTGCCATCTCTAGTCAGTATGAATGGCAGGGCTCGCAAAATCGCTAGCCCGACGTCCCGGGGCTAGCGATTTTTCCAGTCGGGCTACCAAAATCTATCTCTGCCCTGCCCATCGGGCTATCATAGGAAGGAAAAATATATGTCAATGCTTTTGCATTCTTTCGGAAATGTAGCTGGGTAATTATGTCATTGGCATCGGTGAGCCACTGTCAATATGTGACATATTGAAATCGCGTTTGAATTTGCGCTTGTTTTTTGCTTTCACTTTTCAATCGCGCGAACTGTGAACTGAGAGCGACAGTACTGATTGGTGAGTGATGATAATTTGCGCACCAATTCCTCTGACATCGTCTTATCAATCGTTAGCTTACTATGCAAACATGACAAGTGAAATCTCCCGCAGCAAGCTTAAACATGTGAGAGGTTGATCGTGCAGAGAATCGCTGAGCGTTATGTGAGTGCGTGTGTGAAAGCAGCAGGATATATATTTTAGTTCTGCTGAGCCAAATAAGACAGGTCAGGGTGAAGAAGTGACAGCCAAAGAAAAGCTTACCACAAAACGGAAAAGTTATGACAAATCAGACTATAAGGCAAAAAGAAAGTGCAGCTTTATGGTTTCATGGACAAAAGAATTTCTGTGGCTGCAATATGACGAGCTAAATAACCAGGTCTACACATAAGTGGTCCGCAGGTGCGCATTCGCTGTCAAAATAAAAAACGCGCACAAGATAAGAAGTTGCAACGCGTGTTTGCGTACATAAGATTTTCTGGAGGAGGACAGATATTTGTTTAGAACTCTTAAAGATGTCGAAGAAGCTCCTTTAAGCAATTACTTTGGTGTTCCTCCACCTCCAAAGAAATGTCAGAAGGAGTCCGAACCACAAAAGAAGCGCGTATTCTCGGAAAAGTGGTTGCAGGAGGTGAGCTGGCTTCAAACAAATGATGAACGTGGTGCAGAATGTGCCGTGAAAATCCCACTCTAGCGGACAAAAACAGCCTTTTATATGGACGCAAACGCGCGTTGCAGCTTCTTATCTGGTGCGCGTCTTTTATTTTGTGACAGCGCATGCACACATGCGGACCACTTATGTGCACCCGTGTAAATAACATAATGTTCTGCCGGGTGTGTTGTTGGTTTTCCCTCGATTTCTGAGTCGACAAGCGCCTTTGTTACTGGGACCAGTAATTTTAAGAAAGGCCCCCATTAGAACCCATGAGAAATCCAAGAAATGCATTATTGCTCAGTCTGCAATATCTTTCCCAGAACAAACACCAATTGCAAATAACAAACTAAAAATAAACCTGAAAAATCTGTTTAGAACAGCTTACTATGTTGCAAAGAGTGAACTACCACCAAATTCAGGATCTGACACAGACTGATTCATGTCCTACACAGTTCTTACAAGTTCATAGAAATTTCTGTTCAATTAGAACCAAGTATTTGAGTTGATGACTGTAATTTTTATACAATGTTGTAATTTGTGTTTCAACAATTTTTTTGATTAATGTTTTGTTTCCGTTACAATATTATACATTAAAGTATAATATTGTAACGGAAACAAAACAGGAAACAAAACATCAATCAAAAAATTGCTCTCTTTTTTATTCGGGCTACTAGGGCTGCTCAATTATGGCAAAAATGATAATCACGATTATTTTCACTGAAATTGAGATCTCGATTATTTGACGATATTTATTTAACAATAACAATGTATTGAATAATGACTTTAAAGATTGTCAAAAAATAATATAAAATAGTGTGCAAATACTGATAACAGTGCAAATGTTTGCAATATAAAAAATAAATGGAAAATGTAAACATCTATGTTTAGTGAACTTTGCAGTGTTGCTCTGTGGTGTAGCTACGACACTGTAGCAAAGTTTACACACTGTCTACTTGATCCACGTCTGACTCCGCAAACCCATAATGTTTCCACACCACTCAAGTTTTTTTTTACCTCTCTTTTCAACCAACAGCAGTCACTCTCCTCTCCAAATAACTTCTGCTTAGCTTTCCGAGCTTCCCTCGGGTCCTCTTAATCAGCGGTCCCCAACCCCCGGGCCTCGGACCGGTACCGGTCCGTGAGTCGTTTGGTACCGGGCCGCGAGAGTTGAGGCTCAGGTGTGAAATGTATAGTTTTCAGGGTTTATTTATTTATTATTTTGTTATCGTTTTTATCGTTTACTCGGTTTTCCTGGGTCTTTTCACGTGTGTTATGAATAAATTTTCTTTTTTTGGGTACTGGAACTAGTTTTATTTTGTTGTATTTATCCGCGACATCTTAAAGGCCGGTCCATGAAAATATTGTCGGGCATAAACCGGTCCGTGGCGCAAAAAAGGTTGGAGACCGTTGCTCTTATTAATTGTTGTGACACGTGTTCGAAATGCAGAGAGGTGCGCTTGATTTGCCACACGGAGCAGCGCGAGAGTAAAGCACGAGGGAGGGGCTAATAATCGGCTCAGTCATTTTTAATGATCGTTGAAAGCCCAGATCGTAGTTGTGATTAAAATTCGATTAATTGAGCAGCCCTACGGGCTACTTAAATTTATTTTGAGCTACCAAAAACTGAAGAGTCCCTGCCCGAAGGGCTACCAGGGATTTTGAAATTTTGCAAGCCCTGAATGGTTATCTGTGAGTTAGTCCACAGTGTGCAGGGTGTACCCTGGCTCTTACCCTGTGACAGCTAGTACAGGCTCACCAACACTGAAATCTGAAAATGTGATTATGTACAGAGGCAAAATAACACAACTGTGCTGCTATTCCAGCTTTTATAGGTAGGTCAGCATGTATGCAGCAGCGGCTGTGACAATTTTCGTGTGCGTCTCATAAAGGACGACAGACAAAGCATGTTGTACAGTTGTACCAGTAATCTATGTCAGTTTCAATACTGATCCCAGCCAACTGAAAGCCAGAGCAGTCTGAACAACTGTCTGGCACTCTAATAGAATATGACAGATGCTAGATTTGCAACCCGAGAAGCATCTCACCTCTGGAGTTTGGAATGCCGGTGGAGTCTTCCTCTTCTGTTGTGCCATGAAGCAGATGAGAGAATTTGTCTCTGGGGAGCCCCGGACGCCAACACTGGACCTCCGCCTGGCTTTCAGCTGTGCTAGACGAGACTTATCTGTCAGGGGAGAGAGAGGCTTGGTGCTAGACTAACACTCAATCAAGTCCATATAACCTGCTCTGGACACCTTTACTTGCTCTCCACCAGTTTAAAAGCAACAGCAGCTGCAGCCAAATAACGAACCGTCCTCTCTCACCTTTGCGATTTGATGATGCTGCTGGGGTAAAACTCTGCACAGAGATGCCAAACTGACTCGGGGTGAGCTCAGAAAAATTCAGGGGGGCTGAGGTTTGATTTAAAACTGAGGGGATGTCCTCTACTGAGGGAGGCGACGCAGCTCCCTCCTGATCACCCTCACAGGAGACAGTGCTGATCTCTGCTGTAGCCATCTGCAATGAGAACATAAGCACGACTTATAAATTAAGTGCAAGAGAACCACGAGGACAGGTAGACGGTCCTAGAGGAAACATGGATAACAAGTCGCATGCATTTCCATAACAAATGATTTCTGATGGAACGCGTGCTTTTATACGAGTGCTGAGAACAGGATTTCACCCGTTACAAAAAGAAATCCCTCCAGGGGCATGCTAACACAGACAAACACATGAAGATTTACTCAGGGGCATTTGCACACGCTCCACAGTAACAGCGTGTAATGAGTAAAGAACTAGAAATGGTCAGGAGCGGCGGGTAGCTGCGCTTACATTCCTATCTCCCTGGGTTAGCACTAGCAACGGGCAACAAAATATTAAACCCACACGAATATTGCTTAACGCTAGTTTGTGAAGACTTTACTCGTCGCTGGTTAACAGTAGTAGCAGCGGCGGTGTCACTACAGCGACAGCAAGTTTAAAATCTTACCTTGTGGATTTAGATTCTTTGGTTGTCTCTCGTTAAAAAATATATAAAAGAACATTCGGGTCTTTTATGCTATAAAAAGAACACAAGTGTCTTAACGGACGTTTATAACAATATAAAATTTTTTTTAAGAAAGAGCAGAAGGCGATTCAAATCCCCCTCCACACCAGAGCCAGAGACCGCGTATAGATCCCTCCGCGAAATTGTCAGCAACGTTCGTGATTGCAGTTATATATTTTATTTTTAAGTATATTGCTGGGAAATGTAAAATACGAATAAAAATGACTCAGCTAAAAAAATACTAAAAAAAATTTGTTACAACTGACAAAGTGTAGAGGCCTATAGAACTAACTTCCGTATTTTCAAGCACTTTGAAAGCGGCCGGAACTCGTTTAATATGAATTGGCCAATTGAAATGAAAGAGAGATACCACGTGACTGTCTAACGTCAACAGAGAAAATAGGGTTGATATTAAAAAAGTTTCTTTTACGAAGCAAACACTTGTTTGTAGCCTAGGAAAAAAAGAACTTATTTTTTATTATTCATTTTCATTTTGTTTTATTTTTTTTTAGCAGCGTTCCTGCTGTACTCCCTCAACTCTGCAGGGCCACATCTGCTGTTGGCTGCTCTGAAGCCCAGCTGCTGGAACTTAACTGGATCTCTCTCAAATTTAAATATCCACTCTGTAAGTAGACAGGCTCCTGTGCTTTTAGCATTTTCTTCTTGAAAATTGCTTATTTATTGTCACACACATGATAAAGATGTGGGCTTTGAGTCAGAAAATGAAGCACGGTACACAGGCTGCTCATCTTTTCACAGTTAAATTGTAAAATTGTAGTAAATTGACCACAAAGCTTTCATTTACATTTACACTCCACCAAAAAATTAAAACAAAAGCCCAAAATGAATGCCACAGTGGGAAAAGCAATATTTAATGCATATTTTTTATATTAACATATTTTTTGTGTTTTATAATGGTTTAAAAGGAAGCTCGGTAAGCCTAAAAAATATATATAACCCCAAACAGGTGGGTGAACAGTGGTCTACTGCTGAAAAGCTCTGTAAACCCTACCCACACACAAACAATCTCAAACACACACAGGGCTCCTCCTTTTGTGAGGTTTGGGAGTCTGTGGTGCAGCTGAGTACACTGAGATCAGATGCAACTGTGAGCCTCTTTCTACAGCTGGGACTGCCGACCACATGAAGCATGTGCCTTCTTCTGCTGACACCAGGAAAGGCTGTACAAGTCAGAGGGAAGCTTCACTGTTGTTTTTGTGCAGCACAGGATAGGGAAAGAACCACATTATATTTCCAAAAGCATTCACTCATCCATCCAAACTGAATTCAGGTGTTCCAAACACTTTAGCGGATGCTAAAGCACATATTGCGCACAGGTCACCGCCTTCCTGCAGAGTCAGTCACTACTGGCCTCCAAAGTAAATGTGGCCCTCAGATAAGCTCAAGAACAGTGTGTGGAAAGCTTCATGGAATTGGTTTCCATGACCAAGCAGCTGCACCCAAACCTTACATCACCAAGTGCAATGCAAAACGTTGGATGCCGTGGTGTAAAGCACGACGCCAATGGACTCTAAGGCAGTGGAAACGTGTTCTCCGGAGCGACAAATTATGTCTTTATTTTGCACTATGATGAAAGAGTCTGGGTTTGGTGTAAAATTTGGTGGACGGGGTTATATGATGTGCGGTTGTTTATCGGGAGATGGGCTTAGTGGCAGTGAAAGGAACCCTTAATGCTTCAGCATACCAAGACATTTTTTGACAATTTCATTTTCCTGATTGTGGGAACAGTTTGGGGAACGGCTCCTTCCGGTTCCAACATCACACCTGTGTACAAAGCAAGGTCTTTAAAAACTTGATTGAGGTCAAAACTGCGAGAACTATGCAATGAATTGGAGTGGAGCCAGGCCTTCTTGTCCAGTTTCTCACCTCACAAATTTGCTTCTGCAAGAATGGTCAGAAATTCCCATAAACACACTCCTAAACATTGTGGAAAGCCTTCCTAGAAGAGTTAAAGCTGTTTTAGATGCAAATTCGGTGTCAACTGAAAAATCAGGATATGCACAAAAAACAAATAAGAGCAGCAACGACACAACACAGAATTTTGGCTGTCAAGTAATCTAAATTAATCTTTTATGCAAATTCAGCAACAATCTATGCATTTTGTGTTTTTTAGTATAATAAATGTCATGTCAAGAAGAATGTTTTCTGTGGAAAACTAAGTACATTCTTATTGCTTAAGAGGTTAAATGGCATCTAGGTACAAATGCATTTGATTAACTGATCTTCAGCAAGTGTGAGCATCTCTACAAAAGCAGAAATTTGAGCAGTTTGCAGATCTGGAGGTTTCAGGTGTTTATTAACACAATACCACCATCTTCCCAGGAGTGGACACCAGTGCAATTACAAAAAGACTAAACTATGGCTTGTTTGGAATGCTTAGAAAGAGAAAGGACATGGCAGCACAGCATAGGGTTGAAAGTTAGAATAGAATAGAATAATCTTTTAATTGTCCCACAAGTGGAAATTTGGTTGTAACAGCAGCCAAAAAGACACATATACAAACAAACAGTACACAGGACACAGAACAGAAACATACACAATTTGTCTTACATAAAAAAGTTGAACAAACCACTAGATTTCTGAAGCAATGTCCTTTGAGGGGACAAGACCAAAATCTAGATGATTAGCCACAGTGCATACCCCCACATCTGAAGAAAACCAAACAGTGCATATCAAAATAAAACACCTCATACCAACTGTCAAGCATGATGGTGGAGGGGCAAAGAGTTGGGCTTGTTTTGCAACCACACGATATGTGCAACTTGCAGTCATTGAGTTGACTGTGAACTCCTAATGTGAGTCTAATGTGAGGTCATCTGTTCAACAGCTAAAGCCCAAATTAGGTCATGCAACAGGACGATGATGTCAAGGTTATGGTACTTCTGCATCTAGCTGGCCCTACAGAATAGGAGCAAGCATAAAAGGAGTAACGTGGAAGGTCATTTTGAATGCAATTTTCTTTTTAACTCAACAAATATCAGCAAACACAGTTTGTGCAGTTTGTTGCACACTGTGTCTGCACAGGTCAGCTGATCATGACCTATACATTAAGAAAATCTTCTAGGACCCTCAATAAAAATCATTGTGAGATGTGACTCTTTTCTCCACGCTGTAAGCGACTTTAGGGTTTCCCTAACTATTGAATCCCACTTTAACCCCTGACTGTACCCAATTCTTGGTTTAGGTGTGGAGCCAAATGACTCTCTACAGCAGCGGTCCCCAACCTTTTATGCGCCACGGACCGGTTTATGCCCGACAATATTTTCATGGACCGGCCTTTAAGGTGTCGCGGATAAATACAACAAAATAAAACTAGTACCGGTACCGAAAAAAAGAAAATTTATTCATAACACACGTGAAAAGACCAAGGACAACCGAGTAAACGATAAAAACGATAACAAAATAACGCTGAAAACCAATAAAAACCCTGAAAACTATACATTTCACACCTGAGCCTCAACTCTCGCGGCCCGGTACCAAACGACTCACGGACCGGTACCGGTCCGAGGCCCGGGGGTTGGGGACCGCTGCTCTACAGTGTAGCCACAGAAAATAGAGCTCCTTTTAAAAATTCTTCTTTTTCTCTGCTCAAGTTCTTATTAAGTGATTCAAGCTGAGTACATGTATTAGAAATAAAAAGTAGACTAAAATAAAGTTTGTATTCCCATGTACTAATATAATTTTATTGTACTTCTACTTAATTACTGATGTGTACTTTTGCCAACTCTGCTGCTAAAGTTCTACAAGCGTTTGAATTTTGGGGTGTACTTTGCTACTCACAGGATCGCATCCAAATTTGTAAGTAAAGTAAGTGAAGTAAGCTCATAAACTAACTGCTTGCTGCCTTAAACCTTCTCGTCCCCATTCCTTTTCATTTTATGTCTCTGACAGTCTACTGTTACTCCTTGTCCAAAATAACAAACCTAAGACAGGAACTTGTCTATGCAAACATGTTCTTGGCCCTCCATCTTTTTCTTCTTCATTCATATAATTTCACAGCATGGTGCTGGGATGACAGACTCAGTGTACAGATGGTGTATTAAAGAAGTAGTCCGATTCCTTATCTGGTGCATAAACAATTACCCCATCTTGTTGAAATGTTCAGATTTTCCACTCAGTTTTGTAGTCATACTTTAGATTGTAGTAATACAATAGTTACTCAGTAGTTAAATAATAACTAAACCATCCATTTCTGGTAGGATGTGTTGCTATATACGCTTACTGTGATACTCAGTATTTGTGCTGTATGTTGCAGCTTGTCATTTCCTTTCAGTCACCTTTCTCACTCAACATGTGTCAGTCGACCTCTCTGCTGAATCACACTTGTTATTAATCTCTGTCTCTCTTCCACAGCATGTCTTTTATCCTGTTTTCCTTCTCTCACCCCAACCAGTCGCAGCAGATGGCTCCGCCCCTCCCTGAGCCTGGTTCTGCTGGAGGTTTCTTCCTGATAAAAGGGAGTTTTTCCTTCCCACTGTCGCCATAATGCTTGCTCATAGGGGGTCATATGATTGTTGGTTATATTTCTCTGTATGTATTATTGTAGGGTCTACTTTACGAGGCTAATGTTGTTGTGATTTGGCGCTATATGAATAAAATTGAATTGAATTGTAAATATGGTCTAATATTCCTCTTGATGGGGTTTGTTGCATCTTCTTCCAACTACAGTTACTTTTTAAATCCAACTATAGACTGTATGAGCATAGCTCCTGGGTCTGACAAGTAAAGTTAACATGGAAGACCCTTAAACCTGCATTTTTCTAATGGTCACTGGCAGGGGATGTCTGTACTCACAAAAGACTTCCTGTCATGCATCTGCAGGCAAAACAACCTCTTTAAACACTTCCTTGAGGGCTTTATAGGTCCAGTCATTTATTCTGGATCATGCTGTTCAGGTTGGAAAAACTGGTCAGTCTCTCTTAGAAACGAGGATTATCCAGTGCAGTGATCCCCAAAGTGTGGGTTGAAAGTATTACAGGTAGGCTGCAGTAATAACAGAAATTCAGATTGAAATTACTCACAAGTATGTATAGTTATGCATCTATTTATGCAACTGTTTATGTATGCAAGTGTCCCAGTGGCAGGTGGGCCACACATTGGCCTTCACACTTTGCATATGACTGGGTATCATTAGCAATTTATAATCAACAGCTTGTGATATGTTTTTTTAATCAAAATGTTCGTGGAATCACTCTCTCACTCTGTTTTATGTTGATAAGAGTGAAGATTAAAGATTGGGTGGGCCACATGGGATTTCCTGGTTTTTAAATGGGCCAAAGCACTCTCAAGTCTGGGAATGGCTAATGTAGGATATGTTCATAAAAAAAGCGTAAGAAAACAGAAAATGTACATTATATGCTATTTAATAAAGGTTTTTGTAATTGACCCTCCCCACCCAACAAACCAGCTCGCACACCTCCAGTAGATCTCTATCTTTATTTGTGTATGTCTATACACATATAAAAAATAAGGACATATGTACAATGGTAATAAATATCAACATGTTTTTACAAATGAAATAAGTTACTTAACATACTTTAAAAACAAACATAATAAACCAATAACAGAAAAGCAAAAATGGGACAAACTAAACCTTGGGTGGTAACAGAATAATCCAAATGATAAAGCATGAAAACAGCAGAACTTAAAGCCTCGTGTGAGAGAAAATATTACAAGCAGACAAATGCACTGGAAGTGAAGAAATGTACATAAAATACACTACACATGCATTTTTTTTCCAAGCCTGAGACCTGTTATCTTTTTAGTTTTTGCAACATGTTATATTAAATAAAATTCTAATTGTTAAAAAAAAGGAGAAATATTAAGACATAACCAAGTACCAGTGTAAAGAGATAATGTGTTCTTAGCTTTTGGCTTTTGGGAATTTAATACTATAACGTTGACATATTGTTTTTAATCACAGATCTGCTCCTGATCCACCACTATTTATTTGGCTTTCAGGAGCTAAAAAATTAAATAATAGTTTTGGTACATCATTCAGTCTTTCATTAAGTTAGGAGATAAGAAATTCAGCAGATAAATGACTGACATGTAAACAGGAAGTTCATCAGTCTCAAGTCTTTTTTCATTTTGCTCCGGGGGAAATTTAGCTGTAGATAAAATATGAAAGGTTGCAGATATCAGCTCACTTCAGCAAAGTGGACGGACTGCTGAGACTTAAATATCAATCTGCAATTGAATTAAATCAATATTTCAACAAGAACAAAAGCAATTGCAGTCTACTTTGGCTTTTCCAAAAGGTGAAGAGGCTTAGAAAAGGTAAACATGTTGAAATGCAGCAATGAAATCCTGTACAACTCTTGAGCCATAAAACCAGAAATATTTTTTCTTTTCTTTTTTCAAAGAGAGCATTAGTGTTGCACAATATTAGTGTCTGTAAAAGTCCAAAAATGATCAAACAAAATGATGTACAAGGATGATCATATCAAAGATGTACAGTCCACTTGCAGAGAATCATGCAACACTAGGATGGAGTGCTGATGGTCGACTACCTCTTCAACCTTGGGATCATTTTAATATTCTACATCTCTCTCAAGGCTCTGTACACAGAGGGGCAAAACCACATTTTTTTGTCCGTCCCCTTCTTTCTTGCTGTGCTCCGCTGGTCCCGACAGACATGTCCCAAAAATAAAAGCCACCCCCTGATGGACAGAGCACAAAAGGAGGACAAAAACATGTAGAGTGAGTAACAGCAAACAGCTAAAAAAGTTATGCACAATATGACTTTGCCACGATCTGATCTGTTGTTGGCTATGCTTCAAAGTTTGCTTGGAAGTGGAACAGAAAGTATGTCAGAATATTTTTTTTGGACATCATTACATCAGCGTGGAACACGTCGTATTTTGGGCAACGCGACCTTTTGGAAAATTCAATAATATGATAATATGAGCTTTGGCTTTGTGCTAAAACTTATGGGATATGAAAACTTCCAACGATTAATGATATGTAGTTATGTAGTTAGTTGTCTATTCTGAGCAGGAGGCTGAAATGAAAAGAACCTCAAACTTGCAAGTACAGCAGAGGTTTTGAAACAGAGATTTGAGGCAGGAAGGCCTTCCTTGGGTCAGCTTATTTTGATGGCTGTCACACTGGAGGATTTTCTCTTTAATAAAATGCTCTTGCCACAAGCTTCAGGCTGTATGTGGCCCCCTTTCTTATCTTTTGCCAGGGAGATAGCTTTTCAGGTGCACCTGCACTTCAAGACTTGCATAAAAGAGCACACAAGGACAGCTTTGATGGGGAAAAAACACAAGCTGGTAAAATGGGATGGATAGACCTTTTTGACATTGGCAAATTTTTACATGATAATGGCGCTAGTGGCGTCCAGTAAAGTTAAACAAAAGTCACTACATGAGAACCAAATCTCATGATAAATGATAAATAGCTGCTTATTGGGATAAACCAGGCCGGGCCTCAGGTCGGTAACTATTCTTATACTGTAGTCATACTATGACATTGGTCTTGAAATATTTGGCATGAAATAGAAACTAAGTACAGTTGTTACTAATTAAACTAATTAAAGGATCTGTTCTATTCGGGTACAGGTTGTTAATTAATGTGGCCAGTAACACCTGCGACGTCTGTTAAAATGGTCTTTGCTAATGGACTATTACTGTTTACAACGTTAGCAGTGGAAGTTCAGTTGTTTGCTTTGAAGCAAATATGAAACCCATAAGAGAAGTTGTGCTTTATTTATCACAAAGCAGACCGACTGCACTCATGGTTACAAGAATTTCCCAACTTTTTGGTCAGTTTTGTTTATCTCAAAGGCTAAGTGGCAAACTTTGCACTGGAAAAACAAAGCCAGTGCTAAAGTGCATTTCCTCTAAGGGTATAAAAAAAGTTTTTGACCTCTGAGTATAGACTCTCCCATGACAACAACTGTAGAGGGTCTAAAGCTATTCATAACTCATCTATTGGGATTTTGTTAAGGCCTGTAGCTAGCTGCTGTTTTCTAGGCCTCACTTCTGCTAATTCGAGTCACCAAACCTCTCAAAAGAGTTTGTGGTGTTGGTGCCACGTATTGGTCTACTGTGTGGTACAGGAGTCAGTGTGCCTGTGCTTGGATATAAAATCTACAAATGTAGCTTGGTTAGCATTAGTCAGCATTAGCATTGTTAGCACTTTCCAAAAAATTTAACAGCTAATCACATTTCTTAAAAAAGTTAGCAAAATGTGTTTGCAAACCGGTGAGAACCATCATGGTAGCTAGATCCATCAGTTCAGTAAAGAAATAACTAGTTTGGCTTTTAATGCATTATTAACTTTCTGTCAAAGAAAGTGTAAAACAGATTCAAGCTCAAGATGTTCCAGTTTCATATTTTTGGGCTGCACTTGGCATTTGTGTATTTACAGTTGGCCTGCTTTCAGCATCATAATTAACAGACAGATGTGAAAGCGGTATCTCAGTTATTTAATAAAACCCTTTTCAGACAGTGACCATATTGGGTTCATCAATCTCTCAGATTGGTACACGGTTGTGAGGTGATCTTGTGTGTTTAGACTTTCACCATAAGTAAACAGTGAAGATTACTGTACTTTTCAGTGTTTTTGGTCACAGGAACACTGTTACTATGGTGGGTGCTCATGTTAAACACGTCCACACTTGGTCAGTGTATATAAAAGACACGGGTGTCAAACGTAAAGCCCGGGGGCCAGAACTGGCCCATCTCCAAACCAGCCTACATGACTGTTTGGGAAAATGTGAAGGAGTATAAAGCAGTTTGAGATAAATAAGGACTTTGAACTGTGAATCATCCAAAGCTTCTTCAGTAGAATTCATGAATATAAGCACTGCTTTGGGAAAACAGTATAATAGGGCTTCTTTAATAGTAAGGAGAGCATGTTTGAAAGCACCTTAAGTGAATTTCCCAAAATGTTGAATTACTCCTTTAAGAGACACTCTGGGCAACCGAAGTGTCAGAGAAGCCAAATAAATAAACTAAATAATTTGCAACGCTACACTGAGCAGCAGCAAGAGCTAAAAACTCTGAACTGGAAATCGTTTATGGCTATGACATTTCTTAAATCTGCTTTCATGGATTTAATTAAGTGGAACAATACCTTTCACTGGTTTCTGGCCACTTTCTGTCTGGAGCCAACGGTTTGTCGGTACAGGTTCATTCAGTCTGTCTGTCCATCAACACTGTATGTATGTATGAGTGTGTGTGTGTTCTCTTCATGTCGTCATGTTTTACATTATTCTCCGTCTGTATAAGTCCACAGTAGCTCCGGGTCCGTCTCTGGGCGTCGGTAACAGGGAGGGGGGTTTCAAGGGGGTTTAAGGATCCATCGCAAACACACTGTAGTCCAGGATGGTTGGGATTCAGAAGACTGTGAGTGTGTGTGTAAAAGTGTGTGTGGGAGGGGTAGTTTCTTTCTTGGCAGTGCAAGTTACCACCCTCACCAAATACATCGAATATAAAGCACTTATTGAGACATCCACAGCGGTCGCAACAGCGAGGGCTCAGCTACATTCTCCGTGCCAAATGTCTTCACGTCAACTTCGATTTGAAATCAAGTGTGCAATTACTGCTCAGCTGCTATGAGCTGAATGCAAATAGCCTTTGCACAAGCTTCCACAGAAAAAAAAAAAAAGTGCAACCAAAACACCTATCTGTCACACTCTGTGACTCTTAATAAATGTCATACGGAGCGCACTTGAAGTATAGTGGACTTGAAGGTGTGTTTGAAGGTCGCCATGCAGGGCCGTGCGAGGAGTAATGTAACGCCAGGAGCTTTTCCTCACATTGTCATTCAAAAGTGGGGAGCCGTTAGTCGCTGATGACTATTTGAACACTGCCGTATTTCCAGAGCAAAAGAATAACGAGAAATGTCTTAATTCAAAGCAACGGTCATCACATCAAATCAAAAAGGAAGAGATCGAAGTCTTTTTCGGGTGGTAAATACAAGGTGTGGAAAGGGCGAAAATACAAACTGTCTCGAGAGACTGTCCTTCATTCAACAAAAAATATTTAAAAAACGTAGTCTTTTTCCATTGAATTTCTTCTCTTTGTCTTTCTCTCTCTCTCCTCTCCATCCCGTACGAAGCTCGGGGACGTGATTGTCGTCTTGCTTAGAGATTAGGCTTTTTTTCTACTGCTCTCACACTCTCGGCTCACGAATACAAAAAAAAAGGGAAGACACGCTTCCAGTTTTTAAGTGCAGTAAGCTGTAAAAGTCTCAAAGGAGCAGAAAGACAGAGAATCAGTTCAATATTTCCAGTTAGTTGTCCTTGTCGTTTGTCAAGTGGTTTGAGAACTGGGGCAAAACGCTTCGCTTGGTCCGCTCTTTGTAGAAGAAATGTGCCCTTCTGAGAACAGGTAACGCCATTTGTTTGATTTCCGCGTGCTCGAGGTGTTCTCCCCTGCGTTTGTCCTTTTTTTTTTCTTCTTAAATACACAATGTACACAAGTGGCGGTTGCACAGCGGAAGCAGAAAAAGCCACAACCATGACTGCATGTTGTCCAAAACACAATAATTAGAAGAGTTCATGTCGCTCGAACACAGTGTATGAGTGTGTATATTTAACATGCTGTGTGCTATAAATGTCTACAGTGAGCCAAACAGCCATTGGTGGAGCGAGAAAGAGGGAGTGAGAGAGAGCGCGGGGGAATTGACAGCATGTTGTTGCAAGAGAGAGAGAGAGCAGGCATCCTCGAAAGGACAGAGGTAGGTTGGTTGTTTTTGTTTTTTTTCAAACTCGGGGAACGGAGACGGAGGAGGATGGGCCTACACCGACGACTCCTCCGGGTTTGCGTCGGGTAGCACGCTTCTCTGCTGCAGGGTGCGTCTCAGCTCTTCCTTGAAGGGGCTGGAGTAGTCGTTCCCACCCATGCCGAGGCCTCCCAGCCCACCTCCCCCAGCACCAGTCCCGCTAGCCCTTTCCTCCCCTGCTGTGCTCAGGTTGAGGCGGATGTAGCCGTTGCTACCGGAGCCTCTGATGTTTGTGAGGCTGAGACGGCTGGGGGAGTGGATGGGCTGGCCGGGTATGGCGCTGGGCGACGCCGTGCTGCTGACACTGCTGGGCCCCAGGGCATGACCGGGAACGATCTTCAGGGAGCCGTCTGAATAATAGTAGTTGGCACCTGTCTCCCAGAAGCGGTCTTCATCCGTGGGCATCTTGCTAGGCACAAAGGTGGGCGGCTCCTTAGGCAGGGTGATGGGGTATACGAGGGTGCTCTCGAGAGGCTTCATGTCTGCTCCCTTTCCCAGTGCCAGCTTCAGCCTCCTGCGCAGGTACAGAGCTACGACGAGAAGCATCAGGCACGCTGCTCCGAGCGTGATGACCAGCACCCAGAAGAGGCCCATGCTGCTGTCCGGAGCCCGTGCTTCCATGAAGACTGGAGCGCTGGCTACCACTGCCACCTGGTAGCGTTCTGTCTGAAACTTGACTCCCTGCTCCTCAGAGTAGCAGATGTAGCGGCCCGCTTGCAACTGGCCCGCTTCAGGGATGATGAGAGCTTTGAGGGTCCGGTCGAAGCGCGGCCCTCCTGCCTCCGGATCACCCAGCTGAAGCTCACGGTCGTTGAGAACCCAACAAGGCTGAGCCAAGTTGGAGACCAGCTGGCAGGGCAGCACCATGTCAGACCCCACCACAACGGTGACGTTCCTGAGACGGGAGTGCTCTGGAGAGGTGGAGGAGGGGCGGAGGGTGCAGGGAAGAGAAGACAAGAGTGGGGGTTAAGTGTCATCCATAATAAATCCATTTCATATTCTGCACTAGCCAGCTCTCCTGTGCTTAATTCAATTTATTCAGCTCAGTTCAAATGTACTCGCTGAGTCCATTCCCTTTACTTGCTGCTGATTTGCTCCTGCACTGACAATCAATTCCCACAAGGGGCCACTAGAGAGGTGTCAGCGCCACACTCACCAGGGCTGGGGATGGAAACCGGCTTATCAAACTTGGCTTTTCCCCGGTTGAATCTCTCCAGCATGAGGTCCTGTGAGAGGGAGGAGGTGGACCTGGAGAGAAGAGGGCAGAAAGCAGAGATGAAGATTAATAATGTTACAATAAGGAACCGAGAACATTTTAGTAGTGGAAGAAACAGGCACAGAATGAGGGGAATCAATAAAAAATGCACAGAAAAATCGTTTTTCCAACACTTTAACAACAAAATGTATTTAATCAGACAGATATTTCAGTAGAAATAAAATAAAAACTGTAACAGTACGGAAAGCCAAGGTTACCTCACAGCTTCAGGCTGAAAGTCGAAAAATTTTATTTTATAGGATTTATGCATTTCACTGGCAAATGAAGGAATCTCTGTAGTAATAGGATAGTTTTTATTTTTATTTTTTTATTTCTAGATCGATCAGTGTCCAAAACACTAAAGGATGTAAAAAGGCAGCAGTCATTAGAGCCCTGTATCGTTATTTCCAAGTTTCTTTAACTAAAGACGTGATGATTAAATAAAAGAAATCAGTGCAAGCAAACTCAACCACATCAAAAAGACAAAGTTCTTTATAGATCTGTTGAGTTCATATACACTGAGTTCTTTTGCCGACTCACAGTCACTGTGATGTATGATTACTAAGCAGTTTTTGAATCTCTGGAGACTTCTTAGCTGCCGGTTCCTTGACAGATTCCTGATGAGAGGAGATGATTTGCAAGGTGCGCAGAGACACACTTGCAAATCTGGGACAAACACAGACTTAACACGACACGAGTACCCGAGGCGAGCTGAGATGAGAGGAAGTGCAACTGGCTGGTGTCAGATGCAGTACCGACTCGTCACAAAGGGATATAACCAGCTTGAACTTTTCTTAAGAGCATAAATTAGAGCCGTGTCACTAGTTGACCGGACTGGTGGTGATGTTGAGATGAATCAGTGGAAAAAAGATACGATAGTTTTCCTTATTAATTATAATTTAGAGCAGTGAAGTGGAAGATAGATCCAATCATCATTATCTAATGATGATTGGATAAATTAAATCAGCCTACTGCGATCAGGCGCTGGAATATTCCAATTAATGAAACAGTTCAGGGGTACATTTTGTTTCAGGGGTGATTCAGATGCTTGTCTAACATTTGTACATCAGCAGATTCCTTTAAAGCAAATTATTTTTTCAGTATAGCATGGATGGATGGGTGTACATAGGTACTAGTCTCACCCTCGGTGGAGGTCGATGCGGACGCAGGCCCTACCCTCGCTGTCCCAGGCGCAGTAGGGATCCCGGGCGAGCAGACAGTCTGGCTGAGACTGATAGCGGCTGCAGTTGGCCAAGGGCAGCTGGAGAACCTCAGAACGAGATCCGATGTACAAGTACTTCTACAGAGAGGCAGAAAGAGAAGAAGAAGAAGAAGACAAAGTCCAGATCCAGAAGAAAGATAAACAGAGAGAGAGGGAGAGAGTGACTCAGTTAGGGGTTAGAGGAGATAATGGGATAATCACTCTCAATTACAATAACATTCACCCCCCCCCCCCCCCCCCCCCCCCAACCCTCCTCCAAATCCAATCTGGTTTGCACTCTTTTCGCAAAATGCTGTTATAATATGTCTGATCGCAGCTAAGCCAGCATTAATGAGATAAGCACGAAGCTTTAGGGAACGCCCTGTCGGAAGGCCATCGATCGACGGACGCGCTGCTGTAGAGCGGCGGGGACACAGTAGCCGTCAGCACACAGGTTCAGATGACAGCTCAGAGAAGCTGAGAAAACAGAAGGGCCAAGGGTTCAATTCCCCGCTGTGCTGAAGGATTGTAATGACTGTTATTTGGGAAGAGACTTTCAGATTCATCAGGAAACAAATCATCACAAGACAAAGCAGCACTGCCTCCCCTGGATACCAATGAGCAAATGATGAGACAACAAAGAGGGAAAGCAGATTCAAAAAGCACGCTGAAGGAATGTGATCACACGAAGAGAGAGCAACCAGACAGGAGATTCCCAAAACAAAAAGGAACTTTGTAGCCCCCATCCCCAAGAGACCATTAAGATTCCTCATCTCTCACAAAGACAGAAAACAATACACCTAGGAGTGTGTGGTGCCATGGAAACAGATGAAAGTTCAAATTCAAATAGTAGAGTAAAAGATGAGGTGAATTAAATGTGTTGACTTAGGGTTAAATTTTTATTAAATTTTAATAACATTTGCAAATTGTTTCAGTGAAGTTTAATAAACTCCTTGCTATCTAAAATATAACAGGACACCGGAGTATATTCTTGAGCATCTCACACTTCTGATAATCAGCTGTCTGCTTGACGTTTATTCAGCTGTGTAAAAACTATAACTTTAATCTCAGCCAAACCGATTTACTCAGGAACAAATAAAATACTAAAAAAAGCCAAACAACAACATTTTGAAGTTATCTAAGTGACTTATATATCATGTTTAACCTGAGTAGCGAAAGACAGCGGTGGGTTTGAAAACGATCTGCCGGGAGTCCGGTGTTCTCACGGGCTCTAGTGAGCCTTGCCCCCGGCTAGCTATCGAGCTAGTGGGTAACAGATGTCTCAGAAAACGTCGGAGCACTTTTGAAAATATGTGGTGTCTTGATACACTGAGCAGATATTTGAGGTTTACACAGCTACATTCTCGCCTGAAAATATGTTAAACTTTATTTTGTGACCCAGAAAGAATAATAAGAGTAATATTAAGACTAACTAGCTGCCGCCATTGTTATGGCTATGGGACGCAGCTTCTTCTTCTTCTTCGGGGTTTAACGGCAGCTGGCATCCTTGTACATGCAGTGCTGCCATCTTCTGTTTCAGTCCGTTATTACACTCTTAAATCCTACTACTTATTCCTGCGTCTTTTGGGATCTTACAAAGCTTCAAACGACGCGTCGACTATTAAATCAGTCGTCGACGATTTTGATAGTCGACGTAATCGTGACTAGTCGACTAATCGTGGCAGCCCTAGTATCGAGACACCTGCTTTCCAAGTGTGCAACAGAACCAAATGTAGACGTCACTTCGCTAAAGGCGCTGCTAGAGTCTTTCTGCTTGGTCCATTCTGGGATACTGTGAAGACACAGCAGTCTGCTCTGAAGCAGAGGACACACTCGCTGGTTGTGGTGAAACACAGAAATATGTGCATGGGAGCCACAGTGAATGCTATGGAAAGATGCTTCTGTGCATCCTTTTTCCCCCTCCTTTGGGAACGCTGTCCCACAAATCAAAGTGACAACATATATTGTGTAAATTGCTGGAGTGTTTTCTACTTTATACAACAGCTTACCAATAAGCTATTTAAAAAATAGGGCCATTATACGACTTTATTCAAATGCTTGTTATGAAGTTGTTGCCTCGTTGAAGGACATCATAAGGCAGGCTTAGAGAACAACTCCATAAACAGGGATAATGATCCAATAGTAGTTTGCATAGGTCGTGTCCTCATTTTGGTTGCTGCTGTATCGGCAAAATTTAGTATTTATTTTTTTGCTTTTTCCATTTTAATTCAGAGATGCTAATTGATACGATATGAAGACATTCTAAAGAGACAGAAAAGGAAGCTACAGGTGGACTGAATACTAACTGTGAATACTGTCTTTCATTTGTGCTACTGCATCCAACACACTGGTCCTTGAAGGCATGTTTTTAATCGAAATCTGAGTCTGAACTAAATGAAAGCCGAGTGTTTTAAAGGGGCACCGGAGCGATTCGAGGTGTCAGCGTGTTCCAGTGAGCGCTCGGCATGTGGCAACACCTAAAAACACCTTCCCTCCACACCTTTCCAATTAAGGGGCTGTATCCTGCATTAATATTAACGCCCACTTCACATACCGATGAGTTAACGGCTTGGGGCTGAGGAAGGTGTCAGATGCTTCGAGCAACACTCAAACTACCAGCATGTTTCATGCGTGCAACACGAGTGTAGTACTGTGAATGCCTTGCAGGAAACACAGTTTCACAGTGTGAGCGGCTATCGCTGCATTTTAACATAAATAAGACTGCACAGCATTTAGTAACGCTTTTATTTTTAAGGGTTTAAGTAGGACTGAACACAGCTAAGCCAGAGATGGTCAAGACGTGCTGTTTTATTCCTAGTTTGGGTTTCATGGGCACCCTGACTGCTCTTTGGCCATACACAACAAAGTGTGATGCATTGTGCATACTGATGTCTTTCCATCAGTTTTCTGCAACTTGAGTTGCAGTAGCTCGTCTGTTGGATTGGACCACAGGCGCCGGCCTTTGCTCCCCGTGTCTATCAGTGAGCCATTTGGATAGATACCTCACAAAAGCTGCAGTTCTGGAGATATTTCCTCCCAGTCAAGTAGCCATCACAGTCTGACCCTTGTCAAACTCAAATCTTTAAACTTGCACCTTTTTTCCTGCTTCTAACACGTTAACTTAGAAGACAAAGTGTTCCCTTGTTAATATATCTCGCCCACAAACAGTTGCCATGATTGTTGGGATTTTCTCTGTTTTCTCTGTGTGATTGTAGGGTCTTTCTCTTACAATATAAAGCACATTGAGGAAACTGTTGTTGTGATTTGGCGTGGGATCATCCCTTTTCTTCACTTCACATGTCAGAGGTCTCTCGCAAGACTTCTCCAAAATCGCAGATGATGCCATGCAACTGTGTTCACATGCTGGGCTGTGTGAATGGACGTTCACGTGTAAAAACAGCAACAACTGAAACACATCCTGTTGTCGTTTTCTTACCTTGGCGTGGGAGATGGTCAGGCTGTCGACTGGCTGGGCCGTTTCAAACAGCTGGATCTCCTCTATCACGTGGGCCTCTGAACCCAGGATCACCACCCTCTGCAGCCAGCCCTCCGCTGCAGCACAGAGAGGAAGAAGACGAAGAAGATTTGAGCTCACTTTACTTCTGTCCTGTTCACATGGCAGTTTTCAGTCGAGTTTACTTTGGTGCACTTTTGGTGCAACACAGAACACCCAGCACACCTTTGACAGCAAAGAAGGGAATTTAAATATAAATCATACAATTTTGGCAAATATTTACAAAAATAAACCAGCGCTCCAGCTCATTTGTACCATAGCGATATGTTACAGTAAATCACCCCATGCACCTGTCACTGCATAGCCATCAGTTTAAATATTAATGATCAGCACACAATCACCTGTGACTGCACAACATTTGACATCCTAATATATTCACACACACACACACACACACACACATACACACACACACACACACACACACACACACACACACACACACACACACAAGCTCATTTAAATATTAATGATGAAATATGATAATGTACAGCGCTCCTTTGGTGCCAACCATTTAAATATTAAAGCACAAGCTGCAAAAATATAACCTATGCAGCAAACAGTTTTTTCATTAACTATTGATTGCCAAAGACACACTGAGTGTGTTGCTCAACTGCTTCTGGTTCATGCGGAGTATCTGAAAAGCTAGCAAGGCAACAGTTAAGGTTTTATGGCATTTTTTTTCTTGCCACAGCAAGAAAACCCCCCCAAAGACAGGTAAAACTAAACTAACACCACTGATCATATGTGCTTGCCCCTCTGATGTGCTGAAGAGCCGGTATACAAATAGAGAGAGGCCGTAAATGGAGCAGCTGACCTCAGTGCAGCTCTAAGTGGCGTTATTAATTACACCTGGGCTTTTCCTGGTGTGACTCAAAACAAGGCCAGCTTCGCTACGGGCCACACATCAGCATCACGCCAAGGGTCAGACGTGTATACAATACCGACATGCTTTAACTGAATACAAAATGCAAGGCCTGCATTATCTTCAAGTGTAACGTTGCGCATGTAAAGGTTTTGTTGACCAGTCAACAAAATTGTGCACTTTAACTACAGTTTTAACTACAAAGTACGCGATCATAAGGCTGTTATATTGCAACATCCCCTTTTTATTTTTTTCCCTGTAAAGGTTTTTCATGTAACCCGCTGCATGGAGATGTTGGAAGTATCATAACTGTTTCGGCTGCTTTTACAGCCTCCTGTAGTTCTGGTTTAAACACTTAGATTCTGAGGTACGCTTCTTTCCAGCTGAGTAACTTTCTGCCTGCTTCCTGTCTGCTATTGTGTAGACTGTGTAAGAAAAAACCTGACACAAATATGTTCTTAGCGAACTGATACTGTCTCGCAGCAAATGGATACACGGGCCTCTCTTTTCACTCAGTAATGAAGTTCTCAGTCCCACACCTCTCCCTCACGAGATTGCCTGCCTTCAGCATCAGCTTTCAGTTTGGTGTTAGCTAGCATGTGAACCTGCAGGTGCAAAGCTGTCGTGCAAATCTGTTTGGTTTGGTGTTTGGTGCAAAGGCTGTGCAGAACATTTTTTTTGAAAACCTTAAGATATATGCAGGCTTTAAATTTTAAATTTAAAAATATTGGCTGGGAAAAAAAAGCAACCGAAGACGAGTAGAAAGTCCCCTCCAACAGAAAAACGCGAATCACTAATGCGCAAAGCCAGGGTGTCATCAATCGTTTTCATCGACATCAATTTGTGATTGAAAAGGTCACGAAAAGGAAATTTTCTTGCTGGAACATCCATCTGCCGTACTGAGCTCCAGCTCAGCAACAGACTACAGATGAATTTAAAAGACTGGAGGTGCTCCTGGCCCTTCAACACCTCGGGTAGCAGCATTTGAAGAGGTTTTTTTCTTTTTTTAAGTGGTGTGTGGGGAGCTGATGCTGGAGGAAGAGGAAGAGGAGATCCTGTGCTCCTTTCATGTAGGGCATTGTGAACAAGTTTAGATCCCTGGTGATGAAAGGTATTTCAGGCACAGCTGGTGGGGTGACCTTGATGTGTGTGTGTGTGTTACGTGCTGACATGCGCTTTCTTCTGTGGTCCTCTTGATTACGAGACTGTCACAGATAATGCAAAAAGCTAACCCAGCAGCCAGAGGGGGGCTTGAGAGATGGAAATACACATACAGGCATAGCAAGCAGAAGGCATATCACCGCACTCGCCTCTCACGCCGTCACAGACCAGTGTCGGCTAATCCCTCAATCCCACAGCCTGTTTTTCCCCCCCGTTTAAAAACAGTGTTGTCAAGCACTTCTCCTCCTCTCTCTCTCGCTCTCTGTCTCTTTTTTTCACATCAGCTGTCGCTATGCCGTCGCTAATAGCTAATCAAGCCCGCAGCCCAATTGGCACTGCGAGCGCACGTCTGCCAAGGGCCCCGTTGAGTTTGTGCCGTGAAGCACGACAAGCGGGGATGACTGCACTTGGCTCAGAGAGTGTGAGTGTGCATATCTGTGTGTGTCCATTAGTAAGGTGCTAGCGCCCGCGCGTGTGTGCGTGTTTGTGTCGCAGCAGCGGCGGCCGTGTGTGTGTCCGGGCTGGCCTCACCGCCTGCCAGCAGAGAAGCCCCGAGTCCGCTGTTGTCACACTGTCAGTGTTGTCCCAGTCACTCTGTCTCTGCAGTGATCTGAATGATAAGTAGGTGAGTCTTTCCATTCATGAGATGGGCTGCATTCAAATTCACATTCCCTGGAATCCGCTATTAGATGTGTATTATCCAGGATTAAAGCTCCGGGAGGGCGGCCTGATTTCTGATCCAAAACAGGACACCTGCGAATGGGCCCAATGGCTACTGACTGGAGATATTAATTAAGTCGCGGGTGCGTAGACGTTTCCTTTGATGCATGAAGACGGATCTCAGCATGCAAATCTAGCCCCTAATTGAAACTCAGCTAAAGTCTGGCCAGATGGCATGTTGTTTTCGTGCCACCGTACCTTATGCCAGTACCTGTTCCTCTGTGCTGCCACGGCCCGTAAGCTCTTATCTCTATGACAAACACTCTATGCATGTCATATATTTTCACCGGCACGCTGAGAACACCTCAGCTCTACAGATGGGGGTCAAAAAAATAACAGAAACATCATAAATCATGAACGCTGTGCAGTCTGCTTAAAGATGATGATTCAACTTTATCGCCTTTTTTTCTTTTTGAAGCTCCAGAGCAAGATGCTCTCTTGGCCTCATAGCGCCGCAGTGAGCGGAGACGGGCGGCGAGCTGTGAATAGTCGTGTCAGTGGGAATGGAAGCAGCGATTGCAGTTGAAATGTCACAGCATTCGGGCCGTTCGTTAAAGAGCAAAAATTAGCTGAAGTGACAGTTGAAGTGGAAGCGCTGAAAGCAGCCGAGGAGTCACTGGAGGGGTAGGGGGCATTAAAAGGCTTGAATTATTGCTTCAGTTTAAGTGTAGCAATGGAAGCAATCAGAGTTTTCTTGTTGAAGTGCCAGGGACGGGAGAAGTGTGTGCAGGGTAAACAGTTGAGCAGTGGGAATAGGCTCTGAGGAGGGAGTGTACACGATTGGTGATGCGTTTCCCAATAAAAACATCAGTGTTTTAGCCAAACACCCATGCCAGCATCACGATTCATTACCTGTGCCGATGAAGAGCATGTTGTACGGCCTCTGGTCCAGGGCGCTGACGCGATCCACCGCCAGCCTCGTGAAGTTGACGCCCTTGGTGAGCAGCAGGAGGCTGCCCAAAGCTTTGTCCTCCATCAGAGGGTGCTTCTTGGCAAAGTTGAGCGTGGCGTCAGGCAGCTGCAGGGAGCTGTTGTAGCCGTTCTCCCTGTCTGAGTTGGTTATACACTGCAGTAAAGAGAGAAAAGAAGGAGGGACAGGGGAGGGAAATGAAGGGAGAAGGATATGAGGAGAAAGTAAGAGGGCCAGGAAGGAGAAAGAGGAAGAGGAGGAAACTTCTTAGCTGCAGCTGACACAGGTTGGCACGGTTAGCTGGCTTACAAACCAGTGCCCTCCCTCCACCCCTTCCTCTTCTTCAGTTTTGCTTCGCACTGGCTCTCACCTCCGCCTGCCATCACACCCCTTCCTTTCCTTCCTTTCCTGTGGAGCTGGATCATTATGTCCTTGGCCTCCAAACTACGCCACATCACCCAATTTCTCTTCTTGTTTTCCCTCCCTCCTTAACTATCTCATAGGGACTATTTTCCTGCTCTGTGAAGCTGTCTACAACTTGATCAAAAATTCAAACATTGGCAGTTTCTTACCGATCCCGGCCGCGGTGTGGGGACAGAACCCGTGTAGCGTCCCCACCTCTGGGACGCCTCTCTGTACTCCTTGTAGGACCCTTTGAACACCTCCTTCACGTTACTTATCTGGTACTGACACACAGCTGACACGTCCACGTCGCCCCTGCAACATGGCAGCAACATGGGGGAATCGGTGATGTGTGGCAGTAATAATCGAGACAAATTACCTGTCGTACAAGTCAGCGAGACACACTCAACAGGATGTGAACATGTACGTTTAAAAATAGCAGAATCCAGAAATACCAGGCAGTGAAGCGTGCTGCTTTTAAACGACCCTCCCGGTAATCACAGTGTAGTAAATAGATATTAAACGTATGGTCTAAAACTGATTTGTTGACACATCTCCACTGTTTCCATGGTGAGGCACAAATTGATGCACATGTACGAGGGTTCCTTCAGTGAAATCCATCAATTAGTGCCGTGACTCAGGAAATGCATTTCATTTAATGGTGAGGTCGGGGGTTTGGGAGCTCTTCAAAAAATTTTTTTTCCCCAACACATTTTCAGACATCCAAGTGGGACTCAAATTGGGTATTGACGTCTGACAGACACATTAAATTATACTTTTACTTGATATCTCACGAATATCTTTAATTTCCATGCTCATTCACCGGAATGAAACTACCCCCTCCACCCGTTTTTTAATTCCACTCTCAAACTGAGGCACTGACAGACAGGCATCTAACTGTGATCAATCGAAGGAGCTTGGAAAGAAAAGCGTCTGGACTTCTTTAAGTTTCCTTGAAGATGAGAAGCTTCTTCAGTTCTAAGCAATTTTAAGCCCTGTGGGAGTGTCCCCAAAAGGGTCCTGCACCCCCTATTGATCCTCTACCTAATCACATGATCCAAGGTGTGAAAACGGCTACGTCTACACTAATCCGGATCAATTGCAGCGTTTTCGTTTAAAAACGCTCCACACTATCGTTTTCAAGCGTTTCCGACCAGTTGTTCATCCACACTGGAACCATCGAAAACCCCACGTTCCTGTATTACGCATGAGTGAAATGTAAGACAATTCAACCTGTGTCATTTCTGTCTGCTGTTTATTTACTTTCCGGCTCTTTGGAAAATGGCTGAGTTTTTTAATCGGCCACACAATGAGGAGTTGTTGCTGCGAGTAACACAAAAGTACAAAGTTGCAAAAGTGCTATCTGGAGCATGTACAAACTGATATTAATCTTTAATAGGGCTGTCAAAATTGAGAGCAAACAAAACAACTGCTGTATAATGCCCTCCGCTGTCTTTGTTTAATTGGTCACATGACTGCATCATATGACTAGAATACGTCATCGTTTTCAAAAAGGCTCCGGGTGTCGCGGTCCACACTGTGACGCGAAAACGGCGTTTTCAAATGTATCTGCTGTGGAGAGGTTTTTCAAAACGCTGCATTTTCTTTGACCAAAAACGCCGTCTCAGTGTGGACGGAAGGCCAAAACGGAGAGAAAAACATGCGTTTCCAAACGAAAACGTATTAGTGTGGACATGGCCACATTTTGGGTGAACCCGCTGTGAAACCTGGCCCCACCCTATGATGTGATTTACTGAGGTCAAATGACCCAGGGTGCGAGTGGGCGTTAAGGCGCCAGAGAAGGGATCTCAAAACTGGATTATAGACGGCAGACAGTTGGTGTTGTAAGCCCCGCCCTCTGTTCAAAGATGGTCGTTCACAGTGGACATAGATGGCTTCTTTCACTCCTCTTTCAAACCATCTGTCGTCTCTGTCCAAAATGTGAGCATCAGCATCCTCAAAAGAGTGACCTTTGACCTTTAGATGCAGAGCAAGTTTGAGCAAGTCAGAAAAGTAGCAAAGTCCGAATTTACAGCTATTGCTATTTAGCTTTAAACGCTCTCTCCATTTTTTCTTTGTAATGTGTGTTTTGTTTTCTGAAAGGCCGAGTTCATGAAGTCATGTGATGCGATGTCCTCTTCCATTTCAGAACAGTGCTCCTCCTGTTAATGTGTGACAGAGCTGCGGGTTTATAAGGTCAACGTCACAACCAAAGGACAGCGCCGATGTCTTAGCGAGTTAAAACGCAGCCCTATTCAGTCACATTATGGCTTGAGCTCCCGAGTCATCATTTACATAATGTCCAATTATCTTAATGTTATCTCTATCAAAGCCAGGGGGCTTTAAGGAAACCCCAGCAAGTCACACACAGAAAGAAAGAGGGGATTAGGCTCTTTTTTTTTCTTTTCAAGCAGCAGAAGGAACTCCGAGCAAGAAACAAAGCTGGAAGTTCAAAGCCGGTTCAGTTTGCGATATGATATCTTACCGAAGAGCACAAAAGACTCACATCAAAGGGCGCTGCCTGGAGACAGAGAACGTTTCCAACTTTCCTTTCTGAGGACAACCTTCCGCCCTCGCTCCAGTTTCTTTGTTGATTAGTAGCTCATTAACACGCTGCCGTGATGCCCAACAAACAGCCGTCTTTACTCCGCTAATAATGCTGGAGTAACTTCTCACAGCTGAATCATGACTGTCAACACCCTTTTAATTAACAGTTTGTAGTTTAATTATTGCGCTCAAAATGACTTTATTTTCATCCCACTGTGTTCGAAATGAACAGCAGCGAGTGGACAACAGCACGGTGTGTGTTCACGAGACATCCGATTTACTCAGGGTGGATTTCTGCTCCTATAAAATAAAGCAGTTGCTAAAACAAGATATATAAATACTTTGATTGGACCGATCACTTTGGAGTCATGCATGATTTTAAAGACCTTTGTCTTGCCGTGAAAATGAATGCTCGACAAGCTGATGTAATATGTTTGGAAAATGCACCCACCGTCGTTCAAAGCTAAATTAAAACCACGAGACGTTTAATCTCTAATAAAAGCAGTAAAACCTTTTCAGGGACACTCAACTCGTATTCTCTCAAAATAACTCACATTAATGTCAGCTGAAGGCCTCATTACGCAGGAAATACCTAATCACGCAAAGTAGATAATTAGAGCCATCCTGTCAGAGTGACCATTGGTTTGAGTAAGAGGCTGACAGGTTGGCAGATGGCAACTGATAGCATATGTGGCAATTAACTTACATCTATTTGGGTTTTAGTCTGAAACAAAGTGATGTCTGCGGTCTCTTTTGCACCGCTGTCGTTCCGACTTACCACTGAGCGTGGAAGATGCCGTAGAAGGTGGTCCCCCGCCAGTCCTGCCCCGGCAGGGTGAAGACGGCTCTCAGGTTGTTGAAATAGACGTGACGCTCTGGGAGGGAGCACTCCAGCCGGGCTTTCTGGAAGGTGGTCCACTTCTTCTGCAGGGTCCTGGTTCCACCCAGATCGCCCTGAGAGAGAGCACAAATCAAATCTTATTTATGACTAACGATTATTATTTTAGGAATTTTTTAATGCTTATTTTTTATACCCACCGTTTGCATTCAGTAACAGTTTAATATAAAGATAAATATGACTTATAAATATAAACGAATAAAAGCAAGGTTTGGGACCAGTGGACGGATTTCATATTCGTTTTCTGAAGCAAGAAACATTTAATCTCGTTTTGAGATGACTAAGCACTGCAGTCACTTTGTGACAGCATGCTTGCTTTGCCTAGTTCAGATCCAGCTGATGTGATGTGGAAACTTCAGTGCACGTACACCGACAGTGGCTTTTCTTCTCGTAATAGAAATTCAAAGATTCTCTGAAAATGATCAAATTAAAAGACCCGATCTGACCTGATCCGATGAAAGAGAGTACTTTATTTTGGATGGTCTTAAAACATGTTCAGAGAGAATTTTTCAGTTTCCACTTGATATTTAATCAAGTAGCTGATTAAAACCAAAGAGTTGTTTTTTTTTTTTAACTGTTTGAAATAAAAAATAGATTTTTTTTTGTGATTCATATTTTATTGTACTTTTAGAACTCTACAGTCCACTGCAGAGACAGATTACATCACATAAAAAAAACATCAGCATAGCAGCAGAACAGTAGAGAATACCAAACCAAAATGAGGGGGGCAAACAAAGCAAGAGGTAAACAAAAACAAGAAAAAAACAACAACAACAAAAAACAAACAAACAAACAAACAAAAAAGAAACCAAAACAGCCAGCCTTTGACTATGTGGGTCTTACTGCATGCCACACTCTGACATCCCTGAGAGTGCTTTGTCAGAATTCCAATGTCTATCCCAGTCTAAGTTCTAGTCTGTTCGCTTTATTCTGGACAGATATGGATCCCACTTCAGATGGAAACTCTCCACTTTATTCAGGAGCCTGTATGAGAGTTGTTCTAGTGCAGCGAGTCTCCCTAGTTGAATATGCCATACAGAGACAGGTGGGGTGGAAGGAGCCTTCCACTGGGAGATAATGAGTTTACGCCCCAGCATCAATGCAGTCTGTACCCACTCAGCAGCCTGATGGGTCCCCCAAAACAAATAGTCTTGGTGAAAAAGGAATATCCCATCGTATGGTTGATTTGATAAAGTCACGTATCTCAGTCCAAAAGATTTGGGTTTTTTGAATTTTAGTTTTAAATACTAAACTTTACTTCTTTACTTTAGTATAGTACTCCCTGTATGTATGCACGTTCTCTGATGGCTCCAGCAGCTTATCAAGAAATGACTCCTATTGATAGTTATTAAGCGATTGTACATGATAATTAATAGAGGTGGGAATCACCATACATCCCACGATACGATATTATCACAATACTTAACGCACGATATGATATTATTGCAATTTTTAAAAATATTTTGCGATATTCAGATTCTGTACATAAAGGTAAACTTTATCAATATTCATTTTATCTAATATCAAAGTCTCACACTCAGTCTTTCTCTCATTTCAGTTTTATTGTTGACAAACTGAACGGTTTGTATTACAGTCTAGTCCAACTTAACTGAATCAACCATCTGGTACAATTATAGCTATTCTGAACTATGCAATTATGAAAACTATGCAGCCCATTCAGCAACTGAAGAATTTGAAAGTAAATTGAAACAAAATATAATTTTACATTAAATAAAAAAAGTTTTAAACTTAATTAAAATAAAACATGTTTATTGCTGCCAAAAAAAAAGTTAAATGCATTTGGACAGTGAAGGAATGTCAGGATTCTTGCTCAGAAAAGACTCTGAAGTCAGAGCATGTTCCAGTCCACAAAAACTTTTTTGTAACAAAATATCAATTTCTGCTGTATCGATACATTATTAGCAAACAAAATATCACGATACTACACAGTATCGATTTTTTCCCCCACCCCTAATAATTAATAACAAGTCTGCAGAAGCAGGATGTACTGTGGAAATACTGTGGGATGATTACTGTGTCTATTTAACGATCTTAACAGAGGATACCAACACAGCAGCCCTCTGCTTTCTTATCCGGGTAAAAGCCCCACAGTCACATGCTGAATGTAGAAGTATCGCCATGGTTACCAAATGGTGCCCACTGTTACACACACAACACTGAATACGTTTTAGTTCTTAGACACACCAAAACTCAAGGATCTACCCTGACAAAGTATTGTGTGGCTGGCCTCTCTCTCTCCTTCCTCTTAGGCTGCCACGAATTCTGCATTTCATTGGCCTCGCCTTCACCCCACGAAAGCCAAATATCATCCGAGTAAATACACTGTAATTACTCTGAATATACATACGAAAATTTCTTCGCATCAGTTGGCTGACTGAGCTTCTGTCATGTTGAAAAAAGGATCTGAAAGAGCTTTTATAGCCTGAGATGTTCAGGTCTACCCGAGAAAATTGAAGATAAAGGCACTAACAATATTAACTTTTACAATAAAAATGGAATCTATATTGACAAGCGGTCTATTTCTGTATTGCTCTGTGGGCACAAAACAGACGCATTTGCCTCATTCCTCTCATTTTTATTGTCCTCAGTGATTGCAGATGTGGAAAAAAAAAAAAGAAAACACAGAAAATGCTCATTTTATAGCAATGAGACATAGATATTGTGCTCCTGCTGTAATAGGGGTATAAGCAGAATGTGCTGAATTATTCATTGCTGTAGTACACATCATGTAACAGCATCTGTTTCTAATTTCATTCAGAGAGCTTTATTGTTCATCCTCGCAGACATTAAAGGGCGCTTCCCATAAACCAGAGCATATATTCAACACTAAATTACATACATCTCCATCGACTATTAGCAATCTGTCTCCAGCTTTTATAGTTTGCCTGGTTTAAAAGATGCTAAGATTACATGGCAGCATAAGTAAGTGTAACGTGACACTCTACTTCTGTAACGGTAACTGAACGTCTCAACTCTCGCCGACTCGCCTCATAGCAGAAATCACCTGTGTCTGTGTCTGGCCATAATCACTGTGGTGTATCAAACCTAATCAGTTGTCCTAATGAGGCCATTCATTAAGCAAATGAATGCATTAATTACCAAATACATCTATGTCAGTGCAACTGTCTCCGTGTAGCACATTGTTAGTAAACTGGCAGTGAGCTGAAGTTCTGTTGCTCTTGTTACAAAAACACGCGACAGCTGGCTTTGTGCAGACGTTGTGGGTTTTTTCCAGTATTTTTATAGCAGAACATGTTTATATGATCATGAAAACTTCAAATGCACATGAACAGAGCAATGCTGTTTAATTCAAACGTGTATGCTTGGGAGGTTTGGCATTGACTAACTGTGCTCTTGATGCTTGAGCTGGAGGTTTTATCATTGCTACTGAGCTTTTAAGCCTCTAAAGAAAAAGTTCATTTAAGTAAACAGATGTGGTTCCCACATTATCTCTCTACCCATTTGTGTGCGCTCAGTTTTGTGTTGTGAAAGCAGTTCTAGAAGATAAACAGATATGTGAACAAACTGCAAAATCTGGGCACTTGTGATCTTCATACGGCATCCACTCTGGTTTTTTAGTCACTACAAAGGCAAAGCTCTGACTCACTTCTTCTTTTATAATGTTTAGGTCTTGTGATGCAGACACAGCGCCATCGGGATGAAAGCATATAAAAAAAAACAGGCAGCCAAAAACTTATTCTCCAGATACTCTATTATCTATACCTTGGTAGTACTTGGTTGGAGCCCCTTCTGCACTCAGACCTGCACTAACTCTTCAACGACAAGAGACTGGAAACATTCTTTGTTGACACGACAGCATCACACAGTTGCTGCAAAGTTTTCGGCTGCACATCCATGATGAGAATCTCCACCACATCCCAAAGGTGCTCTGTTGGAGGCCATTTGAATTTTGAGACACTGTGGTCGTAAAGGGATTGACATGCTCGGACCACCCGGTCTCGCTGCAGCAACCACGCCATGCTTAGAGTTACCTAAATCATCCTTCTTCTCCATTCTGATGCTCAAATTGAACTTCAGCAGGTCGTCTCAGCCGTGCCAACATGCCTGAATGCGCTGAATTGCTCCAATGTGACTAGCTGACTAGATAATTGTCATTAATGAGCAGTTGCACATATATACCCGAGAAAGTGGTCTATTTGAGTCACTAATTCTGTGACACTGTGACAAGAAATTCTTCATTATCAAAGCAAAGACAAGCGCTAATTAGCTAATGTTAGCAATATATCTAACACTGATCCATGCGCTGTTACCTTCAGGCTCATTGTAGTTTGTGAGTATAGTCCTTGGTAAAGGGAACTAATGACAAAATCAATGTGAACAGGTTTTATTACATAAATTGAATCATAATTAATTATCAGTTTAAATGCTGCACCAATGACAACATGAGCTGCTGTGGAGTCATTGATGAGATTTGACCACTACTCTTTATTAGACTAGGTTGGGTTAAGGGTATTGTGGAGGTATAAATCTTTCATCACTGCTTTGCTAGGAGGAGTGGCGAGTTGCTAATGCATCTGAGTGAACAACCAGGAGAGACTTACTTTCCAATTTGTACCTATAATGAAAACTCTGCATAGTCGATGTATTTACTCTATATGCTGTTTATCATTTCAATCAATTCTGTTGGTTGCTTCCTTATATGGGCGCCTCCAGCTGAAGCCTGTAACTGTTAGCAAGTGCTGCCTCACATTATTAAGTGCTCAGAAACAGCTGCCAAAACAGCTGGAGAAAATGGAAAACAGCTGATTTCCAGTCAAGTGTGCATGAAACTACAATTCTGCAGTCAAATCCGTCCCTGTGCACTTACAGATTGATTACTGTTTGAATGAGTTTGTGTTTTTCCCAATTAATAAACGCCCACAGGTACCAGGTTAAGGCGCTGCTAGGAGACTCTTAATTGAATCGGTTCTGGGATCAGTTTGGATTATCCGCTGCGTCGGGCGTTACCTTGCAGACGCGAGCCACCCTGGCCACGTTGGGCTTGGTGTCGCAATCCAGCTCCATGGCTCGCTCGGTAAAGAAGAAGTAGATCTTGTCGTCGTCGCCCTCTTTACTGCCGCTGCTCTCCCTCACCAGGGCTGAGCCCACAAAGTCAGGCTCTGCACATGCAACGCACACAATCAGAATCAGATATTTACATGGAAACACGGAGACAGCCTCGCCCTGCAGGACTGAATCACAACAAAAACAGGTGTAAGCACAAAAGCTTGACACCTCTATTTCATTCCCTGACACCCTTTCTCACCTCTTTGTCTATTTTCTGTCATCGCTCTTCTTCTTCTCAGCCATTTTTACTCTCTGTGTCTCTACCTTTTTGTTAATGGTCCATTTTCTGTGCGCGGCTGTGTGTGTGTGTGTGTTTGCGTGCATGCATGCGTGCGTTTTTACTTCCTCTAGACACCGTTCTGTTTCTCAGATTGTACTCCTCATTAGGTTCTGAATGTGCAACGGCAGATACAGACAGTTTTGGACTCGAGCTGCTGGAGGCTTTAAATTCTACAATTTTTATGCAAACGTGTATTTTTTTTAAATTGCAAGGACACCGTGGTTCCCCAGATGGACTGATGTTTTCAGTATTAAAGCCTCTGAAGCCGCCTTCTAAATCATCACAGTACACTACAACTCTCAGCTGAAACCCAGGCCAATTAAATGCTTTTAGGCTGGTCAGAATTGCTTAAATTAAGATGAGGCTTGCTTCCTTGCAGGTCTGCTTTTTAATAAAAGCTCTGTATTAGCATGAATAATGAATGGACATATCAGTCCAAAGCCCTGCCTCAGCTGTATGTTCCTCTTCCCTCTCTCCCTCCTCCGTTCCCCTCATCAGTCGCTCAATCTTTTCATCAGCAATCCTCATATCTGTCCTTCCATCACATATTTTTTCCTGCTGTGATTTCATCCTCTCTTCTTCAATTCTGTCCAAGTGCCTGGCTCCTCTCCCCTCACTCAGCTCCCCCCTCAAGAGATAACGTCCTTCGCTGCAGCCCAGGCGCGGTCTTCATTTCCTGCAACTCAGATCTCTTTCTCTTGTTCTTTTGCATGTTTCCTGCTCTTTTTTTTTTTATTTATGAAACTCTGTTAAAAGGAAGTAAATGTTATCTCCCTCTATTGTGATTTTTAAAAAATGGAATACAAGTTTAATTCGTCAGTAATGTTGTAACTTGGGGGGAAAAAGACTGAATATTATAGTTTAATTCAAACAAAAGTATGCACGACTTGACATTTTTCTTCATCTTTCTTCTGAACACAGCAGCTGGGATTGATTCACACAGGATGATAAGTGGGTTTCTTACACATATATAAATATCTACCTACAAGACCAACAGACTAACAGTGTGCAGAAACCTGTTGTGTAGTTCATCTTTATTGTGTTTTATATTTGGCCTCATTTGTTCCACATTTTTATTTACAGCCTTAATTTGCAGATTATGGTTTGACTTTTAACAGAAAATTTAATATTTTCTGGTATATTAGAATTTATTTAGAATTTGCTAAATATCTGAAGCATCGTTCAGCAGCCGGATCCATGTGAGAATCTCCCAGGACAAAAGATGGAAACTTTTGCCTGTCTTTCCTCTTCAGTTGTGAGCTCATAATTACTTTCCTCTTAGCCTTATGTGTTCATTAAAAAAAGAATCTCTTACCATTGAGCCAAGTAGGCAAGTATTCGCTCTTCATGCTGTAATGCTGTTGGCCCAGGTTTCTCAGAATGACTGGCTCTGTACCCAGGAATTTGTTGAGTGTTGCCGAGTACAGCTCCTTATCTGTACCAACAAAATGCAAGCTTTAGTTTCATTCTTTTTTAGTGACTATTGTACCGGCTTACAATGGGAGAGGGTCAGTGGTACAGCTGGGAAACACAAATGCAGGACGGTGAATGGGCGCCTGTAGGTTCACTGAAGCTGTCCGCAGTGAAGGGAATGCAGCGTGCAAGTTAAACTGGACTTTTGGACTCTCAGAGCAACAGTATGGCGAGAAAACAGATGGGAAATTCTGCATGAGCAGTTTGTTGAGATTTGATGGACATTTAATGCTTCTTTTAGAGCTGTAAAAACTGCGGGGCTGTTCCCTTCAGTATACAAACTGCTGAGATGGAACAACAGAAGCTGACTGTGTGTTTTTGTTGATAATAGAAGTCAATGAATTTCCACCTAGGGATTTGTCTTGCTTTTTGGGATAAAGTGATTCCTTAACAATCCTAAATCCGTTCAGAAAGATCCAAAAACTTTTACTACTATTACTCACACATGAATATATACATGGCTATACTTACCCACTATGAGGCCAGTGTGCCCCTTGGCGGGATCATACGGGCATTTTCCCTTCCCATCTTCCAGGGCTGCAGCGTTGAGGGTAAAAGAATCTGCATTCTGCAAACGTGCAAAGATTCACACACACATAATGAGGATCATCAGTACGTATTGACCTACATTGCACAGCTGCAAGGTCTGTCTGTCCGTTGCAAGGACCAGATCTTCACAGCTCGCCATGTTGTCTTGTTGCATCAGTGTCACACGATATGCGTGCACGTATACGCGCACGGGCCTTCACACGTTGGGCTAAACTTTGCCTGAGATGCTTATTTTCCATTCCATTTATTTTTATTTTGTCACACAGTGGTCTTTGCCTCAGGTCAGGTGGCAGAAATCTCAAGTAGACACCTGTCAGCACAGGCTCGCTGTGACTTGCTATCTAGGGAGCTACACGTGTACTTACCACGTAAGTGCATTTGGGCTGGAAGGCGTAGGTGCCGCAGGTGTAGAGGAGCGTGTGGTTGTAGCTCTGGAGGAAACGGATGTAGTTGAAACACTCGGTCTGTGAGAGAGTGACGAGGAGTTATTTGAAAGGCAATCAGAGCAGTTTTATCCTCGGCTAAGGGGAGAAACCTATTCCACCACAAAGACTTTCAGAATACTTAACACAGCCTCTGAAATTTAGCTTTACTCCAAATTCTTCTGGATCCTCACCAACCTTGAAAATGCTTCCAGATAAGATTCATGTATTAAGAAGGTGCGAAATCGGCCTACATTTACTTTGATGATTTACTTTGATATCAGTCAATATAAACGTGACAGTCCAGTGCCCAATTTAGGATACACTCAAGGTGGTGAAACAACAGAATCATTAAAGTAAATGAGAAAGATATGTGTCTAAATATCAGAATCATTCATGGGAAGTGCCCGTTATTGTCTGCACTGTGACGAAGAATAAAGCTCTTTGAATGGAAATGGAAACAGACGCTCAGACATGAGTCATTCTACTGTAGTAAATAAATCAGTACACCAAGTTTATCTTGCCCTCCAACGAGCTTCAAAACAATATCTCTGTCTCGAGGCAGTAATATGAGCAATGGGATGTTTTTAAATTTAGGTTTTCAGCTCAATGCGGTCGCTGATGTAGCATGAGATGTGTCTGGCAGATAGTCCTCCATCAAACTACAATGCTACATAAAAAGAAAACCAATTAAATGTAACAACGGGCATTTTTAAATGCCATATGGTGATTCCTATGTAGTAAGTAAATTAACACATGAAAGCACTGTGAGATATTTTTATAGTAGATAGTAGATCAGCAGAATAAAAGATGAAGAACAAAATGAATGTTTACAACTCTCCCCATCACTGCCCAGCATACTATAGAAAGAGGAGTTTTCGATCTTCAGAAGGTAAAGTTTGAGTATGCATTAGGTTCTAATGAATATTTAAAATCGCTTGAGTCTTTTTAAATCTCCAGTTGCACTAATTTCTAAGCATATAAAAATATCTTCTTTTTTTTTTTTTACTTCAGTTGGAGGCCGTTTTAGTTAAAGAAGTGCTACTGCTGCTGCTATTGCACTCCAGTGAACTATTACGCCCTTACTCCTTTAAACCCCATCAAAAGTTATGACTGATCAAGAGAAGCTTTAGCTTTATTTCAAAAAGCGCTGTGTGCTTCTATAAAATATTTAACATGACTTCTTGCAGATCGTGCTTCCTAAGCAGTGAGAGGTTTTTGCTGAGACTAAAGTGCAGAGCTAGCAGGGACCAATTTACACAGTTTACAAATGTACCATAACTGGCGGTGAGAACTGGAGGATGCTGAATTTTAATATTATTACAGTGCTGAATATAATTGTAACAAAATTTTAAAAACCAAAAGACCTATTGAGGTTTGTTTGGGATTACTGCGCTACATCTTTTATATGTCATATCAAGTAAAAATACATGTATTAAAAATAGCTTTTTGTTAAGAAATAGGTAAGAAGACAACGCTATCATGGAAAACCTTGGGGACTTAAGAAGCAAATAAAAAAGAAGTAATAAAAAACTGCAGTTCCTTTAGTGGCTACTTGAAAGTTTCTCCATAGCTCCAAGGTTGCCCAGTTTTATAACAAATGGAAAAATACTTACAATCTGTCAGTTTGGTACAAAAATTGATGCTCTTTTTAAGTAATTCCCTCTGCATAACAACTGTACATAGTATTGTTTTTTAATACACCTTTTTAAGTTGTATAAAAGCCTTAAATGTTTATATTTTAAGGTGTCTGGACAGTTTTACAGACAGGTGGATGCTGACAAAGGTGGCTTTTTTGTGTGCTAGGCTATTAGGCACTAGCTGGGATCTGCGCAGTCCAATTATAGAGTTGATGAATTTACCTTGCTAGCACTCCACCCTCTTGAAAACAACAACAAGAACAACAAAAATTGCTTTACAGTGGTTTGCAGTCTGTCTGTCTTCATCATTATAAAGGTATGGCCAGCCAGAGGTGAGCTTAGCTTGTCGTATTTATAGCCTGGAAACAACCTGTTAGCTCCTCCACAGCTAGCTAGCCAACACGCTAGCTGTTTGTTGCCTACTTAATTCATATGGAATAAACCACAGACATGTTATATACTGGGTTGTTTAGTAACATAAGAAATAACCCATGTAAAATCACAGTTACACAATAGTAGATAGCATCATGTCAGCTGTTTCCCTCCACTTCCTCTGTTAGTGTTAGGCAAAGCTAAACAGCTGCTGTTTACATGTACTGTAACTTTCCCACACAGATACAGGATTACTGTTAATCTTTTTATTCAACCTTTGACAAAAAACAAAATGTGTTTTATTTACTTGTGTTTGTTATAACATAATTGTGGGTTATATAAAAGCAGGTTGCCTTGCAGTGCAACCAATTTTTCATAATATTCCATCATTGTTGGAGAAAGACTTCAGTATCTCTTTTATTGCTTAACGTAAAACACACACACTGAACCACCTTAAAAGTTGCTGACCCTGTCTGGAAGATGCACTTTCTCTGTGTGCTAATGTAATGACTGGAAGCTTTCCAGTCTGAAATCCCAGACCGGTTTGATAAACTGTAATTGAGTGAGTAGAGGAGTGAGTAATGTTTTCATGCTCTTAGAAATGATTGTCTTAGAAACTACTGCTGCGCTGCCCTTGAGCAAGGCAGGTAACCCCAACAGCCATGTCAACTGAGTTCTACATTACCTGGTTGTTTTTGCCCTTGGCAACACATTCCCTCTTGTTGTCCTGCGGAGCTGGCCAGTCAATCTGGAGAAAGGAAAGAAACAGATGGAATGATGTTATTTGCCTTTTTGCCCACAAGTAATATAGCTGTAAGTGTGCTGTCTATCTGTATGTAATATACTGTGTACATACTGCATGTTGTAAATAGGGAAAGAAATTGCCTCATTTGTCTCTAATAAGGTGCACACCGAGACACAGTACCGCAAAAAACAGTCCTTTCCTTTTTTTTGCCATTTTGTCTAACTCAGCCACTGGGCTCTGTATCCTTAACCACTAGCTGCAGTAACTATAGCAACAACCACCATCTCACAAAAGCAGTATATTTGACAAATACAGTATAGTTCAAAATGTAAAGATCTCAAAGATGATCTCTACCAAGAATTAATGAGAGTAGATGCACTTGGATGCTAAGAAAGGCCTAGTTCAGAAAGATGTATTACACTAGTTCTGAGCTAAAGATACAGTAAAGTTAATGAAAACAATCCACCAACTGAGCTGCCCAGGCGGTGCAGACAAAAGCCACGGGGTTCTTTCCCTGGCAGTCGTGTTTCTGCCCGATCAAACACGCGATTTGTGTTAGGTAGGAAGCCGTGAGGTCCTTACTGTAGAACAATTCTCTGATGATTGTAGCATTGTTTAAAGGATCAAAGACAGACGGAAAACGGTTCAAATTTAATGCACTTGTACAAAGTACCTGTGTAGCTGTGGGCTTTTATCCTCCAAAAGGTAAATTTTTTTTGGTAAAAATGTAGGGGGAAAGCAAATAAAAAAAGGAAACATGCACATTCTTTCACACTTTATACGTCCATACTTCCTGTTTAACAAATAAATGTCGGTAATTATTTACAGTAGCTCCTTTTTTGAAACTGTAACACGTGGCTGAACTTTGCTTTGTGGACACAAATCCAGAGTATGAACTCTGTCTACTAAGAGGTTTCCACACCATTAAAAATAATTATACCAGTCATTACAGGCAGAGAGCAGCAGCATATTCAAAATTAAACTGATTTACTCGACTGGATTTGAACCAACAGCAGTCAAACTGGGTTTTTGCCATATAACACACGTATAGATAGACTGCTGTTTAAAAATAGTGGCTTTTAATTGTAAAAAAAGTGTGTTTCTTTATTGGTTTCACAAATGTACTTTGGTGTTAGTAGCCCTTATTGAATATTCTGTGTTCACTAGGCACATGATAGAGCTCCAGTGGTCAAGGTTTAATAAATGAATAATCATCAAGATCAGTGACTATGAAATATCACCTGTAGGATCTGCAGCTTAAATAAAGAAAGACCAACTAAAATGAACCACCTCCAGCAGCTTAGTGTTGCTTCCTATCCAGTCCTCATTAGTCACCAGTCAACCCAGGATTTTTTTGCAATTCCCCACACATTAAATATTAGAATAACTATAAATTCAGATGGTAGCTACCCTCAGCACCAATACTTAATGGCTTATAAAGACAAACCCTATCTAAATCACGTTAATGCACTGCCTTAATGATGTGCAGCAGCTTTTAAAACCCTGTCCAGAATTGGCATTAACATGCATCTTGGGAGATCTGATCAAAGCAGACAGCTCCAAGCACACCAGTTCACACCTGGCATTAGAATGCATCTCCACATGTGTCTTGAGTGGCCACTTTTGATTGGATTTCATTTCCCCACTCTATATGCAAATAAATGTAGAACTTACATCATTTCAGTCTGCAAAGACCAAATACTCGTGTCCTGCATGGGTCAAATTTTCCAAACCTGTCCTCCCCCGCAACTGCATAGCACATTACTGGAACTGACCTGTTACCTCCATTTAAGATGCGGGCCCACACCGACGTGCTATTATAAGTCCTACAACCTGTGTCGGTGACTATGCACGGGGGCTACACAATCATTCCCTTCAAAGCGTTTTATTTTGCCTTGCACAGCTGGCCGGCAGCCTTATGCAAAATGAATGTCTAATAATATCCTAAAATATGAATTGGTTTATTTAAAACTATGATATAGCTTCAAGAGAGTCATTTAAAAAAATGGACAACTAAAGATTTGGTTGAATAGCTGCATACAAACGGCGATATTTGGATTTAAGGTCAGTTAATAACTGTCATTAACTATAACAGCCTTACTGACTATAACAAAAACATGTAAATCGGTGATGTCCAGCAAAAACATGACCAGCTGTGAACTGAGCGGTGGAAGGATGTGATGTTTCATAATTGAAAATAATAAAAAAAATCTGGCAGTTGATTTGGGTGCTTTTAATGATCTGTTATCAGTAAAGTCATCTAGATGTTAATGCTGTGTTACAGCCATTATTTCTGCAGAAAACAAAACAGCTTTTGTTCCTATCCTGTGGCCCCTGCTTTTTTTCAATGTCAACAGTTTGAGTTGTGTAGGACCAACCTTCAGTTTGGCCAGGACACATTCATGTAGACCAGCGTTCCCCAACCGTACCGGGGCGTGAAAGTTGAGGCTCGGGTGTCAAATTTATAGTTTACAGGATTTTTATCGGTTTTTAGCGTCATCATTTTTATTGTTATCTCAGTCTCCCTGGGTCTTTCCCCGTGTGTTATGAATGAATATTCTATTTTTCTGTACCAGTACTGGTTTTATTTTGTTGTATTTATCCACGACACCTTTAAGGCCAGACATAAACCGGTCCGTGGTGCAAAAAAACGTTGGGGATCGCTGATGTACACAGTGCAGAAAGAATTTGGCCACATGCCCTGAATGTGGTCTGAGAGGTGTGGTCTCATTGAATATTGGATGCACTGCTTAGGTTTGTCCATTCTGACTGTATCACATGGGTGCAAAAGACTGGCTAAATGACATGTGGAAGCACTTCATAATGATCTCAAGACATAATTCAAAAATAAAGACTGCTTTCTATTCAATTGAACAACGAGGTTTCCTTTCACATAGCCTTTGAAATTGTGCCAATTCAGTCAAAATCCTGGCAGTTTATCATAGACTATTTAATGACAGAGTACCTGCTCAGTTTTACAGTCCAAAACACACGCTAAATGAGCAGAGCCTTAGACAAGTTTATCAACTTAAAAAAAATGTTTCTTTAGAAAGATCCTTGAGTTTTTTTTTTACAGTGTGGTTATAATACGACAAAAAAAAACCCATTTATTTTTGGAAATAGCACTATTACAGGGCCACTTAGTTTCAGCATTTTGAAATGCTCTGGTAGTTATCGGCCATTACGTCAGCACAAATAACGCTACCGGTGCTTTGGCCATTAGCAAACCCACGAAAACAGAAGTGGTTCGCAAGTAACAGAAAAATATTGGTTAAACTATTTTGAGCAAAGGCGTGTGGATCTTCAAATGTCACATTACGTAACGTACCAATGGGATCAGGTATTCACAAATTAAGAGCAGTGTAATAAGTTTACTGTGTGGAAGTGGGCTCTAAATTGCCAGAACAAGGTGAACTGGTCCATAAATGGAACTGACTGAAATTCATGAAAGAAAATTATTCAATGAAATAATCCACAGTCATCACAGGAAAAGAAAATAACTAAATAATGCAGAAGAAAGCACTTCAAATACAGATGGGAGCTGCTTGTCTTGAGAAAGTCTAAATGCTGAGAAAAACATCCCTAGAAAATATCCAGGGAAGAAAGACAGACAGCAGCAAAGAAATAAAGAGAAGCAGTTAAAGCAAAGAAAGGAGGGGGTGAGAGAGTGATGGGCAGATGGTGACAGAGGGGCTGGACTATTCCCTCGTCCCTGTTCAGTTATTTTTCTGACTTGGCTTCTTCCGTCTACATTGCACACTGGGGGATGACAACAGGTGATCTTATCATTACTGTAAGACTCATAACCCTCACTCAAACAGCCTGCGGCTGAGCCAGGGTCTGTCAGTCTGCGGGTATGTGTGCGCATCCAATAATTGCTCATTACAGCAGTAAATCAGATAGCAATCCCCCAAACCGCTGCAGGCTGCTCACTACACCTTCATTGCATTGCTGTAATTGTATTGATCGCAATATGGACCAATTATTGAGGGAACAAAGCAAACCCAGATTGAGCCTTTGAGGGTTTAGCATCTCTCTGTGTGCAAGTGTTTGCGTGTCAGGTCAAGTCAAGGGTATTTATAGAGCGCTTTAAAGAAACAGGTTTACCCCAGAGTGCTTTGCAGAAAAACAAGATCCACAAATTAAAACGAGGATGGTAAAAAAAACAAGACTGAATGAGTGCATCATGAACTCTGAGGAACAGGACCAAAGCCTGGGCAAGGATGTGTGTGAGTGCCTGTCTACTCCCACAAATGCACAGTGGATATGTTTGTGCTGATAGAAGTGAAATATTGGAGGCAATAGCTGCACACATTATCATCTTAATATCTGGCAGCTTACTTACAGCATTGCTGTGTGCAAATTTCAAAATAAGACTAGTTGAATAACCTTGCAAAACAACTGTAAATCATGATTACAAAATATTTAGAGCTTTAATTTTATAAACACCATTTTTAAAATGTGCCAAGATGGCTCTTATTTATGACTGTACCAGTCTGAAGATATTTTATTGTATTTTTTAAGGCTTAACTCAACTGAGGGATCTATAGAGCTAAAATTCTTCTTTTTTTCTAGCTAGCTAGCTTAACTAAAATAACTGCTAGCTAAACACACATATCACCAGACTTTCAGCCAACATTAAAGCTAACTTTGTCATAAAACCATTTTTTATGACAAAGTTACCATTAATACACTTTTTGTTAACCACCTACTCTGTCCAATGTGAAGTGCAATGCTGTAGCATCAATAAACTTTGGTAAGGATAGCTATGCTACCTGATAAGCTAGCATTAGCAAAGCTAGCAAGAATCTTACAACTTTATAATCTATCATACTTTTATCTGTACAGCATTATGTTCAAGTTCCTGTTTGAATTAGGATCATGCTTTTTAAAATCTCCTTGTACTTATCTTGTATGCTTATGTTTTAGTATAAATTCGGTCTTTGGCTCTACATAGCGCTGAAAGATGCTAATATAATGATGTGCTTTTTCCTGCTCCTTCAAAAAAAAAAAAAAGCTTAAAAAATACGTGGGTCAATACTAAGGCAACGCAGTTTCTTTATTGAAATGTTGACACACTGGAAGCACACAGCTCTTAATATATTTTATTATATTCTTGGCCCTTCAAGGATTATTACATTTTGAGAATGTATTCATTTGCTTGGTAATTTTTACAATCTAAGCTTCAATGTGGCCTGCAGTGTTAAGAAAAAATACAGGCCAGACTGACAAAAGACCCAACAACTAGTATTACTCAGTCGACTTTGTTATTGTACTATAACGTCCTTTGATTGCCTGCCAGAGTATGTGCTCTCAAATGTCCTTGAGTCCAAAAGGAAAAAAGAATAGAATAAGGTCATTCTGTTAGTTAACAGACTTCAAAAAAGTGTAGCACAGGCAGAGATTATGTTTAATGTTTTCTTCCCTGTTCATCCAAGCTGAACCTTCATAATTTTTAAAGACTTTCTGTAATAATTCTATCACACATGATATCATAATTGAATTTGGTCTGTTTAAATTAAGTATTTGAAATGTGTGTTTATCTCTGCGGCACTCTGTACCAAGTCGTGCGGAGGATGCTTTTTGTTCCTGAACTGTCCATCATGAAGCAGTGTGATATTAAATCTTATGTGTTATCATTTAATTTGTTGCATTTCTACAAAAGAGTTTGAGAATGCGTGGGTGTTTGCAGTGGCAGTTGGGTGGTAATTATTTTTCTTGAAATCCTTCCTTGTCCTTATTGAACTGTAATGTATTTATATCTATTTCACTGTCCGAAAAAAAGCTTTTAAAGTGCGTTCATGTGCTTATGTGCGCTTTACCTGTGGCCTTAGCTGTTTGCTAATGTCATTGGGGTCCAAGGCGAACAAAGCCTCCCGTGCTCCGACGTACAAGACCCTCTCGTGGTCAGACAGAGTCAGCATGCTGTAGTTGAACACTCCCGGCACGCTAAACCTGGCCATGCTGTCCAACACATCTGGATGAGGGGACACAGAGACATCGGTGCATTACATCACATGATAACGCATAGCTGCATTTCTTTTGGCTGATCTGTTGACAGATGAATAACACCTGAGGGGAACATTTCACGCTCTCCTTCGTGAAATTTGTTGACGTCTCAGCTCATTCGCACCTCCAAGCCTCACCCACTCCAACGCCTATAGATTAGCGTCATCCACCACGATTCATCTCTCCCACATCCTTTTGCTAAGATTTCGTGTTGTGCCAGCACACAGCCATTAAATGCTACCCAACAGAGTGCTGCCTGTGCCATGAGAGGTTTTTTGGTGTCACTAAACAAAAAATTGATACAAACTTTTCGGTTTATATTCATTAAAATGCTCTGAGAATGAGCTGCACGTCGACTCGTCTGGACTCTGTTTTTGTGGCATCATAAAAAAAGTTTTTCCCCTCCAAGATTTAGTTTAACTGACAAAGATTTTAATTAAAACAACACAGCTGAAGTTAGGAAGGAGGTCAGACACGTCAGGTCTTGAAGAGTTTGCTGAGACTACCCACAATATCTAGCTCGAAGATCTCCTGTAAATTATTCCTGCATGATGAAGCACTGCACAGAAAGCTTCCCAAGCTCTGTATTTACTTTGAGAACCTGGAGCAGAAGCCGTGTCTTCGGGGAAAGGCTGATAAGTTCCAGATCTACATGTCAGCAGCGAGATAAGGCCGGCGTCTATTTAGAAAAGCTGTGCAAATAAACAAGAGGCAATGATGCTCTCTCAGACCAGACCTTGTTTTGATGAAGAGTGCATGGGTGTGTACCATTACACCCAAACATTATGAATCTAATAGCACAGTTTTCTAAAGTCTAGAGCTTTTAAAGAGGGAGCATGTCAATGAATGCAGATGATTGATCTAGGGCTGATATAAAGACTGAAAGAGTGCACAATCTGCAGAATCGCAACTAACCTTCAACGGCTTCAATCAGCCGCCGCTTTAATGCGAGTTTTAAAAGTGCGTTTGCTATGAGCCAGAAGCCGAGATGTTTGTATTCATAAACTTGTTCAATAAAAATTCCATTAGGAGAGGTAGTTTTCAAATTGAGAAAATCGACTAATCTTGTTTTGGAAAACAACTTAAATTGTGTTTAGCCTCAATTTAACACAGCTTTTAGGCCAGAGATTGTTAAAGCACTTATAAACTCAGCATTGCAGTATTACAAAAAGAAGAAGAAGAAAAAAAATCCTCATTCTTTGAAAAGGAGCAGAGTAATCCAGGCTATACAGAGCAGCAGTATACAACAATACAAGGATTTAAAGTTGGACCTGTTGGTATTATTATTTCAAATGGAAAATGCAAATGAAAGCGCGATTGGAATCTTGCACTCCCACACGTAGATCACATTTTAATGCAAGGCTTTACGAGCCCATATAATGCTTTGTTTATACAGCTTTTTTCATGTGTAAAAGGTCTGCAAACTCCTCAAAGCAGTCTTCTTTTTATATACTTGCCAGAGCCATACGTCTAACTTTACACAGCACAACAAAAGTTTTGCTGTCAGCTGCTAGAGAGAACATTCACTCCTAGAACTTGAGGAGGTGAAGACGCAGTGGCTTATTTATTTTTGATGGCAGAACCTTACATTATTATAACATTGCTTGAACAGAGCTATATCTCGACATCATGATGCTGAGGGACAATTAGAAACTTTTCACATCAACTTTTGTGCTACAGTGCACTCCATGCTGAGCTGGCAGTGTTGGTAGTGTACGCCAACCATCCACATGTGTGAAAAGGCGACTTGGAGAGCGCAATCTAACAGACTAAAGAAATATTGCTGTAAAGAAAGAGATTCGGATATGCATCTAACTTTTGCACAGCTCATCTCTCCAGAAAGCCTAATGAAATTTCTGACAAACGGTGCTCTGCTTTTACCGTTACCTTGGAAATAGGTCAAATAAATGGTCTGACACAAGAGGTTTGGTAAACAGTACTGTTACTAAGTTGCTTTTGCAGGACTCTGCTCTTGTTCTGAACTCAGTTCTGGTCTAAACACAAAGGGCTTTTGTGAATTGAATGCTGCACCTATAATCAAAGAAATAGAGTACAACCTGTCAGTCAGCGGAAACTGTACGAACGCATAATATGGGAATTCTAGCTATAGTCCTTGTAGCACACTCTGTGAAGTGGCTCCATAGTGTAGTGGTTTACGCATTTGCCTGGTTTGATCTGGGGAGGAGACGTAAAAGCTTTTGGGGTTGTGTCAAACATGTGGAGGCACCTGCTGTGGTGCCCCTTGTAAATAAAAGAGCAGCTGAAAGTAGCACTACATGGTTATATAATCAATCATAATCAGCTGTCTAATGCAGCAGTCCCCAACCGCCGGGCCACAGACCGGTACCGGTCCGTGAGTCGTTTGGTACCGGGCCGCGAGAGTTGAGGCTCGGGTTTTTTTATCGTTGGCTCGGTTTCCCTGGGTCTTTTACAGTGTTGTAGTTGTGTCTTATTTTGAAAGAAATATTTACGCGTTACCATAGCGACCAGACAGCATTAAGGGGCAGAAAGGGGGACGTTACGCTCAATGTTTTTGGCGCATTTCACAAGGACGCTGCTAATAAAGTTACACACAGTGAATTTGTGTTTACTATTATATTTACAAAATACCACAGTTTTTGTCTTGGTCGTATCATTTTATTTTGTTGTATTTACCTTTACACCATAAAGGCCCGTCCGTGAAAATATTGTCTAACATTAAACTGGTCCGTCGTGCAAAAAAGGTTGGAGACCGCTGGTCTAATGTGCTATATGTTCTTCATACTTAGTTCATGGACTGTATGTGAAAAAAGTGACTGAGCCACGTCATTGTGGACTACTGTCTTGAAGCCTCGCATTGAACATTTTGCTCGTGGTTCTTTCAAAATAAAAGACGTAGGTGAGTGCTTGGACTTGTCATTAACCCTCTCAGGTCTACGTCATCACCGTGATCCTAACCGTTAAGTGCGTCCAAGTCATCAGAGGTTTACCACCTTTTATTCTGCATTAAATCTGTATTGAAGACACAAAACTAGCGACTGAAAACATAACTAATCAGGAAATAACGTCTCAAGTCAGACTCTTTTTCTTCTACTCTTCTATACAAGTCACCCCCTGCTGGCCATTAGAATCCCTTCTACAACACAAGGCTGGTTTTCTTTCTCAGCTGTTCCTGCAACTACTGCTGTAATTTGATTAAAATCTCTTGTCAACTCAAGCTATCATCCTTTGACATGAAATAGCTGAACTGATGTGATTTATTCCAGGATTGTTTAATTTGCTGTGGATTACTCGCAATTTGGGGTTGTTTGTCTTTTTTTGCTGCTCACAGGCTGACACAAACAATCACAGAAAGATTATGACAAAAATCACAAAATGTTCTCTCCGAGCTCCCATCTGCGGAGAAATAGCTACAGCCGACTTTTTTTCCATAAACATTTTAAAAAGGCACAGCTACTGTTTTGCTGTTTGCTCTCAGACGCACACACACACATGCCTACATACACGCACCCACATATACACACACACATGCGTGCGCACACCATTCAAATCCCCCGACAAGCATACAGACAAACTAGTGGTGCAGAGCAGAAGGGAAAGCTGAGACAGAGACGAGAGGAAAGAGAAAAAGGATGGTGTTTAGTTTTCATTATCCACACTCGTGTTGCTTGTAGTGTCACCTTGTTCTCCTGCTCCTCCCCTCTCTCGCTTTATCCAGGCTGATAGAATGTGTGCAAAATGCGAGGCGACGACAGCCAGCGCCGCACGTAATGTGATCTCATATACTGAATAAGGATATTTCTTTTTTTTGTTTTCTATGCCACCAGTATTTTCACATTTTCCCCTTTTTTTTTTCTCGCTTCAACTGAAAATAGCAGCTGAAATCCAGGGAGGGAGCATCAGGAACCGGTGTGTGATTTATGGTGTAACTAACTGCTCATGTGATGCTGTGGCCTACTTGGGACTAAATAGACTTATATACAAGGAGAAGGCTGTTCTGGTTGAAGGAGCACGCCATGTGTGAGCGGGTTTGTGTGTGCGAGACGAGAAAGCGAGGTTAAAAAAGAAAAAAAAGGAGACATTTTGTAAGCTTGAGAGTGTAAACTATTTAACCCTCACAATGCCCTTGTTTTTAAGGTTCAATGCCTTTTTTCTATTCTCTATGACCACTTGATACCAAAAACACAGTAATGCTGGCACTACAGTTAAGCAGAACAAGGACAAGGGAACATCCCTAACAACCGTTTAACCCCGCCCCCGGCCCAAGATTGCTTTGTTATCTAAGACAATTTCCAAAAAATGCATTGTTACAGCCAACTGGTGACACATTGTCCTGCTTTGCACAGACTTTGATCTCTTCTCCTTCATCTCAAACATATTGAGGCAGAGTTCCACATCTCGGTTGGCTCTGCTTTACGAAACTCGTGTGAGTTTCACAAGAAACGTGTTGCTCTAAAAGGAGATGTGCTGACCTGTGAATGCATCCCTGCTGAAACCCAGTGATGATTGAAGACAGGAGAGCAGCTGAATTAATGGTTTAACAGCTGCTGTGACAGTAATAAGGAGTACATACACACAACTGCACACTTTGCTTAACATGTCATTGTTGTTGTTGGGATATAGTCATCCTGCAGCTACATCCTAGACAGGAAAGTTGTGAAATCTGGCACAGTGATTGAAAATAGTCTCATTACACCTCAACTATTCTAGATTTATTAACTATCTAACTAGCATTTATGTAAGGAACAATATGTCTGGGGTTTTTCTTTTGGTTCAAGCTAATTCAATGAACCCCAGCTCATCAGTTTCTACCATTACCATCACCAGATTATATGAACTAGAAAGTGACGGCCTGGTAACTACTGGTAACTACTCCCTGACTGCTTACAATTAGCTGCTGGTAGTTGCTGTAAAATCAATTGCTAAGGCCCCATTCACACGTGACCTAGAGGGCAGTCAGTGATCTCCGGGTAACCGCCTATCACTAGGTGAACTTGGCTGCCAAAGGAGCTGCACCAAGAACTTCCTTGTGATTGCTTTGGTTGCATTGATTGATGCGGTTTGCATGGAAGACTTAGATTGCATGTCCCTGCTTACTGAACAGCAAATCCATTGCTTGAAAACCCATTTTGGTAATGCACAAAAAAGTATGATTTGATCATTGAGGGGCTCCGGGGCAAAAATGCACTCTAATAACTGGTGCACACACCTGCAACAGATTTCTAAAAGACAAAATAGATTATTGTCCATTGATCATAGTTAAAGTACTTTGAGTGTGAGCTTCAGACCCTTGAATTAAGTTATTTATGTCTTTCTTTGCTGTAGAGGCAAAACAGCAATGCAAAAAATAGCAAATATACCAGGTTTTTAAACCTCCAAGGTCTAACAAACCAATTTTAAAGCAGCATTTGGACCATCTTAGGCCACTGAAAGCCTTTCATTTGGACAAGTTCAGCTTAAAGAAATCCCAAGTCGTAACATGTTTTGAAGGGTACAGAGAGATGGAAGGGAGGAGTGAAGATATAACCAAAGGAAGGAAGGGGGATAAGTAGTGAAGTCAGCTTATTATCTGAAGAGCAGTGGCGTATAAACATTGGGGGGTATGTGCGGATGAACGGGCTAGATGAGAGTGAGAAAAGAGAGAGGGAGAGAGCGGAGGAGGCTTCCTCGGGGGAGAGCTGAACACATCTGCTGTGTTCCACACGGCTGGGCAAAAAAACTCCAGAGCTGACATGTGTACTGAGGTACACACACACACACACACACATTTGTGTGGAGGTACTTGGCTACACAAATCAGTGCGCGCGTACACATGCACCCACAGTGAATAAACACAGTAAAAGACATTGCACTTGCACACACACACATGCGTTCAAAGTCCCAAACAGCTCTCCAGGGTACCTGCTCAGTGACTTCAACATCCCTCCACCAACAGATGGAAAGTTTTGCTCCGAGTGGCCTGTTTGAAGTGATCAGCGGCTCTGTCATTAAGAGGCGATGTGGGCACGTGCGCTTTCTACCTTACACTGCACTGTGGCACCCTGAGGCTACCTGTGGGGTAGCTGGAGGTCGCAACCTCGTAAGAGAGAGGGTTTGTTGACAACAAACACAAGACTTGTCCACAGGTGGTATGGTTCAGCTGTGTGTGTGTCAATGGGACAGGAAAAAAACTCCATCTACACGATCAGAAAAATCCTGAAGGAAGTATTTTGTTCACACGGCATGCAGAAAGGCGTCTTTCTTCTCTGAAAAGAACTCACTGTTTTTTAGACTGAATGTTATTTAAAGCCTGACACTTAGACTATTTTCAGATTTTTCCATCATTTTCAGGACCTGGTGATTGTGTGTGTCTGAGGGCGGTTTGGGTTAAATTACAAGGCCTTTGATGCCTGGATAAAACAATCACAGGGAGCAGAAGAGAAGTGAAAATAAAGGAGTGCAAATAAGAAATGAGGAGCAAACATGAGGGGAGGTGTAATGAGTTTAACAGGCAGGGGAGCAATACAAACAAAAAGAACAAACAGAAAGCCAGAATGAAAGGGAGAATACAAACTCGAGAGCCTGAACAGTGCTGCTAGAAACTGAACTTCGAAAGATCTTGAACCTTGGAATCAATTCAGTTGATGAAAAATCATCTGAAAACAAAATCTGCAAAACAGTGATTTGATGACTTTAGATGTCAAACAAAGGTTTTGCAGTTTTTAGACTAGTGCCTGATCGAACGAGGAAATTTAAGACCGATATTTGGTGATTTAAAACCCGATATATCAGCCGATATTTTTCGTCTTTCAGACACAGAAAACATAAACAGAGTTCTCAAACACCTTTATGTGCAGTTATTTTTGAGACATTACTAATATCATATAACAATGCAGTTAAAAGTTATGTCATGGATCACTTGACCTTGCTGGGATCAGCTGGTTTTCCAAACAAACCACAAATACAACAACCAGCAAGTTGCAGAGTGCCCTCTAGTGGACAAATTCTAGTGTATTTCTCTCTTGATGATTGATTCATTGGTTTCGTGGTGGACCACTAGAGGGCTCCACTCATACCCAGTGTACACGAAGTGCGTTGCTGAGTTTTGTGGCGCGACATAGTCAGTTGTTGTTAGGTCAAGAACAAAGTTGACGTGAGAAGTGAGAGCTCTGGTGTCGTCTGCGTTTACCTCCACAGTTTATTGATTTATCGTTAAATATCCTGACACTAATATATTAACAAATATTAGTCAATCTATATTGATTTGCTTACTTTTGGACCTGAGCCAAGTTTACAAAGAAAAGACATTAAACTGATCTCGTTGCAGCTCTCTTTTACATGTGACCAATCGGCGCATTACACGTACCTACAACTCAAAAAACCGAATGTTTGTGCGTTTAAATAAGCCTACCCGGATCAGTACAACGCCACAACGTTGAGCTGTGTTGCACAGATGTGTCAGCGTGTCCTTGAATGCACCGAAACAGAGGCATTTCACACAACCCACATAAAACGACTGGAGTGTCTTGCAAAACTATCAAGTGGATGGCACAGTGCAGCGTACGAGAGGAACACCTTGTCAAGGATGAAACGCTTTCATTTGTTTACTTTCACGTCATAAACGTTTAGCAGATCAAAAGCCATCTCTTAAACATAGTATGTTATTGTTTCTTTGGATACAAAAACAAGGACAAAAATGTCTTCTTTGATCACGTAACACCGATGAACTTAAACCAAATGCTGAAAGAAATCAAGATGTGACTGCATTTCACTCTGGGGGAAATGATCACTAGTACACTGTATGCAAATGTGAGTTGTGTGTGTACTTTTAGACCCATCATATGTGTGTATGAATGTGCACGACTCACTAGGACATGTCACGGTCAGGTCAAAGCTTCACCACCCTCCCTAATCTAAATCAAGCCAAGCCAGTCCAAACAGAGCTCCACTGAAGAGGCGGGACGCGGGGAGCGCCTGTTGCTTCATGGCCGGGTGAAAAGCTCTCAGTCCGGGACTCGCCGCTGCGGTCAGCTTCCACCAGCCTTCCAGCCTTCCTCTCACTGTCTGCTATAAATACACCCAGCCTCTTCTTATAGCTTCCAACCGCCTAGCCGCTTGCACACTAAACTGTGATTAAAGGCCTATTTTAGGGGACGCTTTGAAGCAGCGACAAAAACGGCGAATGAGAGGCAGAGACAAGACAGACAGAGGAGGGAGAGACGCCGCTCAGCGCCCCCACACAATCATCCAGATAGACCCTAGCGTGTGCGCAGACCTCCATAAGAGCAGGCGCCCTTTTTGAAAGAATAAAAACAACACTGCTCTGACAAAGACACACACACATGCACGCACGCACACAGCAAAGCTTCGTCTGCTCAACAGAAGTTCACAAGGAAGGCAGGTGTACGACAGAATGAGAGCATGAAGAAAGACACAGACATTAAAGGCAAAGATATGCATACCCTTACGAGCTGAATCTACCTATTGTTATTTAGGGCTCATTAACACTGAGCGAGTTTTATTGGAATTCATGTCAGGACCGACTCGATGCTGAACAAAGCAAAAATAATACCAAATAAAGCGACAGGTTTTAAGGTGATACATTTCTTGTTTCCACGTGTAAATCCTTGTTTGTAGCATCTGTTTTCTGTAAAAGCTTTATTGTTGCCGCCTTTGATAAACAGTCACGCCAATAGAGCGCTCAATTCAGCAGAATTGGAAGAGAGCGTGATGGAGTGGGAGGGGAGGAAGTGGTAAAAGTGGATTAACACAAGAAGAAGAAGTGAGCCCATTGGGGGTGGGGGTTGGTTTTCAGGGGGGATGACGAGGCAAGATGAAAGGAAGAGGTGGGGGCGGCGGCGGCGGTGGTGAACAGCCTGGCTTGGTGGGGTGTCGCCGCTGCAACCCACAACAAGCAGAACAAATCAAGAACCGGTTGAAGTCAAGAGTACAGTTTTTCCATGCCGACGTCATGGTTCAGCATGTATGAGCATTACAGCGACGGGCACCGGCTGTGGTGAGCTGGGCCGCTTTGTGCACAATGCTGTGTTGATGACACACACAGAGAGATACAAGGGAGCCTGTGGAGTGGAATGGAGTTCGGGATTTTAAAGGCCACAACCTGCAGTGATTTCACAACAAAAGACACGAAGACTATGGAGAACTACAGTGAAAATGTGTCCACATGCCGCACGCAGTTAAATCTGGTTTAGACAGACACCAGTGGTCTGAGTGTATGCGTTTGTCCACTTGTGTCTATTCATTTTCAATTCAGCGGCAAATTCTATTCAGGAATTTGCTGCTCAGAGTCTTGCTGACTGTAGTATTAACATTCAACCACCTCAGTGACAGCACATTCCAGTTCTGACATTTCTGATGAGTATCATTATGTAGTACTTAGTTCAAGCATTTTTCTACTCATCTAATCACAGTGCAGCTGTGTTGAAGTGGACCTTCTATGCTCCATATTTTTATTAATGGACTGTGCAAGAACAGCCTCGCTTCATTTTACAGTTCAAAATATTCCTTATGTGTCTTACGTTGGGTTTCAGTGAACCCTCCCATCAGTTCATCCACAGTCTGAGAGAAGCATTTTAGCTGCTCTCCCCTTCCCTACAACTTTCTTACTAAGTGATAATCGCAAACTAAAGATCTGAGGATAAGGACGGGGGAGCTAGAGGTGCCAGAGATGACCATATTAGTGATATCTGTTCTCAGTGACATCATATAGATGCAAAAATAGAAAAAAATACTAGTCGTTGTCCTCCCTCAGCCTCCTACTTGATGTTTCTTCTTGAGTCATTACATCTACAAGATTTTCAGAAAACTTGACCTCTGACCTGGACCTTGGCTGAGGGGTCAAAACTGTCTGTACTGAGTGTTTGATGCAGTTTGAACCTTGAAGTTTTGGCTCAAACGCATTATCTGTACATACACTGACCTCATTGTGTGAAACACAATAGGAATATGTGCCACTTTAACCCAGGTGGCCATGGCCATGAAAGAAGAAAGCAATCAAATCGACTGCTTAAACGACCCGTGAGGTGTTGTGCGTCATTCTTCATAATCTAAAACCGTTGCATGCAGTTTGCGTCCCTCACTGCTGCAAAAAAAAAAAAAGGTCCTTTGGATAAGAGTACCCTCAGACTGGCATTTTCATTTTAATGCACATGCCCACTTGCCCCCACATCAGCCCTCACGAAGTCAGAACGACAACAGAGAGCAGCGCAGGTCTCGACATTTGGTCCCGGCTGTTAATCTTCGCCGACCAATCAGCACAGGGTCAGCGGATGACTGGCACTCAAAGCAGATAAAAAGCTATGATGAATCTCCTCCTTCCATTCCCTCCCACTTTTGTCCCCCCACCATCTATCCTCCCAGTCACGCACAGCCTCTCTCTGCCTCCTCCTCTCCCTCGCTCTCAACCACTCATTACTGTAATTGGAGGGTTTGAGGAGATAAGGCAGAGAAACAGAAAGAAGGAGGGTAAAAAAGAAAGAAGAAGGCTGAGAGAGAGAAGAGAGAGGTTTCTGGAGGTCAGAGGCCCAGCCCTTTTCCAATCTGCTTCTACAGAGTGTCTGTGTGTTTTTTTCTCAATCTTTCTTTTTTTAAATCAAGAGGCGTACATTTGCTTTGGCCTTTCTTTAAAGATGCAGGGCTCATTTTCAGCATCAAAGCTCGCTAGGTTTTCAAGCATAATATCAAATTTGTAAGGGCTTAGATTCTACAACTTCTTTCTTTCTTTCCCTCTTTCTTTCTTCCCTTCTTTCTTTCCTTACTACTTTCCTTCCTTCTTTCTTTCCTTCTTTTTTTCCGTACAGCTGTGTTTTGTCAGATTTCTGGCTTACCGGCCTCTGTCATTGGGCTGGGGCTGAGAAGTTTATGTGTGGTTGTGTATGAGCGTATGTGAAAGCTAAAGCCATGGAGTAAAATATGGTGTTCAGCAGAGAAAGTCAGTAAGGACTGGGACAGACGGTGGTGTTGCTAAAGCATTTTCTGTGGTCAGTGGAAATTGGTCAGGTTAAGTGTGTGAAAGTAGTAGCTTAAAGCAACATAATGGATACTACAATCCAATCCAATCCAAAAAAGCGGGTGCACAAAGAAGGACAAGGTCAGATTTGAGGCGCACAGACAACAGATATCTGAAATCTGTTCCACTTGTAAGATTAAGTAGCGAGGCGGGCAGAACGTTGCCAAGAAATCCCACGAAAAGCGCTCGAATGGTGACATGATCCTAACAGATGTGTAGACCTGGGTTAATGTCAACTTGACAAAATCTAAAAACAGTTGCTTGTTTTGAATTAAGAGTACAGCACATTAATTTCAATACACTTCCACTACCTTATAGACGCTACAGGGAGGTTAATTTAAAATAAACCCTATATTTGGTTTCTGGCTTTTCTGCCATTTGCACCACCACTGCACATCATTTCGCTCTTTACCGTTATTTGTACAAATGCCACCTACAGTGAGACACCTGTGCAAAAGTTGTTGCACTTGGAAAGACTTGCTGTGTTCCCCAAACCCTTTTTTTCGTCACCACATTTAAGCCCAGAGTGAGCACAGAGTTACAGGGAACTCTAGCAGAGAGGAAAAAGCTGCTACTTTTCATTATTCATATAGGCTAGTGCAGGGCACCAGTGCAGCTAAATTAAGCTGCACTGTTCACAGACTCCAGTGCTATTGTTGAACTGTATTCCCTGTATTCCATTAAGCTCTTTATTAAAACTGACAATATATCATGAGCTAAAAATGTGTTTGTTCCTTCCAGCTGTTTGTAGGAGTCTTTCATTTAAATTTGTTAAACACCTGCAGCATCTGGCAACAGCAGGGTCAATTTTAATAGCACCAAATCACAAGAGCACACACCCTGAGACACACTTATATTTTAAAATAAAAGACTATTATATTAGACCCCCCACACCCCCAACAATTAGATGACCCCCTCCATCCCAAAAATGCACAATCTAACCCTATTTTATTTTACCCCTAGTTTTGCTACAAACTACTACTAGAGAATTAGTTTGACCCATTGTTAACGAATTAGGTCCAACCGGGAACCAGCGGGCTTCTGAGTGCCTAATGGGTACGTCAAAAAGTAGAAAAAGCAGACAGCATCTCAGTATTCATGGGTAAGAAAACCTTTTGCGAAAAAGGATGAATGAGCAACTTGTACAATATGAACATAAATGTGAAATATTATCCGTAGAAAAGGAAAAAAGAAATCAAGACACATGCACTACATCAGGATGCAGAATGAGAAAATATGAGCGAAAAATGTAAAGTATGTAAATTTACAGCACTCATTAGCAGCTCCACGAGGGCCATACATAATGTGTGTACATAAAATGTCTCATTAGAAGCCAACAGTGATTTCTTTTCCCCCCTCCACTAATGTGGCGAGTGGCTGGTGAGGAATAACAACAGGCCTAAAATTTCAAATGTCAACATGTGACTTTTAAAAAAATATATATAAGAGGGGAAGAAGAAATAGAAGAAGAGGAGGGGAGATAGCGAGACACAGAGAGAAGATGTTTGCTTTTCTTCTCCTGCAACCCCGTGTAAGCCTCGTTTAATTGCAGGGTGTGTGAGGGGGGTGGGGGTGCTGTGATGGCGGGTGGGTGTGGGGGTAAATATTATCTCTTCAACCATCTCTCCCCTACCATAACCCAACTCACACAGCAGCACACACACACACCCCTCCTATACCACCTAAAAGCTCCAAATCCCTCAGACTGCGAACCAAGCAGTATACACACACGTATAAACAAGGGGAGATTAGATAGGCAGATTCACAACTACACACACACACACACACCTCCCTCCAAACAAATACGTATAAACAGAACAGCCCTCCGTCGCTCTATATTTTCTCTCCGTCTTCTTGTGTCTGTCTAACACGCACACGCGCTCACATGGATGCTTCGCAGAGATGGTTAGGTGCAATGTGAATCTCTGGGTGAACGGCCGGCAGTTTGCGTCTGTGTTTTCCCCTCTCTGTCTATCCTCTGAAGCTACTTTCTGCCCTTTTAAGGCAGTTACTGACTGGCCTCTCTCCCCAGTCTTTCCTGCTTTCTTTCCATTATACCTCCCCTCTCTCTCCCTCTCTTTTCATTTTGTCTCTCCAATCCAATCCATCGTTCCCTCTTTCTGCAGCTGTATCCCCCCCATTTCTCTTCTATCTCCTTCTCAGCACTGTAGCAAGAATCCATCCATATAAGTCATTTAACCCAGTAGCAGGGCCTGAAAATCTCATTTTTTCCTTCCCCTCTCTCACCAAGCGAAGAAATCTCTCAACAGGTATGATAGTCCTGCTTGTTTCCAATGCAACTCATTTTGCGTCAAGAATCTCGCTGCACGTGAGAGCCACACTCAAATCAGAGATGACGTGACGCGATCTGCCTTTCTCCTATGTTTCATGATGAGATTTTTATGATGACTTTTATGACAGAGGCACTCCCGATATGAAAGCGAAGCTGCACGAGAAACCACGGGAGTTGTCTTTCGACACACTTTTTTTCTAAAAAGGAAAAATGCAAAAAAAAGGGTTATTTATTTCTTGGTAGCAGATGTCCCCGTTTCCCCTGTCTGGTGTGTCTTCGCCACAAGTGCATGCCAGCCAAAGTGTGTGCCGGCTAGAGTGCAGCAGCAGAGATCTGTGCTGCTCTGTGCCAGCGCTGGCTTCACTTTGTCACAACGGAGCATTTCACCACAAACTATCAACACCCTGCTGATTGTTTTTTTCCCCCCATCTTCTCTGTCCTTACATTACACCAAAAACGCCAGTGATGAGGTGTTGTAAGGCTAGAGAAAAAAAAAAGAAAAGGAGAATGGGAGTGATAGCGGCTGTGAAAGAAGCTTTTGAAATATCCCCACGCTCCTTCGCCGCTGCCGCTACCGCCGTGCGCACCATTCTCCTCGAGAGCGGCTGAAATCGAAGCTGTTTGTGAAAACGCCATAAGAGCATTTCAGGTTCATACGATGAGCCGCGGCACACAAAGCAAAAGAGGGGAGGGGAGGGATAAAAGGCAAAAAAGAAAGAGCAGGAAGAGAGAGAAAGGGAGCGAGAGATATGGGATGAAAGGTGGGATAGGTGGAACAGAGAGGTGAGAAAATATACTTTTTCACAGCTTTTTTCCCCCCATTTCTCTTTATAGTATTTCCCTAATCCCCAAGAGAGTGAGGCAGCTCTTCTCCCTGGAGGGATTAAAAAAAAAAAAGACTATTTCTTAGCTCGCAACAATTGGCATTGTTCAGTGAAGAAAGCTGGGTTTGGCTGCAGAGGAGAGCTGAGATAAATGGTGCAAATTCAGCTGAGCGCTAGGATTATACTGATGCATTGTTTCACTGAGGGCTGATGTGAGCCTCATCTCAGAAAACCTCCACCTCTGACATAACGGAGAAATCCTCCTGATTGTTGTTATGGAATACATCTGTCCAATTATTGGTTTTGTATCCGATGCCTGACCAGATAAGTCATTTCAGTGACTGATCTATCAATAAATCGGCCTTATTGGCTCGGTCAGAAGACCGCATAAAAATGAAACATTTCTTTTAGAGGATTCAGTCAGTGGATATAATATCAGCGATGTGTAAATGTATCACCTTCTGTGGCTAGGGATGGGTATCGTTTAGGTTTTATCCGATACCAGTACCAAACCGGTACTTTTGAAACGGTGCCGGTGCTTAAAGAATGGAGAACACAAAATTGGTCCAAAAACCTCTCATGTTCAGCTGTTTTTTTGTAAAAAGATAACAATGTTAGCCTTTTCTGCAGCTATATGGTATCACTCTTGGCTGGAAGCAGTGCTTAATCAATGGAAAAAACACAAACTTTGTCCAAAAACCTCTCATGTTTAACTGTTTTTCACTTTTTCTTTGGTCATTTTAGCCTTTTTGGCCAGGGTGAAGGGAGTATCTGCCATCAAAGAAGAAGACAGCCGCATGTAACTACGACGGTGTTTGCTAGTTCACCTCACGTGCATTAATGTAATAACGTGGTTAGCCTACTCAACGTAAATTACACACGAACAACATTAAGCGACTGAGGCAGAGAAGAACGGCTGCTGCTGCATCATCATCCTCATCATTTCTGCTACACTGGCAGGGCTAGGGGCCAGGACTCTCCTCTTCGGGTTTTTGGGGGATGTTGCTAACTCCGGGTCCGATAACAGGCACCACACCCACAGTAGATGTGCTCGGTGTGAGGTCTCGTAGCAAGCTATCAAATACGGCGCATTTCTCGGCTTTTAACAAAATGCTATGTGTCGCCAGGTGTTTCATCAGATTCGAGGTGTTACCTCCTTTGACAGTATCACAGTATCAGCTTAAAGCACTTGTTGCAGGCTGCTGAGTTTGCATCTTTTGCTGTGAAGTACAGCCAGAATTTGACCGCTTCACCTTGGGCATTTTTAATCTGTAGCTCTGCTCTAAGAGAACGTAGTACCTGGGCCTGCCTACTATCCTCGGAAAGGTAAAATGATTGGCTAGAATCCAAAGTGTGTGACATCTCAGGAAAATAAAGCACCGAAATGTGCGCTGCTTTTCGATCTGGTTACTACCGTTTATGTCAGAACTGGTGCCATAATGGCACCAGATACCGGTACCCATCCCTAGTAGTGGCGTGTCTTAACAGGCTGATCTTTGAAGGAATGCAGAAAATTCAAGTTGGAGGAACTTATAGTGCCTGTAGGGCAGGGATATTTATGGTGTCTGTGAGAGCATACTGTCAGCAACTTTGTATAAAAGTGTAGTTGAATCTGAAAAGTCAGGCTGATTTGTCTTAAACCTGAATTCTTTCTAAAAGCAAGCAGGAGGTGATCTGTGACTAGATGTCTGTGACGTCTGTTAGTGTCCTTAGCGTCAGATCCACGCCTTGTTCATCACGTACAGTTTCAAAATACAAAGATGAAAATGGTGAAAACACCCAGGTCGAGGCTTCAGTATTCACAGTATATAGTTTATCAACACTTTCACTTGTGTGTGTGAAGATATCAGGTGAAAAAAAATAACCTATGCTAAAGCTTGATTGTAAAACTGAAAAAAATAAGTAAATAAAAAATCCCAGTACATGTGATTGTTTCCACTTGGAGACACATAAGCTTTAGTACTCTCCCACTGGGCCTACCCATGGGTTCCTCCTTGGTCTGAAGACAATATGTCACTATGTCATCCCAAAATTATAACTTACTCCATCCCTATTACAAACTATCAGCTCTTAATTCACTGATCGCTCACCTTGATTTCGAACAGTCTTGCGTGGGATCGGGTTCCAGTTGAGGCCCAGCGATTTCTCCCATCCGACCAGAAACACCAGGAGGAGGACCTTCGTCCCCCACATACCTCCTATGTGAGCTCCCATTTGGCGCTGAGCGATGGATCGAGGGATCAATCAGTCGATCAGAGCAACTCGAGAGAACGGCCCAGCTCCTGGCAGCGTGCCTGGAGCAAAAAAAAAAAAACCACATCAGCTGGAGGCAGCAATTCACTTCATTTTATTGGCTTAGCTGCTTATCAGAAACAATTTTGTCAGAGCAGTATTTACAACATGTGCATTTTTCAAAAAGACACACAAAAGAGTTCACACACTCAAGCCGCTCCGAGAGATAAATGTCTCACTTTGAAAAGATGCAGAATATATTTGAACACTGTCATCAAAATCCACAATAATGCAAAAGAGGAGTGAGTCATGCAAATCGTTAAAGCCTACAAGGACATAGTTTTAATCGCTGTACGTGCCCCTGTTTGTGCCTGTCTGCCAACATAAACAAACTAAACATTTTAATGACTTTTGGCCAGGAAGGTTAGCAGCAAAGTTTTTTCCTGCCTCTCCCTCGCTCCGAGTGATAATCCAGCTATCGCCACTCAGAAAGCTCAGAAATAGCTTATCGCTAAACTCTTGTCAAGCCAATTCAGCGGCAGTATATTAAGCCGGGGCTGAGTTATCAAAGTTAACTGGTGCTGGCAACGCATCAAACGCCAATGTGGTGGGAAATGAATGTCGAGACAAGGACAATCCAACAGCACTGTGTTGTAAATGAATTGGCTTATACATAATGAACATCGAGTGTGCGGCTAGGACGTAGCATTACAGTCCAATAATGGTGCCTGGTGATTGACTTGTTATGATGCTGCAGGTAGGATTGATACATGAGCTATTTCACATTAACACCACACACTTCAAACTCTCGTTTTGTATGCCTGGAGGGTGTTAAACCCACGGTGATACCAAGTGAATGCGTAAATCGGTCTAGCACCCAATTATTAAATAATACACAAACTCAAGAAGGTAAAGATTAAGAGACAAGCTCTTTTTGACTGATTTGTTGGCTTAGAGGTCAAACAATTAATAAACTTTTGGAAGAAAGAAAATCTCACTACTTGATCTGGTCACACTTATACTTTATTAAAGTTGCGTGATCTTTGTGTGGGTATTTTGCAGAATATGCAGAGTGAATGGAAATTATTAAGAAAAGAAAAAGGCATGTACAGTATATAGAAGAAATAGAAACATTTCTTCTCAGAAAAGGCTGCACATTGTGTCTTCCTGCCACGTCTTAGGCCAAAACCTCCAATAGCTTCAGGTTGGCTGCACCCTGATCTCTGTGGCTCTGCTGAGGTTGAAAACTAGTACATTGATTTTGTTCATGAGGTTGGACACACAATAAGCAGCAGAAGAAGCTGGCAGGAAAAAGAAAACTGACAAAAGGGGAACATGTTTTAAAATTTTCTAAAGCATCAGATACCAATTATGAAGCTGGAAACTGGGTTGCACGACCTCTTTGAAACACACAAAGGTCTCAAGAAAAGCGTACAAAATACTCTCTTCACAGTATTCGTTAACATTTTTTTCTCATGTTTACTATTTCTTCACCTGTTTGCGATTATTTGGGAGACTCTTGGGAACAACTCTAAATGTCATTTTTATGTGCTGGACAGCAGCTGACATATACAGTACTTCCACACACAGACAAATGCGCGCAAACCATCTGTAAGCTTCCCCCTCTGCACCTGCTGCTGCTGTGCATCAGCGAGCGAAATGGTGCCTTTGATGATGCGTGCTTATTGGAGAAGGGATCCAATTGACTTTTAAACAGGTGCAAAATGTCAAACTTTAACCCAGCACAAAGGGAGAAAACACCTTAGTGTGCATAGCACGCAGAGTTTTACTTCTTTGCCCACATCTATTCCCACGTGTGAATAATACATTCCAGTGCTGGCAAACAAATATTTGGTCTATTTAGGGGATTGGCAGGGGAGGTAATTGAGATTTAGAGATCTGTGTGTGTGTTTGTGTGTGCGGTTTGAGTGTGTAAGCTCACGTCTGCCCAGTGTGACAGTTATTGATTACACTTTTTAAAAGTATAAAAAAGAGATACCCCCACACCAGCCTTCTCAATTAACACGCCTTTAATTGAGCGTGCTCAAATGCTAGGTTGGGGTGCGGGCTCTCCGAGCTTTGCCATGGCGGGGCTACCAGCTTTATTGGATCGATGCTGGAGGCTTTGGTGTAGCCAACGCTTGAGTGAGCAGAGAAGAGATTGAGATGGCGGTAGAGAAATGGAGAAAGAAGAAGAAAAAAAAAAATCTCCCTCATCATCCAAGGGTTCCATCTCCAGGCTGAGAGGTAACGAAGTGAAGTAGGCATCCCGAAGGCTGGATTAAGCGAAGAAGCAGCATGTAAATACTACAGAGGGGGAACGAGGAGGAACAGAGCGAGATGATGAAGAGGGATTCAAAGCTGTCTTGTCTGTCTGCAGAAAAGCTTAAAATTTCTGTATACCCTACTCTCTTTTCCCTCCCCCTTTGTCTGTCACGTCTTTTTTTGATCATCTCCTCTTTAATCTTCTCTGCTATTTCAACAACGGAACTGTTTAGCATAGAAAATATTGCCAGTAAGGTAAAACCGTCTCTTAGCTTGTGTAGTGTTTGCAGTAGAAAGCAGAAGTGCACACTGCAATTCACCCTCGAAGGAAGAACTTGTCACATGGTTAAGCTTCCAAGGCAATCAGTGCAAATATGATCACATGATTGTCTGACAAACTAACAACATGGAGTCGTAGCAGTTCAGTGTCCCTAAAAAAGACGAACAAAAAAACAACTCAATATTTTGGAATCTTCAAAAAGAAAATCTAACAGGATGCTGGTTTAGCTCAGTGAGTTGAGCGGGCAACCACGTGGCCTATGACCAAGAGCGGCCGGCCCGGGTTTGAACTCGAGCCACATGCCGATTTCCTGTCTATTCTTCACTAAGTCTATCAAATAAAGCTAAAAAGGTCAAATGTAACTAATTATTTACGTCACATGTGTTCTTTTCTAGTTTTGGAACACGTGACAGCATTAAGTCAAGTCAACACCAGAGAAGTAAAGAGATTTCAATTTTCATATATCAAAATAAACCATCTCATCTTGTATTGTTGTTTTTCAGAGCTGGCCCAGCAAAGAATCTCTGAACTGTATCCCAGCAGTGTTTGCACTCTCTCGGTCCCTGTGTCGGGTAAGCAGCTCGGCTTCGGTGAGTGCAGACATGCAGAGTCCCTGTACAGTTACAAAAATTTGAGCATACATTTACCAATAATTTTTTTGCCTAATTTTTGCATTTATACTATCACAGATTAATTTTCTCAAATTCTCATGGTCAAAACATCTTGCTGGAGAATTTTTTTGTCCAAATTTGTTGTTATTATATTATATTATAGTGAAAAAAAGTCCATTCTAATATTTTTATTCAAATTTAAAAACGGCATCACACAGACTTGGTCATTATTGACTTGTGTATATATATATATATATATATATATATATATATATATATATATATATATATATATAAATATATTAGGGGTGCAACGATACTCCTATCGATATTGAACCATTCGATACGGTGCTTTCGGTTCGGTATGCATATGTATCGAACAATACAAAGTTTTTAATTTATTTTATCAACTTTTCTTCTGACAATGCTGTCTGTGTTGATCGCTCAGTGGATCTGCGTTCAACTACTCCGCCTAGGCTGCACTGTCGAGCGCAGATCCACTGAGCGCAGCACAAGCTAGCAAGACAGAAGCTAAGCTGGTTGCAACATGGCAAATTGAACCTCCCCCACCCTCATTCAGATCTGGCCTTTGGAACTATTTTGGTTTTCATGTGACGTATGACCCTGAAGGTAAGCACGTCATGGACTAAAGTAAAACAGTATGTCGGATGTGCCACGCAATGCTCAATTACATGGGTGCGAACTACTGCGTTAGCGCAGTTAGCTCGTTAACGTGTTGACGAAAGAAGCGTATAGTATAGCTTTTATTTTGGAAAGAGCCATTTCTCTGTAATAAACTCTCTTTTCCAAAGATGAGTGATTTCTCGATCAGACAGATTTTTTTTTATTACTTTGTTGTTTCAGCAACATTAAATTTAAAAACTGTACTTTTGAGTTAAAATATATATTTATAATTTTAATAAATGACAAATTAAAAAAGCATGAACATTTTTTTGTATCGAAGTATCGAACCGAACCGTGAATTTTGTGTATCGTTGCACCCCTAATATATATATATATATATATATATATATATATATATATATAAAATATATATATAATATATTTATATCACCCTTTGTGTGAACTTATAACAGTCACTTTGAAGAACTAGTTTCAAGAGCAGTCAAGTGCAAACATCTTTAAAGTGGAATGTACAATATTAACTGATACTACAATAATACATCTCTAAAAATTGCTCGCAAAAGGTCAGACATGCTTTTGAGAAGTGTGTCTCTGTGTGTGTGGTCATGTTTATTGTGCTAGATGGGTGCTTCAACCTCAGTGTACACCAACACGCGGGGACTTGTTTGATTGTGGGGACTTGGTTCTATGGCAAAGCTTAGCATTATGTTTAGTTTGGGGTTTCGTGTGTGTTTGCTCGAGGCTGTGGGAAGCTTTAGAGACGCCTTATCAAACAAGATATCTGGGACGTTTCATTGGATGTAACTGTTTTATGTAATGAATAGACACCTTGGTCTTTTCTTCCAGTTTACTATAGTCATATGACTATAGTCAAGTCATACTCTATCCCACACATCAATGTATTTGAATGATTTAAGTGCTCTAATAAAAACCATACAGTGCTGACAAAGAAAACCAAAGCATTCTCATAAGTGAGAACAAATTGTAAAATATGCACCTGCAGCAGTGTTGTCTATACAGTATTGATGACGACTGAAGAAACACTGAATATTCCAGGCTAATTTGTGGGGAGCTTTACAAAAGGGGTGGTTGAACGCTGCCTGTTCTGCGCTGTTCTTATTTTTTGTGTCATAGGAAGCAAGATTTAGTCCGACTCATTCCCAATGACCGAATTAACTCACTTGCTCTGCCTCTCTGCACGACCTCTTTAAGGTCCTGTGGTGTCGCATAACTCTGCAGGCGGTATCAAATCATCTTTTAGCTGCTGGTGTTGTTGTTGAGCCTGGTTTAGCTAATGAGCTGAGACACGGCAGCTTAATAATATCAGTCAGCGCTCCACAATGGAGGGCTCATTAAAACACACAGAGAAATAGGCCACATGTTCTGATTAGGTTACAGAGCTCCTGCATGGGTCTGTTTTGTCATCGTGTCTGTATTTTTGTTTCTGTGTGTTTTTCGAGTGTGCTTAGAGGTAAGATGAGCCCCTGTAGGGAGAGCTCATGATACTTCGAAGTGTGTGAACGTCAGCCCTCCTCCGTCCTCTTAGACCGCTTTATCTCTTTTTCCCATTTTCCTCTTCCTGCCCTTCATTTTACCCACCTACCCTTTCCTGGCAGCTTTTTCCTGCCCCAACTGATTGCTAGTCCTTCCAGGCATTGTTTGACTTTTAACCCCAACCTCTGACCTTTTTGCACACTACTTAAAGCCAACATCGCCCACCGCCCTCCACCCAGACACAAGCACACACTTAATGTTATTTAACCCCCACTACCCCACCCATGCGCAAACACAGACAAGTACACACAGGCTCACACAGACAGGATATACTATAGGACAGCCCCCATCCTTCATTCTGCCTTCATTCAAAACTATCACAGAAGCTACCGTCAGCTCCCTTCCTTCCTTCCTTCCTTCCTTCCTGCTTCTCGACTCCAACCCTGTACCCTCCCCTTTGTCTGCACTTTTTATTGCTCCAACAGCATTTAAAAACACACACACAAATGAAAATTCTCACAGCTACATAAAGGCTGTTTCACCAAAATGGAAACAAGCTGGATCAAACGATTTCACACCTCATGGACGAAGGGAGTTAAGACCGACTCAAGGACTTTTATGCTGCGTTCTCTTCACTTTGAAATCATCATAGCAGGAAGCTGGAGCAGTGCTGATGCATTAATGGTCAGATGTGTGGGCTTCTTTTTCTTTTTTTTGTGCCTGCAAAGGCTTATCAACATTCAAAAAGGATGTTTCTTGGTACCAAAACAGTCTTAGTAGGTTGGTCTTTAAAACTTCAAGAGCATGAGAACACCGAAACAATGAAATCCAGTAACGAAACCAACAAAAAACAATACCTTAGAGTTAATTTGGCTATAGCGATGATTACTAGAAATAACAAAATTATACCTGAAATTATTCTGCAAACACATAATTTGCTTTATATCAGGTTTTAAGAATTTCTTTTACAGTTTTATTTCAGTTTTTTTACATAGCGCCAGGTCACACAAACAGTCATCTCAAGATACTTCATAGTAAAGAACCTACAGCATAAGGGACAGATCAGATGATCCCCTGTGAGGAAGTGCTCTGTCACAGTAGGGAGGAAGTGCTTCCTTGATGTGCAGCTTGTATGAATGAATACCAGCAAAAACAATTACATTTCTATAAGTCTCAGCTATTGCTTGTGATTAGAGCTAACCAGCAAACACAAAATAAACACCTTCAGAGCTCTACACGTTTATAGTGCCGCTGTTGACGTGATAGCAAGCTGACAATGACATTAAGTGCTACTTGCATAAACACAATTTTATTGAAAATGGCATCTATGTTATGTTCCATAATGACTGGGAATTATCACTTCCAGTCAATATGGAACATAACATAGACTGCCAGTGTCTTTAAACAGGGGAGTATCAGGCAGTGCACCACACTTGAATATAGAAAAACACAATTTATTGATGCACTGTGCACATTTCCTGCACTCCCTTCTTTATTCTCTTGTAGACTCTGTTTTTCCTGTGTGGTGTTTGCTCTCTCTCTCTCTTCTCTTTCCCTTCAAACCCCCAACTGATCTGATGGAGGTTAAAAGAGAGTTCTTCCTGTTCACTGCGTTTTCTGACTGGTAAACAGCCAATCATTGGAGAGCTCTCTTAACATTTTAGGGCCACTTTGAACTGGTGCTATATCATTTAGCTGAATGTGAGAAAATGCTTGGCAAAAAATTATTTTATGGCAAACAGATTCAAATAATAGACTTTAAACGTTCATTGATGTTGTGGCTCTGTCTATTCAAAGAAGGAATTTCTATTCAACAGCTGACAGATGTTTCCTAAAAGAGGAATAATTTCATTTATGGGTCAGTTCAGCTTCAGCTATGTTCAGATCGAGCTCCCAAAGACATCAAATTAAAATCTTTTTTTCCCCCCAAAATAACTTTTTTTTTTTGGACATGATTTAGTCACATGAGATCACCTTATTTCATTTTTATGATTAAAAAGCATTCTAAAGGGTTCATAATGGTGTTTTAAACTCTGTGAATACAACAGGGAGCCTTAGAGGAAGCTGTGTCATAAATAATTTTTTTTCTGCTAAAACCTTTTGTTTTTTAATGGTCTAAATTAATTTCTTAAAGTAAAGCTTTAGCTAAATGCCTGGAGTTTAAATGTTTAAAAAATTGTGGTGATACATCAAAGGAAAGATTTTAACCCTTTAAGACCTACCATAGAACCAAGTCCGCCAGAGCTTATATTATATTTTTACATGCTGTGGAGCCATTTTTGGGAGCATTTCAAGTTGATATACATCAATACAACCATTATAGCCCAAATTTTAATAATATGCCTGCATTAAGTGCATAGTAACTACATAAATTGCAAAAAAGTGCAATAAACTACAAAAAAATTTAAAATCATTTTTGTTTTTTTAACATATATTTTTAGTTAGAGAAATTTCAGAGGCTTATCCCTCAAAACTGTAAATACAAAAAAGTTGCACAAAATAGTTTCCCACCACAGGAAATTTATTTTGAGTGTCTTCATAGTTTTATTTTTGAAATACACCAATTTTTATACACTGCAGGAAAAACGAAAATAAATATTATAATGCAAATTTGCAAAAAAACCAACAAAAAAGCAGCATATGCATCAAAATAAACTATTTCCAGCAGTGCAATATGAGTTCTAAGCATCCCAGAAATGACACAGAAAGTCATAAAGTCAAACATAACTTTTAAAAACACCAGTATAGGCTCATAAGGCCCTGATGGTAAAAAAAAAACTACATTTCCACAAAATGACGGTTTCGGGCAGGACATGGCGGACATGTGATAGTTCGAGCTGATGGACGTAGGAAGTGTTACAAACAGCTGATCGGATCGGCAAAGCATGTTTCTGGAATATTATGTTTTTGTTGCTGCAAGTGCTTTTTATGCAGTTTTTGCAAAGCTATATGTGGAAGGAAACCGTGACCGAGGACAAGCTGATGGCATAAGATGTAAGTACAACTCCTCCGGTTTCATATGCAAAAAAAATTATTGCGGTGGCTTACGTGGTTGCAGAGCTACCGGGATTTAAAAATAGTTACGCAAAATGGAGCGTGCCCGCTCTGACCGGCTTTAAAGGGTTAAAGTACGGAGCTTAAGTCCTGAGCAAAACGGTTATAAAAACAAAGCAAAAAATAAATATATCATGTTTCAGTAAACCTGCAAAATTGATGACTTGTGGGGATGGAAGTGATGGACTTGTTTGCTATTTTATCTCAGTCCTCTAGAGCCATGTGTGCAACCGGATTTTGGAGGAAGGGGGTGGAAGACCCCACTGCTCTATGGAAGTACAATGAGAAGCTAGATCCAGTCCAGAGAGCTGGACCTAACACATCTGATGCAGTGATTTCACCCAGAGTGTGGCACTAATGGAGTAGACACTGACAGTAAAACACACACACACACATTCCCACTCCATGTGCACTCTCCATCTGAGAGTACACAGACGCAGGTGGTCACATAAAGCAGGTAGAGTGTGTGTGCGTGCGTATGTGTGTATGAGAGCCCTTCTGGTTTGCATATACGCTTTAAAGCAATATCAAGCATGAGCAAGCCTTCATTTAAGTGACAGAATAACTAGCATATCAGTGAATAGGTGTAAACAAATAAGTGTGCTGAGTCTCTTTATGCTGACCAGCTCACAATAAACAGCTGTGTGTTTTCAGTTGTGTGTGTGTGTGTGTGTGTGCCGACAGCCTAGGCAGACTGCTGTTGTCGAGCTGGCACAGATGAAAGATAATCAAATGGGGATTTGATCAGCTCCACATAGAGACTTAATGTGTGTGTGTGTGTGTATCTGAACGGTGATGGTCTTTCTGATACATCCAATACCTCGTGAACGGCTCCTAAACGCTATTTGAGCTCCTTTAAAGCAGCTGTCATCAGTATGTGAGCCACCCATCAGTTTTCATGCACCTGAGAACATGATTTGCCACAATTTTCTCACAATTAATGATTTGCTAAACAGCGTTGGGGCATCAAGCAGTTCAAAAACATCAAGTTAATGTCATTAACTTTCTTTTCACATGGTGATTGGAATTGACTTCCCATTGTAATTACCCCTATTTGAAGCAGAACTGAGCAACGCATTTGACTTTAAATGACCTCTTTCCACTTGATGGAATGAAAAAAACACACAAACACACACAAATCCTGTGAGAACACAGAGTAACATCTTAGCCTCCATCACTGCTCACTTCCCCTAGAGCCCTGCTCTTTCATGTCCCTCCCCTGGGAGATTTTGCCAGCCTTCAAAACTCTATCTTTCCTTTCATCCCTACTGTAGCTCCCCCTCATTGGCACAAACTTGTTCCCCCCCGTTCTGTTTTGCCGCCTTGTCCGTGTCATGGTCGGCTGGTCAGGCGTGGTCGGCTTATAATTCTTTAATCGCCCCTCTGATCTCTTCCATCAGTGCCAGGGGCTCCAGCTGATTACAGATGAAATGGATCTGATTTGGACTCTGACTGCGGGCCAAACACCTGCTCAGACCCGAGGAACTGATAGAAGAGGAGGTCAAGGCGAGATGAAACCAGATGCGCTGACGTGCAGACGCTGACGACAGCGGGACCATCTGTGCCTTTGGTCTGCGACAGCGTATACACGGTTGATGGAAGCAGACTGTGGACAAAAGACTTGGGGATTGAGCGTGGCCATTTAACACCTACAGATTTCTCAGTGCAAGCCGTGACAACACCTGAACCCTGATTCGAGTCGGTCACGTGATGTAACGGTTGCAAATATTTAAAGAAAATTCAAAGGTAAATTGAGCTCAATCATTTTAACATGCTGGTAAAGCTCCCGATCACAAATTAAAGCTGCAAGACTAAATATTTTAGATCAACAATGGATCAAACAGATACATGCATTTGGATGGGATTACCATCCTAATGAACTCATGGAGACCTGTCACAGGAGCTGCAGTTCCCCCCTCAGCTTTGGAGGCATTTTAGCATCTTTTAGCTAATTGTTTTGCTTTCAGGGCTTGCAGATTTAATGTTTTAATTGCGGCTCACCCGTCTTATCAGCTTTGTTGCCATCCAGAGCAGGTAGCAGTGAATGATTTAGCAGCTACGGCTTCAGACATTTCACTGAAGAAGATAGAAAATAAACAACAGCTAGAAGGAAAGTGAATATTGGATATTCATGAAGTGACAGCTACAACTTCAAATGAATGCTAATGCTCCTCCGTGTCTGCAGGATGTTTAAATAGGCAATTGTATGCTAACACAGTAGCTGTATCAAATATATTTTGAGGGGTATCGGACTGAATCTATGAAATCCCTTTGCAGCAATCATTATCTCCCTCAAGGAGATGGCAACCAACCTAAGACAACATCTCAAGTTTAAATTATAGTGGGGAGTTTTCACTGCATATAAATGGCTTTAATCACCGGTACTCCACCCTGTGCCCTTGAGGTCCAGAGCTTTAATCCCGACCAATCACTAAAACAGTTAATTGCATCACTGCGTCAGCTTCTGTGGTAAAATGCATAAAATGAGCAAACCTTGTCAAGATCATAAAATTTAAGAAAAAAAATGTATGTACTTGTATAGCACAGCTGGACTACACTTTAAAAGTGATATATTAATCCGGGTGAATGCAAAGATAAGGAAAAACAATCCAGCTGGGGTTGATAGATGTGCTACAGGAAAACTGATGGCATAGAACAGGGATGGGCAACTCCAGGCCACGCCGGTGTCCTGCGTGTTTTATATATCACCTGGGTCAACACACCTGAATCAAATGATAGTTCATTACCAGGCCTCTGGAGAACTACAAGACATGTTGAGGAGGTCATTTAGCCATTTGAATCAGCTGTGTTGAATCAAGGACACATCTAAAACCTGCCGGACACCGCCACTCGAGGCCTGGAGTTGCCTACCCCTCGCATAGACTGTACATAAAAGACGTGTTGAATGTTACACTAATGGAAGAAGCCCTGGTCTGAAACCTGGTTAGATCAGTTTTGCTGTAGCCATCCGGGCGTGTCACAAAGCGTACACTGTTTTTTCTTCTTTTTCTCGACTCCCACCTGGGCCATTATTTATCAAACGAACATCATGTTGTATTCAATAAACCACTACGTGTTTATTGAGGTCATAGAGTGTGGCAAATGGGACCTTTTCCCATCCAGCTCCAGTGTCACCTGACTTATTCAAGGACTAGAGGAGGCGGGCCCTGCTAGCTAAATGAAGCTAAATCTGCTGGTCCACCCAAATGCTCATGCCAGGCATAAATAAGACTGACAACATTTATTCCATTTACAGAACACCCAGCTGCCCCTCACTGACGCCCTTTCTCAATTCTGGCGGGTCACAGACGTCTCCGAAAACGTCGGAGCTCGTTTGGAAATATATGATATCTTGATAAATCGAGCAGATATTTGAACTTTACACAGCTACATTCTCGCTTGAAAATAACTTAAAAGTTTATTTTATGACCCAGAAAGAGTGATATTTAAAAGCTTTTAGCCCCGGTCGTCCGCCATTGCTGCGTTTGACTTTTGGACGAAATGCATTCTGGGATATTTAGCTGTACCAAGTCCACACAAGTCACCACCGATGCATGCTCGATAAAATGGGCGGAGCGAGAACACATCCGGGACTTTTTCGCGTTTTCGGCTTGATGTGTACTTCGAATTGGAACAGTACTTGGTCTCCGACTGATGACGTATCACGAGTACACGAGAACGCAAGTACGCACAAGTACGCATATTGAGAAAGGCCCAGAGTCTGGTTCTACCAGAGGTTTCTTCCTGTTAAAAGGGAGTTTTTCCTTCCCGCTGTCGCTAAGTGTTGTCTCATAAGGGAGTCATATGACTGTTGAGGTTTTGTCTCTCGATTGTAGGGTCTTTAGGACATTGAAGCGATTGTTGTTCTGATTTGGCACTATATAAATAAAACTGAATTCAACTGAATGTATTAGCACATTTATATAGTCTATTGTTAAGCTGAAGGCTCTTTGCTCCTCCAGCTTTCTGGTCAACCCATCGATTAAGAAAATTATATCAAAAATGGTCAACTAAACATGAACTTGAAATCTAAAACGACAGTTTAAAATTTATCTACCGTTTGCCTCGGTTGTGGGTGTATTGATCTGTTGGCTGTCTGTTTAAGTAGCACTGCGTGCTCTAGCTATTTTCAGTGTGCAACTAGGTCAGTAAGAGATTTATTGTAATCCTTTAACCTGAAACTAGGTTTTTAATTTACATGACATTTAAGAAATGTGATTACCGCAGCAAGTCAACAATAACCAGGTTATTTATGCACGGGCAGACACGCTGTCTGTTTTTCTCTCTCCCAGCCTCTCCATCTAACTCTCTCTCTCTCCTTTTTTTCTCTGGATGACCTTGTGCTGACAGCCCGGCTGTGTTGTTTCTGACAAGCACACATGACTGCAGCGAGGAAACGGTAAAATCCACGTGCACTCTGCCCTGCCGTGACCTGCCTGCCCTGTGTGCAGGCCCAGGGGATGCTGGGATAGTGCAGTCTGACCTGTCATACCAAAGTGTGCGCACACTCGTCCACGATTACTGTTTGGTCACAGGTCAATCCGCCTTGCTCAAGGCGGTGGACTGGTTTGTGAATAGAAGGCTGAAACAAACGTGGACACAAAGAAACAATTTTGTTTTTTTGTATATATCTACGTACTTCTTGAAAGGGAAAGCACACGTGTATTCCAACGCATGAATTCATGTGCCCAATAAACACAGGTGCTGTACGCACATACAAAACAAGAACAGGGATGATTTATCACGTGTCGTTAAGTACTCCCGCAGTTGCGCGCATTCATTTATTTCAGAGTTACCGCTCACATATGTTGCAACCTGCTCCTCACACACCAGCGCACTAATCAAATCACTCAGGCAAATAGGCTCGTTGTTCCCTGCCAGCCAGATTCAGACAAATAAAAAATCTGATAAACTTTCTCTGTTGTATTTCAGAGCTCATTAAAAAGTATTCACCGCTGTATGATTCCGCGCTGTAATCAGCTCTGAATAATAGAAATGGTCGTATTGACGCCTGTGGGCACCCGATGTTCTGTCTCATTTCAGAACAACAACTGCAGGGCATATGAATGCAAACTACACTACGTGCACGACACACACACACACACACTGTCTCCCCTTCTCTCTGGCTGCCACTTGCTGAAATACTCTCAGTGTATTCTAGCTTGGGGGAACCACCTACTATGCTCCTAGGGGGGCTAATTGTCCAGTAGCACTCCTTTGCTTTCCCTCCCACTCTCTCTGTCCTCTCCCTTCTCCTCAGGTCTGTACTTTCGGGAAGAGTTCAGCAGTTCATGCTGAGCCCGGAGCTCTGGATCCCAGTGAGGTGCCATAGGGCATAAAGGTTGCACCTAGCTGGACTCCTATACGGCCGGCCCACACATCTCTGCGGTGGTGGGAAGGTGGGGAGGGTGGACACTGACGGAGAGATAAGTGGAATGACAGACGATATTTGTCTAGGACTGAACGGGTGAGACACGACTGTTGTGTAAACGTTTAGGCTTATGATAAGTTCTCTTTTCTGGGATTTAAATTTGTTTTTCTTTTTTTGTTATTGACATTAAAATTGCCAGCTGCACGTCAAACGCTGACTGTGGTCATTTTTCTGTATAGTTACTTTTTCTAGAATTTATGTCACAAGTCTGAATGCATGGCATACATAGGCATACACAAGACCACAACTGGGTGCGTGTCTACTCTTTATTGAGTTGCCCTAATAAACAAATACATGATTGGAGAATGTCCTAAACAGCAGAGAGAGGGGAAACAAAACATTTGTCATGAGATGTCATCTTTTAGCCTCTTTCTCACCAAAGCCACAAAGCTGCTTCTCTAGAAAAATGGTTATAAATGTCAAAAAGGCTTTTTATAGCACACAGGACAAACATCAGACCTTTTACAGATTTCAGCACCAAAACTGGTCCATAAACATCACAGAGAGGAAAATACACAGTTTACATTCTTTTTAGTTGATGGAGGCATGAAAACACATGACCTTTGTCGAGTTCAATTCAATTCAAATCAGTTCAATTGTATTTTTAGGGCCAAATTACAACAACAGTTGCCTCAAGGGGCCTTATATTATATGGTAAAGACCCTATAATAATAGAGAAAAAAAACCCAACAATCAGACAATTCCCTATGAGCAAGCACTTGGTGACAGTGGGAAGGAAGAACTCCCTTTTAATAGGAAGAAACCTTCAGCAGAACCAGGCTCAGGGAGGGGCGGCCATCTGTCACAGCCAGCTCCAAATGGTGTAAAAACTGTGTAACATTAACACTGGTTCAAGGGTGTATCTCCCATCTTTTCTATATTGTACTTAATTTTTATAAATGCTAATTCTGATATATCAGTAAATAGCTAATATCAGCCAATATATGGTCTGACTGACTGTCAGGACTGATTTAAATGACAATTTAATGACATAATCCAAGTTTTTACAAAACAAAATTAACAGGAGCTTAAAGCTGTTCCTAGAAGTCTTTGTTTTTGTTACATACCTGCCACAACAAATGTCAAAAGCTATCAAACTCTCTGCTAGTTAAAGGTAATGCTAGCATCTAGTGTGTCATACTTTAGTTCTACTTGTCATTCCATTTAAATCGCTGACTGAAAAACAACAAATGTTAAGAGACTCTTTCCCCCGAATCCACAACAATGAAGGTACCCTTGAGAAATGCACTTAACCCAGCTAGAGACACAGTATGTTCAGCGACTGAGAGAAGGGATAATGAAAGGCAGCTTTTGGTACTGGGCAGTTCCCAATGGCTAAACTTAGCAAACTGTGGTTCTACCGGGCAGCTCCCAGGAATGAATGAGCATTACTGTAAAAAATGCAAAGCAGGACATTTTGGAAGAAGCATGTGCACACTCAGCAGAAGCAAAAGCTATCGGATCGGTTAGCGAAATCAACAGTCATCAGCTAAAAATGCACCTGGCAGACATGTAGCGGAGACAGAGATTTATTTATGAGAAGGAAGGATGAGTGAAAGGTGAGAAGAGTGAGAAGAGAGTAGTGGGCCTTGATGGGCTAACCCAGGGTCTATTAGAGCCTGATTGGAACCATTAGGAGAGAAAGGCGATACACAAGTCTCGTGCAGGGCCCCTCCGGCCCAGCTCTGCATTAACCGCAGCCTGCTCTCTACTTTGTTGAACACACGGGCTGATCGATAGCAATGAGGAGGAAGGAGGGGTAGGAGGTGGTGAAGCGAGGAGATGGGAGGAGGGGAGAAACGAGGTCCAGGTTTACGGGAAGATAAGCTGGGATCAATAGAGAGACACGGACTGCTGCGGCGTGGAGAGAGAGGACGGAGGAATGCCAGATGCAGCGGGTTCACACTCGTTCACCTCATCAAACTTGATGAAGGGGAACCTGCGTGCGAGTGTGTGTAAAAGTGTGTGTGACAGGGCATTTGGGCAAGATTCATCTCTCGCCTGTCTGAATATAACCAATGACCGCGTCATATAAACGTCCAAATAACGGGCACGGTGGGGTCGGCGTGATTGTGCGGAGGCTACCAGCATGGCCTCACAGAAGGAAGGTTTGAATTTTAATCCTGCTTATCAGCTGTGGCTGTCTGCATTTGCATGTCCTTCCTGCGTCCGTTAATTGATTCCAAAATCGCTGCAGGTGTAGATGTGCGCTTGAAAGGTTGGACAAGCAGTTACGAAAATAGATGGGTCATAGTTGTGGCTGGCATGAATGAAGGACAAAAGTAAAGTTTGGATAAATAATGAGAAATTTCCTACTAAATTCTGCAGTTGCAGTAATAATAATGGATTGCATTTATATAGCGCTTTTCAAGGCACCCAAAGCGCTTTACAATGCCATTATTCATTCACTCTCACATTCACACACTGGTGGAGGTAAGCTACGGTTGTAGCCACAGCTGCCCTGGGGCAGACTGACAGAAGCGAGGCTGCCACATCGCGCCATCGGCCCCTCTGGCCAAGTGTCTTGCCCAAGGACACAACGACCAGGACAGAGAGCCCGGGGATCGAACCGGCGACCTTCCGGTTACAGATATGCTTCCCAACCCCCTGAGCTACGGTCGCCAAAAAAAGTTTAAATGCAGTTGCATATACACTGCAGTTAAACTCAACACTCTTAAAGAGGCTCTGTATTTTTATTCTTGTACATTTGCAAATTTGTGTTTGCTTTAGACCCTCAGTTATCCTACATCCTTCACCCCTCTGACTGGCTGTCCCTTGCAAACAGAAGGTTTGAATAGCACTTCTAGGCTATCCTCTCTCTCTGACATAAAACAGAGCCAAAAACAGAAAAAAAACTGTCGGAAATCGAATGTTTAGAGCAGTCTGAACTTACCTCACTGTTTAAAATTTTGTCCACATGAGCATCTGCCAGTGTAACAAGACGCATATGACAGAAAACGAGACAAAGCAAAACGGGTCCACTTCAAAGATTGTTCTCATATTAAAAACCAACAGAGCCGTTCAAAAGCCAACACTCTTTAGGCTAGTGCAAAAGCTTTTAATGTGAAGCTTTGTTGTGAAAAGGGTCGAGATAAAAAAGAAAGTAACATAAAAGCAGAAGCAGTTGGAATTAATTAGTAGTTAGCGTTTTACTTTAAGCTGCGTGGGAAAAAGACACATTCGCCTTTATATAATGAGGCCGAACCTCCTCATTATATAAAGTGTATTGTATAATATGATGCATCGCTTTGCAGGTGACGGGCGCCATTCTAAGTCATGCTAAGCACTAGTATTTGATTTTTATTAACAGTGGACAAAGCCAGAATAACCCTTTCCCCATTTCTGTGTATTTCTCCTGTGCTAAGTTAATTGGACAGTGGCTTTATTTAGCTTATTGCTCAAAATGTCAAGCTATTCCTTTAACTATCCACTAATGAATTCCAATGCTTTCTATTTTGTTTTCTTTAGTCCCATTAAGGACCTAAGATTTCCTGCAGATCCTTCTCATTAAAAGCATACCAAGGAAGGATTACACGTCTTTACAGTAAATGCTGGAGGGCTATCAACGTGAAACATTTCTGCAGGAAGTGTTGAGTTGGAAATTGGAAAGGATTGGACAAAACAAGCGAATCAAATGGGGATTTCTGTAAGCAAAGAGAAATGAGTACGACATGACTCTTGCCGTACGGATGGAATTCGTAGGGAGGAAATGTCATTACAGCGAATTTATCGGTGTAACAGTTTAACACAGAAAAGTGCTGAGTCTGCGTTAATTGCAAACAGCATGAGCAGAAAATTAAAGAGGAGGTAGCCGAACGTAGGCCTGTTTTTCGGTAAAGGCCGGCTTTGTTGTATTAAAAAAAAATCAGTTCAGTGTTCATTGAATTTATTGTGGTGTCCTACACGCGGCTCAGGGAGCAGGTTTGTGTTGCGGGTGTTTGCATTTAAGCGCAACACATTTATCTGTGCATACCCGACACCTGTCAGGCTGGCATGATGTGCATAACCTCTGCCTGCACGGTGCATGCATTTTTCTCCTCTTCCTCCTTCTATCGCTTTTTCAATCTCTCTTCTCCCCTCCTCTGCTACCCCCCTGCTCCCCCCAGCTCACTCGGCCTGTGATGGCACGCTGTCAGAGAAAAAGCTATTTATGATCGGCAACCAATATCCTCACAGAGATAAACGCACACTGTGAGAGTGATAGGTAGAAAGAGAGGGAGCACCAGAATTATTAGAGAGAACAAGGGATAAGCGAGACGTGATAGTGCATGAAAGAAACCTGCAGAAGACAAAAAAAAGAGAAAAGAGGAACGTTGCCCTGGGCTGATTAGTCACAGCTCTGTGTTTATGAGTACACATGATCTGGTTGATATCAAGGTATACAAGTGCATATGTGCATGTTTAAACAAGTTCCCTCTTTGGCCAGTGCGTGTCTAAATTCTGGGAAGAGCAAGTTGGGATACAAATTACTTTTTTTATCGGAGGCAATTTACTCGAGTCTGCTGTGCCTCTCACTCGCTCGATCAAGCTGACAACTGATTGTAAATGAGAAAGCCCTTCATCTTACACACATCAGACAAGAGGTGGCCACCCACTGAAACACAAACACACGCACATAGTGACATCCAGCGTTCTATGACAAGGGCACGGGTTTTGCTTTCAGAAGTAAACAGAGCGCAGTGAGGTGGTTACAGAAATAACCCTGGGTTCTATGAGTGGAAGAGCAGCCATCTAATGTTCATACCCTGATTACACTGATGATACTCAACTGCAGCACCATAATATGCAAACGAGCCAAAGAGAACTGCTTAGTTATTTAACATGCTTTAAAACTACAATTAAGAAATATTTTTGCTAGGCTACCAACCGCTACTGTTTTTGTCTTGTATGCTAAGATAAGCTAATCTATTCCTTTATTAATCCATCACTTTATTCTGAACTAAGAGCCAAAAGAGTGGCCTCATTGTGGTCATCTGAGTCCAATTACTTCAATTGTCCTGTTCCCAGTATATTTACGTTATTGTTTACTTACTTTTCCCTAAAGATCTTCCCAGCGGAGCACACAGCTAAATCTTTTGCCCCATGCCGTCTAACACCCCAACAAAACTTCCACTTACCAGATGATCATGGCAGCCCGTTTGTAGCCTGAGAAGTGATACCGAAGCGATCGTATTAGTATGCGATTGTACCGCTACGATTGTTGTGAGCGCTTTAAAACAACTTTACATTTTAAAAATTGAAACACAACAAAGATCTGTGAAGTTTCATCAACTTCTCTCGTCTGATTTTAATCTGCTGGAACACTCAGATTTCAGAGCAAATCAAACTAAAATTACTAAGGCAGAAATTCCAACCTTGTACTTTTGTTGCATTCAGCCTCAGAAGACGGAAATAACGATAAAAGCTATCTTCAGTAAACCTAACCTTTAAAATCTGTGCACAGCTTGTCAGATTCAATCATCCATTTCTCTTTTCTGCTTCTCTTTCTTTTCTCCCTTTGTTTTCCACTTTTCAACTTTCAGATAAATATGGCCGCCTTTTCCTTCAACTTGCACATACACAGTCAGGACAAGCCGCAAACGCTACGCGCACACGTACACAGATACACTTTGTTACAGACGTAACCTTCAGTGTCTTTCTTAACAAAATGCTTTGAAATCTGAAATCCAATATCCTGCCTAAATTCAGCTTTTTCTTTCTTTTTTGGTCACCTTTTCTTTTCTCCTCTGTCATACATTTTCCCCATTTTCTTTGTCTCGCTGCAGAATAATTTCTTTCTGGGAGTTCCTGAAAATGGTTGTAATTTCCACGTCCTGTTTTGACAACTGCTACCCTCCCCCCCCTGCATGGTTTTGCTTTTTCTGCTTATATTCACTTTCTTATTTCTTTTGATTCCTCGCTCATTTTACATGCCCCCCATTCCTCCTCCTGTTCTATTCTCTGATTCATGCTGTCAGTGAGAGATAGAAAAAGATGCCGCTGTGTTTTTCTTCTCCACCCTTTGTTCTGTTTTTACTTTCTTACTTGTTTTTCTTCTCCTCCCTCGCACGTCCGTGTGCTCTCGTCGTAATCTCTCCTTCAGATGTTTTTTTTTCGCTCTGTCTTGTCTTCGTTGTGAATGTTGACTAGAGACAGACGTCGCACATGAAGGTCACATTGGGCTAAAGGAGAAGAAGAGGAGAGATGTAATGAGTGGCAGTGCTGAATGTTGGGGGTGGATATGTGAGACTGACAGGTCAGCTTTAATCATTTTAATGTCTCTGTCAGACAAGACCTGCTACTGCACATAATTAGAGGTCTCCACACACACACACACACACATTCAAAACTGTAAATATACTTCCTACCTGCACATCCACGTACATGAAACATGAAAATCCTGATCAAACAAATATGGGCCACTTGGTGGTTTTTGTGTGTGAAATTTGTGGTTTTGGAAACTGAAGTTTAGGCCTAGTTAGTTACCTACTCTTGAAGACAAGCTAACACAAGCGGAAACATGCTAGTAAACCACAACAGAGAGCCAGCATGGCAATGTAGTACATTTTACACACTATCCTTCGTAACCGTAACTTACTCTGTAACTTCCTGTAAGGGTTTTGTTTTAATCACCAGATTTAGGCTTCAAATATAGGACTTTTAAGACTGATAGTGACAACAGAGATGGGCAGTAACGTGTTACTTGTAATGTGTTACTGTAATCTGATTACTTTTTTCAGGTAACGAGTAAAGTAAGGGATTACTATTGCAAAAACGGTAATTAGATTACCGTTACCTTCCCGTAGGAACGCTGCGTTACTAGGTTACTAAAACCGTGATTTTTTTGCGAGAATGTCTCATGACAGTGACGTAAGCGACGTTGGTGAGAACAGCTGTGTGCAGATCAACAATGGATCATCAGTGTTGGGACTAACGCGTTATTAAGTAACGCGTTACAGTAACTACGTTATTATTGTGGTAACGAGCACGGTAACTAGTTATTATGCCAAAACCAGGAACGCGTTACTCGTTACTGGGATTTAGATAGGCTCGTTATTCGTTACTTCGTGTGGTGGCTATCGCGGAGCTTCCACAGATTCAGTAACATTAGCAAGTGGTGGAAGCCAGCAGGTGGATGAAGGAAAAGGGAGGCAAGAGGAGAGACCCGAAGCGGCCGCTGGTCCGAGAGTGTCAGGTGAACTGAACTTCAGGTAAGAAGTTATAACCTGCAGTCCATCTGGGTCAGATATGAACCAAGTTTAGGTGGAGTTTATTTTCGTTATGCTGACTTTTTCGTACTGCGTGCTAGCTAGCATGACGGAGTTTCTATACAGCTGGGTGGGTGCTATGATGTTACTGATGTTGAACTTTATTTTGTTCATAAGGTTAATTATTAGAGTTGCCAACCATCCCGTAAAAAACGGAATCGTCTCGTATTCAGAGAAAATATTACGCGTTTCGTATTGAGGTGAAAAGGAACACAGTTTGTCCTGTACTTCAGCTACAATGAAAAAGACACAAAGCTGGAGTTATTCTGTGTTTACGCTGCACAGCTGCCTCGTCTTCTCTCATCCTCTCACCCCCCCCTCTCCTGTTTCTACTTCAATCATGAAACTGATCAATGATCAGCTGATCGGCTTTTCTCTCTTGTTTATTTATCGCCCACTTTGCGCCAGAAAGAAGAAACCAGTGGATGTCGCGGTAAACAACAGCAGCACTTTTAAGCTTGATCAGCTGTTGTTAGAATTTATTTAATATTAATTAAGTATCAGCTGATGTTTGCTGGAGCCACAGCTGTAAACCTGCTGGTCATGATATCGGTTTGAATATGTGGTGAGAGGGAAACATGAAGATGAAACCAGGAGATGACAGCTGGTAACTGTGCAGGGGCGGGTCTAGCAAGGTATTGCCAGGGTTCCATGTAGGGCATTAAAAAGGAAAAGGGGGCACAAGGAAATACTTTTCTTATTCTCATTTAAAATGTCTCACTTTTAAAAAAATAATTATCTGAGTCTTACAACAAAGGATTGATAGATTGATACATATATACCATCAGAACAGTGTACATCACTGTCACAACAGTGTTTATTTTCATTCAAAGGCTTTATGATTTTTCCTATAATGGTGGGCCAGTCTCTAGTCAAAATGCCCGGGACGATTTTTTGTCCCAGTCCAGCCCTGTATGCAGCTCATCTGCAGTCTGGTGTTACCTACATCTTCCTATTCAGAAGGCAGAATTTCCGAGTTCTGAGTACAATCGAAAACACCAAGACTGCAGTTTTTGTGTTGGATGTAAAAAGCAGGCTAGGATAGAATCAGGTGTGGGATTTCTCTCGTGGAAATGTGCACATTATTTTTTCCTTTCTATTGGTAGGTGGCACAGTGCAAGCAAGCTAGAAGACTGGCAATCTTGCTGGGTATCCAGTTACGGAAGCAACACATTAACAAGAGAATTCTGAGTAAAACCAAAGTTACTTTCCCTAGTAACTAGTTACTCTGAAAGTAACAAGTAACTTGAAGTAACTGAGTTACTTTTGATAGAAGTAACTAGTAATATAACTAAGTTACTAATTTAAAGTAACTTACCCAACACTGTGGATCATATATCAAGTGCGGGAGAGAGTATGAGCGTGCAGCGTTTAAAGCGTGGAAGTACTGACCTTACTTTGAGTTTGATTCCATAAAAAGTGACAAAAACATTAGTGTCCGCTGTGCGTGGGAAGAAAACTTCTTTTTACAGCGAAAAAAACCTCTAAACTTCCAAGCAAGCACCGAGTAGCTACGACGTAATGGGAAACTCACAGAGAAACTCGCGGATTCTTCCACTGACTGCTGCGGCACACCTGCACCAGGGTAAACTTCTGCCTACCCCACTCCTGCTTTACAGGTGAAAATAGAGCAACAGGACCGCTAGTCTTTAATGTTATTTATTTTCTGCTGTGTTTTACTTGCGTCTATTTGAAAGAGTGAGTGTAAACACAAAAAATATATATATTTTATGTGCTGGAATGTGCAGAAAATAAGTTTAAATGTTAAACAAATTTCTTCCAGTCAGAGAATGTTGCATATAATTAAATTTTTGCTTGATGCATAAAGTTAAAAGATTTAAACTAACACAGCAAGTTTTAAAAAGAGACTTTTTCATTTGATTACAATTTGTATGATGGATTATGCAGAAAAAGTAGAATTGGGCTGAAAGATCTATCACTTTATCACCTATTCAGGTTGTAAATCGTGTTTTTAAAAAGTAACTAAGTAACTAAGTAATTAATTACTTTTGAAAATAAGTAATCAGTAAAGTAACAGGATTACTTTTTTGGGGAAGTAATCGGTAATTAGTTACTGATTACTTTTTTCAAGTAACTTGACCAACACTGAGTGACAATAATGTGATAACATTAATAATCAAAATATTCAATCTTAGGATATAATATCCAATATTTATTTTTCTTTCAGACATACACAACACTAACAGATTTTTCTGACGTGTGTATAGTTACTTATTTATTCATTGTTGTGTGGCATATGTTGCCACCAGGGAAGTTGCAGACTGCCCCCTGGTGGACAAAATATGCAACGTTGAATCTCACAACATAGTTGAAGGGTGTTTCTTCGATCTCTTCTGTACTTTTTAAATGTTTAATTATTTGGCACTTACAAGTGATGATACTGACAGATCAGCAAGTAACTAAAATGAGCCAATAATATCAGTCCACTGGTAAATTGGTTGGGCTCCACTGGCCACATCCTAAATAGGTAAATTTTCCAAAACAAATAAAGTCTTTTGCAGTTTTCTATTAAAAGATTTTACAAATGAATGTTCCAAACAAGCAAATATGCTACAAAAAGAGGCAAATGCTAACATCTCTAACTTTACCTGGGGTGTGCTAAGCAGTCATTATCACAAACATACCTACAGGTTTCACATACACAAATAAAAGAGATACTGATGCTGAAAGAGATACAGAGTAATAAATGACTTAACAGAAGCTGAGCCCAGACGTGAGCTCAAGACAGCTAGCTTTGCAAGAAACAGAATAAATTTGAGCAGTCTGCTTTACACTGTGCCACTGAATGCTCCTTCATATGAACAGTATGAAGTGAGTATGAAGATTAGGCTTGGAGCTAAGTTCCATGCACAGAGATAATTGCTTGACTCAATTTTACTGCAAGGTTTTTCTGGTTTTGATCACAAGATCTTAGACATGAAAAATAAAGCCACACACACACACACACACACACACACACACACACACACACACACACACACACACACACACACACACACACACCCCTGATCCCTCGGGGCTCACATTCACAGGTTCCCATAGTTCATAGTGCAGATCACATAACTGACTACAGCGCCTTCGCCAGTGCGTGCCGGGATTTGTGTGTGTGTGTGAGCAGAAGCTGAGATTCATGTCAACATCAATGGCTCACTAATCACAATGAGGGCGCCAAGGGCCAAGCAGATGCTGTCAGTAGCGTATGGGCCGGCTAGTGTTACAAAGAGGGAGCACACAAAGCCAAGGACCAAACCTCTGACACCATCATACTTCATTCCCTACTGCCAATAAACTAGAAACTGAAAACTCTGCTACACTCGATGAACACTGTGCTCCACTGTATCGACTGGAAAAGTTGTGATGTTCGTCAAACTTTATTGAACCAAACACACACACGCATACAAAAATTAAACCTTGGCATAACTCAAGTCAATCTGCGAGAAACTTTTTGGGATATTTATGAGAACATTGTGACAACCTTGAGACTGTGAATTCTCTTATGTAAAAGCAGAACTCTAAAACCTTTCATGACCAAAAAATCAACCGTGTTGTAATCTTCGTTCAAAGACATTTCTAAAGCTACCCAGTTGATTATTATACGTATAATAAGTAGGAGAATCTTCTTAAACCATAAAGATGAATGGAATCCTTCATGTTTTTTTTATTGGCCGGTGAAGATATGAAACCTGCTATTGACGTGACTTTGTAAAGGAGGAGAACACCCAAAGACAGGATGAAACTCTTCTGATGGTTTCAAGGAAGTAAAGAAGCAAGTTAGGTAAAAGTCTGAAACTCTGTTTGATGGCAGGTCCTTTAAAATCAAGTTAGGTTGATTGAATGTGCTGGAAAGCCAATTTAGACTTAATCGGAAACCTCACGCCACTGAGTAATCCGCCATATGAGCATTTCTGTGTGTATATGTGTGTCGACTGCTTCTGGTAGAGCATTTAACCCTCTGGTGAGCGCCTCCACCTGGGACTGAACCGACAGCATGTCTGTTGAAACCGTAACAGCAGCAGAATCACTTTAGCTGTTATTGGGGGGAGAAAAAATCTCCAAAATGAAATATAGCACTGCTACTAAGGTCACTGGCTCTGTTACCTACAGAGCAGGATGAATTCAAACCCATGCACACGTGATTATGTGACAGCACAGCAGCACGCTGTTCATCTCTGGTGTATTTTTCCTAAATAAGTAAGTCATCCAGACCTCAGCTTTCCACTGGCTTCATCCAGGAGAAAGCAGCAGCCAAATCCCTGCAAGTCCACACAGACATAAATGTGCAAAAACATCTACACATTAACTAAAGCACACACACACACATATGCACACGTGAGGCCAAAAACTAGGAGGAAGAGGAGTGGAGGAGGAGGTCTGGCTAAATAGCAGGATTTCAAGAACATCTGCACACGCATACACATGGACACACACCTCAAGCCGCTGGCTGCCTGTGTATTTGACAGGCAGCACAGTGAGTGGCTGTGTGGAAGCCAGCCAGCTGCTTGTGAATCAGCAATGACTAACAGTTTACACCTGCACTTTCTGAGCTAATCGCCTGCATGCTTATTGTAAATATACATACACTATGTACTTGTGCACATGTGGGTGGATGTATCGCGTCTGTGTGTGTGCCAGCACCTGTATCTGCGTTCACGTGTTTGCCTGCATGCCACCACAATGAGTTTCCCCCCATCAGGCTCGATTGTGACAGCCTGGGCCTCTAATTGCTTAGCTGCAAATTTGACATTGTCTAAGCTGGCAGCACCCTGATGAGTTGAATAAAAGTGGAGCGACGTCGTACCCGTCACTTCCCCCGATCGGCCTCGACAAGAGCACAACTCCGTGCTCCGTTTGATCGCCGCACAAGACAACGCAATGGGATGCTAATCACATGCAAAGGCCAGAGCTTTGAGCGTGTGCCAACGTCTGCCTTGTAAGAGCGCGCGTTCACGTTGGCGTGCCAGTAATGGCAGCTCTAATCAGTGGCAGGATTGGAAGAGGCATGTGGCAATAAAGCCCAACAAAACGCCTGCCATTCCCTATTAGATGCAAGCACTCTCCAAAAACCTGGCAGACGAAGGGCGTACACACGAGCGCGTGCACGCACATACATATCGGTGTTGGTGGACATCTGGCCAAGGTCAGAGCTAGATCTGAGCTGTGAACGCCTACTGCCAACCCCCTCGATCAGAAAAAAATATCCTTCGGGGGGAAAAAAACACACCACAAGCTTTGTCCTCCAGAATGATTTACACATAAACTCTGACCTCTCTAAGTGCAGCCCATTACTTGCGGGTTGTGATTTACAAGCTAAAACTAAAGATGGACGCAATTCGCCGAAGCCATTATCAGCGTCACTACACGGCGGTCAATTCATACAGAGATCTCTCGTGAGAGTCATTCCTCCATACTCAACTGAAGCATTGATTATTCAGAGTACCATAGAAATGACTGATACAGCAGACACTGCATTTATCTTCCCTGCGCTTCGTCCTTTATGTGAAATATTGCGTCTGCTCTGTCTTACTATTCCCGTTACAAGGTTTAACAGACACGTGGCTTTAAAGAATAATAATGGCATCTTTGGTGGCTAATGTAGCATTTTGAATTTGATATCAGTTTTGTAAGATGTATCTTATGGCTATAGAGATCGGTTATAAGCAATTATTAGAAACATTTTGTGGGTTCATAAAGTGTGAAAAATCCCTTTAGCTGGATCACGATGCCACTTACATTTACGTAAAGGTCATCAGAGACGAATACTTAATGGATTCCTAATGCTTTCAAAATACCAGGTAATCATAGTGTCTCAATGAAGCGACGACCTGGAGGGCTAAAAAATTAAGCCTATGTGGAGCTGCAGTTCCACTTAAGGCTGGTGCCAAAAACCAGTCAGTCCCCACAGATTCCCTTATTAAAATGCTTGATTTTACAGCAACAAAAGGCACATTTAAAGCCTTGTCTCCATGGTCACAACAACTCTTCGATGAGTAATTTTAGTATGTAATAACTCGCCCATTTGGATTTTGCTGAGGTTTAAAAATTAGGGTCATGATCGCTTTGACTGATAGGACTACCAAGGCCTCACTTCCTGTACTTTGACTTACTGATATGGACTTTTTGACTGTATTTGACTGTGTTGTTGGTGCCTGTTGTTGGTGATTAGTTGGTATGTATGTAAGCTCCAGTGGCGCAATCGGTCAGCGCGCGGTACTTATAAGACAGTAACCTGCAGAGAGATGCTGAGGTTGTGAGTTCGAGCCTCACCTGGAGCACAGGCGTATTTTAGCGGCAGGGATAGCTCAGTAGGTAGAATGGTGGCCCCATGATCGGAGGGTCGGGGGTTTGAATCCACTGAACACCTACCCTGAGGTACCCCTCAGCAAAGTACCGTCCCTACACACTGCTGCCCACTGCTTCGCCCCGTTTCTGTAAGGCTACGTTCACACTGCAGGTCTTAATGCTCAATTCCGATTTTTTGATCAAATCTGATTTTTTTGTCTGCTCGTTCACACTACAAATAAAATGCGACAGCAAACGCGCTCTAGTGTGAACCCTCAAAGCGGCCCGCATGCGCAAAAGAAGACGTCACACACAACGCGCTCTGTTTAGACCCAGACTAAACAGTATTGTTTGACTGATGGCCCTTAATATAAAGACTTCGGACTTTACGTTTCCCAATTTTTGCTTTAAGTTATTTTGTTATTTACATAATAATGTAAATAACCTAATAATGATCCTTATTGCTGTTTTAGAGGAGCGGTGCTTCAAAGGATAGTTGCAGATTTCTGTCAGAATCTGCAGATTATACAGTACAAATAAAATGTTCATGTTTCTCCAACGTTGTCTTCCCAACAGTTTCACCGGATGGCCAGGAAGCGTTCGCGATGTCTTCTCCGGCGCTGATAATTGGCGTCTGTCTTGTGTCAGTGACGTAAAAGACAGATTTAACGCGACTTGACCGTTCAAACAGCAGTCGCTTTCTGAAACATCAGATATGTATTGGATTCAGGACCACATACGAAAGTGACCCAGATCGGATTTGAAAATATTGGATTTGTGCCGTTCACACTGTCATACCATGATCGGATGTGAGTCGTCTAAAATAGGGTCTAAAAAGTCGTATTTGATGCGCTTTCGCCTGCAGTGTGAACGTAGCCTAAGTTGGCTACCATGTAATTCAATTATAGTTCATTTATATAGCTGCAAATGACAATGACAGTGCCAAATATTTTAAGGTACAGACCAAGAAAACAATGAAATGATCTCCTGTGAGCAAGCATGTGGTGACAGTGGGAAGGAAAAACTCCATTTTAACATGAAGAAACTTCTGGCAGAAGGATGCAGGGTGAGAAGCGTTCAGCATTCCTCACATACCGGTTAAAAAAACATGCAACAGATCGCTAAGCACTAGAAAGCAACAATAATTGAAATTTAAAGCATCTCATTTCTCTACAGTCTCAGAGATAAGAAATGGAAAACGACCGTGCCCATTGTTGTGGAAACCAAACCATATTTCTGCTATTTATATTTCATGACTGCTCTAACTTTTTGGAAAAAACAAAGCTCTGCCAGCTCTGAACTTTGTAACTGCAGCCCACAGCGCAGATGCTATCAAAGGCTTTCGCTCCGCAGTCGACCAGAACGCACCAGCCCGGTGCCCAAACGAGCGGCTCCGCCTCCTGTTGTCTCTGCATTGTGACACCCCCTCCCCACATTTGTTGGTGTTGACAGATAAAGTGACGGTAATTGTGATTTTCTTTTTCCAGTGAAGTGGGACCCTTCCACTATCATCCTCTCATTTCCTGTGTGAAGAGCGGCGTCTGCGTCGGTGCTTTTGGCAACTGATATCAGTTTGAACCGAGGAGCTGTGATTGTTATTCTCACTGTGCCAGAACCCACAAGAGCCACAGTGGACACAAAATACTGAGCAGCACCTGGTGTGCGAGCGAAACCGAAGAAGAGACACACTGAGAGAGAAAAATGCCCCCATTTGTCGATGTATTCCACAACGCAGCGCTTCGTATTCCCACACAAATAAAAGGGATGAACTCATCCTTTTCGGCAAAGGATTTCATTCACTGGAATTGGAATAACTGTATTTCTGGGAAAGCCCTTTAAAATGACTGGGGTGAGTGTGTTGGGTGAGAGATTTCTGAGTGCGAGCATGCATGTGTGTGTGTGTGTGTGAGACATCTGTTTACATAAGTGGGAGGATGTGATGGTAAAGCCCTGGCTTGGGCCCTGGCCTTTTCACGACAGGGCCCAAAGCAGAGAGGAGATTCATCCCAATATTTGTCTCACTAAGGAGTAAAGCCAAACAAATCCGTCCTGCTAAGGCGCCCTCTGATAAAACTTGCAACGTTCCATGCACAGCTTTTCCCTGGACCACTCTGACTCCAAGATCTCTGCTTTCCTCACTGCGCACAGTTTACGGGTGTCAAGTCGCAAGTCAACTTTTCCATCTTATTAAATGCTCTATCTGAATGGAAAAGCTAAAAAAAAAGAGCCATAATAGAAAAAACAGCAAGTAAAAAGGTTTCCTGAATACTGCCTCTTAAAAGTCACGTTTTCTTTAAATATCCCTAACTTGTCTTAAACGCTACGCTGCATTAATTCATATTTTAGAGCGTTATAACGTTTTAGCATCATTCAGCCATTTGCTTTGGTTTGACACTGTTTTGATTCATTCATACATTAGTAAGATTTTAGGAAAAAATGAAAGAGCTTTAATAAATCCAAATGTGCCCTTTCAGCACAGCAGGTATCTAGACACTTAGCAACTAATGGGGGGACATTGTGGAGCATTTAGCAGCTAAAAACCGCAGTGGAAGCTTTTTTTCATCAGTCCAATGTTGTTCCTACATGTCGTCTGAAGGTTTGGAAACGACTAAATTATATAATGATAAGAAGTCATGGCAGTCACTCAGTGACAGTAACAAGTCAGGTGTTTTGAATAGTTACGGTACCATGAGTACATTAATACTTTCATTTAAGTACTACTCAGTATGTGTCACGGTTAGTTGGAGCTGACTGTGCGAGAGTGTGAAACGGTTGATGGGGCGACCGTGGCGCAGGAGGTTGGGAAGGACATCTGTAACCAAAAGGTTGCCGATTCGGTCCCCGGGCTCTCTGTCCGCGTCGTTGTGTCCTTGGGCAAGACATTTTACCATACTGCCTACTGGTGTTGGCCAACCGTGATAACTATGATGACTAAGGCTACGTTCCCACTGCAGGCGAAAGCGCATCAAATCCGATTTTTTTGACCCTATGCGACCCATATCCGATCATGGTGTGACAGTGTGAACGGCACAAATCCGATATTTTCAAATCCGATCTGGGTCACTTTCATATGTGGTACTGAATCCGATACATATCCGATGTTTCAGAAAGCGACTGCTGTGTGAACAGTCATGTTGCATTAAATCCGTCTTTTACGTCACTGACACAAGACAGACGCCAATTATCAGCACCTGAGAAGACATCGTGAACGCTTCCTGGCCATCCCGTGTAGATGTCAGTGAAACCGTTGGGAAGACAACGTTGGAGAAACGTGAACATTTTATTTGTACTGTATAATCTGCAGATTCTGACAGAAATCTGCAACTATCCTTTGAAGCACCGCTCCTCTAAAACAGCAATAAGGATCATTATTAGGTTATTTACATTATTATGTAAATAACAAAATAACTTAAAGCAAAAATTGGGAAACGAAAAGTCCGAAGTCTTTATATTAAGGGCCATCAGTCAAACAATACTGTTTGCTCTGGGTCTACACAGCGTGTTGTTTGTGACGTCTTGTTTTGCGCATGCGGGCCGCTTTGAGCGTTCACACTAGAGCGCGTTTGCTGTCGCTTTTTGTTTGTAGTGTGAACGAGCAGACAAAAAAATCGGATCTGATCAAAAAATCGGAATTGAGCATTAAGACCTGCAGAGTGAACGTAGCCTAAGATGACTATGACTACTATGACAAGACGTGGAGGGAGGTAACACAGACGACCTGACGAAGACTGCAAGAAAGCACACAAACTAAATACACACAGAGGAGATTAGGGAAAGTGGGAACACATGGGGAAACAGCTGACACAAATGAACATCATGCTACGACAGGGAAAAGTAATACTAAGCACAAGGAACATGGAAACAAGCCTTTCAAAATAAAACGGGAAATATGGAGAGGCGCAGACCTGACAACATGAAACATGTGACAGACTAACACGGCGAACTCACGAGGAGCGCGAACACTGTAGAACATAGAGAGGGAAAAGGGAATTGGAGATGAAACATGGAGCACAAAGAGAGACTTCTAAATTAGAAGTTATAGTAGAAACGAAACTAGAATGAAACTCAACTGAACCCTAACTAATAATACCAACCCAAAAACGTAACATATAAACAGGACAAGACGCAGACATGACACGAACTTGATAACTGAACCACACAGACATGAAACATGACAGGTAGACACACGAACAAGGAGCTATAACTGAGCAACCTAGGAGCTAGCTGAACCAGAACATAAACAATGAAAAACCAAATACACTGAAACTCAAAACACTGAGTCACATGACCCAGGACCATGACAGTATGTGTACCCTATTGTGGCCAGTTTGCAAACTGCTGCAACAATCTGTGTGAGAACATTTTCATATGTACTACAATTTAAGGTAGTTGAAAATCTTCTTATGATAGTTGTAGCTTATGTAACATAGGTTACATAAGCTACAACTAAGCTACATAAGCTTCACTGTCACACATAGAGTGATTTTTACCATCTGTAAGTTAATAAACACGACAATTCCACACGTTACATGCCTGTATGTAACTTAACAAGTGAAGCCTGTGAGTCCATTGTTTACCTCAGCATGCCCGGTGTAAAGCATCCACACTGAGGTGACTTTTAGAGGCTATCCTCAACTTTCTGGCACCAAACTCTGCTGTTTTTCCTGCTGCCTCTGTTAGCCTTTGTTAGTGGTTGTTAGCCCCAATTAGTTACTGCTAACCTCTGTAAACTGCTGTTAGCCTCAGTTAGGTGCTATTTATGCTGCTTTCACTGAAACTTTCTTTAAAATGTCATTGCTTGACATTGTCAAACTTGGGCAATTAGTAAATAAAATCTCATATAATGTAAGAATGTCATCAAACTGTTTAGCGCAAGGATGCTGGGATTTTAAGAGCACTCGAGTCTAACGTTAGCTGTCATGAAGTGAGCTTCTAACCAGCTGTTGTTGTCATAGCTGTGCAGAAACGTGATCATTTGCTGACAGTATATATGGTGATATATAGTTTAAAAGATATTCATGACCTTTAAATCAAAACTAACTTTCAGTTTTAGACATATTTTAGTGTTTAGAGTAATCAGATTCCTCCTTTTGTGTTGCAGCTCTCAGTTCAGTGATGGCCTCCACTGTATGGAGCTTTTTGCTGGCTTGGTTTTGTTCCACTTGCCTCCTTAGTGAGAGAGGGGGGGTCACTGAGTAGCCTGAGGAGTATAAAAATGATTTCAATCATATGATCTGGCTTTTGCATTCACTGGATCCCTGTGTAATAAAACGGCCACATTTTGGAAAAACATGTTCTCCAAGGGGATCTAAGGGTGCCTCGTCCTAAAATGTGTTAATTTCTGGTTTGAAAACCTACATTTGTTTGAATGAGCCCAATTTACCAAGATTAATGCAAAGTAGTTTGGATAATTAATGAATAAATAAAAATAGGGGTTAGAAGGAGAAAACAGAAAAAATAAAGAGACTCTTTTTTTCTTGTTCTCGCTTTGATCCCATCATTTCCCTTTGTAGTCCTCTGCAATCATTAGATACCTACACACACACACTGCCTCCTCAGCTGTGGCTCATTTATGCAAAGTTTCACAACCTTTTACGTCAACATTTCGAGAAAAGCGTCTTTATAATCAGACATGCATGGGTGTCGATAAGAAGAGAGGCATCCATTAAAAGCAAAGTTTTATCCCCCCTATGTAATTTCACTGAGTTTATGTGCGCTTGAAACCTCGCTGGATGACTTAGTGTTATGTCTCAATGCCTGAATTACTGACGGGGACCTATTACGGGGGAGTACAGGGCAGAAGAACGGCGCCTGGCACTGAATAAGTAAACTGGGTAAACACGCAGTGGTCTTCAGCACACTCTGTGATTTTATAGACTCATTCAAGGTCAAAGCATGTGTGATTTTCCTTATTCTTCTCCTGTGGAATAACCGGAGGTAGGGATATCCTGTTTCATTAGCTTTCCTCTCACTGCTTCTGCCGCCGTCTGTCCAACAAAATGTAACTGGCTGCTGCAGCTGAAATAGCAAATAGCCGGGGCTGCCTACATGGGTGGAGGATTATTGACAGAGAGGAAGGTCAAAGAGTAATATATGTGAGCGAGGATCAATTCATGCATCTACTCATATGTGTGTGTCTATATGGTCCTACGTGCAGTGCATCCCACTGGATCTTATTTGTTTGTGCTTGCCTAATTTGTGCACATGTGCATACCTGCATGTGTAGTGTGTAGGTGGTAGTAAAAGCGTGAGCTCAGAGCATTATCTCATTTGGTGGCTCTCCCGGGCTGCAGGACAACGCCGTCCCTAATGGCCCCAGTGTTCATTGTGGCAGGGCAGACAGAGGGCAAAATGAGCTCCGCCATCTCCCTCCTTGGTAACCGCATTGCCCCAAAGGACCCACTGCTTGCCAGGCTGTCCCACTCAAGCGCCGGCTTCAGCCCTATGGGAGAGTCACATGGGCTGGCTCGACAGCTAAACAAATTAGATCACCCTCAACCACTGAAAACACCAACTCAACCTAACCTGACTTCATACATTTCTTAGAGTTCTGTATTAATCTTTAATGGTATCTTAAACTGATCATAAAGGAACCAATTTTGTCATTTACCTTGAGTAAAAGTTTCTTTTGAGCAGTTTACAACTGCTCCTGCAGTGCAGCCGTACGTTAGTCCCACGCCACACTTGGTTTGAATCCTGTCCAAACGAAGCAGCCACAACACATCCACACAGGAAGACACAATCAACTAGAACGGTGCATCCCCCCGCAAGGCCAGTGCCCAATTTTGCAATTTTAAAGATAGAGATCCAGACTAACATTTACAAAGTTCTTCCTTCTTCCATTCTGCAATTCCAAGTTTTGCTCAGCTTGGCAGGCCCTGCAGACAAACTAAAATAAATGCGTTGAACGCATGCCTGGGAATGCTCAGTGGGAGTCATTCTGTTACCTTAAAAAGATATCATAAAACTAAAAGACGTGCAGAGGATGTTTCGCACTTTCTGCAGTGGTCTCTGTTTAAAAGTTTTTGACTGCTTGTTGGAGCCAATTAGGTCAGACGGCAGCAGTTGTACACACTTCTGTATCACTGTGTGGATGCTGGAGCTAAACCTGGAGGGGACTGTCAGAAAACATCAAGAAAGCTAAAGATAGGAATGGAGACAGGTTTAGCTGACAGATAAAACTCTGAACCCCCCCCCCCCCCCCCCCCCCCACCGAAATACAGTGTTCAACAGAACGCAACAGAAACACTGTCAAAAGCCAACAGGCTTTACATTGAGACTATTTCATTGCTAGAAAGTAGTTAGGACTAAGAAATATCCAAAATAACAGGCACAATGACTCTAGTCAGAACGGTCTGTTGCAACCAGAGAGACGTGCTTTTGCAATTTGAGTGAACTGAACCTTAACTGACTTACGGAGCTCGATTTACAGAGTGATTTCAGCCAGGAATGCCCCGCACTTTGAAGGAAGTTACTCATCCTTCTATTCTTTCGAGGACATCTGTTCTTCCTTGCACACACAGCAGGTGACTGACGTCTGCACGCGCGCGCACACGCAGAGAACTCAACCTGTTAGCCCGACATAATGAAGCACGTAATCACATCCACGGACGCTGAGACACAAAGGAGTCATATCAAGAAGGATTATCCCTGTTACGCCCACCCACACACAGACACCCACACACAGACGTACACAGATGAGCCAGCATGCACGCTAAAGATGGCAAAGACGCATTACGAGTCCAAATAAGCAGAGTGCAACCACCGCGGGATCACAAAGAGGAGGGAGAAAGCTGGCACGAGAAGGTGCAGAAACACATACGTAAACACATGAATCCTTTTTTTTCTCCCCTCAAAATAATAATTATTTTAAGAGTCACAAAGAAAGAGGAACGAAAGAAAAGAAAAAACACACACACACCCTCTGTGCAGCACAGGCTGAGGTCATCTTTATTAATAAACCCTCTGACAACAAACACACTCACATCAAGGCCTTCGCCCTCCCTCCATCCTTACTCCATGCTCCCTCCCTTCCTTAGCTCCTTGAGAAATGGCAATTGCCAGACTGGCTCAGTGGGAGGGTGTCTGTAACCACACACGCATGCACACACACTCAACACACACACACACACACACGCACACACACTGCAGGATGGCCTAGAGGCAGCATGTCAGTGATCTGTCAGGGGGTAACAGTGCGGAGCAGGTGTGTGTGTGTTTGTGTGTATATGTTTTGGGGAGGAAGCAACTACAGAGAGGAAGACCAAACAGACAGGAAGTTTAGCCTTACACACACACACACAAACACACACATAAGAAACATGCCCCGGCTCATTTGTTCCCCCTGACAGGAGAGGAGAGGGATGGTTCTCTGCAAGACGTGCCTGAGGGAGGAGGAGCAGCCCAGTGTCACTCCAGTCTTGCATTTGGGTGCTTGTTGAGTATTTCCTTGACACCACAATGGTACCCTTTTAGCATTCTACTTCCACATGTAGGGTTAAAATTGTAGAAAAGGTGTATTCTAGACCATACCCTTAACTTTTCCTAACCCTGACCAAGTGCTTTTGTTCCCTAAAACTCCTATCCTGATGCCAACGAGCCATGGGCTCTGATAAAACTGCGATATTTCACGTAGCTTGGAGGGAAGGAGGGAAGCAGGTGAACAAAGCCAAGAATATGTTTTCTACGCGTATGTATCTGCTTATCCCCGTCTTTGTGTGTAATGTTGCTCTGTGAGAGTCCTGTGCTCTGCGGGGCTCTTGATGGGAGAATAAAGGCTGCAACTCTGAGCATAAAAATTCTGGGTAATAGCATCAAAGCAGGTGTATATCTGTTGTTTGTTAGCAGGAATTCAAAGCAGGAGCAAGCGTGCTGCTGCAGGAACACGTGAAAGCACGAAATACAGTCAAGACAGGTTTCCCATTCTTAGTTGTTACAAGGCCATGAGGGATGTCAGTTCCTTGTATCGGCTCTGTGGTCTCAGCAGGTAGGACCACACCTTGCACAGGATACTTCTTGAAGGGTGGCAACCATTGCAGCTCATAATCACATCCCTGAGCCGGCTCATCTAGAAGCTTTAAATCCAAAGAAGCAGTAGTTAAATTAGTTGGGCTCAAATTTTTTGAACTATCCAACTGCAGATCAAAATTTGTAACTTTTATATAAACAGAATCGAGCTCACTTCCCTTAGAAATTCATATTCAATAACTTTCTGTTGTCTATTTGCAGAATGCCGGTGAGCGTAGGTGAAGTCTGAAACATTTATTCACTCACATTGAGATTTTACTCAATTTACTGGAGTGCTCTGTGACCCTGGGTTATAGACTGTATACAAAAGATGGTTTAAAAAAGGTCTAATTACACAGAAATCTTGGGTAAACGTCTGTGCACTTCCTGATACGTTTATGGTTTCATTCTCTACTTTTTTGATGTAATTCATGTTATTTTGTGAATTATCATTATAAAGATTATGATGATTTGTCTGTCTGAGCTTCACAATGGCCTTCATTAACCAAAACACTATGTGATGGTAGATGCATCCATCGTTTATACGTCATGTAGAGGCCTACTCTGCAACAGCAGGGATCTTGTTTGGCATGGAGCGCTGAGGCCACTCTAAACATAGCGCACATGGATGCTTGTTTGATGGCTTTCTATCCACAGTTGTGGTCACAGTTTGGGGTGTGACGGTTCTGAGATCAAGTCGTGGTTCTGTCTTCTCCGGGTACAACACACTAGGAAATGTTATTGAGCTCTCGGCATTAGCAAAGCCCCTTTAAGACATGCACTGCGTTCCATTAAACTGACAGCATATGAAGATGTCAGCTGCATCTAAATGCAGCCTTACTAGTTTGACCCGAGTTATGTGCAATCTGTTCCAGCACTGTAGCTAAGTGAAGGAATGCTAATGATATGTTTGCTTTGTGGGGAAACTGTCTGTTTTGCCCATTTTTGTCAAAATAAAAGCAGATTTTATGTTGGTGTAAACAGCTTGTGTGTATATATATGGCTGTAATAACACGTTAATTAGCCATGTAATCAGTTTCAACTAATAGGCACGTGGAGGTGTTCTGTGAGGTAAATGACTGGTTGTAATGCTTGGTAGTCTAGTGACAACTTTACTCTGTAAATGTGAACTGTATATACAAACAAATACTGTTTTTTTTGTTGTCCACGATGCAATTATGAACAAGTGATGATGCCTGTGGTAAAAAGACCCCCCACCCCTCCACTAAAATAATGACTGTGCTCGTTCCAGAACATCTTTCACAAGGAGTGACTTACATAACAGAGTGTTTACTACAGCGAAGCTCAGGAAAAACAAACGCATGAAAGCTTTATGAACTGGGTATATGTTTATTCACTGGTGAGCTGTATCATTTTGCAAGAGTGGAAAAAAACGTTACAAGATGTACACTCTGTGACAAGATAAATTATAAGTCACACTAGATCGCTAAGGGAGCTTGGGAACGGAGCATGTGACACATTTCAACCTCAGCAGATCGTCTTGCTCTGTAAATTCAGAACAGCTGGCAAATTTCACCATTCGCTCTGGTTAGGCTGCATTTAACGTTCGGTTCAAAAGCAATTTCTTTTTCCACCTCAGCAAAGCTGTTTTATGGTATTTGTGCTTCTTTTGGATGCAACGGAGTGGAGACATGGCAAAGACAGGGAGGGTACAAACACGAATGCTGCCAGCTGGTCCAAAGCAAGCTGAGCTGTTGGTATGAGTTACATCGCTCAACCCTTTTAAAAGCACAGAGACGTCTGCGTTTCTACAACGAGGGCTCACTTTCTGGTGCGTTCTCAGAGGATAAAGTAGTTGATGCTGTTGAGGGAGGCTTGTAGGTGTATCGTGCTAAACAACATTCACATTCACAGTCGCTAAACAGTAAACAACTGCAGGCCCAGACACCGTGACCAACGAGGATTATATGACCTCGTCATGAGATCACAGAGCCCGGAGCCGATTGCTCGATGTGCTTTAAACTGTCAGGAGCAGGGGGAGTCGAGATGAAACTCTCCACCCAAACCCTTGACTCACTCACATTTGATCCATTTAGAATGTGAACCTAACCGGAATCAATGGTGCGGTAATGGAGAGCGAGAAACTGTGTTAAAATGTAATGCAACCTGTTAAATGCTTGCCGTTCGATGCTGAATGCTGAATGCATTGCCTGTACCACTGTAAGATTAAATCTCTTCAGTTGAGTAGGGTAAGGGAAAGGAAGACAACGTTTGATTTGAATTCGTAAATTTGGATGTTTATTGTGTTAGTCGGTACTTTTGCCAGATAATTGTGGTTCATGGATTTTTGAGTTAGACTACAAAAGAACAACCAGGATTCAATTTGTTCTCATCAACTTTGAGACGCGGCCTTTAGATGTGTGATAAGGACAGATCATACAAACCACATTTTTTAAGGTGGGTTTGCAATACCTTATGGGAAGTTTGACTATAGGGTTTTACCGCATACAGCACAACACCACGTTTTGGAGGCTCAACATATTCTTGCTGTTGCCGCATTCATTTTTCTGGAGTCAGGAATGGCCGTTTTGGGATGCGAGGGTGGAGCTAGCTAATTTGGTTAGCACCAAGTGAGGCCTACTAATAGCAACTGGCTAGTGCTTCTTACCTAGCCTAGCAATCAAAGCAGCTTTGCACTTAACTTTAAATCTCAGGCCTCGGTCACAAAAGCCTAAAAGCCTGGTCAGTTTTTATCTTGCAACCACTGGTAGCCATGAAAAATTGATCTGCAAAATTGCCCCAATGGTGGTTTTGGCTTTCGTAACTGAGTCCCTCTCATGACTTGAGTCAGTGGCGCCACTGACTAACCAATTGGTAGCATGAAGTCTGCTGATGACACATTTTTGGATCGCCTATAAGTAAATGGCCTGTATTTGTATAGCGCTTTACTTAGTCCCTATGGACCCAAAAGCGCTTTACACTACATTCAGTCATCCACATTTTCACACACACATTCACACACTGAAGTAGGTACCAAAAAAGTACCTGGTACCAGATACTACAACCTAACGGAATACCCTGGAAACTGAGTCAAACACTCTGGAAACACTTACCACACACTCTCTATTTAAGAGTGAAACTGTTGAAAAGTGTAACACAATCCCAGAGACTGTTTGCTTTTGCTGTATAGTTGGGAATTTATAGAAACTGACTCACTTTGGAGCCAGCTTCGTGTGGCCACTTGAGGAACTGCAGTTTTGGGCAACAGTGGAGGCTGCAGCTTGGGTTTAACAGGCTGACAGCCTAGAAGCTGGAGAAAATAGATCATTACTTCACCTACATCACAATAACAGATGAGGCTCAATAAAATCGTCTTCATCTAATTCTAACCCAGACATAAAGTTCAGGATCTAGAACCTGTAATTTATTCATGCAAACTGTCATCTCATGCGGCTTTGTCACTGGGGCTCTTTTTCAACTTTCCATCAACTGTCACAAATTGCAGACCATTTTGAATAATATCAACATAAACAAACCTTTATGCGGAGAAATGTGAAGCTCATTGGTAGCCTGACACACGCTGTCAGCCCTCGAATGAAAGGCTCAGCAGTCAATTTAAGATGGGGGGAAAAAATGTTCTCAGTCTGCAATGGAAGCCACATCTCCACACAACCAACGCCAGTGTCGGGCAGCATGTTGAGACAGACTGGCAACATGTAAATACAAACTGGCCTGCTTAAAAGGATGCGTCAAATTTAAGAGAAATCTGTCATTCTTTTTTTATGATAATTTAGGCCCATGCTGAGAAATTCAAAAGCACTGTCTGCATTCTCCTCATTTAAAGCATGAAGGCCACTGAGGTAAATAGTTGCAACAGTAAAATCTAAACAACAAACCACAGCACTTCAATCAACTGTTCTTACAAAATAAACACAGATTACAAAATTACTAGAAAGTACAGTTCAGCAAGCCCCCGAAAAAAAGCATTCACTGGTGCTTCAAGTCAAGGCAAGAGACGAGAACTAGGCCATTTTATTGCTGCAATGGAAAAACAAAAGCGGCAGGGTGTCTGGGTGGCAAACAGGGAGTGGAGAAAATGACAGCAGTATAAAAAAAATCAAATAAAGACTAACAATAAATGAAGTGCAGACGAGGACTGTGGTCACCAAGCAGAAGTCAGAGACTTTCTGGCCACAACAATCACACATTCTGCCACTCCATTTTTTATCTGCCGTATTCGTTGCTTTCCTATTTTTGTCTCCATCACTCTATCACACTTTTTCTGACTGTCTTTCATCATCTCAGACACTTCTCAGGCTCCTGTTCTCCCTCTATAACTTTTCTTCATTTCAACCTCCATTGTCTCTTTTTCCTCCCTCTCCCATATTCTGACTTTCTCTCAGCCTCCTCTTTTCCAATCTATTTAGCTGCCTGCCACTGCATCTCTGTCTCTGTTGGGCCACTTTTCTTTGAAGTCACAATTCCACACTCTGGGAAACACAGTTATTTGCATTCTTGCCAGAATCTTGAGATTGATACCGCTCTCATGTCTGCATGCTAAATACGAAGCTAAAGCCAGACGACAAGCTAGGTAAACTTAACATAAAGATGGAAAATAAGGAAACACTTGGCTCTGCTTTAAAGGTAAAAAAACAAAAGACAAAACACATATACTGGTTGATCAGTCCACCTACCTCTAAACATCTGTAATTAGCAGTGTTCATGTTTGTGCAATTAAACCACAGGGTGTGCCTGACATTTCTTTTAGATGGATGTTTTTTAATTTTGTGAAGAGTAAGAGTCGTAATTAAAAAATGATGAGCCATGTCAAAGTAAAAATGGTTCAACATTTTTGTTTATTGTTTTCCCAAACTAAAAAGTACAAATTTGTTTAGCTAATTTTTCAGCCATTGTAGATGTGTTTTTTTATTCAGTATGCTAAGCTAGGCTAAAGGCTACATGCTAAACAAATTTGTACTTTTTAGTACAATATATACAATATATATATATATATATATATATATATATATATATATACAATATATACAATATATATTAGTACAAACTAATATATATTACCAGCATATCTTCTTTACTCTAAAATCTTTTTCTCTTGGTGGATAAAAAATGATCAAGAAGTACTTCTTGGTTTGTAAAATAACTGCTAGCTAAAACTAGCTAATTTTTCAGCCATTGTAGATGTGGGCCCTTTCTCAATTCTCAAGTACGCAAGTACGTACTCGCGTTCTTGACGAGTACGTACTCGAACGTACGGGAGTACGGACTCGCCGGGAACGCGAGCACGGACTCGCGATTTGTACAATTGGTACACCAGCGTACTTGATGATGTCACAGGTCCGGAGTTTTTACTGCCGTCCCCTCTTAATTTAACTGTGAGTAATATGTTATGAAGCTTAACTTAAATCACAGCCAAACCGGTTTACTCAGGAACAAATAAAACACTGAAATAAACCAAACATTTACATTTAGAAGTGATCTAAGTGACTTACATATCATGTTTAACCTCAGTAGTGAAATTTCTATTAATAAAAATAGTGTACATGTACATACGTGTACATACCTTAATAAAAACAAGCAGGTGAGATGTTAGAACGCTTTTATTTTTATTTTAGTGGACACTCAATACAATAGACAGCTACTGGGGTTTGGGGTTTGTTTAACCTGAGTAGCGAAAAGACCGCGGGGGGGTTGAAAACGTTGTGCCGAGAGTCCGCTGTTCTTGCCGGCTGTAATAATCCTCAACATCGCTGTCTGCTATGGAGCTGGCGGGTCACAGACGTCTCCGAAAACGTCGGAGCTCGTTTGGAAATATATGATATCTTGATAAATCGAGCAGATATTTGAAGTTTACACAACTCCATTCTCGCTTGAAAAGAACTTAAAAGTTTATTTTGTGACCCAGAAAGAGTGATATTTAAAAGTTTTTAGCCCCGCTCGTCCGCCATTGCCACGTTTGAGTTTTGGACGAATTGCATTCTGGGATATTTAGCTGTACCAAGTCCACACAAGTCACCACCGATGCATGCTCGATAAAACGGGCAGAGCGAGAACACATCCGGGACTTTTTCGCGTTCTCGGCTTGATGCGTACTTCGAATTGGAACAGTACTTGGTCTCCAACTGATGACGTATCACAAGTACACGAGAACGCAAGTACGCACAAGTACGCATATTGAGAAAGGCCCGTGTTTTTTTATTCAGTATGCTAAGCTAGGCTAAAGGCTACATGCTAGTTTTAGCTAGCAGTTATTTTACAAACCGAGAAGTACTTCTTGATCATTTTTTATTCACCAAGAGAAAAAGATTTTAGAGTAAAGATATGCTGGTAATATATATTAGTTTGTATCTTACTAAAAAAACATTAAGCTTCAGTTTTACAAGCTTCAGAAAAGATCACACCTCTGACTTCCAACACATTCTTAGTTATCATAAGAATGGCAACCTTTGCATATGCTTGTACTTGAGTTGGATTTATTTAGTTAGGGTGTGTTTCTAAAACCACAGTAATGTCTCTATATTGACTTTACAGGAAAGGATTTAATTCCTGTAATTTTTTTAAAGAACTGATGAATAGCATTATTTAATGATTGAATGAAAAGCTTTATTAAAATGATTTATGTTCAGTTCACTCTTTATTTGAATGTTCATCTTTCAACAAACAAACTCAGCATTAACTTGCATTAAGCAACACGAGTACATACTTAGCATATCAATACACACTGCACATAAAGGTTCTTAACCACTATTATTCACCTCATGTTTGCACACGTGTTGTTCACACCAACACAAATGTGCTCTGAGTAAGAAGAATTTAAAGAAATGCCCAGTTAAATGACACTAACAAAACTAGGCTAACATATGGCTATGACATAATGATCAGTCATGAGGGGAAAATGGTATTCCCCAGTGTATTCCCCTCACTGAGTGTGAGGGATTTCTGGAGGTTACAGTTGCTAGCATGTAACTGGTTGCATAGATCTGCACAGTCCTGTACTGAAAACCATCTTGCTATTGCTTTGGACCCTAGCAGGTTGCCACAGTTTACAGTAGATTGTATGTCAGATGCTGGATTCTTTGTAAAAATTTGGAAACTACTTGCCAATAAATAGTAAAACTGCAACAAGTGCATCACAAATTGGAAACAAAGAATGTCTACCTTCAAAGTAAAAGTAGTATCTTACCACAGAAGCCAACACATTTCAAAAGCCACGACTTTTACTTTGAAGGGGAGATTTCTCTGTTTCCAGGTTGTCTCCAGTTTTTTTCCCAGTTGCACTAAAGCTTGGAGAGTAAATATTGATTATTGCAGGCAAGTCAATCTGCTGGTGTCCACTGTTAAGTAGGTTTTTGGTGCAGCAACCAGCAACCTCCAGCAACATCTCACCAACCGCTTGGATTGGCGTATGGTTGGCGGGTTGGTTTTTGAATGGGTTTCCTTTGGTTGCCTGAGTTTGCCAGGTGATTGCTGATTGGTGTCTAGGCCTGTGTGCCTGAGGCCATTCCAGAAGCTAGTAATTTAACCTGACTTTGTCTTTTTAATTAAGCTTCTGAGCTGTTGCACTGAACTTTAATATTGCCTATTTGGTCTATTGACGCCTGGTGCTGTGAGCTGTTGTGGTGATTCCTTTTGCATCATGATTTTTCTGTTAGTTATATAAAAATTATCTTTTAACTATCAAAAGCTAATTTTATCATTTACTAGTGAAGTGCTTGTTTCATGACTGAATGCAGACTATTCACATAAAATAAATGATAAAGAACCAAACAATTCCTTCTGCAAGACGAATCGATTGGTTCCAGCTGCTGGTACTGCAAAATGCAGCAAACACGCTCACCTACTCACAGTGACAGCGATACACCCTGATGTCTTTGTAGTCTGGTATCAACACTAAGGTGCACTTTCCCAGGTGTTTGAGTTTCTGAGTCAAAGGTATTTCACAGTGAATGAAACAGCCCACAAAAGAATGCTTCAAAAAGCCTTCATACTAATTACAAACTGCCTATTTGTGATGGGTTTTTTAAAGTGTGGGAAGTGTGGCACATTATGACAGAACAAGAATATGTGAGATCAGTGTGATGAGTGCGTGTGAACGTGTTGGAATGCTGCAACCCATGTTATCAAAGATTTAACAATGGATGCCACCAGCCCCCCGTGTGCATGTGTGAGCATGTGCCCACATCTTAATCTCACTCAGACAAACCCAGCAGAGATTGTAGTAAATGTTGTTAATAAAGTCTAGCAGGAGATCTGTCTATCATGTAACTGTGCTAACACATACACAAATACAGACACATGATGTGGAAATAGCGCTAGTATAATTATTAATAATAATAATAATAATAAATAGTAACACTAAAATTACAGCCTTTACGCACATACACAGGATCAGAGACAAACATCCACACATCCACTCACAAAGAGACAAAGATGCACACTCACATATATTCAGACACAAAGACCCACATGCAGACAAGCTGACAAAAACATTACCAGAAATACACACAGACACGCACACACTGCGACAGACGGTGTGGGTTTGACAGCAAGCAGCAGATCCACCACTGCCACTGTGATGCACAAAGCAACCCCACTGATCAGCGGCACAATCCCCATGCGCTGCCAGCGCAGTGGCAACACGCTGCGACGGTGAACGCACCTTTGTGTGCGCCGCATAATACGGCAGGCGTACAATGCTGCAGCAGCTCGTGGACAAAGCATTCGAGCGCGTCCGCCCAGCTGCGCATGACAAAAGTCAGAAACACACAGAGCACCGTGACGGCCCTCGCACAGGTTGTCGTTCATGAAAAAGTGTGAACGAATGCAAAGGCGCTCACGTTAAAAGGGGCTCATAAGCAGTTCCTGCTCATGAGTAACTAGAGGGCCGCAGCCATGAGTAAAATGGGTGTAGCATTAATTCTGAATCTGGTTTTGGTGAAGAATTTGCAGAACAGATTGATCAGAAGTAGACTTTTCTGAGTCACTGCGATGAGGCTGTTGACCAGCCTTGTGAGTCTGTCATGTGTCATGCCATAGTCCCGATGACACCTACTGCAGCAGGAAAGACGCTTTTCAGTACTTGAGCTTGTGCTCATATGGATGCAGCCAGACCAATAAGCAAAGGGAACCACTGGGCTTTTATGGTAAGGTCCTCAATGTATGATTGAGAACCAAGAGTACAACTGAAGCTCTTATATATAATTCATAGGCTATAGCCAGCACCTGAGGATAGCATAAACACATGTGAAAGACAAGGAGAATCTGCCTTACCTAACGGCCAAACCACAGCAATTCACACATGCTGTCAATTAATTTGAAAAACAAATTGTAAAGAAACTAAACTAAACACACATGTGAGGCCTACAGAAACACAAATTATAGTTTTTGCACTTTCAGATGGAGGTTTAGATATCTATTACGGCAGCTTCTCCAACAAAGGCACCGAGAAAAATACAGACACACGCTCAGCAAAACCCACAACCCCACCCCTCCTTTACCCAGCTAAGCATCGGGGACACACTCTGACACACTCAGCCGAAACCACACAGAGACCCGCCGCGCAGACAGACACGTCAGTGCACGCACACACAGACAGACACAGCAGCTAACTTCATTTCAAAATCAATTAATTAAAAAGCACAGTCCTCTCCCACAGGGAGTGAAAGACAAATTTGAGGATTTTAATCCTGGTACACAAATCAGAGCTGTTCGGCCACAGAGATATGAGAGGACAGGATGGATAGAGGGATGGACTGTCAATGAATTTTAAGCAGGGAAGCCCATTTAAAATGGTCACATCTATCTATCTATCTATCTATCTATCTATCTATCTATCTATCTATCGAGAATCAGCAGAGAAAGCAAGCAAGACAGAGGCAGAGTAAGCCTGCTGTAAGTGCCTGTTGTTGGGGTTCATCAGCACCCCTCTTCACTCCCTCGCCGTCTCTTTGCATTAGCTTTAAGGCTTTTTTGAAACAGACATTATTGATTTTTTGAAGTGTTGAATCAGAGGGCTGCCGCGTTTATCTGTGTGCGCGCCTCTGCGTGATTTGTGTGTGCGTGAGAGGGTGCGTGTGCACCCTGGCTGGTCTAACCTCAGGCAAAAAAATCATAATAAAGAGTTAGCCGTTCTCTCCTCCCTGGCGTTCCTAAAAAAGACTTTGCCTAATAGGTACGGGAAAGAAAAGAAAATAACACTGGAAGATAAACTGAGCATGCAAAAAGTGCGCGAGCAAATGTGCACATTTGGCAGTTAACGTGCGAATGTGCTGGCGAAGGTGAGATTGTGAGCAAGTGAGAGAAAACATCTGGCCTTGGGTACTCGACGGACTGTTTGAAGGAGAGCTGAAAGCATAAGTTGTGGAGGAAGTATTCACCTTCTACCCTCAAATAAAAGTAGCAAGTAATAACTATCAGAATAGATTTCCTTTAAGGTTTATCTTGGTAAACATCGTATGCAAGACTACCAGGATGTGTGTCTGCAATGCGCCTCAAGGAGGAAACACAAAATTAGGAAGAGGCTCGCTTGATTTTGATAATGTTACTGTTGAAGCCTCGTGTAATGTTCAGATAACAAACTGCTTCTAATTTTCCACAACATCAAACACTTATTTAACAACAACAATTAAATTGTTGTTTATTATATATATATTAAAAAACAAAATTTTTTATCAGGCAGCAACCTCTGAAAAGTCTATCAAACATAAGTGGCAAAAAAATCCGCAAACAGCCACAAGAGGCCGTCACTCCCTATGGGCTCCCGTGTTAAAATGGCCATAGTCAGAACGTGTTACAGTCTAGTCCAAAAAAACTACTTTGATATTTGTACCTTAATTCTGCCTGTAGTTGATTCCTGTCACTAGGGCTTATTTCTGCTAATTTAATTAATTTAACTGGACTTTTGGACCCTATTTGGGATGTTGGTGCATTTTTGAGCCTCTGAAAAATAAAATGGTCTGTTTTGATGTGAAAGCTGATCCGAGAAATCGAGAAATCGAGAAGTCAAGAGGTTCTGGTGGGTGAAAATTTAGTGTTGTATTAGCTCTGAATAGTGTTTCATACAGTCAGGGATTATTAAGAAATTACAGGGTCACAAAGCTTTGATCGTTCCAACTTAACATTTGAAGAGATGCAATTTATGTTAATTACCAAAAGTAAAAGTCATGTTTTATGTAAAGTAGCACCTCTCAAATTTTACAGTCAGTCACACTAGAATGACAATAAGACAGCAAACTCCTCTTGTCTGGCAAAAATAAGTAGTTTCCCAGTGATTGCACTGAATTTTTCTGCGACTGATTGCAAGCAGTTGCAGAGATAAAATAAAGTGGTTGCCAACTGGTTGTTTAATTGTATAAAGTCAGGCTGCTGAGCGCCTATGTAAGTTTGAAGTTGAATTTCAATCCTGCAGCAACTACAGCGCGATATCTGTGGGTGAGTTTCTGTTTGTCTGTCAGTAGTTAATATGAAAGTCTCTTTAATGTGAATTTCTGTGTATGTAGACAATGACAAATCTGCAGACACAACAGATTTGAGACTTTTGCTAATTTATCACAGTTAACTAGTGTATTATCATAAACAGATAGCATGTAATTGCCCGCCCGACCCCCATTTAATCACAGACTGATTGGAGACCGACTCCATCTTATCGCCATTTTACCGTTATCTCTGACACACTAACGTCAGTTTGAAGACGGTAATTGACTGTGAGTCATCACAGACCTGGCGTCCGCTTTCAAAGCAGCTATTTCAGAGGCAGTAAGATTTCACACAGTCGCAATAATTTTGGCCGGGCCACGGTCTCCAACCACGGTTTTTCTAAACTGTAGCTAATTGTTCAGCTAAACTTATATAGCTGCACATGCTGAACTACTTGATATGTGCTATAAATGCCTCAAAACTATCCATAACTTCAGTAGTTATTAAATATTCCAAGAAAGATTTTTTTTTCTCCAAACACAAGATAAAAGAGTTTATCTCTATGATAATGAATGGATCCTCATAGAGAGATCGTTGAAAAACACACAAAGAGTGGAGACAACAGGGGCGGGAAGAGAATAGGAGACAGTACCGAGAAGCAAAAAGATGAGTTTGAAGCTTGAAAAAGAGAGTGAAAAGGCAAAAGCCAGACTGGAAATTGATGGTGTAATTGTTGACTGCTGGTCAGCTCTTATCTTGGTTTCTCAGGGCCGTTGTCTGGGCAAGCCGGCTTCCTTCTTGCTTTTCCAATTGCCGTCTCTCTCTAACAGTTGACCAAACCTGGCAACCTGAACACATTTCTCTATTTTTTTTTACCTCTTGCCAACCTTTCCTCTTGTATTCATCCCAGTCAAAATCCCTCTCCTCTTATCTTCTTTCTGTCGTATTATTGAGGCCTCGTCCCACTGAGCATCTTCCTTTCTTTCCATCTCTTTCTTCAAACGAGTCAGGCTTCATGCAGAGAGCAGTGGACTGGAAAAGAGCAGCGGGAGATGGGTGAGAGCGCAACCAGCCTGCGGGTCAGAGGTGAGTCTGCAGCGGGACAGGGGGTAGGCGAGAGGGGCCAGTCCAGAATTGCTTTCTCTCTTTCAAACCCGCTCCTCAACAATAGGGACTATTGTGCTTGCAGCTGCTCATACAGACAGACTCAAAGGAGGATTTAGTGCTAGATTTCAGGTGAGACCATTAAGGTGCTAACAAGAACCATAGCATGGCCTGAGATAAGCTAAGTGTGGAAAAAGTGAATGAAAGAAGCTAAACAGGAGTCTTAAGAGGAGAAGACTGAAGCCGTCTTCATGATCAGCAAACGTTATGAGGATGTGTCCCGGATTTTAGGCTAACTGCATGTGGAACAGTGTTAGATTTCATTGCATTTACTGGTTAAGCAGTGAGTTTAGCATATGCATGATGGATTCACTCCCTGCATTGCCTCTTTCTTCAACGCTCTTGTGACATGATACCGCTCTGTTGCAGTATTAGCAGCTGGTATGAAGACTGTGCCATTGTCTAATTTCAGTCACAACAGATGAAGAAAGAGATCGGCGATTCATGGACGTGGATTAAGGTAGATACGTCACGCTGAGATCCATGAGGCAAAATGTGATTAGTCAGACAGGGGGCAAGTCGTCTCACTCCTCTTCATCGCACATTACATTGTTTTCTACAAATCACGCTGACTCCTTTCTGAGACGTCTCCAATTAAGGCAAAGATATAAACCACAGATGTGTAGGCATTTGAACAGTATGGCGCACACACTGCCTTCCATCCTCTTTGCACTGACCAAAAGTTTCCTGTAGTATGTGAAAGAAATGCTTGGTTAGTAGAAGTCTACCGTGACTTTTCAATCAGGTTGGATAGTTAACTTTGAATTTAGAAGTGCTACACTGGGTAAACACCTGTATTTTCACCTGAGAATGGTAATAAGTAACAAATTTTCCTACAGGCCGAGCTAACCCAAGACAATCACAGGAGGAAATAAAGCAGAATAGCTCTCACCCTCCTTCTAGCTACGAAAGCTAAGCTACTCCCACACACAAGCTCAGTGGAGATCTCAGAGAGCAGTCATGTAGGGGCCCTCCTGCTGCCGATAAGCCTCCACTGGCCCTTCTGTAGAGCCTACCCTGGAGAGAGGCCATTAGCAGGGCTGCAGCTCCTTCCTGGATAAGCTGCAGCTTACCAGCCGACGAGCCGCAGGGCAACTTTTTTTATTGTCCTTTCAAAACTTTATGCGTGAGTGTGGGGCGATAGCTTGGGAGGGGTTCCGAGTGCTGTAGCCTGCAGTCCAGCATGTGTGTGTGTGCGTTCAAGTTGTGCCCTCCCAGCACTTCCTGCACTAACGGCCGGTCCCACGGTAGGAAAGGCAAGCTCTATCCGACCAGAACAATGCCAAAAAAAGGCTGTCATAAAAACAAACTACCATGCTCTGGTTAGCACGGGGGAAGAGGAGGGTAGGGGCCTACTTTCCTTTACACACCCCCTACTGCACTGCATCTGGATCATTATTCCCATACACACAGTCTTAGTTATGCAGGGTTTGAGCCAGTACTTTAACTGTTATCTTCTGCTGCTAGCCTGGACACATTTACATAGACTATCCAGGACAAAATAATGAATGAAAATAGCAAGAAGCAGCTGAATATGCATACTCCATGCACACACACATAGCAATGCTGCAACTGACAGTAAACAATGGGAACCTCCGTATCCACAATGGCTCAGAGCAGGACTGACGTATCACCGAGACCTGAATAACAAAAGAAGGGAACAACTCCAGTGGTCCTCTCTGCACAACACATCGCCCAGTCAACTGAGCCAGAATACATTTGCTGACTTGGAACAAGCAAAATAACAAATGGTTGACTAACGTGCAAGTCGGGGGCCTCAGGAAACATACTAAACAATCTACACGGTGCCCCCGAAACACAGTTGGCTTACGGACAAGGTTTTTGTTTTGGCTGAGCATATTACTATCTCTCCTCCAATCCAGCTTTACAATTTCAGCCTCAGCGAAGCATGGACAGACCCAATAAGCAGCATCAGATAGGATAGATGGGTCCATCTGCTATCTGAAAAGGAAATTACTAAATAAGTATCAAATATAATGGAGATTTCTTACCCTGAGCCGCTCTTCGACTCGGGAGATGAAAAAAACAAATAGGAAACCCACAAGCAGTGCAAATGGATTGGTATTGATTTATGTAGCTTACTATAATTATAGATGCGAACAGCAATTAAAGAAATACATCAACATGTGGCAAAAGAAGTGTTTGCTTTCATGCCAAGAGTTAGCTGAGAAGATCAGAAACAACCACTCCACTCATGTCAAAATCACAGTTCTTGACCCAGTGGTTATCGTCTTTGCCAACTGCTATAACAACAAAGCATCAAAACATTTCTTACTTCAGCTGGACTTGCTGTAGTTTTGTCCTAAACAACAAGCGTTGCTGTTTCAAAAATATAGTCTACATTGCTAGATCAGCTACAGAACAGGAAAAGGAAGTTCGGCACTGCCAAGATGGTATCTGTTGTGTCCGGTTTGAAACTTGCTATAGGGCACTTTAATAGTTATGAAAATGATGATAAATTATTAGCTAAATTATTTTATCAAGCTGATTTGTGGTTTCTCACTTTAATCTTCACTGTATATTTTATAGAAAAGAGTAAAAGAGTCAAGAAGTCCGTAAACGTAGCTTAGCAGGAAACAGTTAGCCTAGCTTAGTCAGAAGCCTCTAAATCCCATCAGCTTTCTGTGTTTTGCTCTGAACAAAAAGCTAATATATAAATTATAATAAGGCTATAAAGGTAAAACAAAGCATTGTTTAACTTTTGGACTAGACCAGGCTAATTGCGTTAGTTTCTAGATTTTCATCTAATCTAAGCTAAGAGTTCAGTTCAGGATTAGAGGGGTGGACTCTGTGTTTTTTGTTATTTACTCAGGTCAAACATCAACAGCTGTAGTTTTACTGCTCCACAGCACTTTAGCAAGTGATTCTGCTTACAATCTATGGCTTTATAAAACTGTGTGCAATTGACTGACTAGCGAAAATTGTATATTTCAGATTTTTCTTTATGCAATTTAGGCTACACACTTTACTAATGTATCGATAAATATACATTCACAGTAGGGGTGGGCGATATAAACGATATACGATAGAAACAATATAAATTTGGCCAACGATAGAGATTTTGACTATATCGCTCTATCGCGATAGTGCATGTTGATGATGTCATCAAGCTGCACCTGTTTTGGTCGAAAGCATCACAGTGGCTAAAACCATTATCATCTGCAAATTATGGCGGGCAACAGTCATAGCAAAGAGATGAAGCACTTTTGAAATATGGGGAAAGCCGAAAACTGCCCTTCCTCCACTTCCGTAACATTGATTCATTAATGTTGAATTCTCTCGCAGCTGCTCTATTCCCATGTTGTTGCAGTATATTAATAACTAACCTCGTATTGTGGATGAATAATCTCAGTTGTTCTCCTGACTGAAGTTTGGCCCATGTATAGCATCCTGCTATGCGATTGCATTTGTCTCTAACCACCAGAATCCTTCACGTTCACTTTTATCGAGTGGAGAAAAAGTTGGCGTCGATCCTCCAGCTTCACTGTGCTAATGTTATGCTAACATAGCTGTGTCGCTAGCAATCACGTAGCACAACATTATATACCAGGTAGTCCAACTTCAGTAACCTTACAAACGCCACTGCTGTTTAGTTTTCTGTCTTCATTTATGTTGGAAGTGGTAGCAGAGCTGTACGTTTTAATTAGTTTCCAAAATCTCTCAGTCAGAACATGGTATGAAATGTTTAGGTGTAAACTAGCGAGCTAACTTCCTGCTAACTTCTAACTCCGTTAAATTTAATAAATTGTGTTTTCATGGATGCATGGATGTAAAACTTAATTGTTACACCCGATAAAGCAGCAATGCTGATGATTTAATTAAAGATGAAAGAATTTAGACCGTTTTTAACTCTTAGTGTTCGGGGACCTGAAGAAGATGGAGTTTTGGACCCAGATTACTCCGCGAAGCTTTTCACTACGGCAGCCATAATGCTCTGACAATCCATCAAGCAGGGCAGCTTACCAAAGTTGTACTAAAACATTTTTTAATTCGAGTTCGAGGTCAGTAAGCACAACCAGAATTCATACATAAGGCACACTCTCGATTTTTGAGAAAATTAAAGGATTTTTAGTGTCCCTTATACTGTGGAAAATACGTTATACAGAAGAAAAGAATATATCGTGATATATATCGTTACCGCACATGCTTCAAATTATATCGCGATATGAATTTTAGGCCATATCGCCCAGCCCTAATTCACAGGCTACTTAGAACTTTTAGAACTTAGAACTTTTATTGTCATTGTACAGTTGCTTGTAGAGTGAAATTCGGTACACACGTTCAACTGCTTGCTGATGCAAATATCTTACTATCCAATCACAACCAGCACGTCATGTGGCTATGGTCCAGGCCACCTGATGAGTTCAAGCTTAGCATCAGAATAGGGATGAAAGGTTGATTTAAGTGCTTTAAGTAGCATGTGTGTTGGTGCCAAAGTATTTCAGAAAGTGCTGATTGATCTGTTTTTTTCCATACAACCATCTGTAGGGATTACAGAGAATGGTCCAAAAAAAGAGGTCAGAATTTGGTGTAAACACCATTAAAGTGTGGATCCATCCCGCCTTGTATGAATGATTCAGGCTACTGGTGATGGTGTAATGGTGTGGGGGATATTTTCTTGGCCTACTTTGGGCCCTTAGTATCAAATACTTTGGAATGTGGTGGAATGGATGATTCGCATCAAGGATGTGCAGCCAACAAATCTGCAGCAACTGTGTGATGCTATCACGTCAATGCGGATCACAATCTCTGAGGAATGTTTCCAGAGCCTTGTTGAATCAATGCTACGAACAGTTACAGCAGTTAAATGGGTCTAACTCAATACTAGCAAGGCGTACCTAATAAAGTGTCTGTGATTGTATATCAGCCATGATGAGTTTAAGTCTAAATAGCAAGTGTTCATTCTTCTCTGATCATAGTTAAACTGTGCCCCAGCTATGTTTGTAAATCAGATGCTTTCACATTTATACTGAGTGGCCTGCACTGCAAGCCAAAGATGAAAAGGAATTTCAACAGTTGTGATATTTCCAGCTTTTTCAGCAAGCGAATCCTGAGTCTTGACAGGCCGAAGATATGGAGAGGACTGAAGAGATACGGAAAAGAGAGTAGGCAGGAGAGACCAAGCAAGACAAAACCACAGAGGCTAGAAATGAGGCCTGAGAGAATGAGAAGAAGAAGACAAAGAAAGTGTGAGGGAGGCAGACGAGCATAAATCAAAAAGAGAAAGGACAAAATCGGAGAGGGAAGACGGGATGAAGAGATGGATGAAGACAGGGAACAGATAACCCCGGTACAGGAGCTCATGGTACCTTTTTATTCACTGTCCTTAAATATTCGAGTGCAACACACACAATAACATATTTGTCTTTATTTCTGTGATATAAGTCATCAGGCTGAGATTATTCTCAACATTTAATCTCCAAATGTTCTTGTTTTATCAGTAAAGCTGAGGGTAAAATGAATGTGTGCACGCTATATGATTAGATAAGTAACAGGAGAGGAATTTGCCATTAGTTGAATAATCTTCCACTTCAAATGTGATGTAGCAAAACAACCTGATTTGAAGACGTTCCCTACGAAAGGCAGGAGAAAGACGTTTCCACACTCAGTGGTGCCACTCTTGGCCATGGCTCGTCTATTTCCTGTGACCATCTGAGAAATACAGCTGTTCTCAGGAATGCGGCTGTTGATTAAATGTGTTTGTGTAGCACGTTGTGGCACAGCATCAACAACTGTAGCTTCAAGCTGTCATAAAAAATATCAGCTGTTCAGTTTTTATCTGTGAACTCCGGGCTGTTGTTCCTGTAGCCCCTCATTAAGGAGGCGGGGGAAAAGTGCGCTGATATATTATGACAAGTTTCACCGTAAAAATGGATTTGTGAAACGTTTGGCGACTCTATTGAGCTACAGAAGTAAATTTTGTTTTATTCTTTTCAAATGTGTACCACCTTGTCATCACTATATGCTCTTTTAGGTCTGCATCCTATCAAATCTCAGCAAGAAAGTGATCGAACTTGCAGAAATATCTGCTGAATTCAGCCTCACAACTTTCACACTATTCTTTTAAATAATCTTTAAAAGAGAGATGCACACTCCTCTGTTGCTGTCCGCCAAACGTACTATGTTATATATATGGATATGTATTTGTTCTGTATCTCAAGTAAGCAAAACTCAATTAAACCTTCTAACTCCAAGTGTCCTGTTTTACATAAAAGCTCAGACCCAGTTATCGTTAGATACAAACACAAATAGCGTAGCTAGCAGGCACCAGATGGCCAATAGTGGTCAGCTGGTAACAAACAAGCAGGTCAGGGCTCTCCTCCACCTCCATTCTGCCCAGCATAAATAATGCAGAGGACTCGAGCTACCAAGAGAAACTCCACCAAACTCCTCTAAAAGCCTCGAGTAACTCTCCGAGCAGGTCCTGAAAAGGCGTGTTTACTTGTGGTGAAAGAAAAAAAGAAGGGGCAAACCTTTGTGTCGTAGCAGGGAGCTACGACACAAAGGTTCTGTTCATTCATTTGTGTCAGACAAGAGTAATTAGATCTGCGTGATGACTGCACTGCATTCTGACATCTTTAAAACTGCATTGATCAAAGCCACGGGGGGGATTTCAGGTCAGGATGAAAAGCTTTGATAAACAAAACTTCTATATTGTAAAAATAATGAAAATCTGGTGCAGACAGCTATACTAGCTGCACATATTTGCCTCCAGGACCAACATTCTGCTCCATATTGGATTTTCCACCAGTCTGACTTTCCTGGAAACACTTTTCGTCCCTTAGGGCTTATTTATTTATTGATTTCCCCAAAGGATGATGGGGGGAGGGGGGCTGGCTGCATCATTCACAGAGGGTGACATGTATTTATTACTCTTTTGTACTCTGTATTCTGAGCGTAGTGAATTTTTGGCAATATTGTTAATTTTTTGACAATAATGTCAGTAAGACTTCATTTAATTTACCTGAATTGATTTGGAGAGATGAAAGGAACATCTATAACAGCTGCTCCCGGGGCATTCAAGGTACTGGCACAACTATTAGAGCCACAAAAAAGGATTACCCTAGTATCCTAGCATAGTTTTCATTCACAGTAGACTGAATGTGCACTTGTCTGTTCAATTAAAGTCGAGCTATATAAGTGGTGAGGGTTTACACTTTGGCAATGCAAAAATGACCTCATCATGCTACTCGAGTTGAGCCGAAACGAGTGGAGGGGGTGTATGTGAGCGTAAGTGGGCAAGAGAGATAGAGGATGAGAGCGAGAGAGAAAAAGGGAAGGGTAAGTTGCAGAACAGAAAAAGCTTCTCCTCTCGGAACAACTGCAATCACAGCCGCAGCCAAACCCCCCCCCGGATCCGTCCTTGCTGCCTAACGGAAACTTCTCAGCAGGCCTTAAAGCAACTGAGACGGAGGCTGGAGGTTGTGCAGTGGCGTGTGTACCATTCAGCATGAGCACAATTTGTGTTCTGCGTTACAGAAAGAGTGCCATCTGTAGTACTTGGACAATAAATGACGACCACGTCAGTTTTAAGAAACGTCAGAATTTGCTGAGACAACTAACATGCTTGTGTTTTCTTCAATGGTAATGCATTCACATTAGGAAGAAATGCAAATGTGCAAAGTAAAGAAGTCCAAAGTTTTGTCGCATTTTCACACGGCATGCTTAACTGCAAAAACCAATGAGGTGCTTTATGGGATTTGAATATTTAATCTAGTATTTAGTTTAGAAATGGAACAACAAAACACATTTTTGCAACACATTCAATTTATTATATAGGCAATTCATTACCTTACTTAAGCTAATTGCACTTGAAATGAGTTGTTTTTAATATTACTCGCCATTGTACACACCAAACCATAGTGAAACTATGAAAACTGTAAAAGCCTTTGATTAAAAGTTGTTTTTTACTGCTGCAACCAACACATTTCAAAAAACACAACTTTAACCTTGAGGAAAACAGCCTCTGTTTACCGGTTTGTCCTGACTTTTCATAGTTTCACTAGCGCTTGGAGGAGCTTGCAAGTGTTTGCAGACGAGTTGGCATCTTCCATGCAAACTACTAGCGACTCAGGCAACCTACTAGCAACCAAAGCAATTAAAAAGAGAGTTTTCAGTGACGCACTTGCAACCACTTTGCAACTAGCGACTGCTAGCAACCTCCAGCAGCAGTTGCAAGATGTTACCAACCATTATCCAAACCACTCGAGCTTCTGACCACCTATCCTACAAAATTCCTCTACAGCAAAGACGACAATAATGCACTTGTATACCAAACAATACAACAGAGCATGCGTCATTAACACATAGAGATTTTCCAATATTAGCAAGGCAACAATTAGCAATATTAGCAAGGCAGTTAGCACTGACATCACCATAGGCGCTGACGATACATCCTCCTACTGGTTTAACATTTTATAGTGGTCCCCTCCCTTCCTCTAAATGTCCAGAATGGATGCCAAAGAAGAACATAGCATTGTTCTTTCAGTTTTTTAGTTGTAATGAGTGCACCAGCTGGGCACTTGTAGTGCACTTCATCTATCAGTACTTATAGACTCAAAACAGGGGAAAGGCAGGGTGTAAGAGCAGAAGTAAATAATTTTAGACGTATGCATTAGACAACAACAACAACAACAAAAAGGTTTAAATGCATAAAATGTGACCGTGTTTAATTAAAGGCGCTCAGCAATTGTGATTAATGTGTTAATGATATGCTAATGTGTGACACTATGTTAATGTTTGAGTTTCATGTGTGTGATGTTACTCTTAGGAACATGAAGGTACATCTCGCGCGCGCACACACACACACACACACGCACACACACACACTGTCTTATCCATACAGCATAAGGTTTATATCACTTTGAACCTGAACCCTGACACATTTGCCACAGTGTTCCTTTAAACAGCTTCTCTAAACATCAGCCTTTCCAGCCCATACTTGCAACACGTTGTTCCCCTCACACACACACGACCCATCTGCTTCAGCTCTCCAGACCTTGCATCTGGCCTCCCATGAACCATATCTCTATTTAACACACACACATACACCGAGGAGCTCTAAAAAAAACCCCACAGAATCAGTGCGATTATGTTTGAGCTGCATTAGAACACAGAGGGCATAACTCGAAATGTGAACTCTTTGCACCTCAGCAGGAACTACAGACCAGTGTGAAACAGCAGAAACAAAACAAAATCTGTTTCTGTGAGATCCTTTTTTTAAGCAAAGAAAAGCAGATAGACTAAATCGGTCTTGGGATGAAAGGACGTTTTGAAAAAAAAGAAAAAAGCCTACTGTGGGAAGCTGGCACATCAACTGTTGCTCTGCAAAAGACACAGAGCCTCCAAGGAAATTATGATGAGCGGATTCAGATCCATACCTTGAAACACCACAGCCGGCGTGAACACAGGCTCTGTGTGTTGCCGTATGCAAAATGAGTTACATAATCAGCAATGATCCCATCATTGTTGCATTTTACTGTGTTCAGCTGCTTGGTTGTGGGCTGCAGTACACGTCGCGCTGACGTGATGCATGTGACACTGGGGTGACGATTAA